>NW_028258302.1:8086000-8708000 GCF_053883595.1 Heterocephalus glaber | reverse complement strand
CCATACTCAAGAAATCTCAGATAATCGTTTGTCGACCTCTGCCTGCACAGCCTGTCCAGGCACAGAGATGGTTGAGAGTTCTGGAAGATCACTGGCCAGGTGGAGACCCTAGCTCCACCATCCGCGCTACAAAATGTAATCCTCTCTCCCAGTATGGGCTCCCAGGGGCCTCCGTTCCCATGTCCTTCATGGTCAGAACTAAGTGGGTACAGTTGTCTACTCTGGAATTCCAGGAAGCCCAGCTCAGCCTGGCCCTGAGGGAAAGGAAAGCCAGCTCTGCCTGTCCTGGGGCACCACCACCATCTTGTCCCATCCACTCACCCCTCACAGCCCCTCAGGCCAGTAGCTGATACCCGCTGGCTTTACTATAACCCTTTCATTTCTAGCCACCCTGAAAGATCCTGCCCTTGAAGAACTCCCTTTCCGTTGCCAAGAAGCTGAGGCAGGAGTTTCCCGTCTGGAATAAGGATGGAGAGAGAGCAAGGGAAGGGACGCCTCAGCGCGCCAGGGCCCCCACCTCACAGTGACACCTCCGGGAGTGGGCTCAGGGAATCTGCACCTCCCAGTCCCCGCCCTCGCCTCTCTCCAGCGCCCGCCTCCTCCCCATGGCGTTTCCTGCCCCATCCCGCCCTTCTGCTATTTAAGGCGCCCCCCGCCACGCCTGGCGTAGTCCAGCAGGGCTCCGGCGGGCGCCGCTGCGCCTTCGTCCCCTGCTTCTACCTGGGCGGGCCAGGCAGGCAGGCGGTGAGTCAGGGTGGAGGGAGGGTGGTTGCTGAGGGCTGCTGCGCAAGGGTAGAAGAGCCACATGGGCAGGGTAGTGTAGTTCCCTTTCCTTCGTTCATCTTTACAGGAGGGGAGGCAGAGGGCGCAGAGGTTGTTACATGTGTCAGTTCCCAGTTAGAGGGAGCTAGGATTTGAACCCAGGTCCGGTTCTGAACCCAGGCTCTGACAACTTTGCTCCCAGGAAAAAGCATTGTCCCTCTCCTCTCACCCAGCCTTTCTTTCCCCTAATGACCTCGGAACTTTGTTGCCTGTGCCTCCACCCTGCAATGACAATTTCTTCCAAGAGTCTAGATTTTGGTAGCAACTGCTGTGGAGCTGGGGGGAGGGAGAAGCCAGGACCAAGTGCCCCTTCTTACATGGCAGGTGTGGCTCATGAGGATGCTGTCTTCAACTTCTCAAGTTCTCCCCCTACCCCCTGCCTCCATGGCAATCAGCAAGCCCAAGATTAGAGTGAGGCCACCTGGGGCAGATAGGGTGAGAACAGAGACCTGAGGCTTTGAGCCCCCTGAGAACCTGAAGATCACACCTCGACTACCCCCTTACCTGGGAGTAGCCAGCCTTGGGCAGAAGGGAGGCCATGCACAGCTGCGTGACTAGGTTAGTTCCTTGAGTTCTCTGTTCCCATAGGCAAAGGAGCCTCCACTCAATCCAGATTTCCTTGGGCTGCAGCCATCCTGGGGCTCAGGGTGGGGACAAGAGTGTACTAGTCCGTGATTAGACAGGGAGCCTAGCTGCCCTATAGCCTGCCATTTAGAGTACAGTGAGGGCACACAGCTTAGCAGGCATCAGGCAAAGCTGCTTTGGGTCCTGCCTCCCTGCAGAGCCTGAGTCTCCTTGAAGGGAGAATAGGCATGGTAGACACCCCAACAGCCCCACCCCACCCCAGCGTGTCCTGCTGACCTAACTCTTGTCTCCCTGCAGAGGACCGGGAGCTATGGGTGACTGGGGCTTCCTCGAGAAGCTGCTGGACCAGGTCCAGGAGCACTCGACCGTGGTGGGTAAGATCTGGCTGACAGTGCTCTTCATCTTCCGCATCCTCATCCTGGGCCTGGCGGGCGAGTCGGTGTGGGGCGACGAGCGGTCAGATTTTGAGTGTAATACGGCCCAGCCCGGCTGTTCCAATGTCTGCTATGATCAGGCTTTCCCCATCTCCCACATCCGCTACTGGGTGCTGCAGTTCCTCTTCGTCAGCACTCCCACCCTGATCTACCTGGGCCACGTCATTTACCTGTCCCGGCGAGAGGAGCGATTGAGGCAGAAGGAGGAAGAGCTGCGGGCCCTGCCAGCTGAAGACCCACAGGTGGAGCAAGCACTGGCGGCTGTAGAACGTCAGATAGCCAAGATCTCCGTGGCAGAGGACGGTCGAGTGCAGATCCGCGGTGCTTTGATGGGCACCTATGTGGTCAGTGTGCTGTGTAAGAGCATGCTAGAGGCCGGCTTCCTCTATGGCCAATGGCACCTCTATGGCTGGACCATGGAGCCGTTGTTTGTGTGCCAGCGTTCACCCTGCCCCCATTCTGTGGACTGCTTTGTCTCCCGGCCTACAGAGAAAACCATCTTCATCATCTTCATGCTGGTGGTTGGACTCATCTCCCTGGTACTCAACCTGCTGGAGCTGATGTACCTGCTGTGCCGCTGCTTTGGTCAGGGAATGAAGGCACAGCAGGGCCAGGTTGCACGCCCAGCCCGGGGCATGTCCTCAGACTCTTACCCTGACCAGGGCTGCTTCTACCTCCCTATGGGCAAGGTGCCCTCGTCGCCACCATGCCCCACCTGCAATGGATTCTCATCTACTGAGCAGAACTGGGCCAACTTGACCACAGAGGAGAGGCTGCCTTCTTCCAGGCCCCCCCCATTCCTGGACCCACCCCCACAGAGTAGCCAGAAATCTCCCAGTCGCCCCAGTTCCTGTGCTTCCAAGAAGCAGTATGTGTAGGGGCTTTGGGCTTGTCACTTAGCAGAGGTGTCCTGAGAAGTTGTCAGGCTGCCCCCTCCTGGAAGACTCTGTAGAGGCAACTGGACCAAGGAAGTAGGTGCTCGCTGGCCAAAGGGCCTCCTGGCAGGTGGCTCTGGAACACTAGGGGCTTTCTGGGGACCAGCGGGCACTACGGCTTCCTCTCCAGACAGGGCCCGCTCAGGGTACTCCTGACCAAGGTGTTGCAGGACCATTTCCACCTGATCCTGAGGGATCCCAAGCCAGCTTACCCCCACCATTGTGGAAGAATTAGCAGAGTCGGTGCCAGATCCATCTCTGTCCAGAGGACTGGTGCCTTGTTTTCATCACCTTCCTAGTTCCATTGTTTATACTTCTAAAATAAACAGGACTTGATCACAAGTGGGGTGATTTTGATGCTGTCATGATGTCCCTCAGGGGCAGTGTTGGAGAGACAGTTATTTTGCCCAGGCTTCCTCTTTTTCAGTCCTGCATAGTCCATCACTGGTCTCTGGAGCTCCAATTCCAGCCAGCACCTTAAACCCTCCAGCTCCAACATTCTGCCTCTCAGCAGCTCTGAGTGGTAATTGTTTCACCTTTTGAAATGCCCACACGCACGCACCTTTTCTTTCCTATCTGGGACCCTGCTAATCAACCTGCTCATTCATTAGTGGCCAAAGTAATGTCCCTTCCCCATCTGTCCCCTTCAGTTACTTCCTTACTGGACACATTGCTCTCAGGCACATCCACCAGACAAGGCCAACAGTCCAATTCAAATACACCCCATATTCCCTGCATCCACCCCACCTTGCCATGGGCCCCTTGGGGTTGCAGAAGGGAGGTTTAGGTCACTTGTCCTCCCCACATTGCCCCTTTCTATCTGCCTGCCAGAAGGACCAACTCAAGGGTCTGTATCGTAGCTCCTCTCCATGTATATGAAACTCAAGGGGAGAATAGACAAAGGCAGCCTGGAGTGTCCTTCTTCGACACTTGCAAACCCTGCAGTCCCTTAAACACTAGTGGCTCTGGAAAAAGCAGAGCTGGGGTGCAAAAGAAAGAGTACAGTGAACTTTGGCATCAAAAGATCTTGGCCTGGAGTCAGCCATTTCCCCTCTCTGTTTTCTCATCTTAAGTGCCTGCCTCACAAGTGATGACAAATGAGCAAAAGTCTATGACTATGCTTGACTCAATAGTCAAGCAGTAAAATTCAGTGTACTTTGCAGCAATGCTAATGTAGATCCTTTTCTAGAAAGCTCTTTGACTTCTCCAGCCATGGCCTCTCTACCTCTCAGGATCTGGACAACTGTTCAGTGTATGGCTGTCTCAGTGAGTCTCTAAGCACTGCCAGGGAAACACTTGCATCCCCCAAAGCCCAGCCCAGCATGAGCTCTTACTATGAAGTAAGGAATTGGGTTGGACTGGACAGAAAGGAGGTAGTTCACACCTTGGAAAGGCATAGCCCCAGGAGGCTGAGGGCCCCTTCTGAAGGAACCCCTAGGTAGGGAGAGAGCCCAGAGGTTGTGGTCTCTTGGAGCCTGCCCTACTTGAGGGCCCTGGGAGCCTGTGTTTCTAGTATCCCCCACCAGTCCTAGCTTGGAAAGGTGGAAGGAGAAAAGTTTAAGTGAGAAAAAGAAGGCATCCTTCTCCTCTTTACAACTTACCCACTCTGAGCTTGGTGTAGGGCTAAAGGTCAGTGGGTCTGGGCATTTGAAGTGATCCAGGCTGTTGGCCACACACACACTAGGGCAAATGAGTTGGGGTTTAAAGATAAGGCTACTGTAGTCCAGCGGGGTCATATGGTTTGGGGAGCGGCAGTACATTATGGAGATTGTGTGGTGGAGAGTGGCTGTGAGCTCCATCTCAGCTGTCTTAATTTGCTAGAGCTGCCCTAACAAAGCACCAAAAGCTGAGTGGCTGAAACACCAGACGTATTTTCTCTCAGTTCTGCAGGCTACACAGTCCAAGATCAAAGGGTGTGAAGGGCTGGTTCCCCTAAGGGCTGTGAGGGAGAATCTGTTCCAATGCATCTCTCCTGGCTTCTGGGAGATTTCTGGCCTTTGCTTTTCTTAGCTTCTAGAAGCATCTCCTCCATCTCTGCCTGTATCTTCACATGACGTTCTCCCTGGGTGCATGTCTGTCTCGGTGTCCAAATTTCCCCTTTTCATAAGGATAATAGTCTTTTTTTTTTTTTTCTTTTGGTACTGGGGATCGAACTCTGTTCCTTGCACTTGCGAGGCAGGGGGCGGAACCACTGCACTAAATCCCCGGCCCAAGAATAATAGTCTTATTAGATTCGGACTGATGATTTCAAATTAAAGACCCTATTCCCAAACAAGGTTATATTCTGAGGTACTCAGACCCTCACCCCACCAGTCCCCACTCCAGACTCTTCTCAGAGAGGTTGAGGAGAATGTGAAGTATGTTGGACCCGGCGTCTCCAGGTGGCAGGGCCTGGGTGGAAGGTTTACATCTCACTCCTTCCTCTGCTACCTTCCTTCTCCTACCAGCCCATTCCTGACCATTACCAAAGCGTAAGCCTAAGCCCCTCAGTCACCGACCATCCATCAACCACTGTATCTCCTGGAGTTAAGAGACTCAGCTCCTGCTTTCTTTCCCGCATGCTCACTTGACAACGGTTCTTTCCATTCTCCAGGCCTCAGTTTCCCCACTGTAAAATGAGAGGGTTGGGTGAAAATTAGGACCATTAGGTAGGAGGATCGCTGCATGGGGAATTTTTGTCACTAATCACTGGTTTGAAGCTCGTGATTGATATGCTATTCTTCATGAATCAGAAGAGATTCAAGGTTATTTCTATAAAAAGATCAGTTCCAGTCACTTGAATTTGCAACTGCCTTCCTGAGTAGGAAAGAGAGGCATAAGGTTATATGGAGTGCACTGGGAATTTTGTATAACCCAAGGTCATCTTATCTGTGACCCATGGGAGTATGTGAATGCCGTGGGCTGCACGTAAACAAGGCAGAGCACTGTTACCCTGGGTGATGTCAAAACTTCTTCCCAATCTAAAGTGCAGGCTCACAAATGGCTGGGCTGCTGACCTTATGGTTTGACCACTGACCTCCAGTACCTTGTCTGGGTGACCTTATTTCCTTTTCACACCAACCTCAGCCTGTAGCTTGCAGGAATCCCTCACAGAATTGCCAAAACATCTTTTTCTCCCTTTAAACTTCCCTTACAAATCTTGGTTCTGACCCCAGGAAGCCACATGACACTCAGCTGTCCTGTTCAAGTCAGGCACTGCAGCCACATGCAAATAGCTTGTTCCTCCAGCTGACCCTGATGCTCAGAAGTCTCTGGCCAACCTGCAGTTTATCGACTTTCCTTTTAACATGAGCCACTCATATGTGCTGGATGGGATGGTCCAGGTTATCAGAATGCAGATGATCACATCTTGCCACCAAACTTCCACCTCTATTAATCCAAGCTAGGATGACACTAGCTTTTCTATTTTCTCTCTTTTTCATAAACGGATTTTTTTTTTTTCGGATTTTAAGGCAATGCATGATCATTGTAGACAATAGTTTCTACCATCCAGGGGTAACAACTCTTAATAGTCAGAAGTGATTCCTTCCAGCCTTCTTCCATGCGTACATTTAAATAAAATCTGAGTAAAAGCATGCCTGCAATTTTGCGTTGTTTCTTTTATTTTACATTTAATCACAAGCCTTTTACCCACAATATTATCTTTGGAAACATCACTCACTGGCTATATCATAAGGCTTTATCATTAGCTTTTTAACCATGACCCCAATACTGGATTTTTAAAACATTTACAACTAGTGATCTTCCATAATAAATTGTACTGTCATGTAGTTGCCTGTATGTAAATGTTTTCCAAACGTCTATTTCCTTAAATAATGATATTCCAAGAAGTAAAATTACTGGGTCAAAAGGTATGAAATTTTAAATTAAAAGAAATTTAGGGGGTTTTTATTTGATTGTAAAGTGATTCACTGCAGATGATCCAGAAACAGAAAAACACTTGCTAATTACAAGAAATGAAAGTACGGTACCAATGGCCTCCAAGTGGGGTGGGGGTGGAGCTATGAAAAAGGGAGCTGACCCCAAACAGCACCCCTCCATCCCAGCAGAGATGACTGCCCCTTTCCAGCCCGTGGAAGGATGCAAGTGTATTATCTAGAGAGGATAAAACAGTTTCAGGATGAGGAACCAACGTGTGCATGAGGGTAAGAGCTCAGGGAAAATATAGAGGAATTAAATGGGATTTTACATACTGAATGGTGAGACTTCAGTGTCCCCTATTCCATTTGATCCCCAGAGCACTGGTTGATGAATAAAGCTAAAGAAAAAGGTGAATCTAGCCTGGAGGTCCTGAAGCTTGCCTTGAGGAGGCAAGCTGCAAATCCTGAAAGGTGAGGATGATCTAGGAAGAGCTGGGGAACAGCATTCCAGGCAGAAGGAATAGCAGTTTCCAAGGCTCTGAAAAAGAAGAAATGCTTGAAATGTTTGTTGCCCAGGATTGTTTTTGACTTGTGTTGCCAAATTTTTTTCCAGGAAAAAATTATATGTTCAATAGCATCATCTGAAAATGCTCGTTTCAAGGCACTCACACCAGTACTATCATAATTTTTCTTTTGCTTATTAAACAGCAAGAAAAATGATGTCACCTTTCAGTAGGTAAGCCATTGATTACTAATGGGAGTAGACATTTTAACATATACTTCTTCAGCCAGCAGTATATTTCTTCTGTAATTTTTTGGCTCATTTTCCTATCGTGTTTTAGTGTTTTTAGATCAATTTGTATAACCTCTTTACAGGAAGATTACTATGGTCTGAATGTTTGCAACCCCCCCCCATCACATGCTGAAATAGTAATGCCAAAGATGATGGGATTAGTAGGTAGGGCCTTTGGGGGGCGATCAGGGCATAAAGATATATCCTTTATGAAGGGGAATAGTGTCTTTATAAAAAAAAGGTCTGAGACCTCTCGCCTTTTCCATCATGTCAGCACAGCCGAAAAGTGAGAAATAGACACTCACTAGACGCTGAATTTATCAGTGGCTGGATCTTGGGCTTTCTAGCCTCCAGAATTGGAAAAAAAAACAACAACAAGGATTTGTGTTTTGTTTCTAAGCCACCTACCTAGTTCATTATATTTTGTTATAGTAGGCCAAATGAACTAAGACAGAGAAACTATAATTTGTCATTAAACTTTTTCTGTTATTTTGTCTGTGGAAGTTTTTAGTTTCTATGTAGTCAAATTTATCAATTTTCTCCTTTTAATAATTTTGTGCTTTAGCACCCCACATTACTTTAATTTCAGCGTCTAAGGTGAAGTGCTAACTTCATCCCCCCAAATAACCCATGGTTCCAGCAGTACTTACTAGACAACCCTTCCTACTAATCTGTGATATCAGCAATACCACAACTGAGTTTTTATACATAAAACAATCTATTTCTAGACTTCCTATAATTCTGCTCCATTGATCTATCACTTTATATGACACTTCTGGTATTTTTATTAGTATAGCTTTGTATACATTTTAGTAACTATCTAGCAGAATACATTCACCTTTTATTACTTTTTGTTTTCTTGAGAATCCTGGAAGCTAGGTATACACATATATTTTCCAGGAAGGTGTTTGAGAGTCTTTTTGGTGGACTCTGATAGACTCAAAAGAAAAGACATAAAGACACAGGGATGGTGGGGGGGTTCCCCAAGGAAACAACCAGAGGCCACACACTGAATGTCATGGTCAGCAAGTCCTGATCACTCACACAGAGTGACCGAACAGCTCCTTTTTGTTTTCTTTTTTTCCCCATTAAGTTTGTTTTTAATTTTCTTAGCATACTGGTTAGAGCCTCTAATAAAATGTTTTTTGATTTTGTTTTTTGGAACCGGGGATTGAACTCAGGACCTTGTGCTTTCGAGGCAGGTGGCAGAACCACTGAGCTAAATCCCAGGCCCTCTTTTTATTGTTTTTAACAGACTTTTTTTTTTTGTACTATGGATCAAACTCAGGACCTTGTGCTTGCCAGGCAGGCATGGTACCGCTGAGCTAAATCCCCGGTTCCAGACTTTATTTTAGAGAAATTTTAGGTTTACCACAGAACTGAACAAAAGATAGAGATTTCCCTTATAGTCCATAGTCCTTGCTGCTACCACATGCACAGCCTTCCTATTATTGACATCCCTCACTAAGGGGATGTATTTGTTACAATTGATGAACCTGTATTGACACAACATTATCACCAAGAGTCCATAATTTACATTAGGATCCACTCCTGGACAAATAGGTAACTCTGATTTTTTGGTTTGCTTTGGTATTTTTATTGGCTTTTTTTTTTGGTGCAGGGGAGTGAACTCAGGACATTGCACTTGCAAGGCAGGGGTGAAACCACTGAGCTAAATCCCCAGCCCTGGAGAACACTTTTTTAAAATTATCATTTCTTTATTCGAGGAGATAAAAGAGAGTATTGCATCTATGAAATAAGTAAGAAGATAAGGCTCTAAAAAAGAAATACCAGCAGTCGGGCTGGGGATTTAGCTCAGTGGTTTCACCGCCTGCTGCGCAAGCGCAAGGACCTGAGTTTGATCCCTGGTACAAAAAAAAAAAAAGAAATACCAGCAGTGAACAAAAAACCATGTTATTGGAATGTAAAAACATGACAGAATTGAAAACTTCAGTAGAATGACTGAAGGGCCAGGGATTTAGCTCAGTGGTTCTGGCACCTGCCTCGCAAGCACAAGGTGCCAAGTTTGATCTCCGGTACCACCCCACCCCACCCCACCCCCCCACCAAAAAAAAAATAGAATGATTGAAAGATAGTTAAGCAACTCCCCATAGACTACAATGAAAGACAAAAATAGAAACATTAGAAAAGATTTTAAAAAGTCAAGAGGACCAGTCCAGGAGGTCAAAATAACAGGAGTTCCAGAAAAGGGGAACAGAAAAAATAGTGATGTAAGTAATCAAAGAAAACTCAGTACTTTGTAGGTTGAGAGGACCATGGAATGCTCAATCCAATGGATGAGTATAGGTCCACGCTATTGAAGAATTTCAGAACACCAGACAAAGAAATGGACCTACAAGTTTGCAGAGAAAGAGTATAGTGTCACAGTCTGAAGAATCAGCATGACATCAGACTTTGCAACAATACTAGAAGCTACAAGACAATGGAATAATGCCCTCAAAATTTCAACATTTTCAACTGGGAAGCCCTGCAATTGTTTTAATAACATCATTCCTTGAAGATTTTAACAAACTTGCCTGTAAAGCCAGCTGGACCCAGTGCCTTTTTAATGTCATTTTTCAAAGTATTTTTTACTGTCTTCAACCACAATTAGCCTACTCAAATTTCTTTCATCATGAATTTAACTTAGTGATTTATATTTCCTCACCCCCCCCAAATGCCTATTGGAATTAAGTATTCAGTCAGCTTTCTCTTATTACTTTGTATATCCACATTTTGTTTATACTCCAACTTTATAAAAGCCCTAAATAAAATTATTCCTTGGCTTCTGTGTGTGCCATGTGGATATGTTTTGTAATCAAGATTATGCTGCGCCTGCACAGCAGGCGGTGAAACCACTGAGCTAAATCCCCGGCTTCTTACAGTTGGACATGAAAGACAAACAAGAAAATATAAACAGGCAAAGAGGAAAATGGAATGGAAGATGGTCTGGGGAGGCTTTTCCTAGGAAGTAATGTCTGAACAGATACTTCAGTGAAGTGAGAGTGAGCCTTGATGACTTGGGAAGAGATAGTTCCAGATAGTTGAAACAGCAAATAAAAGGCTCTGCAGTGAAATGGAACAGGAATCTTCCAGAAGCATCTAGAAGCCAGTTAAAATGGAGCACTTGAGTAAGAAAATAACAAGAAAGAATAGAGAAGATATATTGATGGATGAGAAAAAAAATTCAACATCAGTGGAATGAAAACAAAACAAAACAGAAAGACATTCTTCTGGAAATGAATGTGCAGCATATTTTTTACTAATAAAGGAAATTCATTTCTTTTTTTTAAAAAAAAGATTATGTTAATCTGGTAATATAATTGGAAAGCTTTCCTACTAAATCCCCTGAGCCTTTTACAAGTGAGCTTCCACTAAGTGATTACTAAGCATGAGCTTATGGAACTGAGAATCAGGACAATAAAAGTGACAAATCTGACATCTGCACTTAAATTTGCAATTAAATGTCATCACATCCACTTCAGCTCATTGATCCAACTGACAAGAACCATCCTCTTCAGTTTGGATTCTGTCGTCCAGAGTATTAGTCACTCCTAGCTTTGATAAATCAGATTTACCCTTCAGCTGGTAAATCTAGAAAGTTTAATATAATTAAGTTGCATCCCTTGGTGGAGATGATGCTGATTCCTGGGTCTGGATGTTTGAGGATCTGGTTAAGTACAAATACTATTTCTAAAAGGCCATATCCCTTTCTCCACCTCACTCCTCACAATAAGAGGCTCCAAGGTGTCACAGAGAACCCAATGTTGTGGGAGACCTGGTTATTTGGGCGATTCCCGGAGCTTAGGTAACCTCTATCAGTTCGGGTCAAGATAACCCAGAGGAATTTCTAAATCAGAAACAGGGACTCTCTAGAGGAGGAAGGGTGAATCCTAGGAGGCTGAATGAGAACAGGCTGACATAGGAAACCAAATCCAACACAGGGTCTCTAAAGCTTCCAAGTAGAGCTACCTAGGAATGCATGCACCAGGAAAATAGGTTCATTAAAGTCTGTAGAATTAAACTGAGCTGAACTCAGAGATTCTGACAGAGCTCAAAAAGAACCTTCAGGATTAGAGGTGCAAAAACTGAGGGCCCATGAAAGCTTCCCAGGAGGCTCTAGAGTGACCTCCAAAGGACAGAGAAGATAACAGCAAGGCATTTCAGAGCCGAACACACCTGGAACAGAGGAAATGAGGGGACAGAACCAAGACCAAGATGGAACTCTACCAACCAGCCTACGACATCAAAAGGACTTTTGACATTATCTCCAAATGAGGGAATACATACAATTGTATTTCAACATGTACGTGAAAAATAATTCAGTATTCACGTGTTTGAAACATACCAACATTTTTGCAACCACTTATACAATTCCTTACTATTTACTATACCAAGAGCCTCAAAAGCCCCCAAGCTTTGCAAGGTCTGAACATCTTTGAAAAGAGTCAAAAATTGGATGATGATTTTGATATTCTGGGTTCATAGATTTCACTCACTAGCCCAAGAATTTCCTGAAAGCCTGGACTATACATCCCCAGTGCCAGAATCAAACTATACAAAGAGCAACCATTTTCTGAACCAGGAAAATGGGTTCATTAAAGTTCATGGACTTGACTTGAACTTACATCAGAGCTGGGAATACTTGGCTAGCATCCACAAAGCCCTGGATTTGATTAGCACTGGAAAAAAAAAAAAAGAATTGTTTTGTTGGTGGGGTTTTTTTTGTTTGGTTGGTTGGAGTTTTGTGGGTTTTGTTTTTTTGTGTTTTTTGGTGGGTGGAATGAGACAAGGTTTCACTATATAGTTTGCACTAGCCTCAAACTCACTATGTAGTCCAAGCTGCCCTAGAACTCACAATGATCCTCCTGGCTCAGCCTCCCAAGTGCTGGGATTACAGGCATGCACCACCATGCCCAGCTGCTAAAAAAAAAAAAAAAAAAAAAAATTGAAATTAACTTAGAGATTCTGACAGACCTCAGCAGGAACCATTTCAAAAGAGTAAAGTCCATGAGCTTACATGCAAAATATGAAGAAACAGAGGACTGGGGAGACTTACTCCATCCACAAAGATTTAGAAGAGAACTCCAAAGTATTGCAGGGGAGGCAGGGAAGCAACACAAAGCAAAAAGGAAAGTAAGCTACATCCCTTTGACCAGGGTGGGGGAGTGGGGGGAATGGGGGTGACAAACAGGAAATAAAACATTTAATTAAAATTATTGTTAAAGTTAATTTTTAATTTTAATTAAAACAGGGAATATTTCACCAACAGTGGATTCCAGGAATGAGCCCACTTAGTCATAAACTATTGTCTTTTGATATATCACTAAACTTCTGTTAAGGATTTTATGTGTCTATGTTCATGAGGAATACTGAATGGGATAATCCCAGAAGGAGAGAAAACACATTGAAAGATAGAAAACATATTGAAAAAAATGATCAAACTATTTAAAATTTGACGAAAATCATAAACACAGAATTTGAATTAAGAAGCTTAGTGAAATTACCAAGCAGAATAAAGAAAACCACAGCAAGGCACATCAAATAGATTAAAATCAGAGATAAAAAATCTTGTAAGCATCCAGAAGAAAAGAGAAACTATATAGAGGGAAACAAAGATAAGGATGAGAAATTTCTCATCAAAAACTGAGCAAGTCAAAACAAAATGGAACATTTTCAAAGTTTTTTTTTAAACAACCAACCCAAACCCAGAGAAAATATATTCAAAAATGAAAGTGACTGATATATACTACAACATGTATGAAAATATCATGCTAAGAAAGCCAGTCACAAAGACCAAATATTATATGATTCCATTTATAGTAAATGTCCAGAACAGAAAAATCTATAGAGACAGAAAGTAGATTAGTGGTTACCAAGGCCTGGGAGCTTGGAGGAAATGGAAAGTGACTGCTAATGGGTCTGGACTTTTTCCTGGGGCAGGGAAAGTGCTTTACAATTGATTGTGGTAATGGCTGCACAGCTCGGTGCATATACTAAAAACCATTAATTGAATACACTGTAAATAGTGGATTGTATGATATGTGAATTATATCCCATCAAAACTGTAATTTTTAATGAAAGCGAAAGAGAAAAACTAAGGGAATTCATTGCCAGCAGACCTGCTGCTTTTATTTTTTGTTTGGGGTTTTTTTTTTAAAGACAGGGTCTCACTATGTAGTTCAGGCTGGCCTTGAACTCTTGGCAATCCTCCTACCTCAGCCTCCCAAGTGCTGGGATTACAGGCTTGTGCCAGCAAACCTGGCTCCAAATATGGTAAAGAAAGCTCTTCTGCAGAAGTAACATGATACAAATGGAAATTTGAATCTATATAAATGAATGAAGAGAGCCCAAATGGTAATGATGTGAGTAAAAATAAGGCACTTTTCAAAATCTCATTAAAATATAATTGACTTTTTGAAGAAAAATCATTATATTGCAACATTTAATTTATGTAGATATTAAACATATGACAGCAATAGTTCATAGCCCAAGAAGGAGAGACTGGAAATATATTGTCATAAAGGTCTTATATAGTTAAAATTATTTGCAGATAGACTATGATGATAATGTGAGCACAAAAGAAGTCACTTTCAAAATTTTTGAAAGTGATATAGCTTGTAATACCATAGCTTGTAATACTAGAGATAAAACAATCTTAGGGCTTCTACTTCAAGAAAAATGTACCAGGTGAAGAAGATAGCAACCCTTAAATGCCAACAGGCACAAATGCTCTTAAAAAGTCCTGCTCCTTCTAGCCAAAATATGAGGAAAGGGGCAGCTCAGCAAGACAGAAAACTTTCACACAATAACCACTCTACTCCAGCCAAAAAAAAAACCTGTACAAGTCACAATGTTGTACATGTATACATTTGTATATAATATTGTACAGTTGACCAAACGGCCACCTATACCAGAAAAGGCTAAATGGGAAGCTTCGATTTCTACCTTCATAAGGCTCCAAGGTATCTCTAACACCCCTGCCTAGGTGGTGTAGAGAAAACCAAGGAGCCAGGAAATATGTCAGACATATTTAAAGGAAGAAATAAGACTGTCCCTGTTTGCAGGTAGCATAACTGTCTATGCGAAAAATCATTTGTATTTCTATTTACTATTTACCATCAATCAATCATTTGTATTTCTATTTACTATCAGTGAACTTAACATTGAACTTTAAAATGTGATACTATTTAAAATCATTGAAAGAGGAGGTGTAAGTACAACAAAACAGGTACAGAATATGCACACCTAAAAAAACCACACAATGCTAATGAAGAAATTGTAAGGGCTGGGGATTTAACTCAGTGGTTCCAGTGCCTGCCTCGCAAGTACAAGGTCCCGGGTTCAATCCCCAGAACCAAAAAAAAAAAAAAAAGAAATTTTAAAAGACTGCATTTATTGATGGGAGGATTCAACATAATAAAGATGACAATTCTTCCTAAATTGATACACAGGATTAAGGAAATTCATACCAAAATTCCAGTAAGTCCTTTTAAACATATAGACAAGGTTATTGTAAAATTTATATGGAAAGGCAAATAATAAGAAAATATTATAGATAACTTTTTTTTTGGTACTGGGGATTGAACTCGGGACCTTGCACTTGCGATGCAGGTGGCGGCACCATTGAGCTAAATCCCCGACCCCTATAGATAACTTCTTACCAACAAATTTAGATAAAATGGGTAAGTTCCCTAGAAGATATAATAGCCAGTGCTAATATTATAGGCAACTGAGTTAGATAGAAATTAATACACAGTCAGAGAGGGACTGGACCCTTAGGGAAATCAGGATGAAAACAGACATCAAAATTGTGGCTGGAGGTGCAGCTGAAGAAGGTCAGACCTCAAGATAACATGCAATAGCCAGGCCTATGTGCTTCCCTAAGGGATAAACAATAACTTGAAATTATACTGTAATCAACACTAGCTGGTCCAGGAAGTCCAGATAGGCATCAGTTGCCCAGGTAGGTGACCAGAGTGTCTGGACCCATGCTCACATCCCTTCCCCAAAACACCTTTGTCCTTTCCATGTCCTTGCTATGTGACTTATTTCCCTATTGGATCAATATTAGCTAAACAGTTATGCTTGTAATCCTACAGGTTGATAGTAGCTTGACCCACATTGCACCCACATTGCAACTTTGCTGTATTAATTACCCCTGCCCAAGGTCCTTGGGGGCCACCCCATTCGGACTCCTGAAAATCCAGGAGCTATTTTTCTCTCCTTATTTCCAATAAAATTCTCCTAACTTCTTCCTTTGGTTTGTGACTATATTTCTTGATGTTGTGGGACCACAAACTTGGCACATTTGACATCTAACAGATTGGAAATTATATTTCTCCTGTATCACTCACTCAAGAACAGCATTATACTTATTTTTTAAAAAAGAGTTTGTAGTTTAAAACATTTGCACAAAGAAAGATCCAGGCCAAGGTGATGTCACTAGTGAATTCTACCAAACTTGTAAGGCAGAAATTTAACTTTTTTTTTTTTGGTACCAGGGATCGAACTCAGGTCCTTGCTTTCGTGAAGCAGGTGGCAGAACCACTGAGCTAAATTCCTGGCCCAGAAATTTAACCTTTCTATTCAAACTCTTCCAGAAAATAAAAAAGCATAAATCTGAAACCAGCTTATGAGGCAATCATTAGTCTAATAAAAATAACAGATAAAAAATCTTCAAAAAAGAAAAATAGAGGCCAACCATGGTGACACATATTTATAATTCTAGTGCTTGGGAGGCTGAGGCAGGAAGATCATGAGTTTGAGCCCTGGGTTACATAACAAGTTGAAAGCCAGCCGGGACTAGTACCTGTCATGAACACAGACACATAAAATGTTTAACAGATGTCTAGTGATATAGAAAAATAACATATTATGACTAAGTGGGTTTATTCCTGGAATGCAAGATAAAACATTTAAATATGAAATTCATATCATCATCTCAAAAAAAGCAAGAAAAGTATTTGACAAAATTCAACACCCATTGATTAAAACTCTGTTATCTAAGAATAGAAGAGAACTTCCTCAAACTGATAGTGTCTATAAAAAAACTACAGCCAACATCACACTCAGTAGTGAATTAGGCAAGGATGTCTGATCACCTCACTTCTATTTAACATCTTTTTGGCCAGTGCAATGAAGCAAGGAAAAAGAAATAAAGGCATCTATCATGTAAGAAAAAATTCAAATTCTCCCTATTCTCAAATGACATAATTATTTTAAAAATCCTAAGGAACCTACAAAAAAAGATACTAGAACTAATACGTAACTTAGCAAGATCTCAACTTACAAGGAGGCAATATTAAAAAATTATGTTTTAATACACCACAAATAATTGGATTTTAACTTTTAAATTCCTTACCTTGTTTGTTGTTTTTGGGTTTTCTTTTTTGTACCGGGAATCAAACTCAGGACCTTGTGCTTGCAAGGCAGGAGGCAGAACCACTGAGCTAAATCCCCAGCCATGGATTTTAAATTTTTTTTTTTTTTTTTTGGTACGGGGCATCAAACTCGGGTCCTTGCACTTGCGCAGCAGGCGGTGAAACCACTGGGCTAAATCCCTGGCCCTTAAAGGTTTGCTTCTGTTATTTATTTATTTATTTATTTATTTATTTTTTAATTTTTATTTTTTTTTGTACCAGGGATCAAACTGGGGACCTTGTGCTTGCCAGGCAGGCAGCAGAACCACTGAGCTAAATCCCCGGCCCTGGATTTTAACTTTTAAAAATGCCACATGTAGGGCCGGGGATTTAGCTCAGTGGTTTTGCCGCCTGCTGCGCAAGTGCAAGGACCCGAGTTCAATCTCCGGTACCAAAAAAATAAATAAATAAAACTCTCAGTAAGATTTTGGGTAGAAATTGACCTAAATAAAGAATAAATTTTGAGCACATATGTTACCCGTTTTCAGGATTTACTATAGAGCTATTATAATCAAGAGGTCATGGTATCAGCATAAGGCTAGATGTATAGAGCAACAGAACAGAATAGAATCTGGAAGTAGACCCACATGCATATGCAGTCAATTGATTTTTGACAAAGTTGCCACTGTAAATCAGTTTGGAAAGGATTTTTTTATCAAATGGTATTAGAATAATTGGATATTGTGGAAAAACGGACCCTGGCCCTTAACATCATACATAAAAATTAACCCAAAATAAATAAAAAACCTAAACATAAGAGTAAATTATATAAGACTTCCTTAAGTAAAAAGAAGAGAAATTCTTGATTTAGATACAGATGTGCGACCATGGGTTCTTACAACACAAAAATACAAACCACACAAAAAAATTGATAAATAAGTCTTTATCAAAGATAATAACTACAAGACATGAAAAGATGCTCAATAATGTTAGTCATTAAGGAAGTACAAGTTTAAATCACAATGAAGCACCCTTGTAAAATCCTCTAGAAGGTCTAAAATGAAGACGGATCATACCAACTCCATGGATAAATCTCAAAAGCCTGATAAGTGAAAAAAGCCAAACACAAAAGACAACATACTGTATGATTTCCTTTATAGGAAATTCAGGGTTGTTACAAGGATTAAATGAGAATTATATGGAATGACTTCTACAGAGCCGTCTCTTCCCCATCAGAGAGTTCAGTAATTGTCAGCTGTATTTTGAAGTAATTGTTGTTAGTGCGGTGGACCCTGCTAGGCATCACCCATATCATGTTGTCCTCTTCTTCCTGGACACACAAATGGACCCCACTTCTAGACTCCTTTCATCTAGTTCCCAGCAGCAGGATGTGGGTGAAAGTGACACGTTATCTCAGGGCAAAGCAATCAAGGGTGGCTCGCTTTCTCTATTCTCTTTCTTTGCTGGAGGATGGACAGCATCTAGTGGAGGACTCTGAGCCCCTTACAGGATGACAGAACTACCACCTGACAGGAGCCGGGATCCCTGAATGACCTCATGGAGCAGGGCAGTCCCCATTGCACTGGATTGTGAAATCAGCAAAAATCAACCCTTTATTGTGTTAAGCCATGGAGAGGGAGAGTTGGGTTTTTATTGCTGTGGTTGTTATAACATTTGTTCGACTAACTCAATATATCCATATACAAGACTATTCTGTCCTTATCCTTCCTACTCTGAACACAACTCCTCAAAACTCCTACTTCGTGCTGGGCCCAGCTTCCAACTCTTTCCCTTCCTTTCCTGGTCCTATGCTTGAATCTTTGTCTTTACATCCTGCTACAGTCCTGAGTCTGGAATCTCCACTGAACCAAATCCTCACCAACAAGCCAACATTGTAATACACCTTGATCTCTAGGCAGGGAGAGATGATAGAATGAACACAGCTTGTTATGCTCAGAATCTTGGTGTTTTAAAGACCGAGACCAAAATGTCTGCTCTGTAAAGTACCAGTCACGTGACCTTGGCTTTATGACTCCATCTCTGGGCCTCAGTGTTACCACCTGTAAGATGGAGATAATAATGACTGCTTCACAGTATTGTTGTGAAGACTAAACTAGGGAAAGGATGTGGAAGGGCCCTGCACAATCTTGGATACACACAAATCTCTCAGCAGATCCCAAACTACTTCCCTCATTCTCAAGGACCACCAGAGCCAACCCAGCACCTGGGCTGAGCCAAGGACTGAATGCAGGGGTGAATGCCTGGTTCCAGAGGGGATGACATCTGATCACCCCTCTTTCCTCTACCCATAGACACAAAACTATAGACCTCTTATTGGAAATACTATGGATGTATTGAGAAATACATCCTCTAAATCACATGTTGACAATGACACCATCAGCAGCAACAATCCCGTGCTAACACTAGTTAAACTCTATTGAGAGTACCATGCTGTATACTCCCCATGACAAAGTCATTTAATTTTCACAACAATTCTACAAGGTACATAGTCTACAGATGAGGAAAACAAACTTCAAGAAGGTAAGTAACCTGCCGAAAGTCACACTGCCACCAGGTAGCAGAGCTAGAAAATGAATTTATTTATATGTTCCATCTTTCACTGATTTAGTCAACAAGTTGTTTCTGCTATCTGCTCCACACCAGCCCATATGCTGGGCCTAAAGACACAAAGATGTGGGGAGACAGTCAGTAAGGTACTCAAGAGGAAACAGATTCTTGACTCACAAACCGCAGTCCCACACAGAATGGGACCTGTGCAGCGTTAATCCCTCTGTGGTCCCCTCCCCCAACTCCACTGCCTCCAAGAGCTCAGAAACCTAGCAGCAACCCAGAGACACTTCCTGAGCCCACTGTTTTCCTTGGCCCCTGAGATGAGCTACAGTGTGTTCAAAAGGGTGGAAAACAAGACAGGGTGGCAGGAGTAAAGGGAGAGCAGGCCCTGCCCCCTGCCCAGCAACCTGCTTCTGTCGTGGTAGAGTGAGGGGCTGCCCCTCCACCCTCCTACCAGCCCATCCAAGCCATTGTTCGCTTGTTGTGACAGAGATTCAGCTGGGGCCTGTGGACCGACCATGGGCTTCCTCCCTGGCTTGACATGCTTGGACAGCTGGAGGAAATGGGCGGCCAGTGAGCCAGCTCTCCACTCCAACAACAACAGCCTGCCCGCCTGCTGCTGGCCGGCTAGGGGGCCGACCTGGAGCCAGAGAGGCCACCCCACTCCACCCACACTGGCAAAACATGTTTTCTTGTTTTCCAGGGGGGAGCAGGAGGCCCGTACCCATCCTGAGCAAACATGCGAGCTGATAAGCACAAAGGGGCCTGGCTGCCAAGGTGCCACCTGCAGCCCCAGGCAGGGCCAGGGCCAGCGCCAGGCTCACTCAGGTCTCTTGGGCCAGCCGGCCAGGTTCAGAGTCACAGTGAAGGAGCAGAAACTCCCAGCTGTTCTGGGGATAAAGGAACCAACCTAAGCCAGCCTCTACTGAAAAGAGAAGACCTCAGAAGCCGCCAAATACAATTGCTGACCTCAGCATCACAGCAGGCTGGCCTGTGAGAGCTGCTTTGTACCACTGGGTGCCAGCTTCTGTGTCGCTCTCCTTGCCAGCAACACCATTTCCAGTGTTCTAGAGACAGTGAGAAGTAAGGGTTGATGCCCATCACCTTTTTAAGATGAGGAGACAGGTTCAGAGAAGCTAAGGGACTTGTTAAGGTCACAGCAATTGATGCCCAGTTGGGAGGTAAATCCACAGCTACCTAATAACCACCACAACCACCGTGCCCAAGTTCTTTTTCCATGCTCTGGCCAGTCACACAGCCCTTCATAATGTAAGGGGTTTTTGGTTTATAGAACACCATGCTTATGTATTCATTTCCTAGAGCTGCTGTGGGAGCCATCATCAATCTTCCACAACTGTATCTCATAGCTCACAACAGACCTGTGAGGTTAATATCTCTGTTTGGGTTCCCCCCAAGCAGGAAGTAAAGATTTGAGGCCAAAGTGGTTTGTTTAGGGATTGAGCTCAAAAAGCTTCCATAAAGGGCCAGATATAAGGAAGGGAGGAAACTAGTATTAGATGTGTTAGGGAGCAGGGACTGCTGTGAGGAACAGGGACTCAATCTCTCTAGGGACCTCTGGGAGAGGAGACAGCACAGAGCAGCACTGTCCCCCAGAGAAGCAAGGAAGCTACTGTATCGATCCAGCTCCAGCTCACCCTCAGATGAGGGCTGGTCCTAACACCTTCATTCTCCAAGCTTCCATACTGCCCTGTGAATGGACTGGACATGCCCCTGCAGCCACAGAGAGTCTTCAGGCAAGGAAGTGCAAGTTTACAGCATCTGTGGCAATAGTTAGTGCCACAGGGATATTCTTGGGACAATGACATCCTGCTACAGTTGATAAAACAGGGAGTAGCACCCCCATTTTGTAGATGCAACCTTGTCTCTCCAAGCCATACCATCTCATACCCTGTGCATACCAGGCCCCTCTTCAGCTCCATGGGAGAGATTGACCTCTCTCCAAAGGTCACAGCCCCTTCTAACTTAGGACGCTCCGGTCTTCCTCTGTCTTGCCATTTGCATGGATGCAGGGTGTGCCAGAGTGGGCCACCCAGGCATGGGCAATAAAGGGGACCACTGTCTGTAGTAACATGAGAAAGAATAAGAAGATGACTAAAACTCAGTCTGCTTTTTATTATCACCACACACAGCCACTTGGGAATATTAGTGATTAAAATGTGCCTGTGGGCCAGGGATTTAGCTCAGTGGCACCACACCTGCCTTGCAAGTGCAAGGTCCTGAGTTTGATCCCCAGTACAAAAAAAACAATGTGTCCATTGGTGTGCTGCTTCCACCAACTCCCAAGTGTAACACGGTCCTCCTCTCCCTTCTATAACCATGGCAGACAGTATGAGTCAATCAGCTGTCTCCCTCCCATGGAAGTAGAGTGCTACCTCGGAATCCATCTTCCATACACTACTCTAGACAACCACCATTGCTGGCTTCAGAGCTGAGCCCTAGCACCTAAGAATCTGGGGACCTAGGAGTCTTAGCCCAGGCCCTGTTTGAGAAGTGTTTCTTCCACAGGCTGTTTTCTGGGGTAGGGGTCTAACCTATACTCTCCTTTCAAACTTAACCCAACTCCCTACCCCCACCTCTGTGATTTCAGTCCTCACTAATCTTTTACTGTCCTCAGCCCCATTTTTGTTCTATTGTTATCCAACTACATACCTGCTTCCTGCCCCCAAGGACCTGGCCTGAGAATCCAAAGAGGCTTAGCTTCCTGCCCATATAACTTCCCTCAAGTTAGACAGCACAGCCCCTCAGGAAACCCTAGCAGGTGATTTCTCACCTGTGCATTGTGTCACCAATCTAACCTTGAACCCACTGGAAAATCCCCATTGAGGAGCATGGCCTTTAGCTCTTACTGCTACCTGGAGCTATGTCATAGATTTGCTTATAGGTTTAGTGTTTTCTCCTGCACTGGAAAATGAATTTCAAATAGGCAGAACCCTGATCCATCTTATTTCCATTGCATCCCCAATGCCCACCACAGTGTCTGGAACACAGTAGACATTCCGGAGCTATCAGTTGGATGAAGAAATAAAACAGCTTTCCTTATGCCACACTTTGGCCCTTTGGCCAAGATTTACCTGGGAAGCCTCAACACTCAGAGGCTCTGCCTCAGGATCTCAGCCTCTGAGCCCCCTGTGAGCACACCCACTCTTCAGGACTTCACGCTCTTTTGCCATCCCATGCTCTGCTCATTGACCTTCTCCCTGTGCTCTTACCAGTCCTCCAGATCTGGGTCTTTCCCACCTGTTAAACAAATCAGCAGTCCCAGGGTTGGAAACATGGGAGGGTAAAGCACAGAAGTAGGGCAGGCCCATCCAGCCATGTGGCTCTGGGCTGGTTACTTAACCTGTCCACAGTTCAGTGTCTTTTCATTAATAAAATGTTAAGGGTTCTTAGAAGATTAAACAGGGAGATACAGTATGCTAGGTATGCAGTGATCACTCAGTAGTGTTTCCCATTATTCATTCTTAGTTAAAAGGCTACAACAGTTTAGAGGGAAAATTCCAACCCACTCAAAATCTCCCCAAAGCCTTCTAAGGATCTCTAGGAAAATGCATAAGACTTATGTTTGTACAGAGCTCAGACCGAAATATGTTAATCTAAACACCAGTCTCCCTTCACTGGTGTTAATGACCCTGATTCTTCACCATTCCCTGTACCTAAAGCTTTTGCTGTTTCCTCCATTTATAAGTCGGAGTCAAAACACCCAGCCCCTGGATCTTGTGGCCTTCCCTGACTAACACAGTGCAACAGAAGTGACTATGGCAGCTCTGCGCCAAGACCTCCAGAGTCTCAGAGGGTTTGCATTTCATGTCTGCTCTTTTACACCTCCACCAGCCTCCATCCTCCCAAACAAGCCAAGAGACAAGAGAACAATACCAGGACAGCCTGCAGGGGGATGGGGCCACATGGAGCAGACCAGGCCACATCAGCCCCAAGCTGAGGTGGTCTAGACCAACCAACAGCTGACCAACACCCAGACCTCTGAATTACCAGCAGAGCTGCCTAGCTAACCCCACATCAACTCTAGACCTGTGTCCTGTAAATCCTGACTGTTGTATACCAATGAGGTTTTATGGTTCTTACACAGCAGAAGCTGACAAATATACTTCCCAGCCACCAACTGGACCACTGTGCTCCAGCCTCTCTACCAATGGCTGCCCAGCTTCTGCTCCTACCACCTCCATTAACAGGAATGTAGTTACCTCCAGAGGCAGCCTGTTCAAAAACTGTGTCTATATTTTGAGGTAAAATCTCTCTGTGTGTACTTAAACCCTGGGAACAAACTCTAAGATTCACACAAAAGTAGCCCAATCTCTCTTATAGGCTGATCTGCATGCCCATCTCAATGGGCATCAAGCGCTTCAAAGTCCAAGTTCAAAATAAATGCTTTTTTTCTCTCTCTGCTTGTACAGGACAAGAGCCTCTTAGCTCTCTGAAGCCTCGCTCTTCCTCACCCTCTATGTTGACAGAGCTGCCAAATGCTGAAAATTCTATTTCCTCATCACTCTCCAGGGCCAGCTCCATGTCTCTGGCCTGGATCCCTCCACAAGTGGCTTCCCTGCCACCAGTTTTACTTGTCCATTCCTTCCTCCATATGAGCTTTACTCATCTACCCATCATCAAAGAATGTCACCTAGCACCTTTTCTGTTCCAGAAACTGTGCTAAGAATTAGGAGATAAAAGGCACAGTCCCTACTCTGGAGGAATTTCATTAGTGGAGGGGCTCACCATTCTAGCACAGAGATCTGAGTGATGATAATGACAATGTATCCTTTATTGGGTGCCTCCTACGTATCAAGGACTTGAAATAATACAATACCTCCAGTCCTCCAAAAAACTACTGAGCTTTACTCCATTCATTCTCATAGATGAGGAAACTGAGACCCAGAAAGTTCAAGTGAGTTGCCCATTGCACATACATGGCAACATCTGGTGGTTGGTCCCAAAACCCAGGCTCTTCCTTTGTACCAAATTGCCTATCATGACTATCCCCTGCTGAAATCGGCAGCAACGCCCCAGTCAGCAGCATAAAAGCCAATCTCTTTAGCTTGAACTTTAAGGCGTTATCTGCTACTATGCTCATACAAGGTCACCATCCCCTTGGCTTTCCCACACCCCTTGGCTTGTGCTGCTCCCTTAGCCTGGGATGTCCTCCCTCCCATCAGACCTACCCCTTCCTCAAGACCCAGCTCAAGGGCACCTTCTCCAGAAGTCTTTTCTTCCACTGGGACTCTCTGTGTACCCACAGCACTTGGCCAGGCCCTCTGAGAAGACCAAGGCCAGTCCCCAGAAAAACATAAGTGTCCTGGAAGACACTGACCAAATTGGGCCCATCTCTACATTCCCTGATGTATCCTGCAGAAGGCCTGTACTCAGTAGCTGTGGAATCAGACAATTTGGACTGGAGTGGATCAGACTGGACTGGACTGGAGTGGATCGGACTGGACTAGACCGGACTGGATTGCTGACAAAATAGGAAAATAGGCACAACACTTTTCTTGGAGTGTGTTCTATAGGATTAAATTCAGCAGACCCCACTGAGGGAACCCCAACTAACCCAACCCTCTTGTTTTTTGGACAGAGAAACTGAGAGACTTTTCTGGCTTTACGGGTCCCTGGCCTCCTGTCAGCCCAAAGCTCATGAAAAGGGTCAGTTCCCAGGACAGGACAGCAAAGATGGAGGCAAGGACCTCCCTGAGGGAACCACTCAGACCCTCTTCAGCCTCCCTGCCTCCCCATTCTGTCTTCGGACATGAGCTCACCCTCCAGGTGCCACAGAACAATGCCACTCTCTGTGCATTCAGATCTCCCATTCACCCTCAGGAAACCCCCTCAGAGGAAGGGGGACAACATCATGGGCAGCACGGGGCAACCAGAGCAGTTCACCAGCTGCCTCGGCAGCCAGAAGGAAGGGAACAGACAGCCAGCAATTTGCAGGTGGCTGTGGCCTGACTGTGAACCAGGAATGCTGAGGTCTAGTCCTGGTTTGGCCACATAGCTATGTGACCTTGGGGAAAGGTAGTCAGTTATGTGAGCCTTGGTTTCTTTAGCTGAAAAAAAAAACAAAACAAAAATGTATCCACTGAGACATTTCATATGAAAGTATCCACTAAAATGAGGTGCATTCTTCAGATGTGAAGTTATTGTTGTGATGGAGACTGATTAAGAAATACATCTTTTTCCTAATGAGTGGCAAAAGAGTTCCTGTGTAGGTCATAGCAACCCCAGGGGAACTTTCCCTAAGGGAGGTAGCTCCTATTTGGTTGAGCTTGGCAGGGCTGTGACCTTCCAAGAAACAGAGATAGAACAGCAGAACAGGGAATATTCATTCCAGAAATACAATGAGTGTTGCCAATGGAGAGTGATCTATAGGATTAAATTCAGCAGATCCTACTGAGGGAACCCAAACTAACCCAATCGTCTTGTTTTTTAGGTGGGGAAAATAAGAAATTTTCCTGACCCTATCAGGTCCCTGGCCTCCTGACTGTAAGCCCAGGGCTCATGGAAGGGGCCAATTCCCAGGAACAGGCTGCTAATGAACCAGATCTGTGCTTAGAGTTGCCAATCAGCTGACATTAAAATAGATAGATTATTCTTAATTATCAAAGGAATCATTACTAGCATAAGGGAAAGGCAGAAGTGGAAGTCAGACTATGATGATATGACAAGGAGTTGAGCTAGCTTGAAAGAGGGAGGAAGGGAACTGTACACCAAAGACAGCAGGGAGCCTTCTGAAGCTGAAAAAGGCAAAGAAATGGATCCTCCTCTAGAACCTCCTGAAAGGAACACAGCATGCTGACACCTTGATGTTAGCCCAGCAATATCCATGAACCATGACCTCCAGAACCATAAGATTATAAACTTCCGTTATTTTAGGCCACTAAACTTGTGACCATTTGTTTCTGCAGTGATGGAAGACTAATACATCTTCCTTTCTGTCCTTGCCCCAGACTTTTCTGTCTCAAGCAATTTAGCTCTGGCCCAAAACTTATATTTCACTCAACCAAACAAAAGCCTTGAAGTTGCCCAAACCCACCCTCCTTAAATAAAGGCTGTTTAGAGGTTGGCATGTAGCTCCCTAGTGGAGTACTTGCCTAGCATGTAGAAGGCCCTGGGTTCAATCTCCTGCACTGAAAAAGAAGGAAGGAAGGAAGGAAGGAAGGAAGGAAGGAAGGAAGGAAGGAAGGAAGGAAGGAGGGAGGGAGGGAGGGAGGGAAGGAGAAGGGGAGGGGAGGGGAGGAGAGGGAAGAGAAGGAAAGGGAAGAAGAGGGGAGGAAATTAGTTGGGCAACTCTTTCTTGTTACTCAAGAATATAGTTCTTAAAAAATATATATAGTTCTTGACAAGAAGGTTTAGATCCTAGCAACTAGACAAAATATCCTTTCCAAACAGATACAGTGTTCTCCTTGGGGGAAGTACTGGTAAATGCAAATTTCTCCATCTTACTACTAGTGAAATAATAATCTAGTCACATTTGGAAGTGCTTAATGCAGGCCAGGCACTACTGTTAGTGCTTTACATGTATTAACTCCCTTCATTCTCCCAAGAACTCAGTGACACAAGTATTGATGTTATACCCATTTTACAATGGAGGCAACTGAAACACAGAATTTAAGCAACTCACCAAAGGTCAAGTTACAGCTAAGATTCTCATTCAGGCAGTCAGGCTCCAGACTTTGGGTTCTTAACCACTGCAGTAGTCTCCCATCACTTGAGAAAATGAGTCAATGAGGTAATCACAGATGCACATGTGGATGTATGTCTATGTGTACAGATGCTAAGAAACACTAAGTCAGGGTACCTGCCCTTAGCCCAGGAAGGAATGTAACTCAACCACAACAGTAAACTGTTTGGAGAACATCATCCTGCACAAGCTCTGGGAGCATTGGGGATGGCAGTCAACCTGGACAAGAGGGAGTCAGAGAAAGCTGTCTAAAGAGCCTTGGAGAGTGTGTAGGTCATCATCCAGTGAAAGGTGACAAAGGCACTGGATCAAAATGACCCTCAGATGTGAAGGAGAATAAAGAGTCATCAAAAGAGGCAGTGACTGCCAATTGGAAAGACCCAGAAAAAGCCACGGAAAAAAGAGACAGAAAACAGCTGAGTATTTCGTGACTGACTGCCCTCAGCCCAACCTCCCTCCAGTCCTGGGACAGAAAATAGCCTGGCTGACCTATAGTGCACAAAGCATTTCCTGTGCAGCCCAGGGGACCCCTGAGCTGTACTTTCTCAGGGGTGGGGCAGGCTGGGGGTGGAGGATGGGTACAGAGAAGGAAGGAATGAGCAGTCCTGGGTTAACTCTCTACCACAAGCCTCTGAAGATAGGAAGAAACAGTGCCTCCAAGTATTCACGTGGCTAATTCTGAGACCTATGTGTTTCCTAATAGAGAATAAGCCCTGCATGGACCCACATCAAGTCATGCTCTATTAGGCTCCAGGGCCAAAGGTACCACTGAGTGTCTTCTGGAGGTCATAAGCCATCTCCTCTGGGAAACCTCCTGCTTCAGTTTTCCTGGAGCAGCTTCCAGTTGACCCTACACTGCCAGGTCCCCAAGGACACCATCTCTGTATGCTCCCTTCCTGGGTCATTGACCTGGTCCCAACTTCTGCTGCTGACTTAGTGATCCAGCCAGAACTTTTTCTGAGGGCCTTTCCCAGGAAACAAGAGGA
Source organism: Heterocephalus glaber (assembly GCF_053883595.1). NCBI lineage: Eukaryota > Metazoa > Chordata > Mammalia > Rodentia > Bathyergidae > Heterocephalus > Heterocephalus glaber. The sequence goes on along the minus strand of NW_028258302.1, from coordinate 8,679,950 downwards.
GGGGTTCAGGAACAGTTAGGCCTGGCTCCAAAGCCTGGAACATTTGCCTGGGGAGGATAGCTCCTCTCAGGAAGATCTCAAGCAGCCCCACGTGACATCTCCATGACTCCCTGTCCCCAGCTCCAAGGTTACTTTTTAGATTAACTATCTTTCAAACAGCTTTCCTCATCCTGTCTTCCTGTAGTTCATTAGTCTACCCTCTAGTCCTCTGAGATTTTGTTTATATTCCAGCATAGGAGATGCCTTGAATCCAGAGCATCCTACCTGATGGATCAGAGGAAGTGGGGTACAGGGGCTTCATTTTCAGAAGGGCAAACACACACACACACACACACTTTGGGGAGTGATCTAGGTGAATACTAGTTTTCAGAACACTCAAAATGTGTGGCCTCTTATTCCCTTCCTGAGGCTGAGGTCTGCTGTCTACCTCCCAGCCCTGATGTCCTCTCTCTCCCTGACCCTTTGTCTAATACCCTGACACATATTACCACTAGCCAGCATCTTTGATTCTACCACACTGGGCTCCACAGAACTCCCCAAAAATGACCACAGGAAAGCTGCTGGGCTGTAAGAACACCAGCTTCATCTGGTTGGGCCAGATCTTCCTGGCCTTTTCTGATCATCCCCAGCCCACTCAGTTATACAAGTTAGAAATGATTGTACTCACCTTCCTAGAAAGACACCAATGAACTCATGGATTAAAGAAAGGAAACTAACATTTGGTAAGCCCCTATCATATATCTCCTTTAACCAACACAACAACCCTTCTTAAAGAAAATTGTGTCAGGCACAGTGGTACATACCTATAATCCCAGCTACTTGGGAGGCTGAGGCAGGAGAACTGCAAGTTTGAAACCAACGTGGGCAATTTAGCACAATTCTGTCCCAAAATAAAGCAAAAAGGACTGGGGGTATAACTTAGGGGTAGAGCACTTGCCTAGCATGCAGAAGGCCCTGGGTTCAATCCCCAGTACTACCACTACTACTACTACTAATAATAATAATAATAATAACAGTAATTCTGCTGAAGAGGGTTTTCTAGATGAGGCTAAATCAAGATTCAATGTCAGGTTATATTTGATATGTTGAAGAATGGTTTCCCTCCTCCTTTCATCCGCTAACAAGAGGAGGCCCCAACGTAGAAAGAGTATGTAGGAGGCAGGGTCTTAGAGAAAGAGAGGCCAGCACAGTATAACCTTTCCCTGCCCAGCTCCCAGGACTGGATCAGAACCTTAGGAAGAGGAAAGAAAATGGTGGCATGGTGATGGGTAGCAAACTTCAGCCTGGATCTCTGAGAGATACAGAATCCAGACACTAGAAAATAAAAGCATGGCAAAGAAAGAAGGAGAAGCAGATTACCGAGAATCAGGAAGGAACTGACAGGAAAAATGGGAAGCTACAGAGAAATGAGAAAGACGGTCCACAACACTGAGAAATGAAGGAAATAATTTGGCCGCTTTCACTGGCTCTTATGGCTCTGGGGAACCTGGATCCCTAGAAACAAGGTAAGCACCTAGGGCTGAGAGATCCATGGAGAAATGGTGGCAGAGCCCACAGCCTTTGTGAACTGCAAAAACAACATGGGATTTTTCTCTGAGGGAACTCCTTCCACACAGCAAGCAATAGCCAGATTCCAGCATGGGCACTAGCCATATCACCAGAAAGTGCTTTGATCAGGTGTCATTTTCAGGGTGGAGTTGATTATTTAAATCTGGGATGGCTTACAACTAAAAAGCAACTTCACTTCAGGGCTCCAAGTGTTATCTTTCCACAGTGACTGGTCGAGACAGCCACAAGAGATAGCTATGGACAGGTTGAGGGCTAGAAAGAGATCCCCTGAGAAGTTTAAACTCAGGCTGGGAAGGACATGGGCCCCACCCCCCATAGTGAAAAGCCAGGCCCAGTTTGAGTTGCACTAAAAAACAGTGGAGTCTGAAAATGCCTGCCAGAATTAAGAACTTGAACCCTTGCCCTACTGCCTATACCCAGCACAGATCTGAGGTCTGATTGTGTTCCCTGTCTACCAATGTGAGCAAGAACATGTCTTGGGGTGAACATTGCCACAGTCTGGAGTAAACGGGGGGGGTGCCTCTGGAATACCTGCTGGACCCCAAAACTGTGGATCTTAGAAGGCAACTACTAATTCAAAAATATAGAGAAAAAAATTGTTTTCTCTATTGTTGGATTCCTTTTCTTTTCTTTCTTTATTCTTTTTCTTACTCCTTTTTTTTAACTTTTTACTTTTTTGATTTTTTGTATTGCTATTTCTATTTTCTCCTTTTCTTTTACCTTCTATTTCTCTTTTTTTTGTTTCCTTTATCTATAAAAATCCTTCTATTCCATAATTGTATCCTTTGTCTCACTTTACTCTTCTCCTTCTCATCTCCCATTGTTTAATTTTTCAAATTTTCATTCACATATTCTCTCATTCTAAACCCCCAATATCTTTAAGCTTTTTAAATCTTTAGATAGTTAACTCCGTTACTACTGTTGAATTATTTTCTATTAGTGGAGGTGTAGTTATCACATTTAGTAGATATTTGCTGAATGTCAATATTTGGTTTGTCTTAGGACTTCTACTATAATTACAGATTTCTTTGCTAAGGTTAAGGGTAGTGCATTATTGGTTCTTATGGTATGTCAGTATCCACTTTGTTTTGGATGATATTACTGTTGCTGATCTACCTGATATTGCCCATGTCACATAGTTGCTGCTATTAATAGGTTTTCTCTATATGCAAATATTCAGATTATCTTTGTGTCATTAACAACATCATGGTCAATTTCTGAAGAACCAAGTGCTGGGCCAATTACACTGCATCCTTCCCACCCATATTAACGGAGGCGATTGAATCTTGGGATGGAGGCAAAGAACTCTATTTAGCCATGCCCCAAGTGCATCACTAAAAAGCAGACTAACCAAAGAGATCTCCATACCAGCAATCTTTGCCCTATAACCAACCATGTACCAAAGCACAAAACAAAATAAATGAACAATAGAAACATAAGCAGACAAGGCCACAAAATGCCTCACAAAATTCCAATTCACCCAAAGCCGATTCATGGGGCATTCAGGGGGAGGAAAGCAAAAGAAACACAGCCAAATTATTCAAAAGAAGATTAAAAAACAGACCAATGAAGTGCTCAGCAGGATCACAGAAAATGTAACTAATCAGATAATGGAGGCAATAAACAAAACAATCAGGGAGCTTACATAAGACATTAAAAAAAAGCTAGCTGATCTAAACAAAATGATCTAAATGAAACATGAATGACCAATTTAGCAAAGAACTAGAGTCTATGAAAAGGTTTCAAACAGAAATAAAGGAGATTAAAAATTATATTGACTACATGGGCAGTAGAAGTGACCAGTGTGAGGAGAGAATATCAGAGTTAGAAGATAGGGATGCTTTAAAAGACCAACTACTCAGAAATATCTTAAGAACAATAAAAGAACATGAAAACTGGATTCAACAGCTGCTAGATGACAGGAAGAAGATTAATCTAAGATTAAAGGAATAAGTGAAAATAAGAACACAGCACAGAGGGCATAAAAAACTTGCTTATAGAAATAGTAGCAAAAAACTCTGCCAATATAGGGAAAGAATTCAACATACAGATAAGTGAGCCATATAGAACCCCAAAGAGCCACAATCAAAAAAGAACCTCTCTATGGGTCAGGGATTTAGCTCAGTGGCACTGTGCCTACCTTGCAAGTGCAAGGTCCTGAGTTTGATCCCCAGTACAGAGAGAGGGAGAGAGAGAGAGAGAGAGAACCTTTCTACAACCCATCAGTCAAAATACCAAAAGTCCAACACAGAGAAAAAAATCTTAAAAGTTGTTTGAGGAAAAAAACAATCAATTATAAAAGTAAACTCAATAGAATTACAGCAGACTTCTCAACACAATCCTTAAAGATCAGATGGATGAGCTTGGAGTGAAGTGTTTCAAGTCCTGAAAGATAACAACTTCCAAACCAGACTTACATATCCTGCAAAACTTTCTTTCAAAATTAATGGAGAAATAAAATATTTCCATGACAAAGAGCACCTCAAGAAATTCATGACCACAAAATCAGCACTGCAAAAAATTCTCAAGGATATCCTAGAGTCACTGAAGCCAGCAGTGCCAAAAAAAAAAAAAAAAATCTAACAGAATGAATACACCACGCAGGTTGAGCAAACGATAATGCTAGTATGACATAATGGAACCTATGGGACACAAAGGAAACAGTCCCAAGAAGGAAGTTTATAACTGAATGTCTACATCAGGAAAATAGAGCAAGCCCAAATAAATAACTTAATGATGCACCTCAAGGTCCTAGAAAAAGAAGAGCAATCCAAATCCAAAGGTAGCACAAGGAAGGAAATTATAAAGATCAAATAAAAATTAAGGAAATTGTGACCAAAAAATACAAAGAATCAATGAATTGAAAAGCGGGTTAATATACAAAATAGACAAACCCTAGCCAATCTTAGAACAAAAAGGAAAGAAAAAACCAAATAATGCAACTAGAAATGAAAAAGACAAAATCACAACAGGATTTCTGCTGAAATTCAGAAGATTATTAGTAGAGAATCTTTAATAAAATGGAAATTCAGAGGAAATAGATTCCTAGATGCATATGAACTACCAAAGCTGAACCAAGAAGACAAACAAAAACAAAAACTGAGTAATCACAGAATGAGACTGAAGAAGTTAAAAAAAAAAAAAAATACATTGCCAGGGATTTAGCTCAGTGGTTTTGCCACCTACCTACTGCACAAGCACAAGGACCCGAGTTTGATCCCAGGTACCAAAAAAACAAAAAATAAAAAAATACATATGTATATGTATGTGTGTGTGTGTGTGTATATATATATATATATATATATATATCAGCTAAGAAAAGCCTGGATCCTGATAGATTCATTCCTGAATTCTATAAGAATTTTAGGGAATATCTAATACCAATACTCCTCAAATTCTAATGAAATCAAAAGGGAAGGAGTACTCCCAAAGTATTTTTTTTTTGTACCAGGAATCGAACTTAGGACCTTGCACTTGCCAGGCAGGTGCCGCACCACTGAGCTGAATCCCCAGCCTATCCAAGGTCATTCTTGGAAGGTAGTATTACCCTGATTCCAAAATCAGAAAAGGACCCAACCGAAAAAGAAAACTACAGGCCAGTATCTTCAGTGAACATTAATGCAAAAATCCTCAACAAGACACTGGCAAATAGGATGCAACAAATCATCAAAAAGATCAACATCATGACCAAGTAGGATTCATTCCAACGCAGGCATAGTTCAACATAGGCAAATAATAAATGTAATATGTCACATAAACAGAAGCAAGGACAAAAATCACATAATCATCTTTATTGATGCAGAAAAAGCATTTGACCTTCATTCATCTGAAAGAAAAAAAAACTCTGAAGAAAATAAGTATAAGAGGCAGTCGGTGTTTGGGACGCGGGGCGCGCGGCTGCTCCGTCTTTGCTCCCGTGCGGCTGTCACAATCGGTGCCTTCCCGGGCCCGGGACGGGGCGCGCGCCCGAGTGTGTGTGCCGGGCTCAGCACAGACGTGTGCCCTCACTGCCTTTTTTTTTAACCTTTATCCGCTCGCCGTCCTCACTGGGAGCGGGGTTGCTGGGGGAGCGCTTCGCTTTTTTCTCCTGAAGTGGTTTTGCCTTTGGCTTGGGGCCGCCAGGCTTGGCTCCCGGTCCCCAGTAACCGTCCTCGCCCCTGGGCCTTCCCTGCCCCGACCCCCGCCCCACCCAGTCCCCGCACCTGCCTCGCTATGAACGGGCTCGGCGACCTGCCTGTTTTCATAAAGGACATTAAGCCCGGACAGAAAAACTTAAATGTCGTCTTTATTGTGCTGGAGATAGGACGCGTGACCAAAACCAAAGACGGCCATGAAGTGAGATCGTGCAAAGTGGCAGATAAAAGGGGCAGCATCACTATTTCTGTGTGGGATGAGATCGGAGGTCTTATAGAGCCTGGGGATACTATTCCGTTGACCAGAGGGTATGCATCCATGTGGAAAGGGTGCCTGACACTTGATACTGGAAGGGGTGGTGAGCTTCAGAAAATTGGGGAATTCTGCATGATTTATTCAGAAGTGCCAAATTTCAGTGAGCCCAACCCAGATTATCAAGAACAGCCGAACAAAGGGGCCCACAGTGAACAGAAGATCAATTCCATGAATAGTCATACTGATACAGGTACCTTTGGACCAGTGGGCAATGGTGTTCAAACTAGCCCTGAATCAAGGAGATACCAGGTTTCCTATGCTGGTAGAAGCAATGGCCAAGGACCTGTCAGTCTACAACTCCCAGCAGCAGCTAATAATCAAACAGTCATGACCACAATAAGTAGTGGCAGGGACCCACAAAGAGCCTTTAAGAGATAACCTATGCCAAATAGTCATATGTAGTTTTTAAACTACATGCCCTACTTGAACACTTATTGCACTTTTATTTATTGTTAACTGTAAAAAAAAATGTTCTTTATTGGTTTCCTCTTACATTTTTGTTCAAGTGGTTGGTTTTTATAGCAAAAATGTTAAGCTGCTCAGTCTCCTAGTGAAGAATGGGAACACTCTGAAAAGTAGGGGCATTTATTTTTTGAGCAAAATGTTATTGAATACCCTCTAAAAATTCTGCACCCATTTCAAGGATGAGTTCCCTAAAACATCAGCTTTATAGCCTCTATGAGTTTGTGTTCTGTATAAATTTTGTAATATTTGACATTAGATTTAGTGGAGATATTATGTTTTAAATCTAGATGTTACCAACTAAAGCAATAATCAGCAAAAATAGAAACAACAACTAAAAACCAGAAACTCAGTCAATGATAGCAATTTGAGTGTTTTTGACTCAAGGAGTGACTGACTTTAGTGAGTGACTGCCATTAAGATTTTCCAAGGACTGAATCATCCTAAATTCTTATTACCAGAAAACAGATTCTCTATCAGAATTATGAAATAGAATGTGATCTGTACTGTAACAAATAATTTTTAGAAGAAAGCTACAGTTGCTTTAATATTCATTAACATTATAGATTACATTGAAGAGAAATTACAAACTAAGACCTTGAATATTTTTGAGACTACCATATATAATCGTATAATTTGAGAACATCATAAAGTCAATAAACATTGACCTAATTCTAAAAAATAACTGGTAGATAAACATCATAGTGAAGGTGATTCAAATTGAATTCGTGTAGTACTAATATTCAGTCTCAAGTTACAAACTCTAAGTACTTAGAGGTACTCAGCCTGAAGTGAAAATCCTTGGCACCTCCTTTTTCTAAGAGGATTCTGTGTGTGCTGTCAGTTTCTGAGCACAATTCTGAGCCTTATTAGCAAAAGTTAAATGACTCAAATCATTATAGCTTTATTCAGAAATGTTAAGTTGGAATTTGTGTGTCATAAATGGTACCCACTTCTACTCTTTACTGTAGGGTGGATAACTCGAAAACTTTATTAGAATTCACCTCTTTTTTTTCTTTTTTTTTTTTGGTACCGGGGATCGAACTCGGGTCCTTGCACTTGTGCAACAGGGGGCGAAACTGCTGAGCTAAATCCCCAGCCCCTAGAATTCACCTCTTTTTAAATACCTCTTGAATAAAACTTGCATTCATGTTAACAGAAAAAAAAAAGAAAAGTATAAGAAGGAACTTTTCTCAATCAGATAAAAGTCATCTATGATAAACCAACAGCCAATATTATATTACATAGGTAAAGGTGAAAGGGTTCCGTCTAAAATCAGGAATAAGACAAGGAGGTACACTATCACCACTCCTGTTCGACATAGTTCTCAAAGCATTAGCAAGAGCAATCAGGGAAGAGAAAGAGATAAAAGGGATGTGTATAGGACAGATAGAAGTCAAATTATCATTATTTGCAGAAGACATGATCCTCTAAATAGAAGATCCGAAAATTCCACCAAAAGATTCCTGAATTAATAACCAAGTTTAGCAATGTAGCAGAATACAAAATCAACACACAAAAATCAGTAGTATTCCTGCACACCAATAATAAGCTCACCAAGAAAGAAATTAGGGAAACAAGATCTACCACAATAGCATCAAGATACCTAGGAATTAACCTAACCAAGGAAGTGAGAGACCTCTACAATGAAAACTACAGTACTCTGAAAAAAAGATTGAAGAAGACATCAAAATTGGAAAGACATCACCTGTTTCTGGATAAGCAGAACCAATGTAGTCAAAATAGCCATACTTTCAGGCCGGGGATTTAGCTCAGTGGTTCTGCCGCCTTCCTCACAAGGGCAAGGACCTGAGTTTGATCCCCAGGACCAAAAATAAATAAATAAATAAATGAGAAACACTTAATCTGATGGAAAATAAAATAGGTAAAACCTTTGAAGACATAGGCTTAGACCAGGACTTTCAGAACCGAACCTCAATTGCACAAGAGAACACCAAGAATCAACAAATGGGATCATACGTATCAAATTCAAAAGCTTCTGCACCACAAAGGAAACAACCAAGAGTGAAGAGACAGCCTACAGAATAGGAACAAACAGCTGGGGATTTAGCTCAGTGGCTCCACCACCTGCCTCGCAAGCACAAGGGCCCGAGTTCAATCCTCCGTACCAAAAAAAAAGAAGTTATAGAATAGGAAAAAAATTTTGCCAGCTATTCTGCAGACAGAAGACTAATATCTAGCCAGATGTGGTGGTGCATGCCTCTAATCCCAGCACTTGGGAGGCTGAAGCAGAGGACTGCCATGAATTTGAGCCAGCCTAGACAACATAGTGAGTTCAAAACCAGCCTGAACTACACAGCGAGACCCTGACTCAAAAAACCAAAACCAAAAAAAAGGGACTAATATCCAGATATAAAGAACTCAAAAAATTGGATCCCCCAAATAAAAGACCCAATGAAAAAATGGACAACTGAAATGAACTTTGATGTACCTTGAGACTAATATTAAATGAAATAAATCAGATACCCAAGCTTAAATATCACATGATTTCTCTTATATGAAAAACCTAAAATATAAACAAACAGCAAAATAAAAGATAGGTTATAAGGAAAAATGGAAGGAGATGGAAGGGATAGTGAGGGGGAATGCAGCTGGGAAGGAAGAGGGGAATGGGATGTAAAGAGTTAAGATGTGTAATGTACATGTATCAATTCCTCATGACAAATGTAATTATTATGCACTACAGACATGTACTAATAAAAAAAATTTTTAAGTGAAAAAAAAAGAATCTTAGAAAAAGCGAGGCAGAGCCTCTGTCAGGGAACAACGCAATTTTCTTTCCTGGAGCATTTTGTGAGACAAGGTTCACAGGCAACAATGCTTTAAGCCCAGTGACAAAGTATGATCTGGCTTTAATGAGAAGAATTTTCTCCCCCAATTTTTCATGGAAGTCCAAGTGGTTCTATGTAGTAAGGACTAACAGGAACATGGTGTAAGGCACCCAGGCTGTCGCGGGTTTGAGGTCACTGGGACAGCACTGGACGTAGAATGAGGATACTTTCAAGGGCCCAACTGCCCTGTAAGTTGGGTCCAATTATGAAATAGCAGACAACAAACACCTGAGAGACATCACGGCTCTGCGTGGGTAGAAGTCTGAGGTCTTACAGAGGTGAGTGGTAAGATAGAAAAGACGGGGCATGAGGCCAGTGGGATTACACCTGTATCCACAGGTTGGTGAGGCCAGGAAAGTTCACATCTTGTGTACCTCATTTTACACTTGATCTTAGTCAAAAGGCCGAGAAGAGATGTGTACCTCATTTTAGACAAAAGGATCAGAGTCAGAGAGGCCAAGTTTCTTGTGGCAATGGCAGAGCCAGTTCAACGCCTCAGTCTCTGTGACTCCACAGCTACATTCTATCCAATACACCCACCTACCTGGGCCTCCTTTAGTGCTTATTTCTAGACCCAGGTCCTAGGAATCCTCATAGCCATCCTTCCCTCAGCTCCATTTGGAAGGGCAGTGCACTTCTAAAACATCACCATAGCAGAGAGGACTGGATCCACTATTGTACACCCATGTCTCACATGGTCACACCTGTTCTCCTTGTAATGTCATCTAAGAAACCATGTGTTTTCTCGAGGAACTGTAGCTCCATCCATAGGCTGTTGCAGAAGTTGCCATGTTCTTATCTAATACTTCATCCTAGGCTATATTTATTAACCTGGGGATAGGTGCCTGGGCCAGTGCGTACCTTATCTGGGAAAGCCAGTCGACTCTTGCAACACCTATGACTTAAGAGATATCTGTGGCCCTGCCTCCCTCGGTGTGTAAGAAACAGATCTGCAGTAAGAGGTTGGAGCCACTTCAGACAACAATTTGGAGGCGAGAGGCAGAGAGTAAGAACCAGAACTTTCGTGTCTATCATTGAAGGTGCTCTGAGGACTATGAGATCTTCTTTCTGCCTGACAAGTGTAAGTCGGATTTGGTCAATTGCCTAGGACCTTATCCAGCCCCCACATGCCCTTTTGCATCGTCCCAGGATAGGAAAGACAATGAGTAGTAGCACTGGGGAAAGAAAAGCTCCACCCCCAGGGGTGTCCCAAGTTGAGCTGTCCCTTGGGTTTCTCCCAACAATGCTACAGGCAGCAACATTGTTGCTTCTGGAATTGAGACCCTCCCCGGATACCTCCACCCTCAGCTGGCAGTTGAGTGAGCCAGGGACAGGAGTGGATGGCAAGGGCAGTTGTTAAATGTGTTCAGAAACCTTCTAAAGCCTGGAGACCTCCTCTTTGACCACACCTTCAAGTGGGCAGGAGGAGAAGAGGAAAAGGTCAGAGGGGGACAAGGGAATAGTTTGTTCTGTGCTAAGGCAGAAGAGGGTGGCCCCAGGCTTGAATAGAGGAAAGGACTGAGAGACCTCAGACCAACAGAAGATGGCTGTATGGTTCCTATTTGGGCCCCTCAGTGTGGCCCTGCATCAGCCTCTTCTCTTTCTTTCCCTCAGGATCCCCAGCTGTGAAAGATGCAAATGGGAGCTGAACCCACACTGGGCAAGAGCCTGATACCTGACCGCTTCCAACTCTGGAAACAATTGGCATCATTGTAATCCCAGATTATTCCTAATTATTCCTAACCTGCCCAGTGGATCTGAACTCTGACTGCTGTGACCGTCTGTGACCCTGCCCAAGGTGAGCAAGTCCCTGGGTCCTCTCAAGACCTGTCCAACACTACTGGCTTCAGTTCCAGGCACACTGGGACTTCACTGTTGGCACAGCTGTTGAGAAAAGACTAGAAGCTGAGCTTGAGCAAGGAGGATAAGCTACCTCCAAGGCAAAAATCAGCCCACCAGTGTCAGGCCAATGTGATGCTCAGGGCAGACTGCAAACTCAGCATTGCAGCTTCAGGAGATGATGTGTTCAGAGCAGAAACCCAGGCCAAAGCTGGAGCATAGTGCTCCTGCGGGGGAGGGGAGGGGGACCCTAACAAGGCTAATCAGTGTCGGGGAAGCAAAGCAGGACTTACAAAATTGCATGAAGTCTTGCAGACACTCCAAGTGTCCACTGGTACTACTGACCCGGTTCTCAGCTGTCTAAACCCTCTAGGCTCACTGGTTTATTTCCTCCTATGTATCAGGTTCCGTGGTTGCAGCCTCTAGCTCAGTACTATGTAACAGGACATTCTGCGGTGACAAGAATCTTCTGTCTCTGCTGTCCCATACCATAGCCACAAGCCACATGTGGCTGCTGAGCACTTGAAAAGTGGCCAGCAAGGAGTTGCATTTTTTCACTTTAATTGGGGCTGCATTTTTCATTTTGATTTCAGTTTAGTTTAGGAGGGGGTGTGTTCAGAGTAGGGGTGAAGTGACAGAGGAAATATAGGAAGTGGAAAAAAGGAAGGAAAACACTCAAATGATGGGCATAAGCACTGCCTTATTTCATCTCCACAGAAACCCTGCAAAGCAAATACAATTAATTCTTAGAAAGTGCCCCCTTGCAAGTGAAGTGACTGAGACTTGAATCAGTCAGATAACTTCCCTAGTCGCACCATTATGGTTAAGACTGTAGTCAAGATTTGAACCCAAGTGTCTGACTTCAAAGTGCATGGCCTCCACCTGTGGCCTCTTCCAGCACTGCCTGGCTAGAGTGGAGCAGGGCAGAGCCTTGGGCCACCAGGCAGTTCTCTCGCTCACCCCTCCAGAGCTAGGGCTGCCCTGTTGCAACCACACTGTTTTTAGCACGAGATAACCTCTAGATATCAAACACACCCAGATTCATACAAAAGGCCAAAGGCACATGGCCAAAGTAAAATTATCTGCTACTGTGCCGTCCATTAGTGCAGATAATTAGTAGTTGATTTGATATTTTTGGCATAAAGGAAGGCAGAGTGATGCTTTGTTTGGGCTGACATTAAAATACCTCTTTATACCCTGCACACACTGCTTTACTCACTCACTGGAGAACCAGACGGTGGAGTCAGAAGTGAGCTGGAAGGGAAGATGAGGGTGGAGGAGGAACTGACATTTCTTAGACATCTAGTATGTGCCAGATGCCAAGCTAAAATCTCCTATGGGTTGCCTCAAGTGATGGCCATCCCTGTGAGAGAGTCATTCCTATGACTATCCTCATTTTATAGGATTGGAACTGAAGCTCAGAAGGGTGAGGCAACTTGCCCAAAGCCACACAGTTAATAGTGCTGAAGGATGACTTTGAAATCTAGGCCTGCACAACACTGAGCCCATTCTACATCTCTCTGGCTTCTGGCAGAGATCTAGAAAACCCATCAGAGCTGATGAAACCCACCAATGCTAATAAAGTACTGGGATGCTTTCTAGCTCTACCTGGTGCCATGCCTGAAGTCAGGCTCCTGTGCAGCGATCCCTTCTGTCAGAAGTTCAGGTTCCCACGAGCAAGACAGGACCCCAGCCCCCAGCCCCCAGCCCCATTGTGCAGTCCATGACAATGAGAGGCAGGCGTCCCCTTTCTTACCCCCTATTTTCCTCTCCACCCCACGGGGTGCTGCCAGTTCAGTACAATAGTGCATTCTGTGTCCAAGAGTCTCTGCTGGCGGCACCCAGGCTTTTGCAGCCCCTCCAGACAATGGCAAGGCCCAAAAGGCCTGATAGCTGGTGACAAATGTATGTGAATGACCAGCTCACAGGAAGTGGCCTTCAATACTCAGATAGCTTCCTGTATCCTGACATTGTGAAGGCCTACTTCCTGTGCTGTCTCCGAAAATAAGCCAAGCAAACAGGGGCAGAAGCAGAGTTTCCCCTGTCTACCCCCTGGCTCAGACTTGCCCACAGTATTCAGCTCAGTCCCCTGAGGATGCCACTACTCTCACCTGACTTCTGACTTGAGAATGAATGACTTGCTGGCCTCAGACCAGTCCTTCCACTTCTTAGCCAAACCCCACCTAAGACCAGTCAGAACAAAGTGACCTATTTTTAAAGACTTCACAGTCTTCCTCAGTGACACCCACCTACTGTCTTTCCAGGATTGGGCCCTTTACTGCTGGGAAAGTCTTTCCCATAGCTACTCACATACCGCTGCTACACAATAAACACATTTCCTGGTGTTCGCTGGTCACTCTGCTCTGAATGATAACCTTCGCTAGGCTTACAAATGCCTGTTAAGTCACCCTTCAACTTTATCTTCCCAGCATGGATAATCAGTTCCTTCAGCTTCCTCCATGTTGCAAAAAGCAAAATGAAGCAAGAGCACTGGGGAAGCAGGGAGACCTCTTTTCTCTACAGTCTCCAGCTGGGCTTGGGAAAAGACTTCCCCAGGTTTTTTGGGTTTTTTGTGGGGGTTTTTTGGTACTGGGGTTTGAACTCAGGACCTTGCACTTTCGAGGCAGCTGCCAGAACCACTGAGCTAAATCCCCAGCCCTTCCCCAGGTTGTGACTCCCCGCTGCACCTAGCCCTCTGAGCAGAAGCTGGTCAAAGATCAAGACCACCCCCCAGCTAGCAGGAAAGCTGGGACAAAGTAGGGAGCTAATGTCTTCTATGGAGCTGGGCACTATGCTAAGAGCTCTCCTCTCGATTACTTGATGAAGTAGGTAGTAAATCCCCATATTAAAGATGAGGACACAGGGCTGTTAAGTCACCTGACCCAAGGTCACAGAGCTAATGAGAGGCTGAGCCACACCATTCACAGTCTAATAAGAGGTAGCCCACACTACCCACAGCCCTGCTTGGCACTGGGGGACAGCTTTAGGTAGAGGGGGATGGGGAGGGTACCATTTGTTCCCTCCTCCCACACTTGAAGGTAGAATCCCATGCCATATCCCAGGCATTGAAAGTTCCTGGCATTGGAAAAATAGCCCTGGAGCAAGGCAGGTGGTGGCTCCCAGTTCTGCCTGTTCTGCCTGCTACTGTCCCTGGGAATATTTTTTTCCACTTTCAACAAACCAGGCACTGAATCAGCCTCAGGCCATTGTGGCTCCCTACATTGGGAGGGTTGAGGGGTAGGAGAGAGATAGGTCAAGAAGTGACAACCCATTCACTTCCTCCCAGGCACTGTAGACCTGAGAGCTGTGTTCCATCAGTCAGGAGCACTCCCCCGCCCCCCATTTAGAATGCAGGAATCTAGTGAACAAAGAGGTCTCCAGGGGTGGAAGGAAAGAGGAGGGGAGCAGGGCAACTTTCCCACCCTACACCCTCGGCTGTCCAAGAGGAAGAAAGGCAAGGGCAAAGGGAAGGACAGCCAGCTTCACTGGGGGCAGAAAAGAGATCCAAAGCCAGCAGCCCGAGGCCTTCTTCCCAGCACCACCACCGATGGTGTGATTTACAGTTACTTAGTCTCTGAGCCTCAGTTTACTCATCTGTAAAACTGGAGGAAACAAACCATGGTATGCAGGAATCTCAAGATGACTAAATGAGATAAGAAGCATCCAGCCCCACACTTAGCCTTAAGGGCTCATGAGCCCAGTTTTCATTCTCTTCTTTTTTAGGATTCGTCTGCCTCAGCTTCCCAAGGCTCAGAAGACCCACAGGAAGAAGATGGTTGCTCTCTAGCCCTTTTCCAAGAAGCAGGAAACCTCTGCATTCCTGGGACTCACGACTCTGTCTGGCAGAAGGCAGTGGGTGGCCAGACCTAAAGCATCCATCCTGCCTGCCCTTGGACACTGCAGGACATGAAGCCACATGAGACTCACCACTGCTGACCCCACAGGGAGACAGAGAGCTGGGGCAGGACAATGCCCGAGGTGACCCCTACCCCACCTAAGGGGGCTGCGTGAAAGAACAATGGGGAGGTGGACTCTAGGGGAAGGCACTTGTCCTCTGCGGCCCTTTTGACTTCCAGCACGCTTCTTTCATACCCTACCCTCAGCTGTTATTACAAAACACATGAGCTTAGGGAGAAAGTCTTCACTAGAATGCCAGCCTAAACCAACCCAATCAGGCAGGTAAAACTTCTGGAAAAAATAACAGTAGTGATGTTTGGATTCCAAGCGCTGTTTCTACCCCTCCCTACCTGGTAGGATACATGGAGAAATGCAGAGCTCAGCTAAAACCAAGGTAGCAGGGTTGCCCACTTCAAAGTCAGCATACCCCAGTAGGAGAGCCTGGGGTGAAAGGCTGCAGGCGGATGGGCATCCAGCTCCGATAAGGCAGAGGAAGGGTAGGACTGTGTCTGGGGCCTGCTGACTGTTCCCTCACCCCAGAGGCCACAGGGATAATCTGCTCACAGAGCCCTCTGGCCTCAGACATTTAGTTTCCACCCTAAGCCCCTCGGGTAGAGGACAAGGAGCCAGCGCCAGCCTCATCCAGAGCCAAGCATGTGGCCAGGGGCCAGCGTAGGCCAACACCCTGATGTCCGCAGCTCCAGCTGTTGCCCCTCTGCAGAGCTTTCACCGGAGGCAGCCCCTTCCATGCCATCAGCATCTTTCCTCCTGTCATGGGGTGAATGTGTCCCTCCAAAACTTCTGTGTTGAAGTTGTAGTCCCCACAGTACCTCACAGTGACTGTATCTGGAGACAGACCTTCAAAATAGGGATTGAGGTAAAAGTTGAGTGTGTCCTAACCTAATCTGACTGGTATCTTCAAAGAGGAAATTTGGACACAAAGAGACATCAAGGCTGCTCTGGCACAGAGAGATGAAGATGACCATATGAAGAGGCAGCAAAGTGGCTGTCACCTGCAAAGGTCAAGGAGGGAGGACTTAGAAAAAAGCCAACCCGGCTGGCACTTTGACCTTAAACTTCTGGCCTCCAAAATGGTGAGAAAATAAATTTCTGCTGTTTATGCCACTCAGTCAGAGGTGTGCTATTATGGCAGCCCTGAATTCTCTGGGGGATCATGAGGAAGGGTCAGGGGTCCTCCTCCTCACACACTCCTAGATGAGCTTCACATTGAGATAGTGTTCCAGGAGCCACCATAGCCCAGCTCAGCCTGCCTCTCAGCTCAGCTCCCCAGCGGCTACAGCTTCCTCTAGAAAGCTCCATCTGCCCGAAGGCCAATCGGTGAGCCCAAGGCAGGACCATGTAGGTGCTGGGGACCCAGTGGGAGTTGCTGTGATACCAGGCAAGAGAAGGGAACGGGAGAGTGGGTAGGCAGTGAAGCAGGGGACAGAGAAATGGCGAATAACAGGCTACAGTGCAGAGGATCAGGGTACCTTCCCATCCCCCAGCCACAGAATTACTGTAGGCCTCAGTTTCCCCTCTATGCTCAGACACCCCCTCTTAAGAGCCTAGAGAGAGACAAGGGTCTTAAAGTATGGCTAAATGGGTGGAATGGGGGAAATTCTACTAATCATAATAAATAACTTTGCCTAAGTGATAACTATGTGTGAGTCCAAGTTCCATAGGCCTTTGTGTGTTTTAGTCCTCACATCAACCCTGTGAGATAAATCATATATTAGCCAGGTTTGACACATGGCTGAGCCACTCAGAGGTGAAATGGCTTGCTAAAGGACACACAGCTAACTTGGCAGTGCTAGGCTTTCAACAGTCTAACTCCAGGGCAGAGTTTCTTGGAGGGGTTTGTGGGAAGACAGATGTGAGCCCATCCAGGCCCTTGCATATGTGAGTGAAGCTAGAGGCAAACAAGGACAGGCTTTAGGGACAACAACAGCTGTACAGTTCCCCTTGCCATCAATCGACCAAATGATAAACACACAGGACCCCCATCTGTGGGAAAGACTGTGACCTTCTACCCTCCTGCACGTGGGGAAAACAGCTTAGAGAGCATCAAAGGGCCAGAGCTACCCCAAGAGCTAATCTTTGGTCAGCGCATTGGGAAATGAAAGTGGAAGGGGCAGGAAAGGCAGGCGAAAGCCTGCAATAGGGGTAAGTCAGGGGAGCTACCAGCCACAGGGGCTATGACAGTGTCCGATGGCCAGCAGCACTCAAAGGTGTTTCCCTCATCATCACCCCAGCCACTCTGCAGGCCAGAGGCTGGCCTTGGCTTAGTGTGATGACAGGAGGCAAGCTGGGAGAGGGAGGGGGAACGGGGTGGTGGGACCAGCTCTGCCAAGAATCCTGCGTTATCGTGGGTGAGCCACTTCCCGCTCCAGGCCTCAGATCCGCTGTTACCATAAAGAGAATCAGTGCTCTTCCATCTTCTATTTGAACTCCTCAGAGATGAGGGGCAAGTACTCGAAATGAGTTTCATATAAAACAAGAAGCTTTACATCAGCTTCGTTTTTTTGTTTTGGTTTTTTGATACTAGGTATTAAAACCAGGATCTCACACATGCAAAGCACACGCTCTACCACTGGGCTGCCTCTCTGTAGCCTCTCACATTGGCTTCACGATGAAATGGAGAGACCAGACCCTGCCCTTTCTGTCTGCAAGGTTTTCAGGGCTCACCTGCCAGCCTACTCTACTCTTTCAGGCCCTAGGCTGGAGGGAAGGTGCTAAGGGGAAAATGAGACAAAACAGACATTCCAGGATGGCCCTGCAGGCTCTGGACAGGCATTCCCACCCCTGCCCAGGACTCCTCATCCCAGAGGGTTGCCCAGGGGTCTGCTGAGACTGAGGAGCACACCACCTGGTAAGTGCATTAAGTGGCTCCCTGGGCTGAACCCCAGCCTTGCTGGATTCCTTGGAGCCTTCCTATCCACCCTGCTGAGCTACTGCGGAGCTTTGATCACTGCTACACGAAGGGCTTCCTGAATGCTTTCCTGAGGACATTGTTCCCCTCTACAGAGTCATCAGGGTCAAATTCATCACCGGCTGTGCTGGTCCAGGTTCTGCCCAGTGGAGAAATGCAGCCCTCTGCCCAAGCTCCACTTCTCCTGGGAGAAATAAGCCAGTAATTTCTCTTGATTTAGTTCATTACCAGTCTTGGGGAAGGCAAAGCAAAACACTGCTGCTATTAGCACCAGATGGTAGGCACCTCAAAACACAACTCTGATAGCCTTGCTCCCATTTTACAGATGATGCTCGGAGTTTAAATGAACTTCTCAGTCATACAACTAGATTACAGAGTTGGTTTCACACCCAGGTCACTGCTTGAACCATTGTGCTATATGGTAAATCTAGGCAGAGATGTATAATACACCATTCCAGATCATGTATGTTTCAGTGTTGACAGGAAAATTCAGAAGATACACACCTGGATGTCAGCAAGGTAGATACTGGTAGTAGTTGAACCACAGGTGAGGTCAAGACTGCCCAACAAGGCATTAAAGCAGAGGCAAGAATGCACCCGGGAGAACACTCACATTTAGAACAGGAGGGAACCATGGCAGAGGAAAGCTGGAAAAGGACATTGAAGGGGAGGTGATGTCGAGGGAGAAGCCCAAGAAGAGTGCTGCAAAGAGCCAGAATGTGACCAGGACCAAAACAAGGACACCAGATTTGCCATTACAAAGGCTTTCAGCCAAAATGGTGTGGCTTCAGCACTGTAGTGCGGGAAACAAATCAGCAAAAAAGCTAAGGGTGCCAGGATAGGGCTGGGGGCTCAAGGATCTTTGTTTAAAAAAGGATCACTATGAAGTGCTGCTGTGTTGCATCCGAAACTCATAAGTGGAGAGTGCCAGGCACCAGGGCTGCGCAAGTTGCTCCAGCTTCACTTGGCAGCTCAGGCTCAGATAAAATAGAAATGGACAGTGGAGCTGGGCTTGGATGTGAGGGAACAGGGACAGTGAGAGAGGGCATAAAGCACAAACACCTTTGGACTCTTCCAGACAGAAAAGCTGCCCTTGCTGGTTTTTTAAAAATTCAATAATCTGGAGGGCACATTTGACATTTTTTTAAAAAGCCAGGCTTTACCTTTGTATTATGTAAAAAGGATTTGACAAACAGATATATAATGTTAACAAATTTAGTTGAAAAAGAATAAACTCTTAAGTACATGAGAGGCACTCTTGGAACAGAAATGAAAACGGATCTGCCAATTACTACTCTTTACTTTTCAAGCTGATTCCCCCAAGGGCTTCTATTTAGCAAATACTTTTAAGAGACTGTGTACGGCAAAGGAATCAGAGAGCAATTTATTTTTATTTCATTGTTCAGACTGGCTGCCATCCCACTTAGATAGAAGGGAGGTTTTCCTGGGTTGTCACGGCTTGCACTTGCATGTCTTCAAAGCACTTGTAACTGCTTCTCACTCTTTCCACACCACTGGCAGGGAACATGTTTGCATCCCCATTTTGCAGGTGGGGAAACCAAAGGCCACGAGAGAAGGCATAGCCCAAACACCAAATTTTCTTGCCTCTGTCGTCCACCTCTGCTCCTAATTCTTGACCTGTTGGGTATTCTGAACAACCTCCTCCCCACTTGTCACCTCTGAGTTTGCAGGTAGCACGGATAGAATTCATAGTAACCCAGATCTGAAGCCTACAATCCCTTGCCAGCTTGGTCCTTAGGCAAGACAATTCTTTCCATAAGATATTTATAAAAGGCCCTCAGCCAGACCTGTGAGAGAGCTTGTTATTACTCAGCCAAGATTGCTCTCTCCTCCCGTTCCTCATTCACCAGGATCACAATGATACATGCAACTATTGTAGGAAATGTAAGCTCTTCCTGAAACAAAATTTAAGCAGCTAGTATTTACTGAGCACTTACTTACATGGAGCCCATGGACTATGCTAACACTTCACATACATTACCTTAGCCTTGGGACAGCCCAGCGAAAATTCTTACCCCGGTTTTATAGATGAGGACATTGAGGCTAAGAAAGACTCAGTGACTTGACCAAGGTCATTTAGTTTGAGACAATATTCATAACTCAAGTCTGTCACCCACCAAAAGCCACCTGATTTTCACTCAATAGCATGGCCCTAGCTTAGCACCCTATGAGTAGTACATGGAAACACATCCCAAAGTGGCATAAGACAAGCCAGGCAAGACTGAGCTTTTTAATTCTAGCTGCTTGGCTCACAACCCAGACTCCAATGAGGCTACTTCCATGCTGTTTCACGCAGCCAACAGTCCCATCAGCCAGGGCGCTGGGAAGCTGACAAGTCAAAGGGCTCCCTGGCAGGCTTGTCCTGGCAGCGACCCAGCTGACTTGTGCTAACACAGCACAGGAAAGGGTCTAGCGAGAATGGAAAAGCACCAGACAACGAGCCGCTGAGGGGAGAGAGGTGATTCCTGCCCCGCTCAGATAGGATAACCCTGCTCCACAGCCACAACCATCACGAGGCTGGGAAAAGACCTGTGGAGGAGGGAAACAAGAGGCAAGCGCAGGTACTAACTGATGTATTTCAGTGAACTATGATTGTCGGGCCAGTTTAAGAGAGGGTCACATAACTCCAAGGTGAATTAGCAAGCATGGAAGAAAACCAGTCCATGTCCTGGTGCATTCCAGCAACCCTGACCTATCTTTGCCTACAGCCAGTAACACAAGCCCTGCTACTTAATGTCACTTGTGCACAGGTCCAAGAGCACCTATAAGATGCTGTAACATCTTAAGAGTGGCTACAGCAGCCTTGGATCTCCACCAGTCCATGGGAAAGGAAGACTGAGCTGAGAGTATTAATAGACTTGCTAGAGCCAGAAATTTGGCCAGGACACTCCCTAGGAAATGAAATTATTTTAAAAAGGGGCACAAAGTCAGCCTGGAAGAAGAGAGCAACTCAGATTTCCAAAGATAGAGCTTCTTCAACCAGACATTGGTAGGAGATATACTAAAATATCTGAAAGTCTAAAAATGTCTGTGGGAAAAATCTGTGGGTATTGTCCCTGTGGCTTTCCATCCTCAAATATTTTGCTTAGGGTGATATTAAACTGTACATGTGTAGGATACACAAAAGAGTTTTCAATGGAAATCAATTCTGTGACCTAATATTTGCTACAAGTTGTTTGAAAAAAATGCGTAACTCTCAGATATCATTAGGAAAGGGACATTTTTTTGTTGTTGATTTTGTTGCAGTGCTGGGAGTCAAACCCAGGGCTTCACTCATACGCTAGACAAGCCTCTTACCACTGAGCTACACCACTACCACCCCAGGACAAGAGGGGCATTTTTGAGAGATCACAAATTGACCCTCACTGGTTCCAAATAACCCAAGTATGTTAGCATGCTTAGATTTTAAAAAATGAATTGCCGACTTTTTTTAAAACATAAGTTTCTATAGATAAATAATAAAAACTCCACTTAACTTTTACATTTTTAAGGGAAAAAAGTGGAAAACTGGTGCCACTGAGGAAGCAGCAAACTGGAAGTTGAATCACTACTGCCCCCTCTTGTCAGGGCTGTACTTTGCTCATTTGTCATCTGATCCTGCAGGCATCAAGATTTGTTTAAATACCGAATAGTTTCTCTAGTGTGAGAAACTGAAAATGTAAATAAGGACTAAAAGGTATAATAGATAATGTGAAATAGGAAGAAAAGGGGCAAAGGGGAGGGGGAGGTGGGAGGGGTAGGGGAAAGGAAAGAAGGGACTGGAATTAATATGAGAAAATGAAAAAATGGAAACAACATCTTTGTAAATAGGGAGGGATGGAGGGGTTGAAGGGAGGGCTGGGCAAGGGTGAAAAATAAGAACCAAGAGTGATTATGTAAAGGTGCATATCTCCAATGATGAATGTCATTATAGTGTACACCTAAAATGTACCAATAAAACGATATACCAAAAAAAAAATTGTTATTCCTGATTTAGTCCAGGGAAGATTCCAGGCCTAGTAATGCTCAAAACCGCCACAGGGTGGCAGCACAGGTCTACCAATGCAGAGGCCACTAGCCAGAACCCTAAGCAGAAACTGAGCTTAGCAGACCCTTTTGGAACCAGAAATCTCACCTTCCTCAGGTAGCAGTCTTTCCCCACTCTCATCAGATTTATTCCCCGAGGACCAACAGCAGCTCAGCTCAACATCTCCACTAGGCCACAGACACTGAGGGGAAGCCACTGACTGGACTTAATCCTTTCTTCTCAGGCCACCACTTAGAGCACCCTCCTCCTCCCAGCACTGCCCCACTCCCCAGCTGGCATCTCGACCTGTTCAGGAGTTCTGCCCGCCCCCATTAACACCATCAGGCCCCAGAGGAGAGAGAGAGATCCTGAGAGAGGAGACAGGGCAAACAACCTCCCTTTTTCCAGGCAGATTCCCTCTTCAGTGATCACTATGCTTCCCTGTGCACTTAGGTTAAATGAGTCAGCTTCATGAGCAGCACGTTCTTCTGCCTCTTCCAGCCCTCTGCTCATTGCCCTTACCTCACCAGCAACACCTCAAGTGGTGACATTTAGCATTAACTCCTGCAACCCTTTCAGAGAGACACTTGCTACGATGTATGGACTCTGAAAACTGTTCATTCCATGTCATCCAAATGCCATTTACTGTTCCCACCACTGATTCCAAAATGCAGGAAAAGCCTTACATAAAACAGTCCTTGGAGTATTTAAACTTGTGAACAATCAGAAACAATTCAAATGTTCAGCAATAAGGAAACTGTTGAAAATCAATTTTTGCTATATTCTTCAGAAGGTACTTAAAAACAATTATGACCTCCGAGAGATGCAAATGAAAACAACACTGAGATTCCACCTCACTCCAGAAAGAATGGCTGCTATCATGAAATCAATCAACAACAAATGCTGTAGGAGCTGTGGGAAAAGAGGAACCCTGTTCCACTGCTGGTGGTAGTCTAGACTGGTGCAACCACCATGGAAATCAGTATGGAGATACCTCAAAGAACTAGGACTGGAAGTCCCATTTGACCCAGGTATTCCCCTGCTGGGGATCTTCCCCAAAGAATTAAAAAGAATCATACCACAGTGATATATGTGCACCCATGTTCATAGCAGCACAGTTTGTAAAAGCTAAAACTTGGAAACAGCCCAAATGCCCATCAACTGGAGACTGGATCAAGAAAATGTGTTTTTTTTTAAATAAAATGGAGTACTACTCAGCCATAAAAAATGACAAATTAGAGACATTTACTGCTAAATGGATGCACACTGAGGTGATACTCTTAAGTGAAATAAACAGGACACACATGTGTAAATACCAAATAGTTTCTCTAGTGTGAGAAACTGAAAGTGTAAATAAGGACTAAAAGGTATAATAGATAATGTGAAATAGGAAGAAAAGGGGCAAAGGGGAGGGGGAGGGGAAAGGAAAGAAGGGAATGGAATTAATATGAGAATATAAGAACCAAGAGAGTCTGTAAATGTGCATATCTCCAATGATGAATGTCATTATATTGTACACCTAAAATGTACCAATAAAAGGATATACAAAAAAACCCCAATTATGACCATGTGATAAGATGAATGATTTTAAGAAATAACAGGTGAAAAAGCAATATAAAATTTAAAGTATAATGGTGTAACTGTCTTTAAAAACTACACAGAAACCCAGTATGGTGGCACATGCCTATAATTCTAGCACTTGGGAGGCTGAGGCAGGAGGATCACCATGAATTCAAGGACAGTCTGGACTACATAGTGAGTTCAAGGCCACCCTGAACTACATAGCAAAACCCTGGTTCAAAAACAAAAACAAAACTACACAGAAAAGTAGTGAAAAGATAACAAAATTCTAACAGTGGTTGCATTACAGTGCTGGAAGTGTTGGTGACCTTGTTCTAATCCCTACCAAATTTCCTTTAATGTGCATATATTATTTTCTCTTTCTTTTTTTTTTTTGGTACCGGGGATCGAACTCAGGTCCTTGCGCTTGCGCAGCAGGTGGCAAAAGCACTGAGCTAAATCCCCGGCCCTATATATTATTTTCTTATAGAGAAAAGGAGGGTGGCACACATGTGAGCGTTAAGACTTTGAAAGAGCTACTGCCTCTAATCATGATGGTAAAAAGGCTCTTGGGAACCACCGCCTCCTGGATTCACAGCAACCAGAGTCCTTAACCACTATCACTGGCCTACCCCAAATGCCATCTAGAAGACAGGATTCGATCAAAATGGTTCTCAGATGCCACTTTAATCAAGTGATGAGGGGTAGAGGACGGTGATTGTTTCCAAGCAAATTCACCAGGCACATTTCCTCCCTGCCCCAGCAGGAACAGCCTGCATATCTGACAACAGAAAATGCTTTCCTTCCCCAGGGAATCCCATTCCTGAGCTGACAAGAGGATTTCAGGAAGAATGAACACAAAGGGTAAGGCAAACTAGTCAAGGGAACCAGGTAGATTTCTGAATTCTTCCCTGTACAAACTGGAACTAGACACATGGGTATCTCTCCTAAAGGGAATACCCAAATCCCAGCCATCCACACTTGAGGCCAAACCACCTCCCCAGGGAGACTGAGAGCCCATGTTCATTTACAGCACTCCTCGGGACAGTGCACCAACAGAAGCTCGGAAGCCTGAGCAGTCGGACCCCATTCTATAGATTCAGCCTTCCTCTTGGCTGGCCCCTCAGCTGCTCCTGTGTCTCCCTGGCTATAAAGGTGCAGCCAGTACATGTGAGGCTGTGAGGTACAGAAGAGGTCAGAATAAGCAAAAGCAATCAAATGTATGTTCTGGGGCTGAGTTGACATCATGGCAGGACCAGTCACAGCCCTGTTGACCATAGGGTCCTGTGTCTTCCATTAATTCTTCTCAGGGCGGTTTCTGTTCAGGACAGATTTAGGGGCAAATTCCAGCTTGTCCTTAAGGCTCACCACCTGGGTATGGTCCTTGCCTAGAAGTTCATCCAGCTTACGATCCTCCCGGCGCTCTGAGATGCTCTTTTCTTCTTCCACAGGAAGTGGATCCTTTCCCCTGATGAACCATTCGAGGTGGTAGCCCACAGCCCCAACCACGAAGGCCACAGGAAATGTAACATAAGGAGCATAGCTGCGCACCATGGTCCAAAGCATAGGCCACATGACATCTGCAGAAGAGCACGAGGTATCAGTAGGGAGAAACAATTACTCCTTCCTCCACCAAAAATGGGACAGCCCACCAGGCATTCCACTTAACAGGAAGCCTGCCACAGAGCAGCCACCCTATGCAGAGTAGTACAAGAGGATAGTCTATTTTATCCAACAACCGGGCCCCTGAAATAACCAAGGAAATATTGGAAGACTTAATCGTTAAGGAAGGTAGGAAGAATCTCTATTACATGTACTGTTCTCTTTTGACAACTGTGCACCTATGTATGGCAGTGTTCCCCACAAGGGGACCTCTGAGCATTTCCCAATAGAGCCTGTTGACCTCTGGCTCTCCCTCTCCAGTCTGCCAACATCTCAGAAAGGGCAAAGAAGCCTTTCTCTGTTCTACAAAATTTCTCCATGAGTACAGCCAGTCACCATACACAGTTCCACTGTGAATCTCCTGGTTCTTAAATAATAAGTAGTTCCTTTTCCTCATGTAAAGTAATAAGGAGTGTATTTAAACAGCCAAAACCGGGCTAGGGACTTAGCTCATTGGTTCCGCTGCCTCCCTCACAAGCATAAGGTCCTGAGTTCGATCCCTGGTACCAAAAAAAAACCCACACAAATTGGATTACTCTAATGTCTATTTAGTCATAAATGATTATTATTATTATTATTATTAACAATTATTAAAGATCATTCACAATTATAATGATAGGTACCATTTACTCAGCACTTATTACATGCTAAGCCTTAGGCTAAGCACTTTATACACATTTTATATACTCTTTTCATCCTGTCCTAAGTAATTCCAAGTCTCCTTGGAAGAATTCAAGTGTTTTGTGGACCCAAAACTATAATGGATCATTCTAAAGGTGAGAAAAAACCCATCGCTGCTTTGACTCTGTCCTACTCTTAATCCTCTGGCTTAGCACCAGGCCTACACTGGGCAATTTTCACATTAGTTATCATCTAACCCTGACAACACGTCCATGATATACAAATTATTCAGGCAAATTTTTGTGTAAGGCCACAAAAGCTCAAAAGACATTGCTAACTTGCCCAAGATTACTAGAAGCTACAGACTCACTGATTTTTAAGACCAGACCTCTCCAACGTCAAAGCCTGTGCTCATTCTCCTGGAAAAAACACAAAACACAACAGATAGGTGCATGTCTTCTGTCCAAATCCTGGACTTAAGGGAGAGCCTCCTGCAGTTTTCCCTCATTAGCTTAGCATCTTATTACCTAGCTAAGTTTCTTTTCAGTATCGGGACTCAAACTGAGAACCTTGCGCTTGTGAGGCAGGCACAGTGCCACTGAGCTAAATCCCCGGCTCTAGCATCTTATTACCTAGAAGAGCTTCCACTTTTGTAAATTCTGAGATTATACTGAGAGATCTGTGAAATTCTAAGTTGTAGATATTAAAAGAGGCATTCCTGAAGAAACCCAAACCTACCACTGCCCTATTTTATCCCCTACCTTTTAAGTTGTCTCTTTCCTAAACAGCAACTCTCCATTTCTCTCTTAAAACATATCAAACATCAGTCCACAACTAGAATATTCTCTCACATGCAGGCCAAAGTCTTTGTCATCCCGCTTATATGCTAGTCATTTACAAGTCAATTCATTCATTTATTCAACATGGTTATTCAACACATATCATCATCTTCTCAGGCACTGCGCTGGATTACCTTACCTGTCTGCATTTCTCAATACATCTTAAAGTGCCAAAAGAACAAGACCTAAGTCTACTGAGCACACTATGCCCTAGCCAACCCCCCACCTCTCCCACCCTTTCTGGCACAAAGTGCTAAAAACAAAAGTTTGTTGAACGAATGAATGACTGACAGCTCAAGACTCAAGCAACTCACTAGTGTAAAACCACAGCAGTCATCCACCCACGTGTCAGGAACCCAGCAGATGCCTTTGCTGATTATGAGAAGCTACGAACTCCATGAAGTCATCCCCAGAGTTATACAAATGAAAGAGGCGAAAATGTACTTCAAATACTGTGACGTCTATTTCCAGCCAGGCACGGAGGGAGCCTGCGGGAGCCTGCGAAAGCGTCCGGTACTAATCAACTCGGCTGCAGGGAAACCTGGGCGTGGGTCCCAGAGGCCGTGAGACCTGAAGCCTCACTATCGCATTCGAGACTTGCCTACAAGAGAAAGGAGGCCCGGAAAGGTGGAAGAATTCTCCCTGACTGAAAGTGGAGCCCAACTGGGAGGCGGAAGCGCGAGAGGTCAGGGTTCAATCAGCTGCCCCCCTCCCTCGTCCCCTCGGCTCCCAGTCCCCTTATCTCATCCCACCACACTCAGCCTCGACCACATGCGCACTCACTCAGGTGCCCGAAGACTAGAACTGGCCACAGAAGGCCAGCTGGCCAAAGGAGTGCTGGGAAGCGAGGGCACTGCCAGGCCCAGCCAGGGACGGAGCGAGGCTCCGTCACTCCGCTCCTAGCTCAGAAGTTACGGCCTAGAGCCGTCGCCGAGGACGGGCGGCCCCGACAGCCACCTCAGGGAAAGGAACAGCACTTCCGACCTGGTGCTCACCTGCGCCCCAACCCGCACAACCTTGGCCTGGCCCCAGCTTTCCGACTGCTAGACCGGAGCACGGAAGTCTCCGCTTCCAGCCGCCCGCTGGGCGTCACCGGTGACCCCGCGCAACGCCCGCCTGCTGCCTCGGGGCTCAGGGATCCGTTGAGCTCCAATCAAGGCACAGGAAGAGAGACGTCCGCACCGGGGCTCGCGGTGCTGAGGTTGTGCAGCGCCCCCTGGCGACCGGGAGGTTCTCCAGCGACTTTGCCGCTTGCGTTTCTCAGAGAAAGTGAAAAATCATTCACTCATTTATTTAACTGACATTTATTAGGCGTCTTCTGAGACCTAGGTCAGATACGCCGAAACATAAGATATGATCCTTGGAAGAAGCTTTTCTTAGCAGAGTGTACTCTAGTGCTTTAAAATCTTTTTCCATCGGAGCTAACTTTCTACTTCTGTGACCTTGAGAGCATTATTAATCGGTCTGAGCCTCCTTTCTGTGTAGAGGCAATAACATCCATTTAGTAAAGAGGTTTTGAGAATTAGATGAGATAATGTATGTAAAGTACTGTGCCAGGCAAACAGCAGCCACAGAAACAGATGGTAGATATTGTGTCTATAAAAAAATTGAAATATAGTAAAACTTGTCTTACATGAGCCCTGAAATATATGTATTCACTCTCTACTCCGTGTTTCCACAGTACCTGGCATAGATGTCTATTTTAACACACACAGAAAAGGCCCCAGTGCTCAATCTTTTTAAGGCCCCAAATGGCCTTACCTTCCCAACCTCATCCCTCTGATCTTAGCCAGATATATTTCCTTGTGTTTAGTAATACATACTACTTCCTGTCCTCATACACAGACCAAAGTGCTTATATGTCTGTGCCTTGACTTATGCTTTTTCATCTACCTGGAGTACTCTTCCCAGCCCTTGCGCTGCATCCTGAGTACTGACTAAGCAATTCCCTCAGGCAGAATTGAGTAGGACTCAGAGTTCAGACCTGGAAACCAGATGCCCATGGCTTCAACTTTCTGGCTCTGCTGTCTGCTAATCCTCAGAAAAGCTCTTTACACTGTTTAAAGACAATAGAATTCACCTTCTAGGGTTGCTGCATTAAATCACATTAATGTGTATATAGTACTTGGCAAAGTACTTGGTACTTCCTCAATAAATGCTCAGTAAATGGTTATTGACATGTTAAGTATTCCCCAAATTCATTCCCCTTTCTGCAATGTCCTATGTCCATTTTTGGTAATTCATTAAGCCAAAACCCTGAGTGACATCTTCAAGGTCTTCTTTCTGCATTATTCCCCAGATCCAGCTTGTGGAACTTATGCCTAAACATCTCTGAAAATCAGTATCATTATCTCTTACCTGGACCACTTTAGCACTTCTCATGATGGTCTCCCTGCCTTTCCCATTGTCCCCTCCAGCCCATTTCCATTCTTTTGGCCAAAAGATTTTCAAAAACTTAAATACAACCATGAAATCTCCAGTTTGGCCTTCTCTTATGAGTCTTTCTACCTACACCTCCATGCCCTTCACATCCCTGTCCTAGTCTGTTACCTCAAATAATCCTCCTGCCCAGCCTCCCAAGTAGCTTGAACAATATAGGCCACTGTGCCCTGCTTTTAAGCATCTTGACATTGGACTTCCCAGCCTGCACAACTGTGTCAGCTATCTAGTCTGTGGCATTCTATTATAGCAGCACAGAATAGACTTAAAATACTCTGATTGCTAAGGACGTTTCCTTCTATATCCTCAGCCACTCTGAGAGAGTGGGCCTTCCTTTGTACCATAACTTCCGGTTCACGTGCTTGGCTATGGCCAGATTCAAACCACAAGGACTAGACATCCCCCTACATTAGCACCATCACGGGAGATTTTAAACATCATGCTCACAGTGGGATGACTATAGTTACAGGTGTCAACCATTCCTCAATACTCACTTGCACTTACCTCATGACCCCAAGAAACACACCCCTGTTCGTAAGTTATAGAACCATTTTAAAAACTGTATGATATAGAAGGTTAAACTCAGTCTCAGCCACTTTCTCACTTCAGAATTTAGGGTAAGTTGCTTAACTTCTCTGAGCTTCAGTTTCATCTGTATATGGGGGTGATAGCAATACCTGCTTCATAGGGTTCCTCCAAGTATTGTCTAGTTCAAAACTCATTCATGTCCCAATTTTAGAGATGAGAAAAACTCAGAGAACTAACGCAGCGCAGGCCTCATTTGGCAAGTCTATGGGAAATAGACAAATGAGCATTTGTTTTTTGTTTTTTTGGTACCGGGGATCGAACTTGGGACCTTGCGCTTTCGAGGCAGGCAGCAGAGCCACTGAGCTAAATCCCCGGCCCCAAATGAGCATTTCTAGAAGGAGCCTCTATTCTGTTCTGGCTACACATCAGAATCACCTGGAGCACTTGTGAGAAACTCACTCAAATACAGAGTTTATTCACTAAGTCTTGGACCAGGCCCAGGAATCTGTATGGGACCAGCTCCAAGCTGGTTTGCTTTTGGGAATTCAAATCCCTTGGGAGCCCTCCTTGGGTTCATATGAGTGTATACATACACAATCTTTTGCTTTCCAGAAACAGTCTCCCAAGCCAGCCTGTAAGAGATATTTACCGAACTCTAGTTCAAACCCCTGCCATGGCTCCAGGCCTCAGGCACCCTCCTCACCAGGACCTAGAAGTTGATGTGATCAAGTCCCCATGCTCCCAGTGCCCTTTCGTCTGCAGGCCTTTGTGCTAGTGCTCCCTGATCTTGGAACATTTTCCCAGTCCCAGTGCTCCTTCAGTGGCTAAAACCCAGTGACTTCTGGCACTCACCACTTGTATGTTTAACTGCATTGTTTATTTGCCAGTTTCCCCCATAAAACCATAAGTTCCATAAGGATAGAAACTACATTAAGGCTCAGTGGTAGCCTCAGTGATAACTGTTTGCTTGATAAATGAATGAGAAGAATCAGCTGGTCCAGTGGGTCCTCAAAGAGCAGCTGACCCCCTGGAAGGCTTCTCCCTCCTGCCTGGTGTGAGGCACCAACCCCAAGGGACTAGAAAGGGGGCTTTCTGATGGAGGCTACCATCCAATCCTCTGGGGACTAGGAAGCTTTAGAGCTAAAAGCCCATGATTTGGCATTAGACCTGGCTTCACTACTAGCTTTGTGACCTCAGACAGGTCACTTAACCTTCCCTAAGCTTCAGCTTTCTCACTTGGTATAACGATGAGCTTCATTCATGTAAGCCACCCACCTGTTTTCTGAGCCATGTTAAGCATTCAATAAATATTAGCTATCACCACTAGATCTGGGTTGGCTTCCCCAGAAAGTTCTGTTCTACCTCCTTTCCCCAGAGATGTCCATGCACAGGAGGCATCAGAAGTGACAGCACTCATTTGAACACAGCTTTCTGCTGTTGTTTGGGGATGACTGGAGCAGAAGGAACAATGTGCCCTCAGGGGAAATAAACCATATTTCTCAATACCTAATAATAACCACATTCCCTGTTTATCGAGTACATGCTCTGCACCAGGCACTAAGCCCCAGTGCTTCCCTCTCTGGGGAAATCCCAGGAGGACTTGGGGTACAAAGAAGGAATCAGGCTGTACCGTGGAGAGTGGAGAGGTCAATGCCCTCCTCTCTGCATGCCACCCAGGCCACTCCAGGAAGGTCTAGGTCCTTATTATGGCCACCAGACAGGCAGAATCCCCTTTCTCCAAGTTGGCCCATCAGCAGGAAAGGTTCAGGCAACCCGTGTCCCAAAGCAAGAAGGCATGCTCCAGGCCCTTTCTCTGCACCCCCACCCCAGACCAGGCAGAGGTGGTCCCTTCTCTACACACACACACACCCCAGCAGGTGGTCCCTTCTCTCCACCCCACGTGGGGCAGAGATAACCTCTTCTGGAGAGAGCAGGTGGCTCGAGTGCAGTTCTGCGATTTTATTTTTCCTGGGATACTCAAGGGGATGTGGGAACAGCCACAGGTGTGGTGAGGGAAAGGCCCCGTCTCCCCTCCCCAGCCGCTGGGAAAGGGGAGAGGCCCAGGGGCCCTGGTCCTGGGTTGGTCCAGCCACTGTGCTCCCTGGGTCCTGTAGGCAGAGGACTGAGGGTGGAGCCCTGGGAGGATGGGGTGGGCTCCTAGGCGGGGTTGGGGATTCTTCATAAAAAGCCACGAAGCTTGATCCCCCACGAAGCCCAGCCCCGCGGGGTTGGGGGGACGCAGAGCCCAGATGGAGGACCCGGCCCGGCCTGGCCCGTGGGGGAGAATAATGGCAGAGATGGTGCCCGTGGGGAGAAGGTGGGGACGAAGCGTCGGACCAGGAAGGTGGGCTTCCAGGTGAGGGGCACGGGGCGGAGAGGCACGGCCCCTAGCCCAGCCCGGGCGCCTTCGCGTGGGGTCAGGACGGTAAAAAACCCACGAGAGTGCGACGGGCAGGAGGGGCCGGGGCGTGCGGTGCCGGCGGGGCGGGCGCACGGGGCTGCCCGCGTTCACAGTGACCTCGACGCTGGGTGTACAGTACGGGTAGAAAACCGCAGGCCCGGGCCGGGCCGGGCGGGCCGGGCGGGCCGGGCGGGTCACAGCCTGGTCTGGGCCTCGGGGATGTAGATCTCGATGCTGTCGGCACTCTCGGTGGCCGAGCTGTGGCGGAAGGAGGCGGCGCGCTTTGCCGCCAGAAGCCGCTTGCGCGCTTCCTGCCGCTGCCTGTCCACGGAATCCAGGGAGCGCTCCTTCACCGGCACGCCCCGGCCCCGCGAGGGCTTCTTTGGTATCGGCGGAGGGACCTTCTTCTCCTCCTGTCGGGAGAGCGCGGTGGTGAGCTCAGCGCCGGAACCACCCCCAGCATCCGGGTTCGCGCCCCCATACCCCAGCTCCCAGAGGAACGGGAATCGTGCGGCTGTGAACCAGACACATGGATCGGACGACCTGAAGTCCCAAGGTCAAAACCCCCGCATTTTTCATTAAAACATGGTTGATCCGTGCGCCCCCTGGTGGAGCTGTTCTTAACTGCTTGCATCAGAGTGCTGTTTGGGGAGTTTTCCCTCAAGCCCCGCTAACCTAGGCAAGGCAAGGGGGAGGGATTCACCCACCACGACCCTCAAGACCCATCACAGACAGGTCTAGTGAGCTGAAAGACAAGGCATATTCAAGGCTCTGCCCTCTGTGCCCAGGCCTGAGCTGAAGGTGACCTTCTAGAAGGTCTAGCTCTATTCCCTCAAACTGTAGCTGGCCAAAGGTAGTTGAGGGAGCTCTGGAAGCTTAGGCAATGATGAACACTGAGGCCAAGCAGTTGGCAGTGACCAGGAATGTGGTCACTCTGGAAGTGATTGGTCACCTGTTATCTGTCCAGGGGTTCTGCTGTACATGGGTCTCTTCCCCTGTACACCTCCGCCCCTAACATATCTCTCTGTGGAAGGACATTTTCCAGAGTATAGTCCCTAGGGCTGAAGGTTCCACTCCCCACATATACACCTTAGGCTCCAGGAGTTTCCAGCTGTTGGCCTTGAGTTGCTGTAGCTCCAGGAACTTGAGGGTCACATCCTCAATAGACAGCTGCAGGAGGTCCCAGAAACCCGCCAGGTCCTGGAAGGTTGGCACGGGGAACGCAGTGGGGTCCTGCAACAATGGGAGACATGGAGGGGGACACTCCATCAAGGAAGTATGAGCCCAGTCGGAACCATAAAAGCCCTATAGGAAGCTCAACCTGGGAGAATGGGGTGGGGCTGGAAGACAGGGGACAAGAAAGAAACTGGGCCTCTCATTCTCAGGCACAAACACCCGGCCCCACCACCAAGCACAATACTCAAAATGATCCCTGGAGGATCACAGACCTGGTCTTAGCCCCCAGCGACACTGGGTCACCTGCCAGGTGCACACACTCCTATGGGCACTCACCATGCTTTGCTGACACAGCCGGAAGAACTGCTGGACCTTCTGGGACAGGAGAAGTTGCGTGCTGCCCACAGCACTGCGGATCTTCTCCAGGACTGGAGAGCAGAAGGAAATTCAAGGAGGAGAACGAGGCATCTTCTTCCCCAGCCTCTAGGAAGTCCACCCTGATGACTTTCACCTCTTGGTTATTTGCACTGTTTATCCAGCTATCTCCTCCAGTCCCTTCTCTACCCCATCCTCAAGTTCTTGACAAGCGGCTCTGTCCCATCTCACCAAGACTGGATACTCAGGCGCTGATGTTCCTTCCTTCCCGAACTACATTTGTTGAGCACTTATCATCCTGTATCCTCCCTGCCTCCCAAGTTAGTACAGATGGAAACCAGCCCCAGCCTAGCCCTACAGCCCTGGCCAGGGCATCAGCTCAATGACCACCCATTGGCTGAGGTGTGTCACGCATCAGAGGATGCCTCATTGGCTCACTGAGAATCACTAAGTAATTGCATGAAGATGACACTAGTCATAATCCCATCAACCCGGGGATTCTGACATAAGGGTGAGTTTCCCCCAGACTGGACTTGGGGGGAAAGGGCCTTGCCCTCCTTCAGGCCAGGGCCATGTCCACTTCACTGAGCCTCATCATCTGTGCCTCAAAAAGGATCTGACTTGAAGTGTCGCCCCCCTGCCTTGTGGTCTGGGTCACCACCTGTTTCAAACTAGATCCCTGTACTAGTCCAAATTCGAATAGTCCCCTATGTCCCCTTGGTCCTGGTGACCTGGACTGGTAGCCTTCTCCTAGAGATCCAGTCCTTTTACTCAGTCGGTGTCTCCAGTCCCAGCCCTGGCCTCTGAAGCTGCTCCCCCAAGAGCTCCCGGCATGTCCTACTACCAGTGTCGAGTCCTCAAGCTCCCATGTGGAAGGACTGGTGAGGAAGGCAAAGCCATGCCCAGCTAGCGGGGTGTCCTGTTCCATTGCAGCCCCAGCACCAGCCACCATCCCCTGAGCACACAGGGGGCCAGCACCCTGTGCCCGCCAACTCACTCTCCTCTGGCAGCTCATAGTCCTCCGCCTCACGCTCCATCTGCTGGCACCAGTGCTCCAGCTTCTCCACCTCTGCCCGCAGCATTTTGATGAACCACTCGCCATCCCGTGGGCAGGGGGATGTGCGGCCTGAGTCAGGGAGGCTACGAGAACCACGCTCCATCCAGGAGTCGCGGCGGCCAGACCCAGGGCCAGGGGCTGGGGTGGGGGCCGGGCCTGGTGACCCATCGGTGGCCGGCGGCTCGTACGGCAGTGGGTAGCCCTCGCGGTAGGCCCACTGGCCCTGCGTGTGGACTGTGCGGAAGACTGAGTAGGTGGGGGCCCGGGGCCCGGGCTGGGGCTCAGAGGCATGCCTCTGAAAGGAGCGTCCAAACTGCAGGGCCTTGTCTTCTGTGGCCACCGTGGCCAGGCCGGCCAGGCCTTCAAGCTCCAGGTCTGCCTGCACACCAGCCGTCACGCTGTTGGAGCGCTTGAACCTCGCCCGCCTGTGGAAACAGGCACTTGTCTTTTCTGCCCAGTCTCATCCCAGCCCTCAGCCCCACCCCAGGCAAAAAGGGAAGGGAATGAGGAAAAGAACCTATAAAGGAATGGCCATTCATGTACACACTTGAAACAGATCAGTCCTTGCAACTGGGAGTCACCCAGTAACCTACGCATTGCACCACTGATAGACAAGGGTGAAGGTTACAATATCTGATAATTACTCCTCCATGGCCAGGACAGATGCTGGTAGACACCAGTCAAACCCTACACTGATCAAAGTATCAAAACCACACCCTGCCGAAGCTGGACTGTGGGGCAGACCAGAGGGGCCCAGGGAGGGTTCAGAGTGGTAGTACCTCCTTATCAATGAATGCAAAAGTAGTTCAGTTTTCTATCAAATGATATGTCTGTGCTAGTTTACACTGGATGTATAGTGTGTCATCAGCCCTACAGAGAGATGAGGAAACTTAAGGCCCAGAAAGGCCCATGCTCATCCAGCTACAAAGTAGCAGAGCCAGGACTTGGACTCAGAACTGCTGGGTTCCACTGTCAAACACTCTGCACCACATCAGCTGTGAGAACATCATAGCAAGAGATGGTGGGAGTAGCTGGGGATGAAGTGGGCCTACAGCTGGGAGGACTTCTCCCCCAGAGACCCTGACAGTGCAGCCCAGAGCCTGGCCAGACACAGTGTGCCGGTGCCAGTAGAGCTGAATTAAGTTGTTGGCAGGAATGACACAGGGCCTGGAGACTTCTTGTCTTTGAGTTAATAATATGCAAATCCTATGCAAAAGAGAAAGTCAACTGGCCTTGTTCATATTTTCCCCAGAGTTCAGAGTAGGGGCTCTTTTCTACAAAGAAGTCAGTGGCTCCCTAAGCTGCATGAGGTTAAGGCCAGACAATACTTAAAGAAGTGAAAGTCAGAGGATAATGGGGGTGGAGGACACACAGAGGTTCGAGGCCTAGGAATTCAATGACCTCTAAAGAAAGGCCCGTGGGTCCTGAGTTCTCTCTACCTCTACCTAGTCAGAAGAGAGAAAGGCTTGTGGAGCCAGCTCCAGGAGCCTGTCCAGCTTTCCAGGAGACTCCTAGCCCCTGTGACTTTAGCCTTCTTCATGCTGCCCAGGCCTTCTCTCCTTGCTGCCTGCCTGCTTCCCTCCAGCTGGCAGGCTCCCTGCTGGGAGCCTGTTGCCATAGAAACCAGGCCCAGAAGGATGCTGCAGGACCCAGGAAAGAGATGCACTCATGTGCAGTCTCCACAGAGCCCTATGTCCCCACCCCCACCTCTGTAAGGAGAGAAAATCTCTTCATTGCCTCCTGCCTGGTCTTCACCTTGGTGTCTGCCCTGATCAGACTGGCATTGTCACTTGCCTTGACTACTGGACTGGCCTCCTTTCAGATACCTCTGCATCCACTCAGTATATGCAGAGGAAAAGCACTGGGCCAGGAGGCAGACCTGAGTCCTAGTGCTGGCTTTCCCACTATGTGCCTTTGGGAAGTCCTCCACTAGGCCAGCTAATAGGTGTATATTTAAAATGTATGATTATATATTACATTATATATACATACCCATATATCTAAAAAATACACACATTTAAAATTATAGGAGTGGACCAGTAATTCCCAAGGTAACGCCTCTCTCTGAAATTGTACCTTGCACCGAGTTTGATCCCCAGTACCAAAAAAAACCCTGTACCTTGCATATTTAAAGATCTTGCGCCCAACAATCCCTCCCTAATCTACACAAGACTGGAGTACTCCTCCCAAAGCTGAACTCTGCCAAGTCATTCCCCTGCTCAAAATCTTTCCATAGCTCCCCACTGCCATAAGATAAAGTTCAAACTTCCTGTGCCAGCATTTATTGGTGACCCTTTTACTCTGGATGTGGCCCCCATCTTCAACCTTATCTCCCCAACATTCTCCTGGTCCCCTTAACAGATAATGTGTGACCCTGACTCTAAGCCTTTGTACATCCTATTCCCTTGCTTGAAATGGCCTTCCTTCTCCTCCCTGCCCATTTCCTGCTCAAGCCCCTCTTTCTCTGTGGCTCTTCTGACTGTCCACAGGGCCCCTCCTCAGCTGCATATCCCCTCAGCAGTTCTCTTGCATCCAGAGGCACCCCATTATTTGGTTACACTGCTGCCTCTTTCTGGTGAGAGACTTGTATGTCTATTTGTATCCCATCAGGATGCACCCTGGCTCCCCACAAATATTTTTGTCCTTTGGAGCTCCAGTTAGCCTGTGACTCTTTCAGAGCTTCATCAGTTGCAAATCACGGAGGTAAAGGTAGGGTTTGCCCCAGTACATACATTCCTAAAGAGC
Organism: Heterocephalus glaber; assembly: GCF_053883595.1. Lineage (NCBI taxonomy): Eukaryota > Metazoa > Chordata > Mammalia > Rodentia > Bathyergidae > Heterocephalus > Heterocephalus glaber. The sequence continues at coordinate 8,642,523 of NW_028258302.1, read as the reverse complement.
CACCATCCCTGCTGCTTCCCTGAACATGGACTTGTCCTTGGGTACCACTGGGTTTGCTATCTCTCACCTTGTCCTCTGAGAAGGCCTAAGAGAATCATGCTCCACCTTGATGGGAGCCACAGTATGGAAAAGACACACAAAGTGTCCCAGGCTGGCTCTCAAATTCCTCTCTCAACAAGCTCTCTCACTGCATGTGCATCAGGGAGACCTGAAGGAGCTGAGGAGCTTAAGGGATTAGTGGAAGCACACTCCTCACCAACACTCCCAGCCAGCGGCCAGAGACACAGAACAAGTGGGAGCCAGTCATCCTTGTACAAGTGGCATTTGAAACCAGAAGTGTGGGACAAGATCACCCAAGAAAAGAGCAATGGCTCAAAGATCCAAAGTCCTGGGGTACATGGATACTTCACAGGTAGGGGGAGACAGTGCAGCCCACAGAGGAGAGGCAGAGGCCAGAGAGGATGAGGAAGAAAACTGAAGACCCTACAGGCTGAAGGGGAGAGAAAGGTCTCAAGAAGGAACAAGCAACCAACACAGAAAATGAAGAATGAAAGGTACCCACTGATTGGGCAGTACAGGAGACATTGGCGACCAAAGCAGGAGCAGGCTTGGTGGGATGTGCGGGCAGATGCAGGCTGCAACTAGTTGGCAGGAAGTGGGAAAAAGTGGGCAACAACTCCTTCAAAGAGCTTGCAAAGAAACAAGGAAGAGCAAAGGAATGTCTGTTACAGGAGGAGTGTTTTGTTTAGGATGGCTCTTGCTTGCCATATCCTGAGGGAAAAGAACCCGAAGGGGTAGCAGGATAATGGCACCCAACAAGACTCATATCCCAGGTCCTTGTCTGTATGATGCTATTACTTTCATGCCAAAAGAGACTGTCAGATGTGATTAAGTTGAGGATCCTGCGATATGGCGAACAGCCTGGATTTTTCAGGTGCGTGCAGGAACAGGAAACTAGTACAACCTATAAAGAGAAGTCAAATGAAGTCAGAGAAGGGAGAAGCAATAGTCAAAGGAACCAGGTAGAAGGGAGGTACAAAAGGCTATCTTCTGAGTACTTACACTTTACATGAGTAAACATGCTCAGTCCTCATGACCAGTCCCATGATAAGGGTGTCAGAATCATCCCTACTTACAGAGGAGACAGTGCTGCCTAGAGAGGTTATGTGACTTCCTAAGATAAGAAAATGATCAAATTAGCTCAGAGGCTACCTCTTCAGCCACTCAGGAAGACAGATGCCAGCCAATGAGACAGGGCTGGTGGAGGATGCAGAGAAAAGATGCAAGTGGGGAGCTCATCTGGAAGTGGACCAAGGTCCCACCAGATGACCTCCACTGTCACAGTGAGTGGCTGCAGAGGTGATCTGCTAGAGACTTGTGGGGGTTGGGGGAAGGAATGAGAATGAGCCGCTTTAGGGGGAGACAGCAGAGCCAGACTGCCTGCGCTCAAAACCTAGCTCTGTGGCTTGTGCTTTGTTTCTTCCTCTGTAAGTGAGAATAATAGTACCAGCTTGGGAGATAATATATGTACAGAACTTGGGACAGCACCTGCCGGCCCATTGTGTTAGCTATTATGGAGAAGGAGGAAAGTTGGTGGCTCTCACTGTGAAGAAAGGGAGCTGGACAAACACAATTGTCCAAATGCAGCTCTGAGAACCTCGCTAGGGCATTACAGTTATTAATTATTGTGATTGCTGTTGATCATTTCCATCTGTTCTCCCACAGCACTCTGAACAAAACCTCTTTTATCCTCTATATCACATTGTATTGTGGTGAGTTATTTGCATATCTGTTTCTCTCGCTAAATAGGGCAGTTCCTCAAACATAAATGTGGGCTGGGTGGCTGATTGGTTGGTTGGCTGGAAGGAAGGATGGTAGAGACCACTAATTATCCTTCAACATCCATTCTCCCTTTCTTCCTTAGTAACAGAATCCCATAATTTTAAGCTGGACACGTGGCCACTTTGGACAGATTCTTTCCCCAATCTCTCTTACAACTAGGTATAGCCATGGAGCTAAGTTCCAGCCCATAGGCTATAAGCAGAAGTGGTATGTTTGACTTCTAGAAAGTGTTCATGAAAAGAATGTGTCAGGTTGGGGGTGTGGCTGAGTGGTACAGTGCTCGCCTGACAGGGGTTTGACCTCTAGCACCGAAAAAAAAGTGCTACTGAAAGGTAAGAATGTGTCCTATTTTGTCCCTTCCTCCTTCCTAATAAATCAGAACACAGACATGAGGGCTAGACCTCAAGCAGCCATCTTAGAACATGAGATTGCAGACAGGGTCAAAGGTAGAAAAGCAATAAGAGAAAGACTGGGTCCTGACAGTGTAGAACACCTACCAGCCCTCTGGACTTCTAAGCAAGAAGGAAATAAATTTCCGTCATGTTTAACTCACTGTCATTTGAAGGTTTTCTGTAACTCACAGCCAACTCTAACCCTAACAATAACATGAATTTTCAGGGTAGTAAAGTACAGGGCCTGTGTCCCTATTTCATTCTGGATTTGGCAGTAGCTGCTATGCACTTCACCAACAGCTGTAAACACAGGATAGCAACTGGCTTCCACTGTGAATTATCACTAACAATAACAAAGTATTCATAATATTTTCTCCCCAAGCCTTTTAACTAGGCTGCTGAGCCCTCCGCCTCTCCAGTCCTGCCAAGTGACAATGCCTGCATTCCTGGTGATTGTGGAAGTCGTTATCCTGGTTACTTTTGGGGAGATAGTCCTTCAGTGACTCTCTACGGGGTAACATATAAGCCTCTGAGAAGAAACTGGATCATCCCAAGGGACACAGTATCTAAGAAATGCTCAATATTCACAAATTGTCAAGAGGTTTTGCCGGGAGTGTTGGCAGTAGGCTGGCAGGGGTGGGAGGAGTGGGCAGTGACATTTGAGCCAGGCACAGCATTATACTCACTGCTGTAGAAGCTTGTCTCTAAGAAAGTACCTAAGACAATTAGGCAGGGGACCTGAACCCATCACCCCAGCCAGGGACTATGACAACGAGAGGGGAAGAGCGGGTACTGAGTGCAGATTCAGAGGAGTTCTGAGCATCAGTTAGGAGCCACCCGGGAGCAAGAGGCTGAGGAGCAGAGGCTGTGGCTGTACCCGGGGCTTGTGCTCAGTCAGCTCCTCCAACTTCTTGCAGGACACAAGTGGGTATAAGTAGGGTTGTCAGATAAAGTTCAGGATTCTCAGTTAAATTTCAGATAAGATTTTTTTTATTCGTAAGTATATCCCAAATATTGCATGGGACATACTTATACTATAATTTATTTGTTTATCTAATAATCAAACCTTTTTTTTAGCCTTTTAAGACAGGGTCTTGTTATATAGTTCAGACTGGTCTTGAGCTCACTGTGTGTCCAGGCTGGCCTTGAACTTACAGTGATCCTCCTGCCTCAGCCTCCCAAGTACTGGGATCACATGTGTGTGCCACCACACCCAACTTAATCAAATTTAACCAGGCATCCTAGTGTTTCTTGTTTGTTTTGGAGGGTTTGTTGGTAGTACTTTTTGTTTTTGCTAGATCTGGAATTTAAAGTAAGGGCTTAGTGGGAAGGATCTAAAGTTGGAAGATACAGGGGGATCACCATGTTTAGAGAGAGCTAGAGTAAAAGAATCACATTTTCTAGGACCCCAAAGTCTTTCTCACATTCAGCGAAGACACTAGATGTCTTGTTATCCTGGTCCAGGGTCTGGGGAGACAGGTGCAGTAATGATACCTTGAGGTAGGGCTGTCACTGTTTCCTAAGTGTGTTCTTTCTCTCCACGGGGCCTTAACACATGCTGTTCTTGCTGCCTGGAACATTTTTATCTCCTATTTTCATTTAGCTAACTTTTGTTCATTCTTCAGGTCTCTATCCAAATGCCAGTTCCCCAGAGAAGTGACCTCTCTGACTGGGTCAGAGCTCCCATTATACACTCTCATGGCACACACAACTCTCCCTTGTGGCACCTGTCAGAGCTAGAAGTCTACTCAGGGCAGGGGAAGGTGCTGGGGATCGAACCCAGGGCCTCAAATGTGCTAGGAAGTGTTCTAACCATGAGCTACACACCCAGCCCTAATTTTACATTATCTATGTGATTCTTAGGTTAATGTGTTTGGAGCTTCTCAAGGCCAGGGGCTGTGTTTGGGTCTGGTCATCTCTGTGTCTTCAGTACCCAGCACCGTACTTGACAAAGAATAGGCATCCAATAGTCTGTGGGCAAATGAAGCTGGAGGTGGGGGAGGAGGTGCAATGCAGACAGAACGGATGCAGCTCACAGCCCTGTGCCTTTCTAAGCCAAGTCATCACCGACGATGGACAGCTACAAGGATCCACAGATAACTCCCAGATACAAGCAGTCATAAGTCTGAACTCTACCCCGAAGGTCAGCAGGGAACATCCTGAAAGGCGAAAATGAGAGGCCTTTCCTGTCCAGCAATTTTTGTTTTTTCAGAACTGGAGATCAACTCCAGGGTCTCACACATGCTAGGCACTCTACCACCAAACTATACACCCAGCCCTTTTTAAATTTTATTTTGAGACAGAGTCTCACTAAATTACCCAGGCTGGCCTTGAGCAGGCAACCTTCCTTCCTCAGCCTCCTGAGTACTGCCCAGCAATTATTATTATTATCATCATTATTATTATTACTGGGTATGGAGCCCAGAGCCTTCACATTGAGCTACACTCTCAATCCTTTTTTAAAATTTTGAAATTTTGAAATAGGGTCTTGCTAAGTTGCCTGGGCTAAGCTCAAACTTACAATCCTTCTGCCTCAGCCTCTGCCCAGTAATTTTTAAAACCAAAATATAAACAAGTGAGACAGGAGCAAGGATAAGAGTCCAAGAAAATGAGTGGCAGTGGGTTGGGGGGCAAGTCCTGGATGTTTGCCTGGCAAGGCTGCTAGAATTCACGGCTCACTTTTGTGTACCAGTTGGGGCACGGTGTGTGGTGAGTCAGTCTTAAAGCCAGGGACAGAAGGGACAGCAAGGACTGTGCAGGTGTATAACTAAGAATGCCTTCAGCAGACAAGCAAGGGAGCCTGGCCAGAGAGATGGGCCAGATTTCTCCTCTCCCCACCTGTCACTCCTTCTTAATTCCCAGTATGATCACCTATACCAGGCGTTTCAGTGCTTCAGACACTTTTGCAACACCATCTCCACTCCTCGGCCTGCCTCATCAAGACCTCCCTAAGCACTTACACACGTGCAAGGAAGACATTTTCTGCCTGTCCCTGCCCTTCCCAGGCCTGCCTTTCACTCCAAATGAAATGCCTGTCACCTTGGTCCCCTTTTCCCTGTACCTGCTGTTATCAGCCTAGCAGAGACAACTGTAGTAGATGTAGCCGATGTAGTAGATTAAACCAACTTAGAGAGCTCCTACCCACACTCCAGACACATAGAAATGATGGATAAAATAAAACCAAAAAGGTGTTTTTGCTGCAATTCCCACCTTGAAAATAGGAAAGAGACATCTTCAGGTACCGGACACAAAAAGGAAATTCAAAATCTGAGTATTAAGAGGGTGTCTAAGCCAAGGGACCCCCAGGAATTTTGGTCAGACATATGCTAGAGGCTGGATGGGAATACCAAGGGAGAGGAGAGACCCCAAGCCTAAGCATCACGGGAGCTGGAAGGAGATGGTGCATAAAGCCAGCAGCCAAGAAGGTCTGTTCTGTTTACAGATTTGAACTAGAAAAATGCATGCCAGCGATTCAGGAATGTAGCCTGCAAGCAGGATGCTGAAATTCAGGACATTAAGTTAGCGTTGTGTGTAGGTGTGGGGTTCAAATGTGTACTACAGGGAAACCCAGAGAGCTCAAGCTGAGAAATTAACCTTAAAGCTGGTCCCGAGCCAAAGCACTACCACAGTATGATGGAAATTGAGCCCATGTGGAAGGAGTGGGCAGTAACAAACAACAGTGAACATGTAAATTGTTCAAATATGTTTGTAAATCTACACTATTAAACCATAAAAGCTATAACAATAACTGATTTAGCTGAGCCTTTAAAGAGGTATAATCAAAGTACTCCATAAATACAATGTGGAAGATGGGAGGAGGAAGCTAAGAAAATTAAAGTGTTACAGGACTCTTGTACTTAAGAGGGATAGAAATACTAATTTTAGATGTTTTTAGAAAAATGCAAAATTAAGTATATTTGTCAGTTTGTAAGGGAAATCACTACTTAAGACACGTGAACTTCCAAACCAATGGAGAGAAAAAGAAAACGAAAGTACATCTGATCAATTCAACAGAAGACAGAAAAAGTCACAGGAGAGGAAAGCAAAGAAAAAGTATGTCAAATGAAAAGTCTTAGTGCAGTCATAGAAATAAGTCCAAATAAATTAGTAATCAAAATATATAACTGGATTAAATATGTCTACCAAACCTAGCCACATATTTCTTAAAAGCAACGTACCTGTCTCTTTTTTTTTGTCTCTTGGGGAAGAGGGGGCTGGTACTGGGGATTGAACCCAGAAGCTCCCACGTGCTAAGTAGCAGGCACTCTGCCACTGAGTTATATTCTCAGCCATAAGCAATACATGTAAAACACAAGAGTGTAGGAGGGTAAGGGTATGAAAAGCACCTTATCTGCTGATAAAAAAGCCAATCCACTGGAAAGATACAATAATCATAAGCTTGATAAACAGTACACTCTCAAACTCAAGTAAAAAAAAGTTATCAAGGGCCGGGGATTTAGCTCAGTGTTTCCACCACTTGCTTCGCAAGCGCATGGACCCAAGTTTGATCCCTGGTACCAAAAAAAAACAAAAAACATTATCGGGGGAAATGACAGATCCAAAATCACAGTGAGACATTTTTAACACACCTCTCTCAGAACTGGTAGATTAAACATACAAAGAAAATGAAAGATATAAAGTCTAAGTCTGACCATATGTAGGATATACAAAATATATAAAGTATATGATGGAAAAAAGCCTCAAATAGTCTAAGGAATAAATATCAGACAGAATACATACTGTGACCACATGTAACAAATTCAGATACCAATAATAAAAAGGCAGCCCCCTCTCCCAAAAAACTACATTTGGGAACTTAAAAATACCTACCACATTTCTTTTAAACAAGTTATAGGTTAAAAAGGAAATCATACTATTTAGAACTGAACAATTAAAAATATGAAATCTAGGGCCGGGGATTTAGCTCAGTGGTTCTGGCACCTGCCTTGCAAGTGCAAGGTCCCAAGTTCGATCCCCGGTACCAAAAAAAAAACAAAAAAAAACAAAAAACAAAAACAAAAACAAAAAAATACGAAATCTCAAAACTTATGAGATACAGCTATAGTGCTATAGTTAGAAGGGAATTTATAGCCCTAAAAGCACATGTTAGAAAAATAAGAAATTTCAGCTAGGTGTATGGCACATGCCTATAATCTCAGCTACTTGGGAGCCAGAGGCAGGAGGATTGCAAGTTCAAGGCTAGCCTCGTCAACTTAGAGAGACCCTGTCTCAAAAATTTTTTAAAAAGGGGGTGTGGGGCTGGGGATTTAGCTCAGTGGTTTCACCGCCTGCTGCACAAGTGCAAGGACCCAAGTTTGATCCCCGGTTCCAAAAAAAGAAAGGGGGGGGGTGTGGTGGTGGGATGTAGATATGTGTGAAGACCCTGGATTCTATGGGAAGGGAGGAAGAAAGGAAGGGAGGGAGGGAGGAGCACAAGGTCCCAAGTTCGATCCCTGGTACTAAAAAATTTTAAAATTCTAAAAAAATTTTTTTAAAAATGTGAAAATGGGCTGGGTATGTGGCTCTTTGGTAGAGTACTTGGCTAGCATATGCAAGGTTCTGGGTTCAATCCTTAGCACCACAAAAAAAACAAAATAAAATAAATAAACAAAAACTCAGTCAACTAGGAATAGAACTCCTTAATATGATATAATTTGTAGCAAGCATCTTGAGAAGCATAACTTCTAAAATCAGGAAAGAAATAAGCATACTACAACTCAACAATGAATTGGAAGTACTATGCAAAGTATTTTTATAAGATAAATACATTTAAGAATAGAGATTTAAAAGAAATATCCTAGCCAGGCTTGGGTAAGTGGGACATGCCTTTAATCCCAGCTATTTGGGAGGCTAAAATAGGAGGATCACAAGCTCAAGGGCAGCCTGGGAGCTTAGTGAGACCCTGTCTTAAAATTAAAAAATAAAATAAAAAGGGCTGGGGAATGTAGCTCAGCACTCTCCAAGTTCAATCTCCAGTATCAGTCAAAAACAAAAAGAAATACTCTCATTTGCAAAAAAGTAACTGACTATATAGAAAACCCATCATGATTTCCAGATAATCTGAGACCCGAAACAAAAGAGCAGCAAGGTTGCTCAATAAAAAAAATCAGTATATAAAATTTAATAGTGTCCCCATATCCCAGCTGTGTCCAATTATACAGTACAACAGGAAAGAAAGACCCCAATCATAATAGCCACCACCATGGAAAACACCATCACCTTTCTCCTGGATCATGAAAAATGGTCCTTACTGGCCTCCTCATTTCCACTATTACTTTCCCCACATTCATTCTCCATTCAGCAGCTAGTGATCATTTGTAAACATAAATTAGAGCATGTCATACTCTTTTTTTAACCTTTTAATAGCTACTCATTACTTTTAATTAGATTCCAGTTCTTTATCATGCTGATGCTCAGCTTGCCCTGGCCCCTGGAATTCTCCAATTTGCTCTCTCACCACTCCCCTACCTGGCTCCACACAACCCACATGAACCGGCATTACTTCCTGCTGCATGTCAAACTCTTTCCTGCCCCAGTGCCTCTATGTGTGCTAGTGTCTCTCCCTAGAAAACCCTCCCAATCATCATCTGAATGTTCTCAAGCAGCAGCTTGAATGTCACTGCTTAATTCAAATAAGGTCCCTTTTCTCTTACCTCTTTTCTTTCATATTCTCACCATGATGTGCAGTAATATCCCATTATATATTTTACCAAAATGTGTAACCCTATTTTTAGTCACAAGTTATTTACTCATTACCTCAATTTCCCTCTAGACCATAACTTCTGTGAGGGCAAGAGGCATGTTTTTGTTGTTTTCCCAAGCATTTAACACAGTGCAGAGAAGCTGCCATACACAAACACTTACTAAATATTTACTGAATGAATTGATGGAGGAATGGCAGTGCCTGCTGCACTCTTCCCAGGATTCAGCTTGTCAGGAGGAAGAGAGGGAACCCCCAAGGACCTTTCTGGATGAGGAGTCCAAAAGCCTCCCAAGGAGTTCCTGAGGACACACAGGCTTGGTTCATGGTCCACAAGCACCATGAAGTCAAGGAAGGGTACAGGATTCAGAGCACAGAGCTGCACCCATTCCTCCAGAACTGAAGTCACAGATTTGCAAATTAAGCTTGTCACAAAGTGCCACTTTTCTATAATCTTCTGTAAGGACAGAAGCTTTAGGAGTGATGGGGCAACAAGGGCACCTTTTTGCCACCCTCAATGGAGATATTTACTGCATTCACAGCATATGGAACTTGAAGGAGCTAGAGCAGGAGTGGAGAAAAATGGTGACTCCCACAAGAACCCCAAGAAGACTTGATGAGACACACATATAAGACAACCCCTCAGAAATTCCCAAGAATAGCTAGGGGAGTTTAGGGGGGCGGGGTCAGAAGGCCCAACAATGGCAGCTGGGGCCAGAGCTTAAAGTGACTGCTACCGTCATTGCACGAGTTTGATTCCAACAGTAGTATGGCCCGGACAACCCAGATAACCATGAACCCTTATAGTCAGCCCCAGAAGGTGCCCAGATGACATAGTTAGGCCCATTAGCCTTGTAGCACTGTGGTCCAGAGGGCAGATGGGCCACTGAGGCACTGCCACCTGGCATTAGAGAAAGTGTGTCCCCAAATGCACACAAGAACAGAGAGGAATCTTTCCAGCACTCACTCCAGAGCCCACAGTGCTAATTCTTCAGCTAGGCATTAAGGAGACCTCCTAATGCCAGACTAGTGGCTGCTGGTAATTCTATCTCAGGTATACCAGCGACTCGGGCATATAACAGATACCCCCAACTGGTTAAATGCCTGTGTGAGCCAAGTGAGGAGGAGTGTTATATCTGCCAGGGGCCTGTGAGAGCCAATCTTCCAGTTTATTTGTTTCTTTTTGTGCTCACACACTTGTACACTGCAGGATATAATGAGGGTCTGGCAGAATGCTGTCATCCCCTGTAAAGGACAATTGTTGGAGGTCTCTGTAGCACCTACCTATTACCTTTCCCCACCTCTTCTTCCCTCAACCACCATCTGTCTTCTGTCTGTCAGTGAGCACCAGAGACAGGTAGGGAACAACGAAAACTCACTGTAGATGGTGACATCTCTGTAGCCAACCTCTGCCTGACACCTCCCCAATAAAAAGGTGTGGTCTCACTTCCAGGAAGAGGGCATGCACAGGGAGATGGCCAGCGAGGACATTAGTGGGCCCTCACTACCCTACTCCCCCAGGGAAGCCTGAGAGGCCCCCACTGTGACCTACCTCTTGTCCTCTTCCACCTGTACACCGATGGAGTGGAACTCTCTCCGGCTCCTGTTCTCGGTGTCGGAGTCTGAGATAGTCTCCACCTGGAGGCGGGGTAGAGGGGTCAGTGGCAGGGGCCAGCCAGGGGACACAAGCCTTGACCACAGAGAATGGCCAGCAATGGCTGAGCCCCAAGCCACTGGCAAACCTGGCAAAGAAAATCTTTCTGAACAAGATGAGAGAGCAACATGACCACTGCTGGACACTGCTCTGCACTCTCTAGTAGCAAGGATGACACAAGGGACAAAGGAGTAGGCTGAGGTTGGCTGCTTGGTTGATGACCAGCACCCATGATGTGCAGCGCAGGGCAAGCCAAGAAAAAGGTCTGTGTATCTGGACGGCCCCTCTGATCTCCTCAACCCATTCCACCTGAGCCCGTACCCTCTGTGTCTTCCTCCCATGCCTGCACCCCAGTCCATACCTGCACCCCAGTCCATACCTGCACCCCAATAGATGGCCGCCACTTCCGCTGCCGTGCCAGGCTCCTCAGCTCTTCTCTGCCAGGGATGGTCTTGATGATGAGAGTGGGGGGCTTGGGGCTGGCCCGGGGTGGCACCGGTGCCAACTCAAGGGTGCGTGCGCCCATGGCGGGCCCGTCCAGTCCGTCGGCGGAGCTGCAGCGCCGGGCCGGGCCCTCGGCCGTGGTGAAGCTCTCGTGCGCAGAGTCGGTGCTGCTCTGGGCCGTGATGGAGATGCGGGGCGGGGCCTGGCTTCCCGGTGGGATGGGGGGCGGGGCCTTTCTGAAGTTGAAGGCTGTGGGCAGCGAAGGCAGGGGTGCAACAGATGAGGTCACCTGTCTGCAAGCATATCCACCACCCGGCACACCCACGCGATCCCACGAGACACAGCAGCCACGTGTATTCCACGCACTGCTGTTTACAGGGCCAAGGACTGTCCTCGTCATCCTGTCCAGAGAGGGAAGTGACCTGAGCAAGGTCACACAGTGTAATGATGGTGCGGGTCAGAACTGGAACCCAGGGCACTCTCCACTCAAGGGGCAGGCGGGGTCATAAGGGGTACTCACAGGAGCCGGGCCTCCCTGAGACAGAGGCAGGGGCAGCAAGGAGGGGTAGGCAGTCGTCATCTTGAGAGCAGCCGGCCTGGATGGCCCGGAGGTAGCTGTGGCTCCGCATGCGGAAACAGCCAGGCAGGTCCAGGGCGTCCACGGCCTGAGACTCAAGCTCCCCAAACACAGACCCACACACGGCCTCCAACTGCTGGTTCAACTCCTCGCTGAGCTGGGGGAGGGGGCCAGGAAGAGGTTACAGAGGATCTGGGTGAGGTGTGGTCGCTGAGACGCTCTGCTTGGCAACATACCTAGGTCTGCAGCACCTACACCTCTGCCTGGCTCTCTGCATTTAGGCTAAAAGAAACTCTTACTCTCTGCAAAGAAAGGTGAGAGCACCTCTGTCCTGAACTGTCTCCAAGGCCTGCTTTGGGGCCACCTTGCCACCACTCAGTCTTTCCTCTAAATACTCACCCCACCCCACCCACACCTACATTTTCCTCTAGTCCTGGTCCCAGTCCTTCACCTTTCTCTCGTTTGACCCTGACAGAGAGGACCAGGGACCTGACATCCACCCTCCTGCGAGGTACAGGGCTGGGGTTTTCAGGGGAGGACAACTTTTGTTACTTATAACCTGATATGTCACACAATTGTTTGAAAGCAGCCTACCGAGATACATGGATCAAGTGGCAGGATGGATAATGAATGAGACCATGATAGAGTGAAATTATCCTACAAGTTTTCCAAGCCTTTCCCTGCCTGTGGCCACTAGCTAGTGGGCCTCACATGGCCCACTGGTCCCTGCCCTGTCCTCAGTGGCTATGGAGAAAGCTTGGCTGTCCTGGAGAGAGTTCTTATTTTTTTGTTTTGTTTTGATATTTTATGGTACAGAATCCATGGTGTTAAAACAAAAAAAGGAAAACAACAACAACAAAACTTTTGTTCACAGAACCATGCCACACATCACAGCACTGAGACTAAATATGTCACAGGCTGCAGCTTCATTTGTGATACGTGAGAAAACCAACACAAAGAAAAAAAAATAAAAGTAGGAAAAGGTGGGGGCAAAGGTAGGCTCTAGCCCAGAACACAGGTGGCCGGGCCCAGAATGCTGCTCTCACTATATACATGTGTAACCCTGACCTTCCGGCCAAGCAAAACATGGAGGAATGTAGCCTAAGGTTACCTGCATGGGCCATGGAATGAGACTCTGCTAGATCCAAGGGCTGGCTCTGCCACTTCCTAGCAGTGTGCCCAGGGAAAGTTAAAGTTTGGGGGCCTCAGTTTGATCACCTGAAAAATGGGAATGATAATGCTACCATTTTCACAGGAGTACTGAAGGGACTCAAAAAAACACGTGAGGCATGTTATGCAGTGACTAGCACATAGTAAGCCATCAGTGGCAGGTGAAGGTCGCAGGGCCTACCTGGTAAACACAGGCCAGGTGCTCATGAGATCTACAACCATTTCCATCACTGGGCCCAAAAGAAATCCCCCTGTAGATGATTACACAGAGGCCTCTGGATGGCATCACAGATGAGGTTCTCGGCAACATCCAGTGGTGAGTATGACAGCAGGTATCCCATGTCTGAATCTGATGACTGCTCCCAGGAAATACGCCTGGCCACATATTTATGAATAGCCAACAGAAACTCAAAAGAGTGGTTTGATCCATGTGTAAAGTGCAACTCAATGTTTCCATAACTCAGCCTCCAATGCACATGATTTAACTGGATTATACCTCAAATAGAACCAGAATCATTCCATTGTACCAGTGGACAAACTAAGACCAAGAAGGGGCAGATGACTTGTCCAAGGATGCCCAGCTGGTAAGTGGGAAAACTGAAATTAAATGTCATGTTTCCTGGCTCCCTTGAAAGGGTGACTGAGCATCAGAATCTCCTGGGGAGCTTCCTAAGCCTACATTAACTTAGGCCCTCTAACTATCTGTCTGTTTTTGCTTTGACTGGTTAGAAGCTCAGAGCCAAATCTGCTGAAGACAGAGGTGACTCAGTGGTTCTAATGTAGGCCCAGTAATTTAAAAGAAGTTTCTGTACATCTTTCTACAGCTTCTTTTCTTTCCCCCCGCAATCCTGGGGCCTTTGAACTGGGCTACATCCCCAGTCTCTTTTTTTAATTTTTAATTTGAGACAGGGTCTAAATTGAAAAATTGCCCAGGCTGAACTTGAATTTGCAATCCTCCTGCCTCAGCCTCCCAGAGTGCTTTTTGTTGTTGTTGTTGTGGTGGTGGTGGTGGTGGTGGTGGTACTAATTAAGGAGTAAACTGAAGGAGTACTGAGCTACATCCCTAGCCTTTCTAATATTTTTATTTGAGCCACTCTTGCTAAACTGCCAAGGCTGGCCTTGAATTTGGGATCCTCCTACTTCAGCCTTCCAAATAGCTGAGGTTACAGGCATGTACCACCTCACTTGGCTTCTGCAGCTCTATCTGAAGGAACTTTAAGTGTACAGAAACTATAAGACCTGGAAGTAATCAATCCAAAAACCCAGGAGAAGTTATGTTCTCTTGTCTGCCTAGCACAAACCACACTGTGGCAGCTGTGGCCGTCCCATGACTCTTCTAATCGACCCTCATCCCTCCTATCTTTGGACTTCTGGAGCACCAAGCACAGCAGTTGCCAGAGTATTTTCTGATACTCAGGAGCTGAACAGACTCCTGCTACTCCTTGGTTAGGCTCAAGGCCCTTCCTAACTAGAATCAATCCAGCCCAGAGGGTCCCTCTTGGAGCCCAGGGGACCTTGTCTAAACCTGGCCAAAAACATTTGGTCTCAAGTCTAGACACCAGGGATGGAAGAAATCTCACTCTGCAATTATCTCCACCCCTCTTCTAAGGGCGCATTTTATTGTGCACTAGGCACAATATCTGGTACAGAGCATGTGCTGAATAAACATCACTATTAGTAGCATGAGGTTCTTTAATCATAGTGCCAATCCCATGCAGGATGAGAGGTCTCTCTATCCCAGGTTTTGTTTTGTTTTGTTTTTTAAATCCTATACATAGGCTATGCCCACAACCAACTCTATCCAAGGCCGGGGTGGGGGGATTTCCCTCAGGCCATACACATTCCAGCTCAACTGGCCAAGAGGAGATTCCGGGGTTCCAACAAGGGACAGGACCCAAAGGAAGCAAAGACTCATATCTCGTGATCTGTGCTACATTATGATTATCAGACAGTAACACTATCCTATGAATACTCCTATTATCCTTGTATGGACGTCCACCTTGCTTCCCCATGTCCACTCACAGGAGAGACAAAGTCAAACAATCAGAGAACTAACATCTAGAATACATAAAGAACTCAAAAAATTAGACCACCTAAAAGACCCAATCAAAAAAATGGGCAAGTAAAATGAATAGACACTTTACAGAAGCAGTACAAATGGCCAATAAATACATGAAAAATGCTCAACATCGCTGGCCTTTAGAGAAATACAAATTAAAACAACACTGAGATTCCACCTTACCCCAGAAAGAATACCCATAGTCAAAAAAATCAAATAATAGTATATGTGCTGCTGAAGCGAGCACAAAAAAATCAAATAATAGATGCTGGAGAGGCTACAGGAGAAAAGGAAGCCTTCTACATTATTGATGGGAATGTAAACTAGTACAACCACTACAGAAATTCCTCAAAAATACTAAAATTAGAAATTCCATTTGACCCAGCTATTCTCCTGTATTTTTCCAAAAGAGTTATAGGTATCATTTCACAGTGATACATGCATACCCATGTTTATAGCAGCACAATTCATAATAGTTAAATCTTGGAAACAGGTAATATGCCCACCAACAGGTGAACGGATAAAAAAAATGTGGTATCTACACACAATGGACCACTCTGCCATAAAGACAAACATGAGTCATTCATAGGATAATGGATGCACCTTGAGACCATAATGTTAAGTGAAATAAATCAGACACACAAGCTTTAATATAAATAATGAGCAAAATATAGATAATAAGAAGTGGAGTGATGGATGTTTCTCAAATAGGAATGGGATCAAGGGATGGAGGGAGGGGAGGGAAACGGGATGAAAAAAGGAATTAAACTGTGTTATGTACATGGACCAACTCCCCACAAGGAAAGGAAACATTATGTACTGCAAACATGTACTAATATTTTTTAAAAAGTCAAAGAATCCCCTTGGAAAATGAGCTCCTTATCCTTTCTCCAAGCCAGATTCAGAATCAGTAGCCATTTCCAAGCATGTGGGATACTGAGAAGAAAATATTTTGCTTGTATCTAATTGGAAATTGTCTGCTAGAGTTGATGGGTTCACCTGGGGGCCAGGCAACATCCTGTACACTTTACATATGTTATTTAGTTTAGATAACCTTTGGAAAAGCCTCCCATTTCAAACCATTCCAAAACACTGGATAAAACATAACCAACATCATTTTATATGCATAGCTGAGCTCACAAGAAAGCAAGCTAAGTCCCCAGGGGACAAAAGCAAAGAGGAGTCTGGAAAATCAGAATATGAACTGTGTGAGCCAGTGCTGCAAACAGCCCAGTGAAGGCGGAGGTGGGGGCAGGGTTGCTGGTCTCAGTAACCAAAAGGCTTAAGTTTTAACACCCACTGGAGCACAGGCGTAAGGCTTTGGGCCCACACAAATTCCAAATGAGAAGCAGGAAATGAGAACCTTCATAAAGCTAGGAAAGAAAAAAATCTTTGATGAAAATGAAGAGAGAAGAAAAACCAATCATCACCAGAGGCTGATGACACAGGAGCCAGTTTGTAGACCAGGATGGGGAGGGGGCAAATTCCCTAAGAATCTGGACCCACAGGCCAGTCCTCCCATAGACCAGCATTGTGTATCTGCATGGGTTTGCATGGCCCAGATTAAAAATTAACATAAAGTGGGTCTGGGGATTTAGCTCAGTGGTTCCGCCGCCTGCCTTGCAAGGAAAAGGACCCAAGTGTGATCCCTGGTACCAAAAAAACCATAAACTGTTCCTAGACCAGGAATATTCTAGCAGAGCAACTATAAAATGTGTCCTGGGGGACCATGCTAATTCAAACTGCTCCACTGAAGGTGAATTAACAGTGTCTATGTGACAGACATCTCTGACCTCACCGCTCATGGTGTCTAGAATGCACTGGAATGCACATCTTCCTCTGGATCACGGGCTGGACTTACTGGACCATTTCTAGAGAATAGAATATAACAGATATAGTGGGATGTCACTTCTGAGACCACATGGCAAGCATCTGACATCACTGGCCAATAGCCAACCACCAGGTGAGTGCACATGGCAGCTTCTTCAAGGTAGGCCTGGAGATAACCACAACACTGGCCATCACTTTGACAGCAGGTATCACCTAGCTAAGTGGTACTCAGATTCCTGCCCCACAGAAACTAGGAGATAATAAATATTTGTTGTTTTAAGACACTACATTTTGGGATAATTTACTAGTAAGCAATAGATAATGGATACAAACTGATGTAAGTAAGAACTAAATCATTATTGAGTTATAAGTCATTGAGAATTCAGGTTTTATCTCTTACAGCAGCTAATGTTACCTAAGCTATAACAAAGTCACTTTTAAAGTATGTATAATACTTAAAAAAAAAATCAGGGCTTTACCATGTTGCCTAGGCTGACCTCAAACTCCTGAGCTCACGTGATTCTTCTGCTTTCAGCCTCCTGAGTAACTGGGCTACCAGCACACACCATTGTACCCAGCTTTAAACTATGTTAAAAAGTCCTGAAACTTAAAAGATAAAACTGAAAATATAAGGAGAGGAAAAAAGAGACTAAGGATTTGAAAACAAATCAAATCAGATTTTTAATAAGGTCAATGAAATTTAAAACAGTTAATTAGTTAATGATAGATGAGACACAACTAAAGAAAAAATTAGTGAACCGGAAGATATACCTGAGGATCATGCTAAGCAGGCAGCTCAGGGAGGCAGAGATGGAAATCATTAAGGAGAAGTTAAAATACATAGAGGAAAGAACAGGAATGTGACACTCATGACTAACAGAAGCTGCTAACAGATATAGAGACTAGGTAGACTATGGGAGAAGCAGAATTTAAAGAGATAATGATGGTGGCTAAGAATTTTCCAACTTTGTCATGACTTTAGACATCAAATCCGATCACATAAGCCAACTATGCAGGACAAAACTGTCGAAAACAACCATTTTATCAATCTGAAAAGTGACCATGGCACACAAAAAGAAATATTTTTAATGAAGATGACTGAATTGGGGTGCATGACTCTAAGGCACCTGGGCCTGAGGCTGTTCCCCTCTCTCAGGCCCCCAGCTCTCATAGGTGCAATGGTTCACCAGAGTGGAACAGGCTATGAAAGCCAGCTGCCTTACTGTCCTTGCTCTTTGATAGGATTATCAGTTATAGTGTCAAGAATAGGGAGGGCCAGCAGAATGCTAGGCTGAAGTTTTAGCACTGTGTGTGGTATGTAATAAACTGGCAGACTAGCCAGGTATTTAAGAATTCAAGGAGATGAGACACCAACTAGAAGGTTTGAACTTCTCCACATATCTTGAGTTAAGTGGAGGCTGAGTGAATCCACAGCAGAGACCTGAGAGGCCCTGAACTACCCATATATCTCTGGCTAGAGTTGCCTGTATATATGTACAGAAAAAACATAAGAAAGCCTAGTGATGAGTAAAAGCCAGGACAGGCTTGAAAATAACCTAGATTTCCTCCAGAACCACAGGCAGAGACAGGATGTCTTACTGGCTTGAGATTGTTAAGCACACATGCCCAGCCCTTAAAAAAATTTTTTAGAATTTTGATACGGAGTCTTGCTAAGTTGCTAAATTGCCTAGCACTAGGCTATGCTCAAACTTTAATCCTCCTACCTCAGCCTCCCAGAATGGTAGGGTTACTGGTGTGCACCACCACTCCCAGTTATGAGAACAACTTCTAACCAATCTTTGGCTGAGTACTAAGCTCTATAGATATAAGGATAACCTCTAGGAAACATGGTTTTAAAAGAAAAGAAAAACGCTGAATAGAGACATCAAAGGCTACATGTTTTAGGGAAGACAGATTTCACAGAATTGCCCAGGGATTAAGGAACAAAGCAATAAAAATCTTTGAGAGGGACAAATATGAATCCAGAGTTGCTACAATATACTACCTAACATTCTCAGTATACAACAAAAAATTAAGTCATGCAAAAAATAAAAAAGGTATAAATGTCCAAAAATGGATTTATCACAAATACTAGAAAGTAGCTATTATAAATATATTTTTAAAAGTAAAGGAAACCATATTTAAAGGTTTAAAGGCAAGCATGATGTGCTCACTTTGGCAGCACATATACTAAAGGCAAGCATAACAACGATGCCATGAATACAAATCTTAACAAAGGGAAATTCTTTTTTTAAAAAAAGAAACAATTCAATTTATGTACCAAAAACATAAATAAATAAAATAAAATAAAATTTTAAAAGAAACAAATAAAAAATTTGGAACTGAAAAGTACCATAACTGAAATGGAAAATTCAGAAGAGAAGATGAACATGAGAAATAATCAGTAAACCTGAAGATAGATCATTATAAATTGCCCAATCTGGAGAATGGAGAGAGCCTCAGAGATTAATTAGAAAACATCAAGCATGCCAACATACATGTAATAGGAGCCTAGAAGAAGGGGGAAAGAGAAAGAAGAGAAAAGAGGCATAAAAATGTTGGAAGAAATAATGAGAAGAGAAAAATATATGATGAAATAATAACTAAAAACTTTCCAAATTTGTGTTTAAAAATTAATCTATAGTTCACAGAAACTCAAGGAAACTAAAGCTAAACATTAAGAGATCCATATCAAGACATATTATAGTCAAAAAGTTGAAAGTTAAAGACAGAGAAAAGTTTAGTAGCAGCAAGAGAAAATTAATCACATATAGGGAAACTACTGGCTTTTCATCAGAACAGATAAACACAAAAAGGAAGTCAAATGGTATAATCAAAGCACTAAAAGAGGGCTGGGGATGTAGCACAGTAGTAGAGCATTTGCCTACCATGTACAAGGTCCTAGGCTTGAACTCCAGCACAGTACCACAAAAACAAACTAACAAACAAATGTTGAAAAAAAAAACCTCATTAACAAGGAATTCTACATCCAGCAAAATTATCCTTCAAAAATGATTTAAAAATTTAGCTCAGTGGTTTCACTGCCTGCTGTGCAAGCGCAAGGACCTGAGTTTGATCCCCAGTACCAATAAATAAATAAATACATACATACATACATACATACATACATACAAGGGGGCTGGGGATTTAGCTCAGTGGTTTCGCCGCCTGCTGCGTAAGCCAAGGACCCGAGTTTGATCCCTGGTACCAAAAAAAAAAAGAAAAAAGAAGAAGTACTAATGGAAGTCCTTCTAGCTAAAAGGAAGTAAGTAACTCAAATACACAAACACCAAAAATGGTAAATATGTGAGCAAATATAAAAGGTTCTATTAAATAGTTTTCTCACTCTTACCTTTTTTTGAAAGACAAAGTTATATAAAACACATTATAATATCATTGGCTGGCTTATAACAATTGTTAGATTTGTAACATACATATAGATGATCATAATGATGATGATGGTGATAGTGGTGGTGGTGGTGGTGTGTGTGTGTTACTGAAGACTGAATCTAGGGATTTCATGCTGAGCTAAATCCCCAGCCCTTTTTAATTTCTTTTTGTTTTTTGAGACAGAGTCTAAGTTGCCCAGGATGGGCTTGAACTTGTGATTATCTTGTTTCAGCCTTCAAGAGTGCTGGGATTACAAGAGATGATTTATATGACAATAACATCACAAAAAAAGGAGATGCAGTGGAACAATGCTTCTATATTTTACCATAATTAATTATATTAATTTATTATTATGTCTAGATACACATTGTAATCCTTAGTGCAACCACTAATAAAATAACTTAAATAGTGTAGTAAAACAATTACTGAAGGAATTTAAATAATATACTAAAAATGTTTATTTAATACAAAAGAAAACAGTAAAGAAGGAACAGATAAAAAATGATGAGACAATTCAACCATACCAATAATCACATTAAATGTGAATGAACAAAAAACTCCCATTCAAAAGGCAGAGACTGATTGGGATTTTATAAAAAAGCAAGATTCAATTATAGGTTGTCTACAAGAGGCATACCTTAGATTCAAAATATAAAATGTGTTGAAAGTAAGAGTGGGGAAAAAAATGTACCATGCAACCAGTAACCAGAGGAAAGTTTTAAATCCTCAGATTTAGGGAACATACATAGAAAGATACTGTGAAATTTAAGAACAAAAAAACCAAAACAAGATCTGAACAGCAACCAGAGAGAAATGAAATTAGCTATAAGGACATTTCTGTTAATAGCAGCCTTCTTCTTCTTCTTCTTCTTCTTCTTCTTCTTCTTCTTCTTCTTCTTCTTCTTCTTCTTCTTCTTTTTTTTTTTTGGTACCAGGGATGGAATGCAGATCCTTGCGCTTGTGAGGCAGGCGGCAGAACCACTGAGCTAAATCCCCGGCCCTATAGCAGCCTTCTTAATAGCAACAATAGAAGATAGAGGACAATGAAATATCTTTAAAACATTGAGAGAAGATAAATGTTGACTTAGAATTTCCCCAGTAAGCTAAGATATATCAAACAAAAAGGGTAAAATATATCTTTGTTAGAGCTTGCTACTAACAAACATTTACTGAAAAACTTCAGAATATACTTTAGGAGGAAAGAATGACTATAAGAAGCTGTAGTGTGCATCAATCAAGTAACAACAGTAAATAGTAACAACAATAATGAAGACAAATCCAGGAGGTAAAAAGATAAAAGCTACAATACTGGGCAACAGTACATAAAAGAAGGGAAGAGGTCATCAAAATTAAAATATCCTAACATCACTTAAGTATTTGAAGTGATGAATATGTTAATAGTTTAATATAATTATATTCATTCATCATAACATCACTTTATACACTACATATGTCTATAATTTGTCAATTTGTAACAAAGATTAACAATTTTTTAAGTGCTGAAAGAGATCAAAGAAAGAACTAAAGCCAGGTTTGGTGGTACATAGTTGTAATCCCAGCACTCTGGAGTGGCTGAGGCAGGAAGATTGAAAGTTTGAATTGAGCCAGGCAACTCAGTGACTTAGCAAGACCCAGTCTCAAAATAAAAAATAAAAAGGGCTGAGGATACAGCTCAGTCCAAAGGCCTTGGATTCAATCCCCAGTACTGAAAAAAAAAGGAAGGAAGGAAGGAAGGAAGAAAGGAAGGGAGGGACGGATAATGTCCACAACAATAATATCTAATATTGTCAGAACACAGTACTCCATACATTGATCTACAAATTTAATGCAGTCTCTTCAAATTCCCAACTATATTCGAAGCTCCCTAACAAGCATCTTCAAAATCTATATTTATATGCAAAGGAAACATAAAACAATCCTTTAAAAAAGTAACAAAAGCCTATTATTTAAATTTACTGAAATTCTTACTACAAAGTTACACTAATCAAAGCAGGTGGTAAGTGTAAGGATACTCATTTACACCAATGGAATAGATTTAATAATAATAGATCATAAATAAACACATAAATTAACAGTAAATTGACTTTGACAAAGGGACCAAACATTTCAACAAGGAAAGAAAAATCTTTTTAACAAATGATACTGGCAAAATTGGATATCCAAATGCAAAAGATAAGTTGGTTTCCTAACTCAAATCACAAAAAGCTCAAAAAGGATCATTTACCTAAATAAAAGCATAAGAAGCATTGGCATAAATTTTGTAATCCTGGATTTGGCAAAAATTTCTTAAATTTTTCATCAAAATCACAATCAAGAGGGGTCAGGGATTTAGCTCAGTGGTGCTGCCACCTGCTTTGCAAGCACAAGGTCTGAAGTTCAATCCCCGGTACCAAAAAAAAAAAAAAAAATCACAATCAGGAATAGCAAATTTTATGAATTAACCCTGATAAAATTTAATGTAGTTAGAGGACAGGGACATAGTTCAGGAGTAGAGTGCTTCTGTAGCACACATGATGCCCTAGGCTTGATCCCCAGCACCACACACACACACACACACACACACATACACACACACACAAACTTTTTAATGTGTTCTGTTCTTCAAATAACAATATGAAAATACAAGTCACTAAGTAGGAAACATTACCCTAGCTGATACTTTAATATTATATTTCTAGCATCCAGAATTGTGAGTAGGTGCAGGGGATGGAACCCAGGGCCTCATGCAAACTAGGCAACACACTATCACTGAGCTAAGACCCTCAGCCCCAAAATAAATTTTTGATGCTTAAAAATAACAAGAGGAGAGGGGGAGTAGTCATTAAATTAAAGTGTCCTAAGGTTTTTGAACGGCCCAGAGGGAAGGTAGAAAAAATTGTCAGCTTTAGACTGCTAAGTCTAGTATGCACATTAAAACTGTAAGAACTATAAAAGAATAAAATGGAATATATAACTACCAATCCAGTGTGGGATTTGCTAAGGAGAAAAATAAAGAAAAAGTCAATCCAAAAGAGGGCAGCAAAATAGAAAACCATCAACCAAAGGAGAGCACAAAATTAGATAATCAAAATGAATCCAAGCATATTAGCAATCACAATAAATATAAATGTACTAAACTCTCAAGGAATTATTAAATGAATATAAAATCAAATCTAGCTATAAGCTATTTATAAAAGACATACCTGGAACATAGCAGACAAAAAGCTTTAAAGTCAAAGGTGGAAAAAGATGTTGTAGGCAAATACTTAACCAAAAAAAATAGACTTATTAGAAAAACCATTACTAGAGATAACAGGGTGACATCTCTAGTACTTTAAATCTCTTTCCTCTTCTGCAAAGCAGGAATTCTAAGCCATTCCTCTAGGAGAAATATGTCAAGTGTATGTGATGTTAGATAATATGAAGTGGGAGGAGGAGAAAGGAAAAAAGAGGAGGAGGAAGAGGAATAAGAAATGTGTCAGGGGGGTGGGGGTTAAATTAAAATTTTAGAACATTTGGGAAAAGACCTGAGAGAAATGAGAAAGTGATCCATAGGAGTGTCTGGGGAGAAGACATCCAGGCAGGGGCAGTGGCAAATGCAAAATCCCCAGGGCTGGAGCACACCTGTGGTGTGCGAGAGGCAGTGAGCCATCTCCTGTGGCTGGAGTGGGAAGGGACAGTGTTAGGAAAACTCACAGGCAGCACCAGCTGGATCATGCAGGGCCTTACGAATCACAGCAAAATCTTTGATGGTTACTCTAAGCAAAGTGAGGGTTTTGACCAGAAGAGCAAATAAATACATTTTTAAATGATCATGCTGGTTGTACTGACAGAGAATGAAGTAGAGCCAGGGCACATCAGGGGTGCAACCAGTAGGCAGTGCGGTAGCCTAAACAAAAGGATATGTGATGTGCACGAGAGGTGGAAAAGGGGACTTGGATCTTGGATATATTTTGAAGGTGGAACTAACAGGATTTGCGGAAGGATTAAATATGGGCTGTGAGAAAGAAAAGAGACTGACTTCATGGGTTGGGAGTGTAGTTCAGTGGTAGAGTGTGCTCTTAGTGGGTGCAAGGACTTGAGTTCAATACCTAGCACTAAAATTTAAAAAAAAAAAAAGGAAGGAAAAGGAAAACCAATTTCAGGCCAGAGCTCCCGGAAAAATAAAGTTGTCATTATTGGAAAAGGTGAAGACATGGATGAAACAGCAATTTGGAGAGGCGGGAAGGCCATTAGCAGTTCACTTTGGATATCATAAATTTGAGATGTCCACTGGACATCCAAGGGAGATTTTGATACACTGTGAGATGTACATGCCAGCCAGCCAAGGGAGGGTTTAGGCTGGAGTTATGCAGCCAGCAGTCACCAGGATCTCAGCAATATTCAAAGCCATGAGCCTGGATGAGATCACCTAAGGAGTGGGTGCAGAGAGCAGTTCAGAGACTGAGCACTGGAAAACTCATGTTGAGATCCTGGGGAGTTGTGAGGCACCAAGACACACAAAAATAAACAGCCCGAGGGAGGATCTAGGAGAATCTGAAGGGTGTGGTGTTGTCCTCAAAGCCAACTGGAAAAAGTATTTCAGGAAGGAGAGTCAGTAACTGTGTTAGATGTTGCTGATGGGTCAAGTAACAAGAGAATGGAGCATTAACTAGTGGGTTAAGCAACACAGGCTGGTCTGATGTGAAAAGATAGCTGTGCCAATCAGATTCCCTGATTCAGGAAATGTAACAAAAGAATACAGAGAGACTGCTGTGGGGAACAATGAGAGCCAATGTGGACAGTCTTTTGCATGGCTTTTTGCATTGCTTTTTTCCCCCAGCAAACAGTAAAAATAGCTAACCTTTACTGAGTGCTGGATCTGTGCCAAAAATGCTATTCTGATCCCTATTTTTAAATAGGGACAGCAAGGCTCAAAAAAGTCAAGTAACTTGCCCCAGGTCACTCAGCTGATAAGTGGTTGAGCTGGAAATCAAACCCATCTCCTGCATTTAATTACTAAACTGCTGCTGCCTATGTTTAATTAAGGGGAAAGCCTATACTTAAGTATGGAACTCACATTTCTAAAATATCAATTTGGGGTAATACACCTTGTGTTTGAATACAGTATTTTGCTGAACTCTCACAAATCTGAGAGAATAACTATCACAACTATTGTCATTTTAAAGATGAGAAAAGGGAAGTGTTGAAAAGTAAGCTAACTTGCTGGTGGTCCCACAGGATAGAGGTGGTAGGGGCAGAACCCAGGCCCAGATGCATGCAGCTTGGCCTCTGCCCAGTCTATGAAAATCTACCCTAACTTTGCCTACCCTACCTTTGTGCCCAGTGGGCTGGGAACAGTCAGGCTTGGGGAACCTCAGAGCACTGGTGCTGCCCTTTCTTACAAGTGCATCACTTAGTATGCTTGGTGGGTTCCAAGGATGTGGTTCTCTGAGAGGCCCCAGTCTGAGTCACACCAGCAGTTCCAGAGCAGATTTCCCCAGAACCAGACCTAAGATCTCTCCATGAACATATCCTCCAATCTGAAGGCCTAGCCTGAGCATAGAACAGAATACCCCCTCATGCACTTCCCTCCACACGTACTGGGCCTCTCCCTACCTGGCCAGTGGTGAGGGAACGGCTGTAGCCAGGGATGGAACTCCGAGGATGGATCCGGGGTGGGACACAGCAGCTGAAAAGGTCAAAATACCTGAGTCAGAATCCAGCTGGGTTAGGAGGTAGTGGAGGAATAATGACAGCATTAGAGCCTTTGACCAGGTCCTGTTCTCCAAAATCCCCCAAAGGGATCTTCCAGAAGACTCTGGGTAAAAAGACTCAACCAAAGTCAATCAGGGACTGTGACCAGGGAAGTCCCATTTTTATGAGGCAGAGGGAAATACCGCAGTTAGATCCTAAGCAGGGCTACCCCCACTGGAACCCGCTCTGCACACACCTCCTGCAGTACCCCAGCATCAACTTCCTGGCACCCACCCAGCCCTCCCTGTCCTTACTTGATCCTGGCTGTGTCCACGCTGGAGGAGCGGCGGGAGGCGAAGCGCCGGGCAAGTGCTTTGGGAGATGTCTTGGGGCTGCCATCTGAGTCTCCACTCTCCTCATCCCCCATGGCTTTGATGTAGCTGCCGCTCCGCATTCTGCGACAGGGGATCTCCCCATCCTTGCCACCCGTGGGGTAACCCCCCCAGTCATCTTGCGGCACCTGCAGAGACAAGGGCCCTCTGTCTCTCAGACACATCTGTGGTCAATCTAGAGGCCAGGCTCCAATAGAGGGAGACCACAGGAGGAGCATCCAGAGGAGAAATGGAAAGTAAAGTCACAGGTTGTCCCTTCCCTTAGGGGAGATGCTGCATCATGCTCCAGGGACCTTCTGCTGCTTAACTAAGCTCCACTAGTGTTGGGGTGTGATATGCCAGGTGTCAGATGTGGAGTTCAGGTTGAAGACTGTAGGCCTGAGTGACCTGTATCAATCCTGTCCCAACTGTAAGGCATCACCTGGCATCAGTTACCTGTCACCCCTCCTAACCAGCTTACATTCCCCAGTCTCTGCTCCTGCCCACCCTGTCCAACCAGCAAGGAACCATGGAGGACGTTATGCAGGGAGGGCTCAGATTTGTGTTCAGAGGGAACTCTCAACATTCCTGACAGAGAGGCTCAGGGGTAGAGGGCCAGGAGCAGCACAGGGGCTCAAGTGGCAAGAGGCAAACCAATTAAGAGGCTAAGGCTTTGATCCAGGCAAGAGATGATGAGGCCTAAATTAAGACAATGACAATGAGGGGGAAGAGAAGGAAACGGAGATAAGAGGTGTTAAGGAGCATCAGTGAGCCTGATTAGCCATGGGGGAAGAGGAGCCGAGGATGACTGGAGGCTGATGGCTGAGGACCTAGAGGGTGGTGCTGCCGCTCACTGAGCCACAGAACCTGGAGAAATAGGTTGGAGAACAGGTGACAGTGTCAGTATTGAGAACCTTAAATTTGGCATATGACTGCTGAGCAGCCGGTTTGATGTTTGGTTCTGCAGTTCAGCGGGGAGACTGGGGCTGGAGGTAGAGATGTGGAAGTCACAGGTGGCAGCTGGATACAGAGGAATGATGGAGAGAGCACAGAGGAAAGAGGAAGAGAAAGCAGAGGAGATAACCACTGACATTTAAAAAGAGACTAGGGAGAAAGGAAGAAGAGCCTGTGAAGTCACCTGAGAAGGAGTGGGCAGAGGGGTAGGAGGGAAGTCAGGAGAATGCCATGTCATAGAAACAGAAGACACTTCAAGAATAAAAGGAGTTGATTATGTCAAATGCCACAGTGTGTTCAGAGGTTAGTAACTCAGGCTCAGGAGTTAGAAGAAGTATGTGCAAATTCTGGCCCCATCACTTGCTACCTAAGTAAATAAGCAAACTGGATTAACCTCTAAGCATCAGTTTCCTTGCATGTGAATTACAATAGTAATTATGCCTACATCAGGAGATAGGTGGGAAAGATAAATAAGCCATACAAACTGCCAGGACATAGAAAGTGCTCAACAAATGTTAACTATTAGTATAGACATGAAAAGTACCTTTCAGGGATAGCTCTCCAGAGATCACTGATGATCACTGCCAGGGCACTTCAGAGGACAGGGGGTGTGGTGAGGGGGACAATGTAAGAAAGCGACAAAGAAGAGTCTATGCTCTGGGAACTAGGAGAGGAAGAGAAGAGAGGAGGCAGAAGGGGAGCTGAAGCTGTTTTTTTTTAATTAGGATGAAAATTATTTGGGCAGTTTTCAGGATGACAGAGCCAGCAGCAATATGCTTTAAACATGAGAACAGGTGAGGGATGGAGGGGCTCTGAGGAGATGGGCTTGAGCCCTGGTGGAGGGATCAGTCTGGGCTTAGTGGTCTTGGCTTTTCCTCAGAGAAGTCCAAGACGGCCACCCACACTGCAGAGAATGAGGCTAAGTGAAGGCATGTGGAGGGTTGGGAATATTTAAAACACTTGTAAAGACAGGACAAGGATGAAGCTCTGACAGGGAACAAGACTCAGAGAAAGAATGAGGTTCAAGGGAGGGGTGAGGCTAGGTCAGGGGACAGGGATCAGTGTGAGAATGGGGGGGTCAGGGATGGGATTGGGCCCCAGAAAGGAACCCTCAAGAGGGAACAGGGCAAAGCAAGGGGCCAGGGCTCCATCAAAAGATGGGAACACAGGAATGACACAATGCTCCATAAAGGAGCACGGGCTCAGAGTGGAGAGAGGGACTCCAGAAGAGGTTTGAGGGAGGGCTGATGTCCAGTGAGAGAAAACAGCTTAACAAAGAAACTGGGAATCCAACAAAGACACTTAGTCTCATGGGACCAGCCTCCTCTGCTTTTGTAACAAAAGAACACCACATTGTCTGGAAGGTTCCTAAATCCCCTTGGTTCTCCCCTAAATGGGCTCAGACTTCCCAGTCCTAAGAAGCCGTAGAACCGCAGGCTCTGAGGATCATTCCTCTTCCCATACTCGACAGAGAGAAGCAGCAGGCACACCAGCATAGGGGACAGCTAGGGCATGCTCTGCCACACCTCAGGGCTCCCACTCCAAGGCCACTGCGGAGATCTTTGCTCCTCTGCAGGACACTGTGAGGTGCATGTTAAAAAGGAAGCCCCCAGGGAGGTCAAGGCAGTTCTGGAGAAGCAGCAAGGAGGAGCAAAATGGTGGCACGGCTCCAGGGATGTCAAGGGCTCAATTAATTCTCAGTTTAGAGCACCTTCCTACCCAGGGAGGGGACAATCCAAGACCAAGGCACATGTCTTGAATCCCAGAAGTCCTTCCTGTTTTCATTATGGCCCTATGTGCTACCCTGGGCTTTCATGAGTTCCCTAGAAGAGCCCTGACACATGAATGACTTATGGGAAGGCCAATGACACCCATAGACACGCACAGGCTCACTTCTCCATACCTCTGAACATGCTGTCATCTCTTCCCAGAACTCAACTCAATCTGCACTCAACTAACTCCAGCTCCTCCCCTGAGATTCAGCTCAGGAGCTGTCTCCTAGAAGCTGTTCCCAGCTGTACCTGGACACTACCACCAGGTAGGTGAGGGCCTCTTCTGTGCCATGTCCTGATGGCACCCAGGGTTCTCCTTTATCACATCCTACCATCTCACGTTCCATCTCCTTCCTTGTTTGTCCCCTCTAAGCTCTGAGCTGTCACAAGCAGCATCTGTGTCTTCACCTCTGTGTCACTCAATGAATGAGGAATAGAAGTTTGGAAGATAACCCTAAACCTGTTTGATCTCCGGATCTTGAATGAACTTTTCTCCTTAAAGAACTCAAGAAATCAGTATGGGCTGGATGAGGCTGGGTAAAAGGCTCCAAAAGAGGAGTTAAGAGCGTCTAGCCTACCAGCAGAGACCACAGAAGTGGTAAGACAGGATGGGAATAGCACAGGCCAGCTATCACTGGCACCATCCACTCCCAGGAAGCCTTCCTGGAGCTGTATCAGGGCTCAGACTTCAGTGTGTCCCCAGCCTAGAAAAACCCATGAGACAGGCTCCCAGGGCCCCTCCATAACCTCATGGCTATACCACCACAGGCAACTGAAAATGACAAACCCCAACAGAGGAATATTCTGGAATCTGACCTTCTCAATTAACAGAACCACCCAGATTTGAGCAGAAAACAGGTCTGGTGAATGCTTTGGGGTAAAAGATCTGCTTTCTATTGCTGACCACCAAGCTCAAGACCAGCTATGACCAGGGAGCAACACCCTGTCCTGTCCACTGCCTTCCCTCAACTTCATTCTGCCTCCAACCTCATTAAGACAGCAGTCAGCACAGTTTGTCCAAAACAGTAGGTCACAGAGAAGTCTTCCTGGAATGGATGTACACTGTCAGAATAAAGGGGCCACTTTGTTGTGCAAATAGGGAAACGGAGGCCCCAAAGGGGCTCAGGGTGACACAGTAAGACAGAGCAAGCCCTCCATTACGAGAACAGCTGACTCCCATCCAACCCTTTCCACTATTCTCTGGCTGGCAAGACTGGTGAAGGCTGAGGACCCTGCCCACCTCCTCATCCCCCAAGAAAGCCTTACCTGCAGATAGTGATAAGTCCTGGCTTTGGCCTTGGCCTCTGGACCCAGGAGCCCCTTGCCTGGCCCAGCCCCTGGGTATCCATCCCGGCCCTGACTGACCATCATGGTATGCCAGGCACTTCGCTTGACTGATTGTCCATCCAGCGACATGGACATGCCAGTGCAGGCAAGGCAGCGACCTTCTGACCCGCCTGAACGCCCCTTGAAGCTCAAGTCCCGGTAGGAACCATCCGGAGCCTCCAGGCAGAAGGGGCCACCAGGCTCCCCAGGGGGGCGCCCACCCGCCAGGAAGCCGCTATCGCTGTCCAAGTTGTCATCGGAGCTCCACCAGCCCGTGGCCTTGGTCTGGTGCCGCCCATCCCCCTTGCGGTCCTTGCTCTTGCTCCTCTTGCTATGCCGGGACTGGTGGTGGTGGTGATGGTGGTGGTGATGGTGGTGGTGGGAAGTGTGGGGTCCTCCAGAGCCTGGGCCAGGGTAGCTGTCACCCCCAGAGCTACCTCTTCCCTCAGCTTTAGGCCCATTATAATCCCGCTTCCCAGGCGCTTCCAGAGAGTGGGACTTGGCAAAGAGCTTCTGCACAGAGTGAACCAGGTGCCGGATTCGGCTGGGGCTCTCACTGCGGGCCTCAGAGGCAGCTCCAGACCCTGGCCCTGGCCCAGGCCCAGCCCCTGCTGGACCTCGCTGGTATGGTAACGTGTGGAAGCCATCTTGTTGAACGGGCAACTGCTTTTCAAACTGATCCAAAAGTGTGGGAGGCAGGCGGGGGGCACCCTTGCCCGGTGGGTGGCCCACACAGTCTTCACAGGTGTCAAAGGGGCCCTGGCCAGGGTACATCCTGGGGAAGGTGCTGCTACCCCCCCCAGCCCCGGCCGCCCCTGGTCCTCCCTCAGGGCCTACAGACGGCCCCTCACTCAGGCTCAGGGGCCCCTCTGGAGAAAGGTGTCCCAGGCCAGCTCTCGGGGCACAGAAGCGGGGTTCAGTGGAGAAGGCCTCCCTGGAGCCCAGCAGGTACGGGGCCCTGGCAGCTGGGCCCACGTCCATATGCTGCTGGTCAGCAAAGCGGGCTGGGCGGGGATGGTTGCCTCGGTCGCCATGGTAACCCCTCATGGCCTCAGCAAAGGCTCTTCATAGTGTTGGGGGCCAGGCCCCAGGAACCTCCTGGGAAAATAGGGAAAAAAGGGATTTGGACTGAATAACAAGCCACTTTATTAAAACCATCTTTCAATGGACATTTTTGTATGCCTTTAAATGCATATCAATTTATAGTAATTAATTGTACTATCTTTCCACAAATGGGCTGAAAAGTCCTTAAAACAGTCATAATAGACAAAGACACAAGGGCAAAGAATAATCCCATCATTCATCAAATGTTGCAAATTCGATAAATACTTATTCACAAGAGGGAATGCTCTCAGCCAAATGGGGTTTTAAATATCCTTAGATTATAAAAAACTAAAGGAGACCCAAACAGATATACAAAGTATTCAAAGAAACTACTCATTAGGTGAACTAGCTTTTAACAAGATAGGTTTAGGCAAATTGATCCGGAGCCACCCCATCCTTACCCAACACCACTCTTCTGCTACAGGTGCCAGGCCTCAGGGTCACAGCTCCCAGCACTGCAACCAAAGAGAACACTGGGCCCAAACCTAGATAGCTAGCACCATTCTGCGGAAAAAATCCCTCTCATTCTTTCTATACCCTATTCTTTCCATCTCGCTGCAAGCTCTTTCTTGCTCCCTTCAGGATTGAGATAGGAAGGAAAACCTGAGATATCGCCTCTTACTTCCTTTTCTGGGTTCCAAATATTCCCCCAATGAAATTTCCCTTTTGCTTTTAAACCCCCTTTCACAGTCCCTTCCCACTGGAGTGGGGAGTCATGGAGAGAGAAAAGCCACAGAGGAGGAACACTGGTTATACAAGGCAACATCTGAATCCCAAACTGGGACTGGAAGCCAGGAATTCCTCCTCCCAAGAACAGTGGGCTGCTAAGCAGTGAGATGATGGAGAAGAAGCTCTGGAACCAATGCCCCTGCCCCCATCGTGGGCTTGCCAAGGCTACAGGACAGAGAGGTCAGCTCTCAGCAAGTGCTGCCTCCAATCACTGCTCCAGGAGCTGCCAGGACAGGAGCTACAGCAGGAGGGGCTGACAGCAGGAAGGACAGGGATGGAGGAGCTGGCAGACGGAGCCCTCCCTCAACTCAGACCAGCTCTTGGGCCATCTGCTGACTAGGAAGGGATGACAGCCTCAAAGACTCCAGACAGCAGAACCTCTGAGACTCAACCTCCCTTCCTCCTAGTATGGCCTCTCCACACCCACCCTGTTTGAGGCTTCTTCCGGATCCTGCTCAGAGCTTATCTCCTACTATTTCCCATGCATTTGCTAGGCACCCAGGTACTGTGCACACCTAACAGTCTCTATTCTCACTGAAATCCTGTAATGTAAATATTATCCACACTTCCCATGAGAAAATGGAGCTCAAAATGGTGGAATCACAAAGCTAGTAAGCGGGTAAGTCACTTCAAATCAAGATTCAAACCCAAGTTATTCAGATTTGAGAACCTGAATCTAATCGCCATTTCCTAGACTTTCCTATCACTCACCATCCGGGATGTCCCATCTTTGATGTCAGGATCCCCACCACCAGGCAGAATCCTAACTTCAGCAGGCTCAGGACCACTGGCTCCTGGCAGGAAAAAAAAAAAAGAGGTAGTCAGCACAAGGGGAAACAGATTTTCCTAGAATCTTCAGGACTTATCTCTGGCCCTGACAATTTCCCTTCCCAGCCCCCCACACCAAGTCTGATTTGATCCCCCATGATGCAGAGCTTTCAGACCCCCGGAGAAATGAAGTTGGCTTCCTTATGCAAACACATGCAAATGAGATCACAGGTTGGACTACCTCCAACTGCAGGTGTCTATGTGATCTGTTCATGGTGCTTAGCCACAGCATTTTCATTGCACTTAAATGTGGTTGCATTCTACAAACATTTGTTGAGCAGCTACCATGAGTAAGATTCTGAATGAAAACTGTATAGAGTAATTTTAGGGTGGCTCCTATCCTCAAGGGGTCTATAGTCTAACAGAAAAATTACCTCTCACTTGACAGTTATTTGAGGTCCCTGTATTTTTTTTTTTTTTTTTGGTACCGGGGATCGAACTCGGGTCCTTGAGCTTGCTAGGCAGGCGGCGAAACCACTGAGCTAAATCCCTGGCCCAAAGTCCCTGTATTTTTGCACAAGTTGTTCCCTCCTAGAAACTCTGCTCTTCCACTCTCAAACTCTCCCCCTTGCTAACACTCTTATTAAGCCCCACCTTCCCTTCAAGACTTTCGGTACTCTTATTCTGAGTTATGCCTCTCTATTGGGCTTTTATAACATCTTGGGTACCCCCATGAAAGTAGCTATCACACCGCACTGAAATTGTTTCTGTCTCTATCTCCTCCTGCTACAATGTGGGGGAAAACATTCTTCACAGTAGAAACCAAGTCCTATTCATCTCTAGATCTCTTGCACCTATTCCAAGTGGCCAGAGGCTGGTCTTTAACAAATACTCACTGGATAGATAAGTAAATGACTGTGTTGGAGAAAAGTGCCAAAATATTAGGCTAGTTCCAATAAGGGCAAAACCAGATTCAGAGGAGAGAAATCAAGGAAGACTTCCTAAAAAAGAGGGTATTTGATTTGTAGAGCAAAATGGCTATGTGTTCTGCAGACAAAGGTATGAGAGAGGACAAGTCTCACTGGAGGAATTAGCAGGCACAAAGCACAAGAGGTGTGTAAATAAGCATTTTTGATGGGTGGGCTGGGAAAGTTCCAGAAGACAGTTAGGATCTGGCAAAAATAGGGAAGGAGAGAGAGAGAGTCAAAAAGGAAGACGACTCTGAAGTTTGCAACAGCCGTGACTAGGAGACTAATGATGCCATTATTAGACACAGGGGTGTCAGGAAGAAGAGCTGGCTTTGCAAGCATGATGAATAGGAGTGGAAGAGAAACAGACATCAGGAAGAACTTCCTGATCCTGAGGGGTGTGAGACAATTAAGAAAATTGTGGAATCTCCTAGGAATCTTCCATAGAAGAGAGGGTGAGACATGCTCAACTGCCAGCCCACCCTGGGGCCTGGACTGGAGATTGGGTGACTTCACAGCTACCAACTGCCTGTCTCTGTGACAGTTCTTCTACTCCACTGCCCTTTTCTGGAACAGCAGAGGGGACTTCAGATCAAAATGGCCGCTTCTCTAGCACTTGGAAAAGTGCTTGGAAGCATCTCTCAGCTTTGACAGAAGTTTTGATAGTCTAGTCCTTCATCTATGGCATGCTCCTCTTCCTGACCTAGGCAGAATCTGTGGCTGAGACTTATAGCACAAAAGGCCACTTTAGCAGAATACCACACCATTCTCTTTCTATGTCTGTGGTCATATCAAGCTGGAACTTCACATTGTACTTGCCAGTGGTGGATGATCTCAGGTCCTCTCTGTCTCAGCTTTATAAAGGTGCTGCCACCAAGCTACTGAGTTGTCATCAAGATCTTATCAAACCCCAGTCTATGCAACATCAATCCATACTCTCCTGGTTCTAGTTTCAGAGGAGAGAGGCCCCTGCAATTCCTCCTCACCAAACAGACCCCTCTGATTCCCTTACCCATGTTCTGTAGGGCAACATTGTCCACTGGAAAAAGTACAGCACCAAGACCAGACAAGTGACCCAACTTCACCAAGCCTAATGACATGTGCTCACCCATTACCAAAGTCTTTGTTGAATATCAAAGACACAATGCATATGAAACCATCTTAAAAACTCTAAAAGACTGTTCAAAGTTATCTCTTATGTGAAGCCTTTATTTTACATTTTCAAACTCTCCAATGTTCAAATAATAAACAATATAATTAAATCCAAGTTATTGGAGTAAGGGGCTAAGCAATTTATAGATTTCTCAAAGAAAAGATTTAAAAATTAATTACTGGCTTCCTCATATATTATGATTTGTGATCACATCCCTCTACCCTCTGCTCCCACTTCTTAACATAATCAATAAGAAGGAAAAACAAGTGAGGAAGGGACTCATAATTCAATCCATCACCCACTCCTATGGATTTTGCTTCCTAAAAATAGATGAGCCACTTATTTCCATATCTACTGATCACTGTTGGCTGACTAGCTAAAAATCATTTTCAGCCTCCTTCTTCCCTTTCTCAGACTCCCTTCTTTTGTTTATTTTTTAGTGGGTGTTTTGTTTTGAGATAGGGCCTCACTGTATAGATCAGACTGGCCTTGAACTCATTATGTAGCCCAGGCTGTCCTTGAACTTGTGGTGATCCTCCTGCCTCAGCCTCCTGAGTACTGGGATTATAAGCATGCACCATCACACCCAGCTTCCCAGACTCCCTTATAACTAGAAGCCATACGATTCAGTTTTGGTGAATGAAATATACATGAAAGTTTGATGAGGGTTTCTGGGAAAGATTCTGTCTTTGTGACAGAATGGGTGGGGCTTGCTAGTGTCGCCCTTCCTCCCATTCTTTTCAGCTGGAATAAAACATCGATGGCCAGAGCTAAGGTAGCTATTTTGCCACCATGAGAGAAAGGTCTAGAGAAATGCAGAGATGTTAGCCCTGGCACTCTCAAGCCACAGAACCAACACAAGCAGCTGCCTTTCTCCAAGCCTCTCTGTGATAAGGAATACACTCTCTATTTTAAACCATTGTTGGCCAGGTTTTCTGTATTTGCAGCAGAAAGCACTGCTAACGAATCCAACTATACCTCTGAACACCACCTTCTGCCTGTTCATCTGCAAAAGTCTCCTAACCAGTCTTCCTGCTTCAGTTCTTACCCTGCTCCAACCCAAATGATCATCTGGAAATGTAAATCTGGTCACATCACTTCTCTACTCAAAACTCTTCCTTAGCTTATCGTTATCCTTAGGATAAGTATTCAACCAGGCCTGTGGAATCTGGCCCTTCCTCCTTCCCCACATCCTCTCACCACACGCTCCCCCTTGCTCTCTCTGCTTCAGCCAAGCCAAGCTTTGTTCCATTTGCTGGTCCTTCACATCATGGAGCCTATTTCCCCTGTCCAGAAAGCTTTTCCCGCCCACCTCTGCCTTGCTAACTCTTGCAAACCCTTCAGATCTCAGCCCAGTTGTTGCTTCCTCGGGGAAGCTTTCTCTGGCCTCCCTGACTAGGTCAGATCCCCCTGCTGTTTGCTCTCAAGGCACCATGTACTGGCTCTTATACTGTTACCATTTTAAATTTGTGTGATTCTGAGATCACCTGTCTCTCCCACTAGAATGTAAATTCCACACAGAAATTTCATCCATTTTATTCACTACATTCTCCCCAGCTCCTAACACAATGCTTGGTATGTGGCAGGTGTTTGCTGAGTGAATGTGAGTCCACAAAAACCTAGACTCTTTCACTTATGGTATTTTATTTGATGCCAAAACTATTCCAAGGGACAGATATTATCCTTGCTCCCAATTAAAAGAAAAAGAAACTGAGGCTTATAGAGGCTTACTGATCTCCACAAGATCACACCTAGAGCTAGTGGCAATGACAGAAGTCGAACCCAATGACTCCAAGCCTTAGCTTGTCTCCTGGCTGTGCTGTTAGCCTTCAGAAGTCCAATTCTTAAGTATCATTCTAAAGAAACACAGTAATGAAAGTAAATCTGTTGTTTTTAAAGCAAATAAACAAATAAAAAGACCTCATTTGTATCACACATTCTACAACTAACCAAAGAATAGTTCAGCCTTTTCCCCTGGGTAGTAAACGTGAGTTTATACCAAGTCCAAGGTTAGTTTAAGTACAGAATGAAGGAAACTCCCTGAAGCCCTATGACAATGCTGGGTGCTGCTATTCTTTTCCCCATGGCTGCACCATGCCATCTCTCCACTGTCCCAGGACACAAAGAGCTGCCCAGATGGTGAACCTCTGTGTGGCCAAGGAAGCACCACTTCTGCAATTGCCTGTGGCTGGCTGGGAAGTGGAAAGCAAAGGAGTCTGGGAGAGTGCTGTGTGTGACAAATTCTTCTCTGATGTATCTCAAATCTATCTGGGAATGGAAGAAGTGGCACAGATGCCGTCACCAAGAAATTACCCAATTTAGCACCAACTACACAATCCAGCAATTAGTTTCTTAAACCGGAACTTGCTGGGGGCTGCCAGGCTGGCGGGGTTGTTGTTACAAATCTCACTGGGAAACCAGCTGTGTAATTCACCAGGAGGTTGTCACTGCCCCAAGCAATTACCTTCCAGAAAAGGAATGAAAAATGGGGCAAGGAAAAGGGCTGCAGAGGAAAGAATCAGAGTGTTTTCTCTTCCTCTCCCCCAGGGCCCTACCCAGCCAAATCAGTTGATTTTCCTTTCTTGAGACCTAGGTGACTCACAAACTCCCAGGATCAAAGCAGTTATTGGTGTGGACTCTGCCATCAGATTATCTGAGTTCAGATCCCTTCCCACTCACTTATTAGCTGTGTGTACTTGGGCAGGTGATTCACCTCTCTTATTTTCTCATCTGTAAAGTGGGGAAAATATGAAACCCATAATAAAGGTACTAATGATGTGATAGTTAATAAAGCAAAGCATATAAATCCATTAGCACTGTACTAGTACATGCTAAATACGCAATAAAGATAGCTATCATTATTTGTTATTTTATTACTCCTTCATTCGTTTACAGTGTGACCTTGAGTAGGTCACTTAATCTCTCTGAGACAACCAACTAAGGCCAAAGATACTCTCTCTGCTGGGGAAAAGACAAGTCATTCTTATGACTGTCCACATCTGGAAACCCAGGGATTTAGATGTGCTTGACAAAGGCCAGTGTCTCAGAGGTTGACACAAAGTAATGCCTTGGGCAAAGATGAACATTTCAAAAATCAAATATTAGATGATTTACTCTTTCCTCAGGAAGCTTCTGGGACAGCTACAAGCTGGACAGGATGGTCTAGATAGCAGCAAAAGGGTACAGGTGCTCCCTTGCTGGGGGTCATCCCACTCCAATCCCCTCATATGGAGACTATGATGTCATCCCCAAACGAGCTGCAATGTATCAGAACTTACAGCAAGTGAGGCTTAGCATTCACTTTGCTGCTGTAAGGCTGGATTCCTCCATGCCTACGGAGGAACTACAGGTGCCCAAGGACCCCCAAGATTTAGATTTCCCTATCTATTCTCTTTCCCCGTGACAACCCAACCAATATGGCTGGGATTCTATCTCAGTTTCCCTGTCCAGCCTCCCATACCCCTGACTTGACCACATCTTGGGTAGCAGGAGCTTTATGTCCACTGTGAATGGGCTAGTCCCTGGGAGCCCTAACAGAGCCTCCTGCCTGTAGCTCATATTCCTGATCATTCACCTACATTCCTGCTCTAACCTTTTATGTCTTCCTGCCTAAGCTCCCTTGACCAATGTGCTCAGATGCCTTTGGCAGCATCTCTGTAGCTGGGCTGATCCCCTGGTTCCTTGCTTCCCTCAATCCAGCCCTGTGGCTGAAGACAGAGCACGCCTTGTGCCCAACCCCAGTCCTTAGGACTCAAAGAAAAATTCTTTCTCCTTCCCACTCTGTCCCGGAATATGGAGGACAAAAGAACACAATGGAAGGAGAGAGGTATGTGATCTTATTTATTCACCTGCATTACTTGATTTAATCAACTTTTCCTGGTGGCTTAGGGTAGGAATTTTACAGCAAATGAGTTTACTGTTCCAAAACATTCAAGACATTTAGGCAGATCTGAGTCTAAATGCATGTCCTGACCCACAGGACAGTGCTCAGCCTCTGAATAACCCACACTACCTATAATCTCTTTGAAAATCCCACCTCAGGGGGCTTTGCACTTGATGTTCTCTCTGCTGGAACACTCTGCCCCAGATATTCCCATGGCTTCCTCTGTTTCATTTTTTGGGGCTCAGCTTGGAAGGCCTTCCCTGACCACTCACTCTAACTAAACTGGAGCCTCATCTCCCAGGTTTGCTCTACATCACCCTGTTTCATCACCCTGGTAGCACTTATCCCTCCTTGAAATTATTTTCTTCATCTATTACACATTTTAGTGTCTCTTCCCATGGTAGAATATCAGCTCCAAGAAGGGCAGGGTCTGACTATACCTGCCTCATGCTGTGCAACATTCTGAGCATCTAGGAAAGCATTCTAACAGGTGCTCAGAAAATATCTCTTGTATAAATGAGTATCTTCCTTTCCTTCCTCACCCACCCACACACACTCACCCACCCACACACAATAGCCTTTACCGCAAAAGGCTTTGGAGAGCTCTGGTGGATTTGATATTGGAAATCCTGACTCCAAACCCAGCCCTGCTATCCTGTTTGCCTAGATTCTCCCCTGATGTCATTCTGCACAGGGAAGGTACAGGGGAGGAATAAGAAGTAAAGAGGTGGCTCTCCCAAGACTGCAGAGAAAAAATGGGCCTGTGAGGAGGAACTCAAAGTTGAGCTCTAGGAGTAAGGCTTGGGGTCAACTACCCAGCCCAAGTAGGTCTCTTCACTCAAAACTGCTGGGCCCCAGCTCCTTCTTCAGCTGGGACTATGTTGCCAAGAGGCCCCAGAAGTGTGAATTTCCTTTTCATTCTCCACACCTTCCAAAAGGCCTTTGAGACACAATTCATCCTGATTGGTCCCATCTCTCATGACCCAACTGCTTCCAATCCATTTTTAGCTATCTCATCCATCTCTGTCAACTGAACCAATTCCCAGGCTGTGATGCCCGGTTATATCCACTATCCCCTTCCCAAAGGTCTCCAGGACCCCCTGATCACAGGAAGGAATCCCAGAGACTGTGGATTCTGGGTCTTGAGCCAAACTGGGTGCACAGCCCAGGTGCAAGTTACTAATCACGGGCCTTAAGGAAGTCCCCTTTATCTCTCTCCAGTTCAGCTTCCCCATTTTCAAATAGGGTCAAGAATAGTGCCTTTCTCATTGTGATGTCATGAGGATTAAGGTCATGCAGGCAAAATGTCCAGCATAGTGCTGAGGATTAGCTATTGATAACAAGGGAGAAACTGTTTAAACTAGACACAGGGCCTTAGGGAGGGTTTCTCAGACGGCTTTGGGCAGAGGCTGTGGCCATATCTGATGGGTTTGGATCAGAAATGGGTACTCTGAAAACTCACTGGTTTCATGCATCTAGGAATTTGTTTGCCTGGGACCCTTTTGAAAACCTCCCACATCTTCAGCATGCAAAAGACAGTTGAGCAGCTCTGGCACCCAAAGATGGTGGCATCTGAGAAACTTAAAGGCCCTGGATTCACAGACCCATAAGAGCCTTTGTAGCTAGGACTGGCAGTCTCTCTTCCAACTCCAGGCATATGGGAGGGAAAACCCAGCATTCTCTTAGCTGGGTAGCAGAGAGACAATGCTCTTTGCACCACCAAGAACAGCTTTTTTTCTATCTGAGCCTCCATTTTCTCACCTGTAAAATAGGAACAATGATAGGTACCTCCTCAGGTTATGACAATGAGTAACTAAGCTGATCTAGCCAAGGAAGTTCTGAGATTTATCTCCATATATTGCCTTCTCTTGCCTTTAGCAGCCTTGTACCTTTTTTCATTTGTATGTGCTATGAGTTAGTGCTACCCTAGCTTCCGGGGTATCACCCGACCTGAGCCTGCCAGGGCCAGAGAATAATAAGTGAGAGACCTGATCTATGACAGAGATCCATTGGACAGGAGGTGTTCATCCAGGTCAGGCCCATGGCCTTTCTTACTTCCAGCCTAGAAATCTGCCTTTCCTATTTTCAGCCTAAGAATCTGGTCTCTCCATGGAGTTCTGAGCTTAGAGCTGCCTCCAGGGTTAGCACACTGTCCTGTATATTTCTGTGTGAGATGGTATAGGGAATTCTACCACTAAGGCCCTTCTCCTACTTCTGGGCACCTCTCACAGGGAAGCAAAACACTGTGCTGTGTCCCACAGGCCCCTCTAGAGCCCTTTTGTGGGCTGATTCCAGGCTCATGTAATGGTATCTCCAACCCTTCTCTTTGCCTGACCCTGACCTGACCTAATCTCAGGGAAGTCTAAGCCACAGCTCTGCTCTCTGAATTTCTGGGCTTAGGAGAAAGAGTGTAGAGAACTGGGGACCCTGGGAAGATTGTGCAGAAAGAGGAGGCAGCACAGACTATAATATCCCTCCATGCAGATGGTCTTTCCTCTCAACTTTACCCCTGTTGTGCACTCACTTCCGAGAAGCCTTCCCTAAGAGTGGCCCCCTCATCAATCCCAAGACACAGCAGGAGCCACCTCCTCTTAAGTCCTATACCTCTCTTTACACAGAATGGTAAATAACTGTTTGTAGGCTGTGAGCTCCTTGAAGGCCAGGATTTACGTGATCTATCACTGTATGGACAGAAATAGCATACAATAGGTGCTCAATGAATTCAGGGTCAGCAAATGAGCCATCAAGAAGTACTATCTCACTGCTGATACATAAGGAAAGGGGGAGAATCAGGAGAAGGCAGGGGAGAAATGACTCTCTGCAGCTGGGCCAGAATTCCACAGCAGGTAGAGTTGGGCCAGGGTGATGTGGTTTTGCTGAAGAGCTGAAGTGTCCAACTCAGGGAGATGTGCAAGCAGAGGTGGAACTCAAACCTCTGGTGCCTTTCAACTCTGAAGTCTAAGGTTCAGCTCTTTGCCTGCACTGTGTTACATGTTTTGATGCATCTCCTCATGTCGTCCTCACAGCTGTCCTTTAGAGTAGGTACCATCATTAGTCCCATTTTACAGATGAGGGAACAGAGGC
The DNA here is from genome assembly GCF_053883595.1 of Heterocephalus glaber. Taxonomy (NCBI): domain Eukaryota; kingdom Metazoa; phylum Chordata; class Mammalia; order Rodentia; family Bathyergidae; genus Heterocephalus; species Heterocephalus glaber. The sequence continues at coordinate 8,600,698 of NW_028258302.1, read as the reverse complement.
TTAGAATGTAAAGAAAATTGCCCAAGGTCACACAAGTGGTAGAACAGGGATTTGAATATGGGTCTGATACTCTCAACTACCAGGAAATCAAGCCTAGGTAGAACAGAACACAAATAAAGTAGCACATGTGTCTGACCTTACGGGTCTGATGAGGCCAGCAGGTGGACTCCCCCAGTGGGTCTGACTCAGCACTCAGCCTCAGGAAAGCTCCATCCTGCCACTCCTCCCTCACACATAGCAATACAAGTTCCCAAGACTGCTCATTCACAATTTATCACATGTTCCTCTGGAGATAAATTATACAGCCATGCAGCCATCCGCACATCTTACACAACATTCATCCTCATATACAGTCATCACAGAATGTTCACAGATACACACACACTTGTTCAAAGATTCATACACATTTGCATTTTCATTCAAAAGACATGGATGTTTGTGTGCACAGAAGCTGCATGGATGCAAACCTTACATATACACCCACATACTTATCCACATAGGACTCTGAGTGTTCATTTCGCAGCTCTGAGGCACCCACATATACTCAGTGTCATGCACCAAATCCTCCCCCAACAAGAACTTTATCCATTGTTCCCAGATCCAATACTGGGCCCAGGTGAGCAATGATGTTCGCTCCCTCTGGGCTTGGCCAGGCAGCCCAGAGAGGGGGATGAAGGCTCGGCCCGCCTGTGATGGATGGAATTAATCTACTGAGCTGGAGAAACTAAATAATTAAATCCCTAATCACCCCCCAAGCCAGCCCAGGCCAATATAGCTGAGGGAGGGAGGGGACTCTGAGGCCCAGACCAATATCCAAGAGGCGGAGGGGCTTGGAAAGAGAGGCTTAGGCAGAATCCTCTAGGAGGAGTCTCTCAGAGGAGCTCTGGCTGCCATGCAGACAGACAGACAGATAAACATAATTCTCCCTTTCTACATGCAAGCAGAGCAGCCGGGGAGGACAGCCCACCACCATCCACTAAAACAAGGTGAGAGAAGGGGCACAGTCCTCCTGGCCCCCAGATCCCTTCCTATGACTCCACAAGATGGGCCAGGCATCCTGGTAGTGTAAGGGGCTGGCACAGAGGACTTTCAAAGTGCCCAGGTCTGAGGCAGTCAGTGACATCTGCCCAAAACATCTGCTGTAGTATCACTCAGGCCTTGGCCCACCTCTGCCCCACTCAGAGCAGGCTCCTCCCTGAGCTGGTGCGGATGGCAAGGAAGGACCCCTCCACACAGGTGCACCTGCTTCTCTCAGCAAGGGGGCCCAGCACATGGCAAAGAGGCTGAGGATGGGGCAGAGGCCTGGGCAGGGGGGCTCAGGGAATCGGCCTGGGAACAGGCCCCAGTCCGATTGGTTGAAAAGTGGGTCATTTTCCTTTTGAAAAATAGTGAGAAAATGGAGAAGTAGGTCGGGCTCTCATCCCCTCAGCCCCAGGCACCATCCCCGACTCGCAGTGTAGGGAGAGAGGGAGAAGGCTGCACGTGCCAAGGCCCCATGTCCCCCATGACCCTGGCCAGGGCTCCACAGTGCGGGAGGCCAAGGTCATCATTACTCAGGACACCCAAGGACACATACTCTCTGAGGCCAGAGATGAAATACCAGCCCCACCCTGCCCCGGAGTGTGGGGGGCTCTGAGGTGAAAGGCACTATAGCTAGGGCCAAGCTAGAGGATGGGGGCCAGAACAAGAGACCCAGAGAAGCCCCCTCCCATCCACACGGTCGAGATGCCTCCTCTCCTCTCTTCTCCTCCCTTTCCTCTTCGTCCACGTGGGCAGAGTCGTTGCCATGACACCGCGGGCAGGTGGGCGGCTCTGGCGGCTGTTTCGGCCCAACCCCCAAGCTCACAGCCCAGGTGGGAGGGGAGCAGCTGTGGCACCCAGCCCCTATCCCTGACGATAGAGAGCTGCAGAAGGGCCCCTACACCCCAGAATCTGGAAAGAGCTCTAGCTCTGGTCTCTCTGGATGGAGGTAATCCAGCCCCAGGCTTGGAGGTCTGGAGGAGGAACTTGGAGGTCAGGGGGTGGTTTGCGGGCAACAGGAACAAACCCACCACTCCCACTTCTCCCTCATTTTCTCAACAGCCTTCCTTCCAGCTTTGCCCACAAATTAAAGTCTTATTCCCTTCATGCAGGCAGCCAATTGGTCCTGCCTGAAGTCTAACCTTAGCTCCTCATTCTGCAACACAAGCTCTATTCCCTCATGGTCTCTTGGGAGAAAGAAAAATAACCAAAGTTGAGACTCGGAGAGAAAGTTCTCCCCCACTGCCAACCCCGACTGTCCTATAGAAACTGGACCTGACTTCACTAAGAGGCTAGGGGTGGGTATAACTCCTAAAACCATCCCTGGCTAAGGCACCCACCTGAGAGAAAACCCAGTGTGGAACAGGGAGGACACTGCATCTAGCTCCAGGAAGTCTGGGCCATGGCTGAGACCTCTGGCTCAGTTCTTCTCCTGGTGAGATCCACAGGTCAGTCTCTCTCTCTTTCTCTCTCTCTCTCTCTCTCTCTCTCTCTCTCTCTCTCTCTCTCTGTCTCTGTGTGTGTGTGTGTGTGTGTGTGTGTGTGTGTGTGTGTGTGTCTAACTCTACCTGTGACTCTAACTTCCTAAGATGCTTCTATTGTTCAGGATCCTGCCTGCTCCTGTTCCCTAAGACAGGAGCTCTGCATACCTAAGGGTATGGAACCAGAGAGACCAGGCTTAGCAGCCCACTGCAGCCTGGCTAGCAGAGGTAGGTGGTGGTGACAAGATCCAAAGAGAGGGAGAATGGCAGCCAGGGTTAGCTGGAAGGTGTCCAGCTTGTTGTGGGGTGTTCATGACACACACATCACATATACATATACAACTTGCACTTTCCTCCTTAGTCTCCCCTACTAAGAGAGCGCACATGACTGGCTGAAATACACAGGTACATGTGTATGTATGCACACACTTCCACCTTGAATCTCCTGTTCTCCACCCCCTCTGCCAACGTTCTACCTCGAGTCACCCTTTTCCTAATTTCTCATCAAAGTATTACAACAGTTTCTTCACTGATCTCCCTGCCCCATATCTTGTTCTGCCTGGATCCATCTTCCTCATTGGCTGACAGTATGACCCAGCTACAATATGTTCATTCAACACATACATATGGAGAGTCTAGCCCAAGCCAGATACTGTTCTGAACACAGCAGATATAATAGCAGTGACCAAAATGTATGAAGCTCCCATTCTCTTGAGGTTTATATTCTAGTGGGGAAAGTGGGATGATAAACCAATGTATGAGATAATGCAGTGGCAAGTGCTGAGACTTAAAAATATATATATAAACTGGAGTGAGGGGGTAGAATGACAAAAGGCTATTTAAGTTGGACTGTTGGGGAGGTCTCTGCAAAAAAGAGACTTTTGAATAAAGTGAGGGAGTGAGCTGTGTGGAAACCTGGGGGAAGAACATTTGGGGCTGAAGGGAAAAGCGAATGCTAAACAGCTTCAAGGTGGGAGCGTGCACATCTTTAGGGAATAGAAAAGAGCCCATATAGGATCGGGGAGGTAACCAGTGACTGTTTTACATGCAGCACTCATGTCACTCAGGCTCATGTTCCTAAGCACTTTGGACTTCTCTGAGTGAGATGGAAGGCTACTGAAAAGGCACAACCTCATCTCACTCTTGCTGCTTCTGGAGGAAGAGTCCATGGAGGAGGGTTGCAAGAGAAGAAGTAGGGAGAACAGTTGGGACATTTCCTGCCACTACAACACCTTTTCCCCCAGTGACCACCTGAGAAACCCCTGCACCACTTTCAAACCTTGGCTCAAGGAGCCCCTTCTATGGCTCCTTCACCAAAGCTGGCCCTCCTCTTTAGGTCTCCACTGTCCCACAGACATTTATGTGCCTTCACACTCTCCTTACTTGGCCCCAGGTCTTTTACCCTCATCTTCCAGGTGGTAAATTACCTGAGGTCAAGACCCATCCCTGGTGTCTAACACAGCCTATAGTATAGTGCCAGGATAAAATAAACATTGCTGAATGAATGAATGCATTGGGTGAGACAATTTGATGGGGAAGCGACTGTCTGTAGGCTGCCGTTAACCACGGTGAATGAGGGACATATGTATATGGCCATGAGTTGCAATCAGACCAGTATTAACATATGCCCACATATCTGTATATTCTGTTCACATGCATGTATGTGTTAATGTATGTACATGTGGACAAACTGCCATGTTGCTATATACACTCCTGTATGCTGTATGTCTGTTTACATATGTGTATGCTATAAAGAACACCTATGTTGGTATGTATGAATTGTGGCACAGAGAAGTAATGCACACATATATATGTATATATGTATTGCCTCATACCCATTATATATGTGGCTTACGGGTACACTTGGGCCTTCCTAATACAGTATCCTCTGCCCCTTCCTTCCCCTAAGCCCAACTTGTTCTTGATTCTTAGAACTTGTGTAGTAATATTAATGTTTCTTTTTCCATGTTCTTTCTCCCATATACCCCTGAATACTATAGCATCCCAACAACACTAAGCCTGGATTACTTATTCAGCTGTCTCCTAGGCCTAAACAGGTTTTCCCTCTGCAAATTCTCTTCATAGGACTGGTAATAAGTTGGCTCCCCAAGACCTGAGAATTTGAGAGACCTCAAGGAGCCTGCTTTCTAGAGAAGAGCTACGGGCATTAGAGTGGATCAAGTTCAAGCTAGTGGGAAAACAACTTTTGGTGAGCCCTAATGTTCTGTGTTGTCTCTCTTTAACCCCCAGTACCACCAAAAATAAAAATAAAAAAAGAAAGAAAAAAATTATGTCTCTTAATCTGTCTCTTATACAGACATGCATACGATTTATTCTCGTGCATGACTCAATTTATGCACATACATCAATATGTTGGTAATTCATGTATGTATGCTATATGTGGCCACACATGCATGGTCATATTCATGCTTACACTCGCATATACACGTCAGTAGGAGAGCACACCACATAAACCACACACACAGTGGTTTAATTCATCACCTTCACAGTCATAAATATACATGGGCATGCACAGAATCATACATAGATACATGTACATATGTGCCCATACTTGTACATGTAATTGTGCTTATACACATAGATTCAGCAAACTCACACAAACAAATGTCCACGTAGGTAGTCAAAGACACAGAAATATCCAGTAGATTCTACCATGTCCACCATAAGCCAGAAGACCATAATCTCTCCAAGTAACATCGTAAGTCTCATTTGCAAACTTGCAAGTCATTCACACACATAAATTGGGAGATGTCTTTTTTGTTCTTCCTCTTTCTTTTTACTTTTTGGGGCCAGTACTGGGGATTGAAGAGAGACCACACTGAACATTGGGGCTCTCCAAAAGTTGTTTTCCCACTAGCTTGAACTTGATCCACTCTGGCTCTTCTCCAGAGAGCAGTTTCTATTTGCAAACTTCAAGTCTCTATTTGGAAAGCTGTTCCTGTTATCAAAGGATATACCCCACTCCTGGACACATCCCATTCTCACTCTCCAAAGAAAAAAAAGTCACGTTAAAGAAGAGTGCTGAAATTCCTTTGTCCCACACCAAGAGAAACCAGTATTTGCTCAGACAACTTGGGTGGGAACAACCTCAAAACTAGTGTGTCTTTTCCCATGTAAGAGGCAGACCCTTCATATATAGCCCTTTAATTCTAAAAAGGGAACTGAAGAGGAAATATGAAGGCAGATCCTTTTCTCCAGATACTTCAAGATATGTCCCACCACTCCCAAACTCCAAAACAGATACTGAAGCAGAGGACGAGCAGTAAGAAAATTAGCTCTGGTCCTAAAACCTCATGGGATGTCCTTCTACTTCCCAAGAGGGTAGCTTCATGATGTCCATGAACCCTCCCATCCCAGCCTAAGGACCCTGCTCAGGGAGAGGGTAGACCATAAACATAAAGAGGTTGACCTTGCCCAAAATAACAAAAGAAGCAAGTACTTAAAAAATACAGTAGCTGGCCAGGGAAAAGGGAAGCAAGCTGCAAACACCTCCTGGCAGGGAAGCAGATGCTTGAACACTGGATCATGAATAGCAGGACTCTCTAAGGGGCCAGAAAAAAAGGGGGTGGACATCTAGCATTCCATGAGGGGGTGGAGGGGTGACTGCTTCAGGCAGTAGCAGCAGCTCAAAAGTAAAGTCTTATCAAAGCTGTTATGTAACCAAGGGAGCTGAGTGGAGCACAAACACCTCCCCTCCCCAAACAGGCACCCACACCCACACCCACCACATCCCAGCACCCACAGCATAGGAAAACTCAGCTCTTCTCAAGCAGCTAGAGAAAGGAGGGATCATCTTGATGAGTTACATCAAAAACATGATGGGTGAAGGGCTCCTTATTAACTATCAGTCTTATCTTAGAAGGGAGGAACCAGTTCAGTTTGAGGTCCCTAGATATCACTCCATTGTCTTGAACTCCCTGCCACACCCCATTTCTGCTCAGCATCATCTGGAAACCCTTTCCTTCCTCTCCCCTCAAGAAGGATCCCATTTGAATATTTGATTGGGCTCTTGGGGATGGAAGGTGAACTGCCATCAACTTCTCCTGCCTGTTGTTCCCCCACAGTCTCATCTGCATGTCCTGACATTTGGTTCTCATCCCCCTGGGATGACAAGGAAGGGACCTGGAAATAACTCCTTGCTCTATTCCCCATGGTTACAAAGATAGAGCATAAGGACCCATATAGTTGACATAAACCCAACCACATATAGGTCAATGGGGAAAAGATATCTAAGGGAACTAAGGACTGAAACCAGACCTTATCCCTCACTTTGAATAATTTCTACTCCCCCAGAACTTCCTCTTTTCCCACTTTTCCTCTTTTCCTGTCTCCAGTAGCTTCCTCCTCTTCCCCATGGAACTGAACAACCCCACCCACTCCTTGAATCCTTTGCTTAGAAATCTTCCTCTCCAACAAAGGTCTCTCTTAGATGCTTCTCTGAGCTAGGGTTGGGAATGGACAGAGCACAAGACAAGCTTGCAGAATAATTCAGTATCCCTGCCCTGAACAGCAAAGTATGGTGAGCAGAGATTCCAAGCAATCAGATTGTCTTGAACTCCCAATCTCTAGCCACTCCAGCCCTAACCACCAAGACCCAAGCTCTAGCAACCCAGAACCACCATTCGGCTGAACTTCTGGGACCCAGTAAGGCAAGGGCTGGTGACAGTACTCCTAAGTTTATTTCACTAAAAATGATCCAAGTAGAAGAGAACTCACAGCCACAATTTCATCGTTCATCCCTATCTCCATACTAACAGTAGGACAGTTTTGGAAAGCGGAGGGTGAGCTGAAACAAGGTCAGGGGAGTCCCTTTTCCAAATACCACCAGTAACTGTGAGGCCTAAACCCACAGAGACTATGCTCTTAGAAAGTGGGTCATCTGGGAAAATTTTCCTAATGAGCCCTCCGCACTGCCCAGTTCCCTTTCCATCATCATCTAGAACATAGTCCCGTTCAGCACTCCGGACAGCTCCAAAGGAGCAAATTCCCGCCTCGTACCGATCAGCACTCGGGACAGCTCCCAGGGACAATGGCCCAGGTGCCAGAAACCCAGGATGCCAGGAAGAAGCAGGCTTACCTTACCACACATCCTCTTTAGAACAGAAGACCTTCTTCCCCTATTTCTCCCCCACTCACTCCCATCCATGGGGGGCACCTGGGACCTCTCCCTGTATGTCCGAAGAAAGAAAAGAAACCTAGACCCGGAGCTTCCCTGAGGGAGCCTACAGATAGGACCCCACCCAACTTCTTCCAGCCCTGAGCCTCTCAATGCCACTCACAGCTGGTTTTAAAAAACACTCTCCTTCCTCACCATCCCCAAAATAAAAGAAATACTCACATGGGGGCTCCCAGCCCTGTAGGCAGATGTGCTGGGGGGAGGCACAGAAAGGTGGCTCCCCACACCCTGTTCAGAGCCCCCTTTCTGAAGGAGCCAGCTCCCATCTGGACTGGGGGGAGGAGAGACATGTGGAAGCACCGAGTGAGGGGAGGGGAGCGAGGAGGAGGCAGGAGCAGGGGGACTGCAGGGCGGGGGTGTCGGAATGGGGGCGAGGGAATCCTTTTTAATTTCATTCTCTCCCCATGTCTACATCAGCCCTGCAGGCTCAGCTCTTTAACATTTACTCACAAGGAGAAGAGAGGATGAGAAAGAACAGAGAGGGAAGGAGTCAGGGGCTACCTGAGTTCAAAGGGCATGGAGACAGAGGCCTTTGGAAGCCTCGAGCGTGAGACCTTCACACCCTCCCCAGCCCACTCCCACTCTGAGCTTTTGACTGAAAGAAAGAAGGGACCCTGGGACCATTCTGTCCCTTTGTTAACAGGACACTTTGAAGCTGCATCAGAAAAAGATCAGATCCCCACTCACATACCTGGACACCCCCACAAACCCAGATTTCTTGGGTGCCTTATGTGCAGATGGTAGAGGCAGTATTCATGCAAAAGCATGTTCTGATGCTTGGAGGCATGTATGCCTGTGGGCTTCTGTGTAAAAGCACATGAACATGTCAACTAGTGTGAACATGTACAAGTTCTGAGTGTAATCGTGTAACAGCCCATGCAATCAACACAAACCTATGTAACCAAATGTGTAAACAACCCCCCAAGCAAGCTCCATCCCCTTCCCTTGCTCTCCAGGTGAAGCCCCAGGGAAAAGACACCTGCCTCCCCAGACTCCTTTCCTCTCAGGACCCTCTATCACAGCCTCACTTTTTCTGTCTGTGACATGGGAAGAAGGGCTGGTGGGAAGGTATTCTGCACTGAGCCCAGGGGCCTGACAAGTTATTAGCAATGATGAGCTGGCAGCTGGTTACCATAACGATGGTGCCACCACCTCACCCCAGCTCAAACCCAGACTCCCTAGACGGAAGGAGGCCCGCTGAGCCAGCAGCCTTCAGACTGGAGGGGGGTGGATAAAGAGGGAATTGAGACATGATGCTTGCATAGTGAGGGTACACAGCTGTTCTTCCAACCCCCCACAGGGAGACAAAGCTTAGACTCCACCAAGTGGGAATGAAATCAGAATCTGGGAAGGTTTCCTGAACATGGAAACCTTCTTCCAGCTAAGACACTGGAAGGGGTCTTTGGAAGCCCCTCTAGACAAAAGCTTCTGTTGTCATTTGCTGTGAAACCAATCAAACAGGAAATCCCTCTCAGACTTTCAAGTCTATTCACCTGTAAAATAGGAACAATCATGTTTATCATTTTCCTTAAACTCCTGGAAGATTGAATCAGAAAGGGCTTAGGGGTAACTATAAACCCTACCTAAATCAGACAGGCCCCAGAAGTTTCTCTACTCATCAGAAAACCAACAAGGTAAGGAATTTTCAGCCCCGCTAGTGGCAAAATGGACCAGAAACTGGGTGGGATGAAGGAAAAGGAGCTCAGCCAGCTCAAACTCCAACATCAGCTGGAAGAGATGTTAGATGCCAGGCAGCCACTGAAAGCAGGCACTGACACAGAAGAAAGTCTGAGAGTTGGGCCTGTGGTAGCTCCAGCCCTTCTCCAGCAGGAACTAAGACAAACCTATGACCTACCCATATGGTAGATATGACTAGAACCCCTACCCCCAGAAATATCTGTAGTTTTCTCTCTTTGGAAAAAGTCTCAGATCTGAAGGAGTTACAGCATTGGGCACATTGAATCTTCATTTCTTCTCCCTAAATCCTTTATGCTCAGCTCTGAAGGGGGTAGGGAATTCAGGAATAGAAAGCAACATGGAGAGCTGGAAAGTTCCTGGGCTAAGACTAGCTTAGGAACCCACAAGTTTCTTGTGTGACCTTGGGCAGCTTCCCTCCTTTTCTCTGGGCTTCAGTCTCCAATTGGTAATTAAGAAGCTGGACCAAGTCACTTCAAAGGTTCCTCCCCTGGCCATCATTTTATAGCTACATACAAGCTCACTCCTCGGACATGAGCCCCCTGGAGCAAAATGCAGTGGGCACTGCCTGCCAGATCAGTGGGGCGGGGGGGGGGGGGGCTGTATCTGAGGCTGTTCATCCCATGTCTGTATTCCTTTTAGAAACACCTGCCACCCTAGCCCTCCCAGCTCTCTTTTTAGACCCTGATTCACTGCCAACTCACGAAGCCTCTCTCTCCCCTCCCTCCTCTCTTCTCCCCCTCTCTCTCTTTTAGGCACTGGCAGCTGGGTACATTAAGTGGCCCCAGCATTCGGGGAATGCTAGGCAGAGACAGAGGGCAGTGCCCCAGTGTCAGAGAGAGCACACCACAGAGTACCACTCTCTAACCTTGCCCCAGCCCAGTTCCTTGGGTCACCAGTAGCCTTGGGTTGGAGTCTTTCTGTAACACTGACTAGCAATGTGTGATTATGGGAAATGCAATTCATCTCTCAAGCCTCAATATCCTCATATGTAAACTGGAATTATGTCAGGTTGAACCATATGAAATGGCTGCTCTTGTAGGTTAAAAAAAAAGTTGAATATTGGCAATTTCATATGATTTAACCCGATAACTGCCCTGCCTGTTTCCCAAGGCTGTGGGAGAAATAAAGAGCTGAGAGGGAAGCATTTTCAAAAGTCCTGGACTGACACAGGAGCACTGTTGTATTATTATTACTTCCAGAAGCTTAGCACAGACCCACCGAGAGACACTGGGCACGAACCAATGACCCACAACTTGGATATTTGGGGCTTGGACTCGGGGAAAGCCACCTGCTCTGATGACTAAGAAAGGCAGACACTTCCACCTGGCCTCCTTGGCTCCTGGTTCTAACCGGGCCTCAAGAGGCATTACTGAGATGACACAAGCTCCCAGGCCTCAAGAAAGAGAAACAGCACACACAGCACAGTCTCCACCTCACTCGGGTTCACCACCAGCAGGGGTCCGGCACACAGAAAGGATTTAACCAGCAGCCTCACAGAGGGTGAAGGTGGACACCAAGGTACCAGAAAGCTCTTGTTTGAGTCCACTAAGGAGTCCCTGGGGAGAGGGGATGATCTGACCTCTGAAAAGTCTGATCTCCCTATCCCATGTTCCACCAGGAATTGGGCGGATGGAGCCCAGGTGTGGGTGATTCAGAGTGAACCCTGCTCAGATACATTCTCACACAGACAACACACACATTCGGTCACACCAGGCATGGGTGCCTGGACCTACTCGCAGAGACAGTCACACGGGCACACACATCAATTCACACACACACACTCACAGAAACATACAGCCCCACAGTAAACACACACATATTCACACACATGTGCACAGATACATGTACAGTAAGACCCTCCACACTCACTGCACCCAGTCACTCACCACAGTGACACACTCACAGGCACACACAATCATCCAGAAACCCACACGGTGACACACTCAGACACTCATCACAGACACACCGTGACACACACACACTCACACACCTGCAGAGGAAACTTCTCTCCGGGTCTCCCCAACATCACGACTTCTCCCCACAACCAGCCGGCTACTCCCTCCCAGACCGAAGCCTCCGGCCGGCACGAGCTGGGCGGGGGCGGGGTGGCCGGCCTCCCACGGCCCTCGTCCGGGGAGCTGTTCCGCGGTCCGCGTGGTCCCGCTCCGCCCGCACCTCGGGTTGGGCCCGCGGGCCTCCAGGCCGGGGCGGGGGCCGGGGCGACTGCGAGGCCCAGCCCCTCCCCCTCGCGGGGCCGTGGCCGAGGCCGCCAGAGCCCCGGGGCGTGGGCGGCGCCGGGCCGCAGCCGGGCCAAGCCTGGGGGGCGCTGCGGAAGGGGCGGCGAGCTCGGCCCGGTACCCACCCCTCGCGGCGGCTTACCTGGCCCGGCTCGGGCTCCGGCCGGGTTACATGGTGCCGGCGGCCCGGGCCGGGGGCGCTGCGGCGGCGGCGGGTGGCTTGCGGAGCCGGGACCCGGCACTGCGGAGCCCCCAGCGGAGGGGCCGCTCCGGCTGAGGAGCCCCGAACGAGCGCCGAGAGGCAGCGGGCGCGGGCGCGGGAGGCGGCCAAGCCACGGAGGCTGGATTTCCCGGGGACCAGGAAGGGGAGGCGGGGGGGATCCCGCCCGCGCGCTCCGCCCCCGCCCCCGCCCCCCGCGCTGGGCGCCGGGCCGGGAGCCGAGAGAGGGAGGGGGACCGAGCTCCCGCCCCTGCGCCGGACCCAGGAGGCCAGAGGTCCCAGCGGGCGGCCGGGCGGCCGCTGGGGTCTCCAAGGAGCGCCTGCCTGCCTCGCTGAGCGACGGCGCCGGGGAGGCCCAGCTTCGGGGTGCGAATAAGGTCCGCTAGCCGGAACCACCGGGTCAGTGTGCGCCGAGGACCCAGGACACAGGACACACAGTGTCACTGCCAAGCGTCTACCTGGGCACAGGCACCTAAGCCCAGGGACGGGCGGTTGGGGAGACAGTCACACAGCCTCACGGACAAGGTCTGCAGCCCCACCGAGGCACAGTCACACCCTGAATGTCACACACAGCCCCCAGCAGGCATGTCCCCTAGGGAGAGACGCCCCTTTGGTGTTCCGAGTCTGCGCCCCGACTTCAGCGCTTGCCCAGGTCTGAGGAACCCCCCTCTTCTGCCCCACCGTGTCCTGGTGGGGCGCGTTGCCCAGCCTCAGAGACACGGACAGGCGTCCCCAACCCACTGTCCGCACAGCGGAGGCATCCCCGGTGTGACGGGAGAACCCCGCTCTACCTGCCGTCTTTGCTGGGGGCCCCACCCGCGCCCACTGTGCCCGCCCACCTTTGGGCCCCGCGCCAGGGGCTGTGCCATGGCGGGGGCGGGGTGGGGGAGGGAATGGGGACTGTCCTGAGCGCAGCCGGAGGCTGCAGAGCCAGGGCACAGGCTGCAGGAGCCGGGAGAGGCGGAGAGCTGACTGCAGCAGTCCCTGGCTTGAATCCGTCTTGGCGCTCACAGCGATGGTGTAATGGGGGGGAGGGGCCGCGTGGGGGAAGCCGCAGGGGGAGGGGCCGAAGGCGTGGGGGAGGGGCTGGCTCAGGAGCCTGACTTTACTGGGCCGTTGTGAGGGCACGGTGCTTGGGGCGCTGAAAGTTAGGATGCAGGGCAGTGTGCATCCTCTTCGTTCCTCCACCTCGTCTGGTATCGAGAACTGGAGGTGGTGAGGTGTAGGCTTGGGAGGCGTGGAGCGCCGTTCACCTCTCTGAGGACAGACCTTGGAGTTCTTCTGACTCAGTGCCCCCTACTCCTGCCTTTATAAATGGGCAAACTGAGGCACGGAAAAGAAGCCCCGGGCCCAAAAGAGCCGGGAGCCAAACCCTCTCCCTTTCCCCAGGGAGATGTTTCTCAAGGTGCCACATTATATAAATGACATAAAGGACTTGGAGAGCCCTTCTCCCAAGGGAAACTGAGAAGTCTAGTGGAAGATTAGCAAATTAGTCAACCATCCTGCTGCCTACAAGACCAGTGCATTGTCCTTTCAATCTTGTGCTGAGGTTGCAACCAATTCCCAGTCCAGGGTTCATTCAGCCAAAAACAGATGTCAGAGAAAATAAGATAGAAAGTTGCTCCCAGGAACACTCTTTAGAATTGAAAGAAACATTTCACTTTCCAGGCATCATGTAGGATGCTAAAAGGCATCATCAGGCTTTGTCAGTTCTAAGATGTGTACTTTGTAAACCATACTGAAACTGGAAAGCATGTTACAATGGATGAGGGCATTCAGTATGTTTTTTTCTACTTTTCTCTTAAAACTGTCATCAAAGAATTGTGTTTTAAAAATTGTACTTTCGTTTGTTCACTCAACAACCATTTACTGATTTTACCTGACACCTTGCTAGCCTTGGGATATAACAATTAATCAGATGGGCTTGCCTTAGAGAACATACCCATCCAGTGATTAATAAAGTCAATGAAGAAGTAAAGCAATAATTCCCATCCATGTCAACTTCACATACAGTGCCACATAGAAGGACCTCACTCTTATTTTAATGCTCTGCTGTCACTGTCTTAAAATTTTTAATGATTTTGAACAGAGGCCCTGCATTCTAAATTATAATAGCTGCTATATTAGGAATTTCACATTTAAACAGAGGTGGGCACAGAATGAGTTCAGTGTCTAGAGGCAATAGCTAGCTCTGCCTAGGTGCAGAAAGGCATTTTGAGTAAAGTCTCAAAGGTCTGGAGAGAGAATTTCAGGAAGTCACACATGTGTAAAGACGGACTCATCAAAGTTGTCAATCAAGTGCTATGGCAGATAAGGTGCTTGATCTTCCCACTAAAAACATGATGAATTATTTAAAATGATAGATAAGATTTTTTAAAAATCTTAAATGTATCAATATGCTGATAAGAAAATAAGAATCTCTCCAGCCCAAATCTAAATGAAAGCACAGAGACTCCTGGAAAGATGGCAGAATGGTGAGCAGCAGAGAAACAGCCTCTCCAATATTCGGAATCCAGACACTGGAATATAGCAACTTGAAGAAGAGAAGGAGGAGGGAAATGGGACCTCAGGGCCCAGCAAGGATCTGAAGCGAGAATTAGAGCCCACAGAGAGAGTGAAGAGAAGGACCATAATGCAGAGGAGGGAGGTGGCAAGTGGTACTTTCTCCCTGGGCCTCCGCTTACAGTGTGGGAAAGGCAGCTGGAATTTGCAGAGGCACAGTGACTACTGGCGACCCCAGAGGCCTCCATGGAGAAACACACCAGTGGAAAAGAACAGTGAATGCTGCAAACTACAGTGGCTAGTGAGTTATTTGGGTTTAGACACCCCCAGGAAAGGACGATTGGCCAGTAGCCATTTTGGGAAGGGGCCAATGGAAGTCAGAACTCAGAGCATCTTTGGGTTGGCTCCATTTAGCAACTCCAAGTGTCAGGGTGAGACACAACTGAGTTGAAGTCAGCAGAAGTCACTTGGAGTGTTGCAAGCTGAAAAAACTCGGGTCCTACCCTCACAGCCAGAAATCAGAAGCAGTCTGAACTTCAATGGAACTAAAGGCCTGGGTTTGGTGGGATTAACCACCACTGCCATTATTCTACTGCTCCCTTTACTAGGATCAAACAAACTGAATCTAGGCTCTGTCTGCTCCCTCTGTCAATCAGTGACAGCAGAGACATGCCCTAAAGTAGACACTGTTCTTCCACTTTTCTTTTCTTTGCTTTTTTATTTTTTAATTAAAAATATTTTTAATTTTTCTATTTTTTTCTTTTTCTTGATTGTTTTATATGAGTGAGAACATTGTTTCTAGTTTTTTTGTTATTTGTTTTGTCCTGTTCTTGTTTCTGTTTCTTCCTTCTTTCTTTCCCTCCTGTCTTCTTCACCAGTTCCCAAAGCTTGTGTAGTCTTCCTTTGTCTTCCATCTATGCTTCCTTTTTTTTTTTTTTTAATTTTGGTACTGTGGTTTGAGCTTGGGTCCTTGCTCTTGCAAGGCAGGCTGCAGAACCACTGAGCTAAATCCCAGGCACATCTTTTCTTCTAAACCCTTTCTCTTCTTCTATTTCTCTATTTTTCCCCCAGTCTTTTAAATTTTTCTCACCTGAGGGTAAAATCACCATATTGAGGGGATAACTACTGTAGACAATTTTCTGGTTTGTTTTAGATTTGGTTATATAACTACAAATCCTGATAATATGGTTAAAGATGGCAAATTAATAGTCACCACAGTTTGTCATTTTCTAGGGTGTGTTTGATGCTATTGTTATTACTGATTGTACTGCTTTAGCCAAGGTGACATAATTGTTCTAATCAATTGTTCTTCCTTGTATGCCAAGAGTGAGATGGCTGGAGGTTCATAAACAGTACTATAGACCAGTGCCAAAGAACCAAGGGCTAGGCCAAATAGGCAGCAATTTTGCATCCCCAATAAATTGAAGAGGTAGAATCTTGCAACTGACTCAAAACCCAAAAGTCAGCTACACCTGGAAGACATCTCTGAGAAGTAGTCATTTCCTAAAGGTTCTCAGTACTAGCAATAAAGATACCTACCCTAAACAATTTACAAGCATCAACCCAGGAATTAAATTAAAAAAAAAAAAGAGAGAAAAAGAAAAATGAGAAGACACAGAAGCAAGATGAAACCCCAAGCTTCTAGTTCACCAAAGGCAAACCCAAGGGGCAATGGAGTGGAACAATTTGAAAGACACCCACCTGGACTCTCTGAACTGGTAACGGCAGAAGTAACAACACAAATGAATGAAGCTGTACAAAAAAATCAAGTCAGAAATAATTTCTCAAAAAGTTTCAGAGATGATGACCACAATGAAGGGCATAATTAGTGAATCTAGAGAAGATACAGATTTTTAAAAATAGAGGAGCCTAGGAAAATGATGGAAACCATGAATGCCGGACATAGGAAAGAAATGGAACCTATGAAACAGATTCAATCAGATATCCAAGAGATTAAAAATTCTATTAATAGTATACACAGCAGGGCCAGGGATTTAGCTCAGTGGTTTCACAGCCTGCTGCACAAACACAAGGACCTGAGTTTGATCCCCAGTACCAAAAAAAAAGCATACACAGCAGAATGAGCCAATGTGAGGACAAATAATCAGATGTAGAAGACAGCAATCATGAAAAGAAAGATTTGTGAAAAATAGCAAGGGACCACAAAAAAATCAATCCAACAGCTGCTAGTTGATTCAAAGAAGAATAACATAAGATTGATCAGAGTCAATCAAAAAGCAGGAGAGAGTGCAAATGACATAAAAAAAAACAAAACTGTTCACAGAAGTAATGGCAGAAAACTTCCCAAGCATGGAAAAAGAATTTGACATACGGTTAAGTGAGGCACATAGGACTCCAATTAGCCATGATTAAAAAAAATCTTCCCCAAGGCATATAATAGTCAAGATTCCAGAAATTCAACACAAGAACAGAATATTAAAAGCTGTTAATTTGAAAAATTGCACTACAACACTGTGGGCAAAGCTTTTCCAAGGATCTGTCTGCCTTTTTCTTTTCTTTCTTTCTTTCTTTCTTTCTTTCCTTCCTTCCTTCCTTCCCAGAGTTTAAACTTTCATTTGGCAATTTCTTATCACTTGCGGTGTCAACATTTACTAATTTTTGGATATTCTTTCGGCCACACCAAAGAAAAAAATATGGCTATTTTTTTCCTTACTGCCTGCAGTATCATGTCCTAATTTAGAAAGGTTTACCAAGATTTATGATATATTACCTTACTTGGAAAAAAATGCTGAATAGCTTTTGTTAATCAAATAAACTGATAAAAAATTTGTAGGGCTTGGCTATTAATTAGCCCTGGGAAATGAGTTTTTAGATTAAAAGTTTTTTTTGCAGTATTTGGTTTGTGTGTTTTTATATTTGTTTATAAATGAGTTGCTAACTACCGTCTAATCTTCTCCAGTCCAAATTTCTGTACTTTTAGATATGGGAGAAAAGTGTATATTTATTTTAACATAACATTTTTATGAGTCTCACTCTCTTCCATCTTCTGTGTACTTAAACCAGAAAGTCCTGTCTTCATCATCAGAAGGACCTACGATGACTGTACTGAGAGCCTTAGTTTACACATGGTATGACTTTTGTCCATTGCCGTCTGTTTTGTATGAAAATATCACCTGAATGTGGGACTGCACAGGTCAAAGCATCATAAAGCTTATGAAATTTAAAAAAAAGCTGTTAGAGAAAAGAAACAAATCACTTACGAAGGAAAGCCCATTAGAATTACAGCAGACTTCTCAACACAAACCCTTAAGTCAAGGAGAGCTTGGAGTGAAGTATTTCAAGCCCTAAAGAAAAACAACTTCCAACCCAGATTTGTACCCTGCAAAACTATCTTTCAAAATTGCTGGAGAAATGAGATATTTCCATGACAAAGAACACCTGAAGAATTCATGACCACCAAAACAGCACTCCAAAATGTTCTGAAGGACATTCTAGAAAGAGATAGTGAAGACTACAACTCCATGGACCCCAACAGAATGAATCCAGCAGGCAAGGCAAGTAGTTAAACAGAGGGGAAGGAAATGGAACCAATGGTAAAATAACATGACAAGGATAAATCAATACATATCATTTATAACCATCAATGTAAATGATCTCAATTCACCAATCAAAAGAAGCAGATTGGAAGAATGGATCAAGAAACAAGATCCAAGCCAGGCATGGTGGTAAACACCTGTAATTCCAGCACTCAAGAGGTTGAAGTGGGAGAACTGCCAAAAGTTTGAGGCCAGCTTAGGCTACATAGTGAGTTAAAGGCCAGTCTGAACTGCACAGTAAGAAACTGTCTCAAAAAAATAAATAAATAACAAACAAGATCCAACAACATGCTTCATACAAGAAACAAATTTATTTATTTATTTTTAATTTTTTTTTTGTACTGGGGATTGAACTCGGATCCTTGCGCTTGTGAGGCAGGTGAAGGAACACATTTAATTAAAAAAGAAATTCATAGACTGAATGTCAAAGTGTGGAAAACTGTACTCCATGCAAGAAGAACCTGGAAAAAAGCAGGGGTAGCTATCCTATTTGTAGATAAAGTGGATTTCAGGTCAAGACTAATTAAGAGGGACAACAAGGTCACTATGTCCTTGTTAAGGGAATAATAATACATATATATGCACCAAATGCCAGTGCACCTAACTATATAAACAATTTTTTTTTGGTATCAGGGATCGAACTCAGGACCTTGTGCTTGTGAGGCAGGTGTGGCATCACCGAGCTACATCTCCGGCAACAAATATTAATGGACATGAAAAATCAAACACTAAAACAGAACTAAAACTGGAGGTTGACCCTCCTAGATATCTTTCCGAAAGAATTAAAAACATCACACCACAGTGATATATGCACACCTATGTTTATAGTGGCACAATTTGTAATAGCTAAATCTTGGAAACAGCCCAAATGCCCATCAACTGAAGAATGGATAAAGAAGATGTGGGTTTGTTATACAATGGAATATTACTCTGCCATAAAAAAGATAAGCTTGAGAAATTTATAGCTAAATGGATGCACCTTGAGACCATACTCTTAAGTGAAATAAATCAGACACACATTTAAATATCACATTGTTTCTCTGGTATGAAAAACTGAAAGTGGAAATAAGGACTAAAATGTATCACAGACATTGGGGAATGGGAAGGAAATGTTCACATGAGAAGGGGAACAAGGAAGGGGGAATGGGAAAGGAAAGAAGGGACAAGAAAAAAAGAGACAAAATTGAAGGAAAAAATGTACACAAAACTTTTGGACATAAGGGAGAGGGGAATGGAAGGAGGATAAGAAGCAAGATATATTATGTACTGGTACAAATTCCCTATGATGAATGCTATCATTATATATATAAAATGTACCAATAAATGTTTTGCTAAAAAATTGTAATGAGGGGCTTTGATACCCCACTGTCACAAACAAATGAACTAGACAAAAAAAAAAAATCAACAAAGAGCCAGGGATGTAGCTCAGTGGCACCATGCCTGCCTCACAACCACAAGGTCCTGAGTTCAATCCCTGGTACTGGAAAAAAAAATCAACAAAGAAATATCATAATTGAATCAAACCTGTGAACAAATGGACTTAGTACATGTCTACAGAGTCCTCCACCCCACATCATCAGAATACACATTCTTTTCACCTCCACATGGGACATTCTCTAAAACAGATCACATACTAGCTCATAGAATGTGCTTAAGTAAATGCAAAGGAATTGAAATAATCCCATGGATATTATTGGACCATAGTGCAATAAAATTGGAAATCAATGGTAAAAGAAACCACAAGAACTTCATAAACACATGAAATTAAATAACACCCTCCTGAACAACCAGTGGGTCACAGATGAAATTAAAGAAGAAATTATAGTTTCTATAATTAAATGATAATGCCAGTACAACATACTGGAACTTATAGAATGCAATGAAAGCAGTCCTATAAGGGAAATTTACAGCAGTACATTCCCACATCAGAAAAACAGAACAAGCTCAAATAAACAACCTAATGTTGAACTTCAAGTTTCTAGAAAGAGTAAGTCAAGTCCAAAGCTCATATGAGGGAGGAAATTATAAATATTAGAGCAGAAATTAATCCAATTCAGACCAAGATAGAAATACAAAGAATCAATGAATCGAAGAGTTGATTCTTCAAAAGATTAAATAAAATTGACAAACCCTTAGCCAACCTTATCAAAAAAAGAAGGAAAAGACTCAAATCCATGCAATTAGAAACAAAGAGTGAAATCACAATGAATCCTGCAGAAATCCAGATCATTAATGTCTACTTTGAGAACCTGTATTCTAATAAGATGGAAAATTCAGAAGAAATCGACAGATTCCTAGATACATATGAATTACCAAAGCTGAATCAAGAAGATATAAAGATTCTAAATAATCCAATATCAGTCAATGAAAATAAAGATGTAATTAAAATCCTACCAAGAAAGAAAACCCTAGGTCCTGATAGACTCACTGCTGAATTCTACAAGAAATTTAGAGAAGATCTAATGTCACTACTCCTCAAACTCTTTAATAAAATTGAAAGGGAAGCAATACTCCCAAACTCATTCCGGGAAGCAAGCATTGCCCTGATACTAAAACCAGAGAAGGATCTAACCAAAAATGAGAACTACTGGGCAAGCTCCCTGATAATCATAGATGCAAAAATCCTCAATAAGATATTGGCAAACTTAATACAGCATATCATTAAAAAGAGTATACACCATTACCAAGTTGGATTCATCCCAGGGATGTAGGGATGGTTCAACATATGCAAATCAATAAATGTAGTACACTATATTAACAGAGCCAAGGAAAAAAACCACCCGATTATCTCAATGGACACAGAAAAGTATTTGACAAAGTCCAATACACATTCATGATTTAAAAAACCCTAGAGATACTTGAAATAGCCTTTACCTCAATCTAATAAAAGCCATCTATGATAAACCAATAGCCAACATCATACTAACTGGTCAAAAACTGAAAGCTTTCAGTCTAAAATCAGAAGCAAGACAAGAGTGTTCACTATCACCATATATAGTTCTGGAAACATTAACCAGAGCAATTAGACAAGATAAAGATATAAAAGGAATAAGGGTAGGAAAGGAAGAAGTAAATTATCATAATTTGTGCATGACATGATACCTACATACAATGACATACATGATAGGATACCTACATACCTACATGATACCTACATACATACAAAAAGACTTCTAGATTTAATAACCAAATTCAGTAGTGTAACTGGATACAAAGTCAACACTCAAAAGTCAACAGCATTCCTGTATACAAATAACAAACTCACTGAGAGAAAAATTAGGGAAACAACACCTTTCACAATAGCATCTAAATAAAATGAAATACAGTTTTCAGGCCTCCGTACCACTGCCCCCGAACGCCAAGGAGCAGAGCTCCCCCTGCCCCACAGCACCGAGGAGGTGAGCTGCAGGAGCACCAGCTGCACACTCCCCCACCCCCTGCCACTGTTGAAATGAGAACACAAGTAAACAAGTCTCAAAACCAGACTTCCAGATCACCTAAAGCAACCCCGAAGGGAAACGAGATGGACCAATCTGATACTCAACCACCTGGACTCCCTGAACTGGCAACAAAAGAGGATCTGGAAAAAATGAAATAAGAAATAATTTCTTAGATAACAGCAGAGATTGTGCCCATAGTGCAAGACATGATTAATAAATCTAGAGAGGAGCTGAAGAACATTATGCAATCCCAACATAGGAAGCAAATGGAATCCATAAAACAGATGCAAACAGATTTCCAGGAAATTAAAAACTCCATCAAAAGTTTATGCAGCAGAATGAGCCAATGTGAGGACAGAATTTCAGATATAGAAGATAAGATTGCAATTAGTGATCAGGAAAAGAAAAATTTCTTCAAAAAAATGAAATACTTAGGAATCAACTTATCCAAGGTAGTAAAAAACCTTTACATTGAAAACTACAGTACTCTGAAAAAAGAAGATCAAAGGGGATATCAGAAAATGGAAAGATTTCTCTTGTGCTTGGGTAGGAAGAACCAATATAGTGAAAATGGCCATACTCCCAAAATTATTATACAAATTTAATGCAATTCTGATCAAAATATCAATAGCATATCTCACAGAATTCGAAAAAGCAATCCTAAAATTCATTTGGAACCAGAAGAGACCTAGAATAGCAAAGGCAATTCTGGGCAACAAAGGCAAGGCAGGGGGCATCATAATCCCTGACTTGAAATTATACTACAAAACTACTGTGATAAAAACAGCATGGTACTGGCAAAAAACAGACCTGAGAATTAATGGAACAGACTAGAAAGTGCAGGAACAACTCCAAACATACTCGGCCACATTATCTTTGACAAAGGGGCCAAACACCTCTATTGGAAGAAAGATAGTCTCCTTAAGAAGTGGTGCTGGAAAAACTGGATTTCTACATAACAATGACTAAAACTAGAGCTGTATCCCTCACCATACACTAAACTAAAATCAAAATGGATCAAAGATCTAAATATTAAAAGAGAAACAATCTGCTGGAAGATAGAATAGGTGGAGCTCTTAAAGACATGGGTGTAAGCAAAGACATTATGAACAAAACCCCAGTCACACAGGAAGTATCACAAAGAATCAACAACTTGGATCTCATCTTATTAAACAGCTTTTACACAGTAAAAGAAACCACCAAGAGAGTGAAAAGACAACCTACAGGTGGGAAAAAACTTTTTGCCAGCTGTTCTTCAGACAAAGGACTACTATCTAAAATATATAAAGAACTCAAAAAAATCAGATCCCCCAAATTTAAAAATCCAATCCAAAAATGGGCACCTGAAATGAATAGACATTTCTCAGATAAAGCAGTAGAAACAGCAAATAAATATATGAAAAAATGTTCAACATCTCTGGTCATTCAAGAGATACAAATTAAAACAACTCTGAGATTCCATCTCACTTCAGAAAGAATGGCTATTATAAAGAAATCTAACAATAACAAATGCTTGTGGGCCTGTGGGGAAAAAGGAACCCTTCTCCACTGTTGGTGAGAGTGTAGACATGGTGGAAATCAGTGTGAAGATTCCTCAAAAAGTTAAAACTAGGGGCCGGGGATTTAGCTCAGTGGTTTCGCTGCCTGTTGAGCAAGCTCAAGGACCTGAGTTCGATCCCTGGTACCAAAAAAAAAAGTTAAAACTAGAGGTTTCATTTTCATTTGACCCAGCTATTCCCTTTCTTCTCCCTCTTCTTCTTCTCCTTCTTCTCCTTCCTCCTCCTCCTCCTCCTCCTCCTCTTCTTCTTCTTCCTCTTTTTTTTTCAGTACTGGGAATCAAACTCAGGACTTTGCACTGGCCAGTCAGGTACAGCATCCCCATCTTGATATCTTCCCAAAAGAATTAAAAGCATCATACCATAGTGATATACGCATACCCATCTTTATAGTGGCACAGTTTGTAATAGCTAAATCTTGGAAACAACCCAAATGTCCATCACCACTGAATGGATAAAGAAGATGAGGGTATTTTTTATAC
Organism: Heterocephalus glaber; assembly: GCF_053883595.1. Lineage (NCBI taxonomy): Eukaryota > Metazoa > Chordata > Mammalia > Rodentia > Bathyergidae > Heterocephalus > Heterocephalus glaber. The sequence goes on along the minus strand of NW_028258302.1, from coordinate 8,577,308 downwards.
AATGGAGTATTACTCTATCATAAACAAGGATAAATTTGAGACATTTCTAGGTAAATGCTTTGAGACCATACTCTTCAGTGAACTAAGTTGGACACACATGTTCAAAAATCACACGATTTCTCTGGTGTGTGAAACCAAAAGTATAAATATGGACTAAAATGTATAATAGATACTGTGAAATAGGAAGAAAGTGTTCAAATGGAAAGGGGAAATAGCAAGACAGAGAGGGAAAGGAAGGGAAAAGGAATAAAAGAAAATAGAAGAAAAAAATGGAAACAAAGCTTTTGTAAATAGGGAGAGGAAGAGAGGTTGAAGGAAGGGGGGTTGAGGGAAAGGGAAAAAAAAAGAAGAATCAAGATCTATCATGTACAGGTACAAATTCCATATGATGGACATTATCATTATGTATACCTAAAATGTACCAATAAAATTAAATTTAAAAAATAAATTAAATAATCTTTTTAAAAAGCTGGAAAAAGTAAAAACAAATGAAGGCAGAATCAAAGAAGAACGTGGGGCACTGAGGCCAACTTTAGTATTGGGGGTGCCAGTTCTCCCCTCACCCTTGTTGGAAATAAGTCCCTAGACTCAATTTGTCAGTCCGGATAATAATGCACTCAGGCATCAAGAAATCTTGACAAAGCAAGTTTTTGCTTTTGCAAAAGGGTGCAAGCACACCCCAGCAATGAGGTAGCAGGTGTGCAGGACAAAGGAGGGTAGCCCCTTTTATCCCTAAGGAGAAGCACCTATCCTTTAAATTCACTAGCTGCATTCAAAGGTTTACACTCTCTTATGGCTGACTAACTCAAGTGGCATGAGGAGGGTGCATTGCTGGGTAAGTTAGAGAGAGCAGATGTGCCATTTGAAACAGAAAGTCCTTGGTTCTTACCTGGGGAACAAACTGTGTTCTGGGAAAAAGTACATAGTTAACATTTCTCAGAGCTCAGGATATTAACAGAGGGGGGTGAGTAGTGAGTAGATGTCCAGGTCATTTAAATCCAAAATGGAGTTGTTTTGGCCTTGTGCTTTGACAGAAAAGTCAAAGCCTGTTTCTTACACCCTGATCCCATGTCCTTTGCCGTATGATTTTATAACTCTCTGATCAAGAGACAAATTCAATTTTCCCTTCTCTTGAATCTAGGTGGACTTGTGACTTGCTTTGACTAATATAAATGTGGAAGAAGTCATGATGTACCAGTTCTCACTGTAGCCCCAAAGAGGCTGGTATACTCCTACTGTTTCCCTGGTCTCCTGTCTCCACTATGAGAACAAGTCTGAGATAGCCCACTGGACAGTGAGTGACAAGGTGGATGAGAGCCATGTCATCCCAACCATCTCATCCAAGCCAGCTATCTCCATACATGTGAGAGAGCCCAGCCAAGATCAGCAGAGATACCTACCTGGCCACAGCTGATTGCAGACAAATAGGTACGAGAGCCTAGCTGAATGGAAAAAACATTAAACCACTTAGTGGAATCTTGAGAATCATAAGTGCTGAATTTGGGGATGATATGTTATACTACAATGTCATGGCAATAAATAACTGACACAGGAACATTTGCTAACAGATGAAATTTAATTTCAGTTTTCATGATATCTCTGAGCATTAGAGAAAGGAGATAAAACCCACAGTCTGCCCACGATGGTCAAATACTCCTCTGCATAAACTTAGAATACAAGGGCTGTATTCTTACTATACAGGAGAACTAGAAAACACTCACCCCAATCCCACACCTAGGAAACTGCAAGAAAATTGGCTGCTTTAAACTTGACAATAGCAATTACTGTTGGGGAAACAACCACCTCCAGAGAATCCAACAAGTTAGACTTCACACCATATCCAGTCAAATTCACTGTACCTACGTGAACTAGAAAAGGCTCACATCAAGAATTGAGCCTAAAATGGTCCCAGAATGGTAGTGTCCCACCCCGGTCTCTGGTGAAATGAAATGTAAATCTTTGTTAACTCACTTTCATCTCTGGCCTCAAATTATTTCTATTTACAAAGTTCCCAAGCCTTCAGCCTCAGACTGCAAGTTTGGTCAATGGTTTCCCTGATTCTCAGGCCTTTAGATATGGCCTGAATTACACTGCCAGCTTTCCTTATTTTTCAGCTTTCAGGGAGCATATGGGATTTCCTGGCATCCATAATTGTAGTATAAGTCACTTCCCATAATAAACCCCTTCCTATGTATCTATATCTGTATCTACATAGATATATCATAGATTCTGTTTTTCTGGAGAACTCTAATACAACCAGCAAAAGCAACAAATAGAAACACATCTGCCAAGAACTCAATGATTAGAATCATGAGTCACAGAATATAAAATAACCATGTTTAGGATATTTAGAAAAATAATCTTATTACCTTTGGCTTATTTTTCTTGTCTTATTGTACTAGCCGGGTTCTACAGTGCAATGTTTAATACAAGTGGTGATAGTGGATATATTTGTCACATCCATAACTTTATTTTCTATTTTGGGGGGAACGGGTCTCACTCTGTAGTTCAGGCTGGCCCTGAATTCATTATGCAGCCCAGGCTGGCCTTGAACTCACAGTGATCCTCCTCCCTCAGCCTCCTGAGTGCTGGGATTACAGGCATGCACCATCATGCCCGGCTTATATTCATAACTTTAATGCTTCTGATTTTCTTCTTTAGGATGACATGTTGTAGTCTTTTTAGAGACCCCTTTTGGTCATATAATGAAAGTCTCATATTATTTTCTTTTTTTTTTGGTACCGGGGATCGAACTCAGGACCTTGCGCTTGTGAGGCAGGTGGCGGAACCACTGAGCTAAATCCCTGGCCCTCATTTTATTTCTAATTCACAAAGAGTTTTTGTATGTAATTTTTTAAGTACATAATTTATAAAAGCTATAATAATAGCTGTGTTAGATATTTAATAATAAATCTAATAAAAGATGCATAAAATTATAAATACTGAAAGTCATTTAAAAAAGAGTTAATAAATGAAGAGATATTTCACATTCATGGATTAAAAACTGTCATTTTTTAATAATGTTAATTCTTCCCACATTGATCCCTGGGTTCAGTGTAATTTCAATCAAAATGCTATGTAGTTCTAAATATGTGATTCTAAAACTAATATGGAAAAGTAAGAAGCCAAGAATGACTAAGACATTTTTAAAACTTTTTATCATGAAAAATAATTTTTGTTAAGACAAGTTCTCACTATGTAGTTCAGGCTGGCCTTGAATTCATGATGCAGCCCAGGCCACCTCGAACTCACAATGATCCTCCTGCCTCAGCCTCTCAACTACTGGGATTACAGGCTTTCACCACCAAGCCTGGCTGAAAAATTTCAAACATGTAAAAAATAGAGAACATAATGCCTCCATGTGTCTGTTCCCAAAATGCAATGATTATAAACTCATGGCCAATTTTGTTTAATCTATAACTTCCATTTTTTTCTCTTTGTATTATTTTGAAACACATATTTTAATAAATATTTTATTATGTATTGCTATAATGCAAGAACTTTTGTTAAACATAATTATACAATTACTACCTCTAAATGAATTCAACAATAATTTCCTAATTTCATCAAATATCTAGTTGAATATTTAGTAACATTTCTCTGATTCTTCTCATATACTGTAATCAATTGATGTCACTTAAAGGTTTTTTTTAACCTATATATTCCCCATCTCTCTCTCTTTTTTAAATAGCAAGTTTACTTGTTGAAGAAGCCAGATTGATTATTCTGAAAATTTCCCACAGTTTGGATTTTGCCTGTGGAGTTATCATATTTCTCTATCCCCCATATTTTCTGTAAATTGGTAGTTAGTGCTAGAAATTTGATCAGATGGTGTTTCAATTTTGGGGCAAGAATTCTCTATATATGGTGGTGTACATTTTCACTAGTAGATATACTTGGTTGTCTCTCTTTTTATGATGTCTCTTTTATAAATCAAAGTTTGCAAAATGTTGGTATACCAACTATATAATTCCCTATTCAGTTATTGGCTGGAACATTTCCATAAAGAGAAATTTCCTTTGCAAAAGGTAAAGGGACCAAGAATTCAAGGGAGGGGGAGAGAGGGAGGGAAAGAGAAAGGGATGGAAAAAGAATTAAGATGTGTTAGGTACATGCACCAACTTCCTATGAGGAATGTAATCATGTATTGCAAACAAGTATAAACAAAAATAAAAATTGAAAAAATAAACTTCCTCAATTATAATGCACAGCTTACACAGGAAAAGCAGGAAAAACATTCATTCTCGTTCAGTTTTGGTTTTTAAAAACAATGAGTTGGAGGGGGAAAAAAAATGAACCTTGACCTAAAAAAATAGAAGAAAAAAACCTTAAACACAGAAAAACCAATTAAACATGGATCATAGACCTAATTGTGAAAGGTAAAACATTAAAGCTTCTACAAAAAAAAAAAAAAAAAAAGAATGTCTTTATGACCTTGGATTGGACCAATATTTCTTAAGCAGGATGCAAATAGTGCTAACCATATAAGAAAACACTGAAGAGGAGAAGGGGGTGTAAAAAGAATTAAGATGTGTTATGTATATGTACCAACTCCCCGTGATGAATATAATAATTATGTACTGCAAGCATGTGCTATTAAAAATAAAAAGTAGGGCCGGGGAATTAGCTCAGTGGTGCTGTCGCTTGCCTCGCAACTGCAAGGTCCCCGAATTCAATCCCCAGTACCCCCAAAATAAAAATAAATAAATAAAATAAAGAGTAAAAGAAAAGCTAATGAATAGTATTTTGTTAAAATTAAAGAATTATGTTCATCAAAAGACACCATTAAGAAAGTGACAAACCACAGGGTGAGAGAAAATCTTTGCAATTATGTAGCCAATAAAGAATTCAGATAGATAGATAGATCTACATCTACAAATCAATAGGAAACAAACAAGCCAAAAATTGTGAAGGGCAAAGAACCCTGAATGAGTCTTCTTAAATGAGGATCACCACCTGGCAAATAAGCATATAAAAATGTGTTCAACATTATTACTCATGAAGTAAATTAAATTAAAAACCTTGGCGGGATAATACCACACATCCAACAGAACACTACAATGAAAAATATTAATGATACCAAGTGTTGGTAAAATGCAAAGCAACTAGAACTCTGATACATTGCTGGTAAGAGTGTAATAGGACAACCACTTTGGTAGACTGGCAAAATGCCTACCTATGACTCAACATTTCTACTCTTTGCTATATGCCCCCTCAAAGTGGATGTATATATCCATCAAAAGACATGTACAACAATGTCCATTACAACTTATTTCAAAATATCCCTGTCTTAGTTACTTCTCTCTTGCTGAGACGCTATACCTGACACCCACAACTGTAAATAGGAAAGGTTTATTTTGGCTCACAGTTTTAGAATTTTTAGTCCATAACCAGTTGGCAGCATGGCAGAAGGCATGGCAGAGGAAAAACAGCTCATGACATGGTGGCCAGAAGCAGACCACAAGAGATCAAGGGCAGAGGGAGGAAGATATACCCTTCCAGGTCATGCCCCCAGTGGACTAATCCACTCATGAGTGTCACATCCCTATGACCCAATCACCTCCCAAAAGCCCACCTGTGAGCACATGAGCCTTTGGGGGAACATGTAGATATAAATCATAACCAGTTCCAAACTAGAAACAACAAAAAAGTCCATCAGTGAGGAAAATAAGTAAATAAATTATGAAATACTGATGCAGTGAAAAAATTATGAAGCAAGAAAAAAGAACAAACTACTGTTACATGCTACCACATGGAATTCTATACCACAGCCTCACAAAGAATGGTCCTCAGACAAAGAATGGTCCTCAGACCTCCAGGATCAGCATCACTTGGAAGCTTGTTAAAAATGCAGACTCTCGGGCTAGAGTTTTAGCTCAGTGGTGCCATTCCTGCCTGGCAAGGACAAGGTCCTGAGTTTGATCCCTGGTACAAAAAAAAAAAAAGGCAAAATTCAAAGTCCCATCATAGACCTACTGAACCAGGATCTGCAGATTAATGAATTTACCAGATGATTAACACAAACATTAATGCTGCCAGACAGCATAGTGTCTGGTAGTTCTAGGCTCTTTCTGTTCCACCCAAAGAATTGACTGGGACAACCTATGAACAGTAAACACACCTTTTTTTTTTTTTTTGGAGACAGGATCTTGCTATGTAATTCAGGCTGCCCTTGAACTTGTTATATAGCCCAGGCTGGCCTCAAACTCATGGCAATCCTCCTGCCTCACCCTCGTAAGTGCTGGGATTACAGGCTTGTGCCACCAGGCCCAGCTTCACAACTTTTATTTAAAGTAAAGAAGAAAAGGAAAGACTGAAGAAAAGAGACAAGTAAGAAGAGATGTCTTACAAGTAAGATGGACCACTGCTGAAACAGGACAGCAGAATAGAACACTGCAGTGGCACTGAAGTCAATGGTTGCTGTCATTTTTATAATTTCAGATCCCGACTGTCAGAAGTTGCTCTGCCCATGCATCCTGGCTGACTGATAGGTCACATCCTGTTGCTCAGCTTCTGTTCCAGATCAGTTTACATCTTGTTTTTAGCCTTCCTGTTCCAACTCTTTGTAATTTGACTGATTATAGCCTGTTTTCCAGCCAGCCCGCCATGCCCTAATCTCTTTCTAAGATGGGGGGAGGGGGGACGACAATGACATGCTTCTCTGCAGTTAAAGCCAGGCTTACTGACTGAGAAGTTTTCCCCCCTTCCCTCATCATGTGCAGGCTTGCCTGGCTGGAAACTTCCTCTCAAGCATCTCAGGAATTTCCTTTGTTCTCAAACAGTTTTGTTACTTCTACCTCCCAGCCAAATGTAAATGAGGTATAACTCTGTACACTGAGCTTGCTGTCTGTAATGCCTAATAGTCAATGAATTTGCTGAGCCCATATTACTTGTCCTCTTTGTAACCAATGAAAAAATACAAAGTGTTCAACTCCTGCAAGCCACTCCCTCCTGAGAGTATAACCTGCCCTGCTCAAGCCCAAAGGGGCGAGGGGTCAGTCTCTTTGTGGAGAAGTCCGAGACTAACCCACTGGAGTTAAAAAATAAAACTGTAAAATAAATAAATAAAACTGTATACTTTGCCTCCAAAACTTCTGGGTGCATCTTCATCTTCCATTCTCCTGGACTACCTGTGTTGAGTTGTAGACACTAGAGCTGTATATTCTGACTGGCACTTTGCAGCAACATTGCCTCATTAAGTTTGAAAAATAGCCTATATCTTCTTTTGAGTGATGGTTATACCAATTCATAGTAAATTGTTCATCAATTGATACATTAAAATTATACTTTAGATTGTACATATTAATATCTATAAACCAGACACAGTGGAATATGCCTGTAGCCCCTACTTGGGAGACTGAGACAGGAGGATTGCTTGACCCCAGAAATTTATTGCCAGCCTAAGGCAGGAGGTAGAGAAAAGTTCCGGAGGGGATGGCCTTAGGGGCAGAGGATAAAAGAGGAAGTTAGCTCTCTAATTCTAAATTCTAACAACTAGACCACACCTGGTAAAGATGGGAAGGGGGTACTGGGCACACATGCACTATAGCCTTCTAGGGTGGCCCAATACAGCTTTCTTAAAAACTGTCACAAAATGAGGCCAGGGATTTAGCTCAGTGGCTAAATTTTAGCTAAATTTAGCTTAGTGCCTGCCTGAAAAGCTCAAGGTGCTGAATTCAATTCCCCTATACCAAAAAAAGAAAAAAAATCACAAAATGTATCCAGCTCTAACAACTAGGCCATACCTGGGACACATGGGCTATAAAATCTCTTCAACACTAAAAGCAACCCAAAATTAATTATAATTAATTCCAACATAATTTGCATTGTGGTTCTGACCCCTCCATGGAGTCTGGGCCCCATGATACTTCCAAGAAGGTCTACATTAAGACAAAACCAACCTCCTCCAACAGAGGGGAGATTTGCCCCTAATAGAAGTAGATTGCTGCAGGTACTCCCTCCTTGTAAAAACCACATATAGATTCTGATAATGGGCTTCTTTGAGGCTGTGAACTCTTCTCACTGACCTCCTCCCACCCTGAGGAGTGTTTTGCTAATAAATCTATGCTTTCACTTCTACTTCTGTGTGTCCTGCTCAGTTCTTCATTTGGGATACCAAGAACCTAGACTGTCACAATCCCTGACAAGTCTGAGCAACACAGTGAAACCCCATTTCAAAGAAAAAAAGAAAACTTAACATTTAAGATATGCTTTATGTGTCTTTTTCTCCCAGTCCTGGAGACTAAGCTCAGTGGTGCTCTCCCACTACACACTATATCCACACAGCGCCCTCTCTCTTTCTCTCTCTCTCTCTCTCTCTCTCTCTCTCTCTCTCTCTCTCCAGGGTCTCTTTAAGTTGCTAAATTGTCCAGGTTGGAATAGAATTTGTGATTCTCTGCCTCAGCCTCCCAGAGTGCTGGGATTATAGGAATGCACCACCATACCCAGCTACCTATGTCTTTTTTAACTCAAAAAAAAAAAAAAAGAAAGAAAGAAAAGTAAAAACTTATCCCCTAGCATATTCCAAAGGTAATTAATAAGAGCTTTTCATCATAAACATATTTTATATATTTTAATCCATTGAAGCTATTATTCTGTTACCAGACCCAAGTCCAGATGCTCACCACATGACAGGCCAATTATATCCAAAGAGAAGTGGTGAAGTGAAGCAGGCAAATGTACTGAAAAAGTTGGCTAGACGAGAAGACGGTGGACTCTTGTCACAAAGTCCATCTTGCAGGGAAACTAATTTAGGAATGGTTTATACAGGTGGCTGATGGGTGTTCCCAGACTGGTTGGTGCCTTTTCACAGCAGGTGTTGAGTAACTGCATTCTGGTGGGTGCCTTTCCCAGAGAGTGGGCCAGTAGAAACACATCTGGTCCTAATCACCTAGTCATGAAATGTTTTTCAGTCCTGCAAATTTCAAGAACAAAATTCATTTTTTCCTTAAGCTATTCTTGTCACCTATTAGTTTTCCCACATGCAGTTCCTGACATATTACACAATGGACAGGCTAGAGGGGGTAGCAGCCCCAAAGTCATCTTGCTGATTGCCAAACTCACAGTAATGAACAAAAACATCCTTAATGCTTGGCTTCAATTATACTCTATCTTCCCCATTCGGGGGCCAAAGAAAGCCTCTTTAAATTGGATGCTGGGTCCTTCACAAACTCAGAAATACTTGGTAATTTCCTTGTTTTCTAATATAAGAAAGTATTTAACTTATTTTGTACATTCTCCATGCCAGACCTGAAAACAGCCATTTTTCCAAGGATCCAGGTTGCTCTTAGTTTAAAATGGTATTAAAAACTTCAAACTAGGTACTAGAAGACCTCATTAATTACTCTAAACACTTCTGAAAAAGACTAAAGAGATGTCATTTGCCCTATCACATCCAGGACTTATGAGGAAGAGATAGCGGCAAAACCATATGATCTCTGTTGGCTCAGAGAGACAAATTGATCAGTACAATAGACTTCAGAGCTCAAAACTGACTTAAATATGGAGCTTGGATATATGACAGAAAAATAATTTGGAAAAATAATTAATTGGATCCCTATTTCACACAGTGTACAATTCAACTCCAGTTGGGTTGAGTCAATGAATAAATACCAAATGCAAAGTTCTTAGTAGAAGCTGTATTAATGTGAGTCATCCAGAGAAACAGAACCAACTGTGTGTGTATCTAGATAGATGATAGATAGGTAGGTAGGTAGGTAGGTAGGTAGATAGAGAGATAGATAGATAGATAGATAGATAGATAGATAGATAGATAGATAATAAAGAATTGTCTCCCATGATTATGAAAGCTGAGAACTCCTACAATCTAGAGATAATAGAATGGTCCATCTGAGTCCCAGAACAGGAGAAGGCCATGTCTCAGCTCAAAGGCAGTGAGGCAGAGAGAAAAAACACTTTCTTATTCAGCATTTTTTGGGGTTTTTTGGGTACGGGGGATCAAACTCAGGCCCTTGCGCTTGCAAGGCAGGCGGCAGAACCACTGAGCTAAATCCCTAAGCTGAGCTAAGGCCCTCAGCCTTTTTATTCTATCCAGCCTCCAAAGGACTGGATGAGGCACATCCACAATTGAGAAGGTAATTTGCCCAACTCAGTCTATGACTCAAATATTAATCTCATCCAGAAACATCTTTATAGACACATTCAGAAATAATGTTTAACCAAATATTTGGACACCCTGAGGCCCAGTGAAGTTGACACATAAAATTATCTATCACAGAAATGTAGGTAAATATCATTTTTTTGAAATGAGTTATCCTTACATTGCCCAGACTGATCTTAAAATCCTGGGCTCAAAATATCCTCCTGCCTCAGCCTACAAGTAGCTGGGCTTACAAATGCACACCACCACACTTGGTTAAGTATCCTTTGGAGATTTTTCTCAAAGATGCACCAAAAAAACACTATCTAGCCAAGAAAAGATGGGTATATCTGACTATATTAAGTTAAGAACTTCTATTCATGAAAATGTAAAAAGAATGAAAAGATACAAATGAGGAGGAGATATAACATACATAACCGAACAAGAATTGGCATCAAGATTTGATTATTTCTATATCCAAACTTCTTAAAATCAAATTTAAAAAACAATCAAACAGAAAAATACATCATATAGGAACATGATATAAGAGCAGGAAATTCTTACAGGAAACACAGATGGGTGATATGCACGTGAAAACATGTTCAAACTTATCAGTAACCAGGAAAATGCAAATTAAGACCAGAATGAGATACAAAATTAAACCCATTAGATTGGCAAAAATGTTTAAAAATCTGACAATCCCACATGTTTGACAGAATGTGAATCAACAGAATCTCTTCCACATTTCTGGTGGAGTTATAAATTAGAGCAACTATTTTCAAATTAACATTATCCTGCAAAGTTTGGCATTCATAGAATAATAGAATCCTACCTTGGTACTTGAAACTCATCATATTTGGTATCTGAGGCATTTTGACATCAAACTTTTTTCCTGGTACTCAACACAAAAAAACTAGAACTTGTCGCTGTTGACTGCCTAGTGACTGGTAACCTTTTCCAAAAGGAATTTTCTGCCACTCATCATTTTTGGTACTTGTCCTGCCTCATGGAACCAATTAAAGAAGAGTACCGAGGTACCATGGTACTCAAAATATAACCAATACTACATGATGCTGATTAAATCAGAGCTGATACCTAACTAGCCAAACAGGATGCTATCCTTTAGCTCTCTGGTGTGTATTGGCTAACTATAACCCTATGTATACTACAACTCAGCATTCCACCCCTGGTTATGTACCCAGTGGAAACAGCTGCTCATATTTGTCAGTGACAGGTACAAAAAATATTTTAAGACTGTATATTGTATATAATATATTGTATATATATAATAAATTGAATAATATATTGTAAGACTGTGTGGCGTAGGAAAAAGAACTAGAAACAACCAAAATGCCATTAAGAGAAGAATGAATAAAATAATCATAAAATAGTTACATAATAGAATACTATATAGAGTATGCAAAAATATGGATAAACTCTACATTTAACATTGAGTTTTTTAAAATCTCGCAAGATTATATATACCATAATATCCTTTTCAAAAAGTTAAAAACTGACAAAAACTGGATAATATATTTAGGCCACATATATATTTGATAAAACTAAAAAAAGAAAAGGAATGATAATGACAAATTTAGAAAGGAGAAAACAGAGTTCTAGGATAGGACAGGAGCCAATGGATAGCTCCTGTAAATCTTAGGTTGGGTGATGCGATTACTATTTAGGTATCCCTTACACTCTTTTAGGAATATACACATACATTCATACAGAAAATATGGAGCCTGTGTCTAATGATGATAGTGAACCATCAACCAAAGATTATGATTTATCCATTTCTGTATGTCTCAGCTCCATTTCTTTCTTAAAAAAGGAAGTTTGCATCTTGGGGTTACACACCTGTAATCCCAGCACCTTGGGAGGTTAGGGCAGGCAAGTTTGAGTCCTGCCTGGGGAATTTAGTAAGACTCTGTCTCAAAGTAAAAAGAAGTGGGGATGTAGCTCACTGCGAAGGTCCTGGGTTCAATCACTACCAAAAAAAAAAAGAGAGAGAAAGAAAGAACTTGAAATATGAGAATTTTTAAAGAATGGCCAAACATATAAGAAGAAAAGGAACTAAAATTTACTTCTAGAAATTAAAACTATAATAATTGAAATTAGAAACTCAATAAATGGGTTTAAGAGCTGACAAAAGGCAAGTGCTAATAGAATCAGTGAACAGGAAGATAACGACCGAAAAAATACCCAGAAATCATCATAGAGAGATAGAGCTGTGAGCTAGAGGTTAGGAAATACAAAAGGTACCATAAGATGGCCTAATGTACTCCTAATCAGAAGCCCAAAACCAGAGGGAGAGAAGGAGCAGAGGCAAAATATGGAGAGATAATGGCTGATGATTTTCCAGAATTGATGAGGATATCAAGTGGCAAGCAGAATAATTTGAAAGAAACCCACTCCTAAACAACACATTAAAACTGGAAAACCAAAGATAAAAAGAAGTATTTAAAAGTAGCCAGAGGGGCTGGAGATTTAGCTCAGTGGTGCCTCTCAAGTGCAAGGTCCTGGGCTCAATCCCCAGTCCAAAAAGAAAAAAGTAGCCAGAGGGGCTGTGGGATATAGCCCAGTGGAAAGCGCTGGCTCAATCCTCAGGGTCAAAAAACAAATAAACTGGCAATTTTCTTAATAAAGCAACAATGGAGACAGATACAGATTATAAATACAGATATATAATTGTCATGTGTTTTAGCAGTATCTTTGAAAAACCTTTGAGACCTTACTACTACTGTTTTATACAGCGAATATTTATTTTTAATTTTCCACGTTTACCTTTTCTTTGTTCATTGCTTCTTGAATCCTAGACCTTCATTGTGAGAAATATTTATAAAATCTCATGATTTACCTCAAACTCTGCCAGTCGATGAGTGCAACTGTCATCCACTAACACTACTAAATCTTGGTAGCAGAATTTTTGAAAGCAAGTGAAATGTGGGTGGGGCTTAGGCCGAGATCGGCCAAGTCAGAAATCTGCAGGCTCCAGACCCAATCATTCATGGAAGGGCTACTCCACACTGGCAGTTAACTCCTACCATTGCCATGTCCCATTGTCAGTGGAATTGAAATGCTGCTGCTTTGGCTTGACACCTGAGATCAAAGTTATCGCTTGCAAAATGGAAAGAATGCTTTTTTCTGTGTTATGCTCAGTCGGAGAGGTCCTAGGGTAAAATTGCTTGAACTGTTAGTTACATTGTTCTTTTTCTCATTGCATGGACATCCAGGCAGGTACTCTATAACCTCAAGCCCTAATGATTCCACAAGAGTCATACTCCTGCTGAAATTCCATTTCTGCTGATGTTATCATCACCACCACCACCACTAGGAATGAGTGAAGCAGGAACTCAGCTGGGCCACATGCTGGTGGAGCTGGAATTCAACTCTAGCCTGAAGGCATAAAAGTTAGAGACTGCATTGCATTCATGGCAGAACATCCATGTCTTTACTCTGTCAAAGTAACAAAAAGCCTCTCTTGAGGAATGCTCAATGGAAGAGAAAGAAGACTCACAGCAATGTTGAATGAGCCCCAAGATGGTCTAAAGATCCATAATCTAACTCTTCCAATTCAAGCTCATAATCCATTTCTCTTAAGGTACAATTCTGCCATCAGAAGACTAGGTTGGAATTAGTTTCAATATGGCCCTCTGTGTTGCACCTGGAACTAGCACTCCTCTCCATTACTTGGGACCTATTGCTCCAGGTGGTCCATGTGACCAACTCCTTCTTCCATTCATAGAGGGTTCTTCCTTGGTAACTTCTGGTCTTCTTCTCTGACATCAGACTTCTGTTGAGGATACCCCAGTCCATCAGTAATATTTGTATGTGTTGTCTGAAAAGATTTCAGGACTTCTCTTTAGGGGTTCTTCGGGCCTTGTGTAAATCTTACATGCAAATGGATACAAGGGGAGGAGGATTTGCTTACCTTCTCTCAGAAAGATCTGAGCCCTGGTTCTGGCCCAACCATGGCATTCTGTTACATATATATAAAATATAAAAGCAGTTTCAGAAGTAGGTTTAGAGGTAACTTTTTCTTTTTTAAGATATATTAAATTTTTAAATAATTTTAAATTTTAATTTTATTAAATGGCAATTGCATTGTATATATATGTATGCCTGCATACAGTCCATACATTGTAAGTACAATAATTAATGACTATGTCACAAACTAAACACATTCCTATAACCAACCCTAATCAAGAAACAGAACATTATCAGCACTCAAGTATATGCCTAAATGAGGAGAACTCAGAGAAGGAAGGAATCACCTGGGATCATTCCAAGGTCTGTGTTAGTTAACAGTGATTGTGGTGACATTCACCAAAATAAGAAACCCAAGAGGAAAAGTGAGTCTGGAAGAGAAAGCTATGAGTTTGATTTTGAACAAATCCAGCTGGAGGTGCTTGTGGAACCACACAAGAGATCATTTCCAGTTCTCAGTTGGAATTATGGCATTAGAATTGCTGGGAAAGTTTGGGCTAGATAGGTTGATTTTTTAAACTAAGGAATTAATACGTGCCACACATACTTTTTATTTACTGATTTGATCCGATGAGATAAATGAAAACTTGGTGAGAAAAATACTATTCTTTTTTTTTTTTTTTTTTTTTTTTTGGTACCGGGGATGGAACTTGGGTCCTTGCACTTGTGCAGCAGGCAGCGAAACCACTGAGCTAAATGCCTGGCCCCTCTATTCTTAATCCCATTGTACAAAAGACAAGACTAAGCACAGAGATCCAGTTTACTCGGCCAGGGTCACAAAGCAGTTGAATAAATAGGTAGACTTCATGACTTTATTTTTTGAATCAAGAACTGAGTTTCATGGTTTGCAATGGACTTTTGTATATTTTCTAGACATCAGAGAGAAAATTCTAATACTGAAGTATTGACATTCTTGGGATTTTTCAATGTTTTAGGCCATTTGCTTAAACTCTGTACCTTTCCCCTCATCTATGAAATTGAAATAATCATGGCACCCACTTTATAAAATTCTTATGAGTAAATATTAAGTACTGAATGAGTAAATGAATATCAAAGCCTGGCACACAGGAAACATTCAATAAATGTTAGCTAATTCTGCTTATGGAGACGACAGGACTAATGTCTAATTCACTTGAAATGAGAATTTTTCTCAATATTAGGAGACTTAATAATTGCTTAGTACAGACCAGTTATTAGAAAAGGAAACTGACAGAATAATAAACTGACAGGAATCCCCTTAAACTGAGGCAAAAGGGGTCTACCTGTATCTCTGGTCCCTCTGCTTTGAAGTGCCCCACATCTCACACACACACACACACACACACACACACACAATTTGTTAAAGAGTATATGGATATCTGTTGCTCTAGATCCAGAGCTGCTGAAGCAACAGGTGATAGTATTTTTTTTTTCTCTCTTTTTTTTTTTTTGGTACCGGGGATCGAACTTGGGAGGTAGGCGCCAGAACCACTGAGCTAAATCTCCGGCCTAACAGTTGATAGTTATTAAATGAGTATAAACTTTGATTAAAAACATTGGCATGATGTTCTTAAAAGAATAATACTATGTTTTGATACTTACCTAACAAAACCCAAACATTTCCAGAAAAGAATAGGTATTTCCTAGGTATAGTAGAAATAATTTTTTAATTTGATGATAAGATGGAAAAACATGTAATATGGATAAAAAGGTAATGATTAATAAACAATTACTGTCTGAAAGAGTTCAAAATGAGGCTAACAATTTAATGAGCAATATAGTGAGAGAAGAAATTACACATAAAATTTCAATAAGTAGATAAAATATTTGGTAATTTTGTTTAGTTGCTGGATTGATTAAAGATGTGTTATATTAAAAATTGTCAGCAAGCTTTGGTATTCTCTTACTTCACTCCCTAGACTTTTTTAAATAGAAAAATTAAAGAATCTTTATGACAAAACTGTATGGCGGTATTCACAATATCAGTTTTTTTCCTAGTTGAGATCAAGAAAAAAGTGTGCTCTACCTTTTCTCTGGATTATATGCCACTATTTAAAGCTAATTTCCAAAAATGAACAAAATAAATTGAAACCAATGTATTAAGCCTTATTTCCCTTTGTTGCCAGCTGGCAATTGCCTTAATAAAGTTTCTGTCACCTGCAGATTATAAACTTCTAATAGATAATTTTAAAGTTATTAAAATATTTTTTGATATTGAAGACTGAAAATTTTCTGACACTAGTATCTTTTCATTAATTTGTATATTTTGAGTTGCTGACTTCCCTGTTCAGCATCCAGATGGTACTTTCAATTTCAACTTTTCATAGTAAACTTATTAAGAAATAAAATATTTCACATTGCTTAATTTTATATTACTAATATTTATTGGTTGCATTTATTCATTTTTAGGAATTTTTCTGTCGTTGATTTTTGCCTTGTAATTCTAATTAGAATTTCTGTAGTAATATGTTAATTTATATTAGCAACGTTGTATAGTCTGTCAAGTAATTTAAAGCAGTAAAACTTAAGGTGTTTTATTTTTTAAGGTGTTTGTTTCCCCTTTTGGCATTTTACAAAAGCTTACAACATTATGCTAAAATGAAATTTGCTTACCAAATTGTATAACACATCTTTTTTTTTTTTGGTGCCGGTGATCGTACTCGTGACCTTGCGTTTTCGAGGCAGGCGCCAGAACCACTGAGCTAAATCCCTGGCCCCTATAATACATCATTTTAAGAGGGGTATTTTGTTATCTTTGGATACTGTTCATCTAAAATATTAATAATGAAGTGCTGGTAGTTCTGGAAAAAGATTTTCAATAAGTAGATATTATTCCACTCAACTAGTTGTACAAGAACAAGAGTTATATGTTGAACAATTCACTTTATTATATATATTGTAAACTACCAGAAGAAAATATGGAAGTCCAAAATAATTAGCATATCTTTGTATCTGTCGTAAGACGCACACGTAAAAGAAATTTTTGGTGATACTGGGGATTGAGCCCAGAGCCTTTGTGCTGAACTACATCCCCAGGGCTTTTTTATTTTTTATTTTAAAAATGAAAAAATTTGATAGCCTCTGTCTCTGGCACTTTTAATTTCTTTCTCTAGATCCATGTTTCCATCAAGGATTATTCTTTTCTACCTTAAGAATTTCCTTTAATGTTTCTTTAAGTGCAAATATAGTGACTATGGATCTCACAAAGTAATTGAAGTACCCAGACTGCTTGAACTTGCAATTTGCACTCTTGCAATCTTGCTACTGTATTTTATATGTTTTGCCACAATTAAAAAACATAATTGGCATTTGAAGCAAAACAAAGTGTTTTCGCATTCCAAGCTCAAGGTCCCGAGTTCAATCCCTGGTACCATAAAAAAAAGTGTTTTGGGAGTTTATAATACATGTAGAAATAAAATGCAAGACAACTCTAGTATAAAGATGGAATAGAAGACATTTAAATATTACTGCTGTGAAGGTCTTACATAAGATATGAAATAGAAAAATATTATTTAGAAGTAATCAGTGATGGGTTAAATTTTATATTATAAATCCTAGATTAACCACTAAATAAAACAATATAGCTAGTAAGATAGTATAGATTAATTTTAAAACAAATCCAAAAGAAAATCAGAAAAGAGGATAAGAGAAAGAGAAGATGGGAGAAATAGAAAACAAATAGCAAGATGATAACTTTAAAACTAACCAGTAAGAGCTGAGGATGTAAAAAAAAAAAAAAGAGCTGCAGTTGTAGTCAGTAGTACAACACTTGCCTAGCATGCTCAAAGCCCTAGATTCATTCCCTCATACTGCAAAAATGTAGGAGGCTGAGGCCAGAAAGTTGCAAGTTCAAAGACTGAGTAAGATAGTGAGATGACTGTCACAGAAAGAAAAGGAAGGAAGGATAGAAAGAAGGAAGGGGAAAAGAAAAAGAAAAGATGTCAATAATACATCAAGTATAAATAGTCAAAACACTTTAATAAAGAAACAGATTTTACTTTAAAAAGACACAGGTTAAAGGTAAATGGGTGTTAGCATACAAACATTAAACAAAATAAAGTGAAATGTCTATATTAGTGTCTGACAAAGTAGACTTCAGAACAGGGACTATTACCAAGGATAAAGACTACATTTCACAATAGCAAAAAGTCAATTTAAAAAGGGGACTGTCTACTTCTACATTCACATATATCTGATAAAAGAGCTAAAAAGCATGAAGCAAAAAGTGAGAGGTAAGAAAAAAAAGAAAAAAAAACTTATCAGGCATGGTGTGGCACGCCTGTAACTCCAACACTCATGAGGATCACTGTGAGTTTAAGGCCAGCCTGAACTGTATAATGAGATCCTGTCTCAAAAAAAAAAAAAAATCAATGAAACTTGAGCTAGTTCTTTTTAAAAGAACAATTAAATTTGTAAACTTCTAATTAAATTGATCAGGAAAAGGGTGACAGAACCCAATTTATTGATAATCACAACTAAAAGCAGAAACATCATGACACTACAGGTATTAAAAATCTTATGACAACTTTATTCCAGTAAGTTCAATAATTTATGTGAAGTTAACACGTTCCATGAAAGAAACAAATGGCTAGGCCGGACATTTAGCTCAGTGGTGCCGTGCCTGCCTTGTAAGGCACTGAGTTCGATCCCAGTTCCAGAAAACAAAACAAGAAACAAAAGGCTAAAGCTTACTGAAAAAGAAATAGAAGCTTCAGTAGCTTTCTATCCATTAAACAAGTTGAGTTCCTAATTTAAGCCCCCCCCATACATACACATAAATAAAACCTTCAACTCAGATGAATTCCTGGTGAAGTCTATCAAAATATTGTTCCAACCAGCTGAACTCATACCTGCAGTCTCCACAGAAGTGGTGGCAGAGCACTTCCCACAGAGGACAACCCTAGACCTTCTGGAGATGAGGCCAGCTGAAATTTCAATGAAAGAAGCACTACATGCCAAGGTGATTAGTCCAAAGCATTTAGTAGAGGAATTTATTTAAAGAGTGCTGCAGAAGTCAGGCACAGTGGCATGCACCTATACTCCTAGCTACTTGAGAGGCTGAGGTGGAAGGATCACAAGTTCAAGGCCAGCCTGAGCAACTTAGCAAGATCCTGTCTCAAAATTAAAGAAATAAAAGACAGGAAAGAAAAGAAAAAGAAAGAACGGCTAGCTCCAGGCATGGTGGTGCAGGCCTGTAATCCCAGCACTCAGGAAGCTGAGGTAGAAGGGTCTGAAGTTCAAGGCCAGCCTGGACTACAAGTGAGGCCCTATCACAAAACAAGATGAAAGGAAGATAGCTGACTGGTAGAGCACTCCTGGGTTCAATCTCCAGTACTGTTAAATAAATAAACAGTGCTGCAGAGATCCTTGAATTGGACAGCAAGAAAAACAGATGTTCTATCTGTAAGCAAGGGGTCAGATCATGGAGTTAACATGAAGGTTTAAAGAATTTAGCTCAGAGTATATGTCCTCTCCCCTCTCCCTCATTTTCTCTCCTCTTCTGATACATTTACAAACATATTAACATTATAACTGTTTCATATGTCTTATTATTTTGTGATGTATTCTTTATTTTCTCTATATTCTGTTAGAGTATTTTCTAACAACCTGCCTTCAAGTTCGTTAATTTTATAATCTGGGTTCAGTCAGCTGTTAAGCCCATCTAATGAATTTCTAGTTTCAGATTTTTCCATTTTTTAGTCCTAGAATACCCATTTGGTTGTATTTTTTAAGGGAAAGAAAAGAAACTCAACTTTAATTTTTGTATTCTCGGTAAATAGTGATGCCTGTGGTTTTTAGACAAAAACGAGCTATAAATTAATTTGGAAGGTCCAACTCTCAGGAGTCACTGCCAGTCACAGTCTTTGGGAAGAAATACTAGAAAGGACCCCTCTTTTATTTATTTATTTATTTATTAAATTTTTTTGGTACTGGGGATCAAACTCGGGTCCTTGCGCTTGCACAGCAGGTGGCAAAACCACTGAGCTAAATCCCTGGCCAAGGACCCCTCTTTTAAACAACATTCACTAATACATTGGCCATGGACATCTGTGAGCATTTCAGAAGGGGATAGAAGCTGCTGACCGTATTCATTGAAGCTAGTCCCCTCTTGTGACAGCCTTTGCAGAATAGCTGTACCCCTGCATTGGCCAGAGGAAGATTTTTTTTCAGCACAGACTCTTGCTTTAGTTAAAATTCACAATGCAGAAGATAAATTATAGTGCAGAATTGCAAATGTCTCCACTTTTGTCTGACATTTGGGCTGCTAATTAGTTTCTGCTTATTGTTAACATTCCATCTTCTCTGTTCTTCTTGTGAATAAAAAATACATAAATGTAAATACATTTTTATATATCCAGATTTCCATTTCAATATTCAGAAGCAGATATATAATTTCAGTGTCTGTCCTGAGCATGTGACCAGTGTCTAGATGCCATATTTTATACCCCATTATACTGCATTTTATTCCTAAAGCACTTTAGAAGCAAATTTGCTCAAAGAAGGTCCAGTTAAAAATAAAAATCTTCAAAGTAATAAGGATTTCATCTTCAAATGTGAGTCTCTTCCCAGATATAAGGATTATCTCTACTACCCAGTGACCCTCTGATGTTCCAAGCAGTATATGAAATGCATTGTGGATGCTGTTGTCCCCTTTATAACTGGAAAAAAATTGGGCATGCAGAGAGGTAATGCTTTATTAAGGGTCTATACTGGAGCATGGTGGAGCTGGGATTTTATACCAGGTCTTTCTAACTCCACAGCCTGTACTTTCTTCATCTGTATTCCAGGCTTTTGTCCTTCCTTAATTTCCAAGCAAAATTTGACAATCCAAGCAAAATAACATGAGCTAAGTGGATATTAGGCTTTGCATTTTTTAAGTCATACTGATATACAGTTTTTTTCTCAGCTGACATTTTTACAAAGACAATTTGTTCCTGTGACTTACCCTTTCCCTATGAAACTGCTATTGTCTTTCGAAGTTTCAAGGGTAACCTACTCCATCTCTGATTTCCTCTAATGCCCAGGGAAAGAGCTCTTGGCAGCCTACAGCTGAGGAAATCACTTGACCATTCATCTTCCCAACATCCTGCCAACTGCAGGCTATTCTTATTTTGTTTCTATCGATGTTGAAACATCTGTGATTCCTTCCTCACAGAAATCTCTGGTGAAAATTTACCAAATAGCATAAATGACTCCTGTTTATTGATTGACTGATTTGCTTCCAAAAAGAGGTCAAACATTGCTGTACTTTAATACATAGGTTTTGAATTAGTTGAAATTATACAATTCTGCTTATTATCTGTTATTCTATTGTAAAAGAATTACATCCTTCCATCATTATGTTCTCTATAGTATTCAAGTCATTTTATTCCTTTTTATGAATTCCAATTCTCTGATGAAAGTACCCATTTTTATTCATTTGTCCTTATTTTCTTTAGTCATTTTAATTAATTCTAGACATTTAAAGTCTTTGTCTTATTACTCCAATACCTGGAGCACTTATGGGTCTGTTTGTGTTGTCTATCTGTTCTCTTGATTACCAGCCACATTTTCCTACCTCTTGGTATACCTAGTGGCTTTTTATTGTATATCAGATATTTATATCTGGAATATAATAAAAAGTCTTGTAGAAGCAATAAAAACACTTGTGGACACCTTTTTACAGAAGGCCTGTAGAGATTCTGTATGGGTACCTCCTGCCAGACAAAGTTTCACCTTTCTTCTGTTAGGCAGATAGGATGAGGTACTGATCATCTCAATCTAAGCAGCAGTTAATTGAAACAGAACTAGTATGATTTAGTCCGTGGCCACTCTATTTCTGTTTCCAGGCTGGGCCTTCTTGGGCTTTTGTTTGAAAATCTAGTGGTTCTCTGTCTTCCCAACTTTGTATGATTGGCAGCAGATTCAGTTCTGCTCTTTGGATGTTCTGTCACTCTGTCTTTTTCCTACTTCCTCTTAACCCTCACAGCTTTCAACTGGCAAATATTTTGCAGAGAATACCAGCTATGTTTTGGCATCAGTTCTCTTTTTTTTTCAGTTCTCATTTTTCTAGGTGGACTTAGGGCCCTAAGCATCTCAGAATTATGGGAGATTTCCCCTTGCATTTTGCAACCCTTAGTCCAGCTTCCCAGATTTCCACATCCAGTCTCAGGACTCAAAAAATGTCCTATGGTGAAACATAGCTGTTTTTGGAGACCCTAATTTGTTCTACCACAGCCTCCATTTAACTCTCAAAAGACTTACTAGCTCCTTTCTCCCTGCATAGATCAAACTAAATACTCAATTCACACACAGAATGGGGAGGCAAATGTGCCCAGGAAAGAAAACATCCAGAAACTGTCAGCTCAACTCATTTTTCTGGTCATTGTTGCCTCTGCAGCTCTCTAGTATCTTAAAAATATGTTTTTTGTGAGTTTTAAACTTTTTAAAGTTATTGCAACCATAGCACAGTGTTAGAGTGCTATGTCCTATGCAAATCAGGATCTCAAAGCATGAGTTTTGATCTGAGTAAAGAACTGAAAAAACAGCTTTCAATGTTCAGCAATGATTTAAAACATTGCCAAGGATAGGTCTGAGGTGACGGTGCTCATACGATTAATGAACAAAGGTATACAAACCAGAATTTTGGTCACAACTTCAGAAGTAATTTTTGGCAATAAAGACATGGCTTCAACTGTGCCAATTCACATGATAGTATTTGGAGTAAAGATTATACATAATATTTTCTGGATGGAATATATTGATGAAACACATCAAATAATCTCAACTAAATTCCATTAAATCAATTAAATTGAATTTCTTTAAAATATGAGATATACTAAGAAAGTTAAGTGAAAAAAACTAAAATATTCAAGTAAAGAACAAATTGTGGGGCCGGGGATTTAGCTCAGTGGTTCTGGCACCTGCCTCAAAAGTGCAAGGAACCAAGTTCGATTCCCAGTACCTGAAAAAAAAAAAAAAGAATAAATTGTGATCTTTGGCAAAAAACATTAATTTTACATATGTATTATTAACAGTTACTTGATTTGCACTATCACTTGCTATTTAAATGTTAATAAAAACTTATTCAAACAGCTGATTTAGTTTAACTGTTTCATTTTTAAATTTAAAAATTCTTAAAATACTTTTATAAGTATTAGAAAATAATTTTTCTAAATTAAAAAAACTGCATGTGAAATATGCAACCAATGAGAGTTTTCAATAAAATATAAGGCAATTAGAACAAGAGATGTTTGCATGACAATGAATAAAATTCACAGGCAAATAATCTCAAAACTAATTTCTACAGAAACTTTTTTTACTGTAGCAGATTAAAGTATAATCTTAATTAAAGAGAGATTTGAACAAGTGTAGCAACTGTCATTTGTTGTTTTTTATATAATAGCTCATTGAAAATTTTGACAAAAGAACTTTAAAGAATGTATGAATATAAATATCCCTAAATAAATGTTTTTTAAAATTACATGGATAACAACATATATGATGAAATTAAAATATTGTATATTTCCTGTGATGATAATTTGTCACACATAATCTAAATATGATACTTAAACATAATATGTAAAATTGAATTCAATCATCTTTAATAATTTGCTGACTTTCACTCCACAGGCCATAACTTTACACATATTAGAAAAATATGACAGTCATTACAAAGATATTTATTAAGCCAGGAAGTTGGAATGCATTTTTTTTTAGAATAGGATAGCTTAATTCATAACTTTTAAATATCTAGACATTATCATGTGGGGCTCCATTTTGAATTCTTGCCAAGGACCCCACAAATGCTAGCGGCCAACATGAACCCAGCAACTCAACCACCAGTACATTTCAAGACAAGGTTGCTGCTCACTGAGAATTAGGGGTAAGGAAGCCTGATTTAATGACACTAGCTACTATTAGGCTTAGGTGTTTGGTAAATTCCACACTGTCAGGAAAGGGCAGTCTGAGGAGTATCCTAGAAATAATTGTTCTGGAAAGGATGTCATAGTCCCCAAAGCTGGTATATAGTTCAAGGAAGACTTCAGGGTCAGGAAAGGACAGGTGAAGCCACTGGTCTGCAGGACCCAGAGAAGGAAACACTATCCCCCTCCTGGGGCCAGAAAAGAGGGAGACAGATGTCAAGGCCAAGAACTAGGCACAAAGAGAGTCCCACAGGGACCAACAATAGGGAGAGAAATCAAGCTGGACTCTAACACGCTTCTCCCATGGAGGTCAAGGCAGCTGGTGGGGACTGGGCTAGAGGTGAGGATAAGGAAGAGCAGGCAGGTTACAGAGAACACAGGACTGGCAGAGAAGCCCAGGTAGACATGTGCAGAGCCAAAGACCTGGGCCAACCCTGGCCAAATGCAAGAATCTGGACTGTGATTAGGGTGAGGGAGACAGTAGGGTCAGGTAGAGAAAGGGAACTTCACTTTTTTCATACTAGGTGCAGCTTCCCTGCACCATGCCTGTACCTCACAGCCACAGAGTGCTATCTGGGTGGGAAAGGCCAAGGACTGGGCATTCCTGGCTCTGTAAAACAGCCAAAGAGTCCAGGACATACTAATTGGTAGCTACTGAAAACAGTTTGCAGATGAGTTTTCTCTGATTTCTGGAGAGAAGAGATGTCCAGCATCAAGTCAAAGATCAACACTTGCTCCCTTCTCCTTCTCCCTAGATTGAAAGAGGGTTTGGGGACAAATTCTTGAAGGTAGAGGGACTGAGAACCCAAGGAATGATAGCAAAAAAAGCATTCTGCTCTCTCTCACCCCTCAGGCTTTTTGCCCCTGCATATTCCTCCCAGGTTCTTCCTTTCCTAAACTGACCCAGAGGGAGGAGGGGATGCCCACACATTGTAACTTTAGAAGACATTCCATCCTGTCTGACTTCCCAGAGGTAATTGACTCTCAAATTCTTTTTCTCCAGGTCAGTCACAGAAGACTAAATTGGACATGTCCCAAAGGAAACTGACTAATTTACTAGGGGAAAAGTCACATCAAAAGCATGATAGTATAAGACCGCAGGGATGGATGAGGCCATAGGGAATCATTTTTTATTAGGACAGAATCAGATGCAGCCTCAGGAGATTCAGCTGGCCTTGGTGTGGATGCCAGGTCATTTCTCAAAGACCCAGCTTTACATGGCCCCCAGGGTTGAGCAATTCATTCCACCAGAGCAAGTGAATTAATGATGTTGAGAGACTGGGCTGTCTCCTGGCCTTGGGCTGAGATACTTGTCAGCACTGCACGGGATAAGCTAGCTTGATTCCCAAGGGAAAATAGAGAACTAACAACTATTGTGGGCCTACTCATATAATGTTTTAGGGCTCTCATCCCTACCACCACCATCATCATCACCCCCTGCTTCCACCTTGGTACTAGAGATTGAGCCCAGGGCCTTCACACTGAGCTACATCCCCAGCCTTTTTTTTATTGTTTTTTTATTTTGAGACAGGGTCTCCCTAAATCATTAAATTGCCCAACCTGAGCTTGAATTTCCAATTCTTCTGCCTCAGCCTCCCAGAGGGACCATACCCAGCTTAGTTTGGATCTTAAATATCCCTCAAATTTCCATGTGTTAAAGGCTCAATCCTCACTGTGGTGATAGTGGGAGGTGCTGTGGTTTGGGTCTGAAATGTCTCCCAAAGGCCCATGTACTAACTGCTTAGTCCCCAGCTTGGGACTTTTGGGAGCTGGTGGATACTTTAAGTAGTAGGGCCTAGTGGAAGGTTTTAGGTCACTGAGGGCATGCCCAGAAGAGGACTGCAGGACTTCATATCTGTCTGTCGGTCAGTATCTCTCCTCTCCCTCTCCCTTCCCCTCCCTCTCTTCTCGTCTCTCTCCCCACCCCCACTATGTATCCCAGGCTGAACTGTAATCACCATCTAGCCCAGGATGGCCTCCAACTTGCAATCCAGTTGCCTTAGCTTCCTGAGTGGTGGGATTACAGGTGTGTGCTACTATGCTTGATTCTCATTCATCTTCTCTCTCTCTCTCTCCCTCTCATCGTAAAGTAAAAGGCTTCGCTTCTACATACTTCCTGCCATTATATGCTACTTTGCCACAGGTCCAAAAGCAATAGGTCCACCTACCGATAGACTTCAACCTCCAAACTGTAAGCTAAATTAAACCTTTACCTTTATAAGTTGATTATCTCAGGGATTGTGTTATACTAATAAAAAGCTAACATGGGAGGTGATGAAACTTTTAAGAGGTGGGGCCAGCAGAATGTCTTTAGGTCATATGGCCTTCAAGGGGATTGTGGAACCTTTATATCCTCTTTCTTTTGCTTCCTGACCTTGAAGTCAGTGGTTTTACCTTGCCCTGGGTTCCTCCCATGATGTGCTGCCTAGCTACAGGCATAAAAGTAACAGAGCCAACCAATCACAGGATGAAAACTCCAATACTGTGAGCCAAAATATATTTCCCTTTATTAGGTGATTATCTCAGGTATTTGTTATAGATAGCAGTGATGGCGAATCTTTTAGACCAAATCCCCAAACTGCAACCCAAAACCCACTTATTTATTGCAATTAAACCTGAATACTGAGGTTTTAGTTTAGAAAAAAACACCATGGTAACTTGTCTCCCATGCCAACAGAGAGGGCTCTGGGCACACAGGCCAAAGGTTCGCCACCACTGTGTTATAGTAACACAAGCACCAATAAGAATACAGATTCAGGAAAGCAGGTGGGAGCTAGGCATGATGGCACATATCTATAATCCCAGCTACTCAAGAGGCTGAGGCAGGAGGATCACAAATTTGAGGCCACCCTGGGCAACTTAATGAGAACTTGCTCAAAATAAAGTAAAATAAAATAAATTAAAAGACAGGTGATAATACCCAGTGCCAGTGAAGGTATAGTAAAACATTACATGCTGTTGGTGAGTATATAATTTGTACAATATTTTTTGGAAGCAATTTGGTAATATCATTAAGCAATTTAAGCACACACTCATACTTTTTAACATAGCAATTTCATTGCCAAGAATTTATTTTACAGATTTACAGGTATGTAAAAGTTTCTGAAAAAGAACATTCATGGCAGTATTGTTTATAATGGTAAAATAATGGAAACAAATACCCATCAGTAGAGGGCCAATTGAGTAAAATAGGTCTTATATCTTATAAAATGAATGAGATAGAACTATAAGTGCTGCTATGGAAAGGTATACAAGATAAATTCAGAAAGGAAAGCAAGTTGTAGAAGAGCCTTTTAAACTATCCCATTTGGGGTTTTTTGACATGAATTGGTTCTCCATGTATTTATACTAGAATAGAAAACATCAAGAAATATACACATATACAAGAAACTGAATAGTGGCTGCCACTTGGGGGACCTTCACTTTTTATTTTACATTTATTTTCATGAACGTGTATTACTTTCAAAACATATAAGAAAAGTTAAAGAAGGAAAAGGAGACCAATGAGAAGTAATTTGTCAACATGAAAAGCAGAAATTTATTATTAGAAGAAAAACTCAGGGAACGGGCCTAACGGTAAGCAAGACATGGTGGCTGATGGATGGACCTTTCCTGACCACATAAACTTGCTGCTAACACTTGCCAACCTCCAATTCCTTGAGACTCAAGCAGTCTTCTGTGGGGCCCATTCAACATGGTTGAGGCCAGAGCGCAGTTTCCTTCCCTACTAGAACTGGATAGCTGAGTTGTCCAGGAACAGGAGTGGGGAAAACACTGGTAGCCAGAGTCATTGGCAGAGATTTGCACCTGGGAAAGTCTCAGATCAGCTGAAGCTGAAGGCAGCAAGTCTAGCCAATCCCTGTCCCAGCTAATGACACTATTGATCTCCAGCTTGGTTACCACTGAGTCTTGGCACAGCTGAGGTAATGGCAGTCACAAGTCTCCAACAACAGCAGAAGGAAGCAATCATCATGGCTGGGTCAGGAATGCACTGGGTAAGACAAGCTTGGAAAAATCCCAGAAACACTTGAAATTTTACCAGAGACCAGGCTGTCTGAGTACTTTAAGAGTCTTATATTAATGATATTCATATTTCATTCCTTCATTTGATACTTTGAGCTCTTACCGTACCAAGTACAGGAGTTATTACAGTGAGCAAGGAAAACCATGGAATTTATGAGGTTGAATTAAATGAAAATAGAATTGCCAATGTTCAACTTTTCTGGACCCACAAAAATGATGAATTTTAATGGATCATTGTAAATACATTCTGGCAAGAGAAAAAAAAACTGCACTGCCCAATTAATGGCTTGATTACAACTGTGAAAAGAACTATGAAGGAGAAATCAGAGGTGATCCAGTCTCATGTGCACGCATGCATGTCTGTGTTGGTAGCCAAGAAAGGTTTCCCTATGTGAGTTACTTTTGAGGACACAAGAATGAAGAAGAATTAACTTAGTGATGGAGAGAGAGGGAGATCACTCCTGGCCAAGTCAGGTACAAAGGCTGGAAGGACAGGAATCGGGCATGTTCCCTGGCTGAGAATGTGACTGAGCCAGAAGAGAGTCAGGGATGACAGAGGATGAAGCTGGAGGCAAGCAGGAGCCACATCAGGTAGAGCTTCATAGTTGCATTAAGATTTTATGCCATCAGGTTTAAAAGACAATGGCATATTATTTATATTCAACAGGTGGCAAAGTCTAGAGTTACAAAAAATGCTCTCTCCCTTGCTACAGACAGCTATTCTGCTAGGATAGGGTTGCCACAGGATTGGAACCTAGGTTCTTCGAACAAGCTTTCTGTTTTTTTTGTTTGTTGTTTTTTTGGTACCGGGGATTGAACTCGAGTCCATGCGCTTGTGCAGCAGGCAGCGAAACCACTGAGCTAAATCCCTGGCCCCTCAACAAGTTTTCTGAACACCAAATCCCCCTGGGAGGGTGAAAGCAAACTGCAGCAGGCAGGGAGGCCAGGGCCTCTCTTGGTGGAGGTCAAGGAGGCTCTATGCAACCCGGATGCCCACCTGGGGCTGCCTGGCAGCTTAGTGCCCAGTAGTACTGTAGGAACCAGCACATGAAGAAGCAGCAGATGAGTTTTTCCAGGTAGCTATTAAGGCCCAGCAATGCCAAGCTGAGGGGGTGCAGGATCCAGAGCATGGGGATGGCACAGCACCTGATACCCTCATCTTGCCACCCAGGGCACCAGCAGTGTGTGGTAGGAATCCAGGCCAAGGACAAAGCAACAGCTGTCCTGACACCATGGTCATTCCTGGCCCTGTGTCATTGTGAACTGGCAGGGCAGGGTAGGGGCTGAGAGCACCACGCCAAGCCGACTAGGGCACAAGCACCTCCAGGAAGGCCACAAAGAGGGCCCCAGTGGTACTAGACAGGCCCAAGCATGCCTAGCCATGCTCCACCTTGGCCAGGTTGAGCAGGTAGAGACTCAGGGTCTGGCCCAGGCACTCACTGCTGCAGACAAACACTGCCAGCAGAGCCTCAGTGGCAGGTAGCCCCAGGTCCAACATCGTCATAGGCCAAGGGCACCATGATCATTCCCACCAGGTCATCCCAGGGACTACAGCCTCCAGCACCCAGGTCCTCAACACTATTGACCTTGAACTGGGGGAGAAGAAGAGAGTCACTGTAGAGGCCTGCCTACAAAAAGAAGACCCCATTCTATCCTCTTCCCATTGCAGTCCCCTCTCCTTCAGTCCTTGCTGGGAGGGAATACTAGAGGCAAGGAAGACCAGGAGAGAAGAGATGAGAACCAAATTCAGCCAGAGAGGAGGGGAATGGATCCCAGAGTTCTTGGTGAAAAGCTGCGGGGAATGAGAAAAAAGCAATTCCAGAAAGCTCAAAAATTTCCAGCCTTGGCACCTGGAAGGTGGAAGTGCCTCTTATGGATGAAGTATGGTCAAAGATGTGGGCCACAGATATGTGAAGCAAACCCACAGAGGGCTGAACCAACAAGGAGTTCTAGAGAAACCAAGCTGGGATATAAAGAGAGCCCTTCCCAGAGAGAGGTCCAGCCCCCTCCCTGCACCACCCAGATCAGTGGTAGAGGGAGTGAGGCATAGATGGAGGAATGGTCTTGTGATGCTGGAACAAAGACAGGCCTAGCCATAGTGACCCTGGACTTGCCTTGGTGAAGGTCCCCTGGGAAGATGCCCCAAGGTCTGCAACACCCTTGGTAGAGCCAAAAAGGTTTCACATCTCTCAAGCCTTCCAGGCTGTTTCCTCATACTTCACCTTCTGACCACAAAGAAGTCCTAGGTCAGACTCATAACTCTGGACAGCAAAGCAAAAACAACACAGGCCCAGGAATCTGGCAGCTTCTGGATACAGACATTTATTTGCCATGTAACCTTGGGCAAGTTACTCAGCCTGAGGCTGACTTCACTGCTGTAAAATGGAGATTACAATACCTATCTCATAGGGTTGTTGGGAGGATTATGAGAAAACATAAGTAAAACTCTGAGCCCTGAGGGTGACACTGGGGAGATACTTCATAACTGTTAGCTCCTTCCCTTTGAGGCAGCACACAGATTAATGTGTACACCCACACAAGCACATATACAATGTTAGAGACAGACACCCTAAGCAAGTAAAACACAAAAACATCTGGCATCTGGGCATATCCTACCCTCTCCCTAAGGGCTATAAGTGCATAAACCCATTTCCTGTTACTA
The DNA here is from genome assembly GCF_053883595.1 of Heterocephalus glaber. Classification (NCBI taxonomy): domain Eukaryota; kingdom Metazoa; phylum Chordata; class Mammalia; order Rodentia; family Bathyergidae; genus Heterocephalus; species Heterocephalus glaber. The sequence goes on along the minus strand of NW_028258302.1, from coordinate 8,546,653 downwards.
TTTTCGACACGTAAACGTATCCCTAGGATGTTCTAAAACTCAGTCCCTCCAATACCAAAATCTAGACTTCTGCCATTGAGCCTCTCAGCCTCTGGTCTTCTGCAGGATTGAGTATATTCTTCTCCTCCTTCAGTTCTCGGCTCTAGTCCCCATAAACCCCATCTACAACTCCCTCCATCATCCAAGATTATTCAAATTACCTCTTGTTCTAGGTGCTAGAGCTCTCTAGGGTCCTGGGATCCTAGCTTTAAGGTGTTGAGACAGGACAGAATCCCCTCCCACCCACACATGTCAGGAGCTCCAAGTTAATCCCCAGGACATGACCTGAAGAATGGGCTCAAAACCGCCAGAGGTGGCAGGTGTGAGCGGGGTTTGTGGGGGTGCAGCCAGGGTTCCAAGGGAAGGGAATGTCATGCAGGGTAGGAGCGCCTTCAGCACAGGAAGGCAGAAATAAGGTGTTAGGAAGACTAGGCAGCTGAATGTTATTGTGCTGAGCTGACCTGGTCTTAGGCTGCAGATTGGGGGGGGGGGCATATTTTCTGAGGCCTGGCTTCTCTTTGGGCTACCGAAGAGGTACTGCTGAGGCTCAAGATACTCCTATGCTGTCAATCCCAACTGCTCCTCCACATCAGGTGGCCAGCCCCTTTCTCCAGCACCTTGCCTATTCCACAGTTGCTGGGCCAGCCCTACAGCCAAGCTTGAGGAGCTGGTTGCTGCTAATCCACCCAGGGCCCAAGACTTGGTAAACAGATGCCCTCAAGAGCATGCCAGCTGTGACAGGTTTTACTCAAAGTCCCGACTAAAGACAGGCTCGCTATAGCATCCTGGAGAGAGTGGAGAAACTATGAGGCCATGATCTCAGGGGCTCCAGGTTCTATTTTCACAAGTCTCAAAATTTTCAGGCAGAGGGGCAATTCTGGAAAGCAGGAAAAATTTAATCACAGTAGACAAGTCTTCCAGGTGTCATGCTTGCCCATTTTCAGCTTTGGCAGCTGGTACAGTGGAAAGTGTGGGTTCTGAAATCAATCAGGCCTTACTTTTAGACTGTTTTGATACACAGATAATAACACTTTCCAGTATTCTCTTTGGTAGAACAAATCAATATTTAATAGCCTTTACTGAGCACTTACTATGTTTCAGGCTATGAAATATTTACTGTTATGGTCCTTTTTTTTAACTTAAGTTATGAAGTGCCAGCTCAATGGTGCACATCTGTAATCCCAGCTACTCAGAAGGCTGAGGCAGGAGGATCACAAGTTCAAGGCCAGTCTGGGCAACATGGTGAGACTCTGTGTCAAAAAATAAAAAGGGCTGGAGATATAGTTCATTGGTAGAGTACCTGGGTAGTATGTACAAGGCCCTGGGGTTTAATCTCCATCATGGAGGGGTGGAGAGAGCTAGGAAGTGGCAGATAATACCTCCTCCCAGCCACCTTACTAGTGATTGGTTTAGGAATGGAAATGTGACACAATTCTGGCCAATGAGATATGAAGGAAAATCTAGCTTTCCTTTCTCTGCCTTTTCATCTTTGGATGTTATGTGCAAATATGCTGTCTGGAGCTGCTGCAGCTATTTTGCAACGCTGAAGGAAGTAGCCAATGAACTGAAAACAGCAGAACAGAAAGCTGAAAAGTTGGTCCTTACTGTTTTTATTAGTTAGCCCAATTAGCCAACACTGAAACTGAAGCTATCTCTGAACCCGTTATGTGAAAGAAAGTCTTATTGACTATGCCACGTGCATTTACATACTACTGATTCATCCTTGTTATAGGTAGACTGAGTGCATTACTGTGCTTGAAGACACAAGGAAAGAGCCAACTAAGAGTGTCAACTTGCTTGAGGTTCACGTCTGTCAGGGACAGAGCAGGAATTACCATTGTATTGTATAGTGAACACAAAGTGGAATAATACACATAGATGTCTTTTACTACTGTGGCTCCCCAAATCTATTGTCCCTACTCCAAAAGATTTACAGGCAGATGGCTAAATACTTGCTTAACTAAATGAACTCTTTTCCTTCATTCTTTTCCCTTGTGATTCCCACAAGGACCCCACTGGACTGCTTGATGACACAGCAGTAGGTGCCGTAACATGTTGCCTACTTTCCCTTGAGAACTGCCATACACATATCCTTCTGATCCCCAAGGACCTCTCCAATGCCTCCCAAGCCTTGGGCCCTGCTGTACCATTCAGCATTCCAGGGAGCTGGCTGTCTCTTGCGTCCATGTAGAAGTCAAGAAGCACTGAACTGAGTGCCACACCTCACTACCATAGGCTGGTGATTTCTGGTCTTATGACTTGAGCCCACCTTTGTTAGTTCTGTAAATCTAAACTATGAGAGATAAAAAGAAATGGGAAGGAATCCCTCATATGGCTCAGAAGGGTATAGGCAGAAGCAGATAAACACTGCCTCCAAATTTTTGAGTATGTATTAATAACCTTTACAATGTGCATGCCTTTTGAACCAGCATCTTCATTTCTAGGGAATGCAAATACAGTATAAGTATGCAAAGGTGATTTGTTGTGAGGTTTACAATTACAGAAAATTGGGAACAACCCAAATGTTCCTTATAGGAGGTAAATACAATATACACCCTTACAATGGAATATTATATAGCTATTAACATTGATGAGGTAAAACACAATGGCAGAATGTCAGGTTTAAAAAGTAGATAACAAAGTAGATTAAATTATCTCATCTTCATTTAAAAACATGTATCTGTACAAAGGAATAGAAAAGGTTGAGAGGTATAGTTATACCAAGGCAGGAAAAGTGGTTATCTGGGTGATTCAAATTTTTGGTGATTCAAATGTTTTCTATTTATTTTCTATTTTCACATGACATGAGGATTATTAATATGTGTAATATACATCCCTCAAAACAGAAGAGCATAGTTACAGAGAGAAATCAGGGCCAGGTAGACCAGATGTTTCTTTCAACACTGGATGACTAGGAACAAACTGATAATAAAATGGTAGGCTCTGTATGTTCAAGCATGTTCCTGCTGTCATAGCTGGCATGAAGAGACTCTCTGCTCCCAGGGTTTCTTCAACACACTCTTCTTCCTACAATATCTGCCCACCTTTTTAGTTTGGACTAAGGATTGGCAGATATCCAGCAGCCTCAGAAGCCCCAGGCAGATGATGGCGGGGATGCACGTACTCAGGCACTCTTTCAGGCATGCCAATGTGAAGATAGCCCCTGGAATGGAAAGTGAGGTCCCTGAGTCTCCCCGGGTCACTAAGGAGATCCAGGGACTCAGGAGTTCCATCCTAGGCTGACCTACTCCAGTCCAAGCTTCTGGTTATACACTGAACCACGACATACCCCACACCAAACCAGATATACTCATATCTGATCTCACAGAGAAAGCAGGACCAAGAATTAGAACCCTTTCAAACTAAGGCCCTCTCCAAGAGCAAGCAAGAAAGAGAAATGATCCAGCCAAACCAGGGACTGAGGTGGGAGGACGGGGACTGGGGAACAAATTCTCCCTGATTCTTTTCCTGTCTTAATTCTACATCGACTGAAGGGAAGGAGGCCAGAGGACTGGTGATGGAAGTGTGGCAAAGATCTTAAAATGAAGAAAGTTCAGGAAATGGAAAAGAATGCTTGGGGAGCAGGGTGGTAGTAGTGGCAGCAATGGTGACATTGGCCAGGGGATGTAGAAGAGCCTGAAGATGTCTGGTCACTGAAGTATGAGCTGTCTTTGCACATAAGCAGCCCCTGTGGGCAGAGATTTAGGAGGGGCCTCTCTAGGGAAATTCTCTACCTTCTTGTTCAAGGGGCCCCACTTCCCTGCTCTCTACTCCCACCTGTAAGACTCATAATCAAGAGGCAGCTGCTGCTCCACCCCCTCATCCCAGGATTGGGCATGTAGAGGAAGGGGTAGGGGCTGTGAGGTTACAATACATCCTCACAATGGAATACTACCTAGCCATATAAGTGATGATGGAGAAAGTGTACTTGACATGGGTCAGTGTTATGATATGTTAAGTTGCAAAAGCACCTGTCCTAGCCTGAAGAGTAGAAACTGAGCAGAGCAGAAGTACTCCTGTTCCCAGAGAAAAAAGGTGACAGCAGTAAGGTGGAACAGCTAAATCTATCATCTTCCCCCAGAAGACCCATTTCCCCAGGCCAGCTGGCCCCCTTACCCATCATTAGCAGGGTCAAGAACAAGTTACTGATCTCTTGTAGTATCGGTGGGCCCAAAGCCATCAGCAACCCAGCCAGCAGTTCCAGCCAGCCCACAGTTGTTTGGTAGTTCATGGGATCAGGCTGGTAGCCAAACAACTTCAAGGGAAACACTTCAGCAAACTGCACGAACAGGGCTTTCTAGGGGTGGCAGGGAATACCTATCAGCCACACTGGCCAAGGTTGCACCGCCCAGAGGCCCCACAGGGGCATTGTACACCTGTCCCCTCAACTTTCCCAGGAAAGCAACTACTATTCTACACCAGATCCAGGCCTGAGAGAGGAGAGGACCCCTCATGAGGGTGAGCACTGGAACCAGGGAACCAGCCTAGGCTCCAAGTGAGAAGGGCTGGGTGGAGTTGTCGAGACTACTTGACTTCCTTGAAACAGATTATAACTCAGATCCAAATCCCAGTTAGAGGGAATGTGCCCTGGGCCTTCCCATCTAATGCCAAGGCCTTAGGAATGCCACAGATCTTTCCTTCCTGCCGGGCCTGGTTTCTCTTCAGGCTGCTCAGCAGGGAATATATGAAGATGGGGTCAGAAGAACTCATTAAACAGATTTTACCTCCAATCTCCAGTGTGGGGTCCTACATCCCTCTGTGGTAGATAAAAGGAGTGGGTGAAGGAGCTCAAAGTGACTTATCTGGTTGTTCAAATGATTCATTTTGCCCTGAGTCAAAGGACAGATTTACCCTGACCCTCAGGGCTATCTGCTCTTCACCTTAGCACTACCTCTCCACTCAACCCTGGAATGAAGAAACTCTAAGCCATTTGGCTCTAGCCATGTACTGCTCCCTATAAACCACCACTCTACGCCAAAGAAGAGGGAATCACCAGGCCTAGGAAAGGGAGACCTCTGTTACCTTGCTGTTCCAGCCCTGGCTACTCCCTCTGCTTAGCTAGCCATAGTGGCACAGCCTGGAATCTGAGCACTCTGGGAAGCTCAGGGAGGAGGATGGCAAGTTTGAGCCCAGCCTAGGCAATCTAGTGAGACCCTGTCTATAAATGTAAACAAATAAATGTGGTGAACATAGCTCCGTGTGAAGGACTTGAGTCAATGTTACAGTGTGTTAAGGTTCAGTTCCCGATAAGAACAACAAACCAAGTCTGGCTTCTTTGAGGGACTGGGGGGATTGGTGGTCAGGGCATGAAACCTTGCCCTAGTTTGGAATCAAATACGAAGGAGACTGGCAAGGATTTCTAGGCTTCTCTTTCTGGCTTCATGGGGGAAGAATTCTGGATTCTGAGTTAGAAGCCTCTAGTTTGGGTCCTGCTTCCTGTCTGGTCGAATAACCTTTAGCAGATTACCCTTCACCCTCGGGGTGCGTTTCCTACCCTGCAAAATGAAGATTAGTAGAGCACTGCCTCGCGAACATCAGAGTACTCCGAAGCGAACGAGGTACAGGTGGGGAGCACGCTCGGCCACTCCCCCAACCCCACCCTCGGGTCCCCGGCCTTCTTCGCAGTCTAAATTTGCCTGGGGCCAACGGGGCTCAGCCAGAGGGAAAGTTCCGTCCCCTCCCGCCTCCGGAAGATCCCAAGAACTCGAGTAACTCCGTAGGAAGGCCCGGCGCTGCCCCCTAGCTCCAGGGCAGTCTAGCCGGGAGGCAGGCGGCCCGCGGGGGCTCGGCGGGGCAGCCAGGCCAAGCACACGCCGCCCCCGTCCCGGCCCCGCTGTCCCGCCGCACCGCTCACCATCTGCTCGGACTCCGGAGCCGAGAGCGGCCAGAGCTTGGCCGCCCCGGTGAGCGCGAAGAAACCGCCCAGCAGGACGCGCAGCGCGACGAACACGAGCGCCATGGCCGCGCCCGCCCTCCCGGACGCCCTGACGAAAGCCCGCCCCGCCCCCGGCGCATCTCCCCCAGAGCGGCCGCCCCAGCTGCTCGCCCTAGCCCCCCGGGGGGTTGCCGCGGTTTGCGCCAGTCGCGTGCGCAGGGCGAAAGCGTGTGGGTGGAACACCTCGTCTCGCAGAGGGATACACTGAGGCCCTAACTGGTAATTGGCCCCTCTCATCTAGAGAAGTCTGTCTCCCAGGCAACACCAAGCGAAAGCAAACGCGGGGATGTGGCTGTAAGACCCGGCTTCATTCCTGCCTGGGCCACACTACTGGTGGATCTGAGCTGTCACCCTACCCCAGCAGTTCTCCTTGAGTTGGTAACAGGCCTACCAAAATTTCCCCTCAGTAAGGGCTAAGAAAATTAGTTGTAAATTAAGCTAATTTATAGTTAAATCAATAACCAGTAATTGTAAAAATGTCCTTTTCCATCTTTGCCTGAAATATATTTTCCTTCTAAGTTCTCTCAGCTGAAATTGAAATGTGAAAAGTTTGAAAATTCAGATAACAAGCCACGGGAAGAGAGGCTTTCACCGAACAAAGGCCTGACATCTAAGGGTAGATGGGCAAACACAGGCCAAATTCTGCCATCGGTCTTTATTATTATTATTATTATTATTATTATTTTTAACTCTCCTCTCCCTTCAAGAAGTTTACTTTTTTTTCCAGTACCGGGGATCAAACTCAGGATCTTGGGCTTGCAAGGCAGGCGAGGCAACCCTGAGCTAAATCCCCTGGCCAAGATGTTTACACTTTTTTTTTTTTGGTACTGGGGATTGAACTCAGGGCCTTGAGCTTGCAAGGCAGGCAACAGAACCACTGAGCTAAATCCCTGGCCCAAACTTTTTTTTTTTGGTACCGGGGTCAAACTCTGGTCCTTGCGCTTGCGCAGCAGGCAGCGAAACCACTGAGCTAAATCCCCGGCCCATGTTTACACTTTTTAATGATGAAAATTTTTTCAAGTGTCTTCCATAACACATGAAAATTATGAGAAACTCGTATCTCAGCGTTCACAGATTTAAAGGATTCTTGAAACACAGCCATTATGTCTATGGCTATTTTGCATTGCAAACTGCAGAATAGTGGCCAAAGTATTGAGGCAGGAGAAAGGTTGTGACGGCTTAGGTGACAGCTGGTGGCCAGGAGAAAAAAATTCTTTTGGAGGCAAACCTTTGCTCCAACCTTACCTCACTCCACTGTTTGATGTAAAGGCAGGTCTCAAACGTGTTAGTTGTAAATTACTAAGAAGAAAATAGGATGGGCACTAAGGAGTTGATTTTGGCAGAGATGCAAAGTAACTGAGACCCTCATTTAAATGATCAGACACCCATTAAGGGGGGGTACTACTGGCCAAGCACAAAACAAGAGTTGAGTACAAAATCATATGTGGACTGTGACTGCTACATGTTCTTGGGTATACAATATGATACACTTCTTACACTTGCTAAAGCTTTTACAGTGGATCCTCAACATATGACAAACTCAGTTTGTTCCCAAAGGCTGGTTGTAACTCAAGTTAGTTAATTGCCTTCAAAGTCTCTCTCTCCTTATAATTTTAGGCCACCTTCTTCCAGGCAGATCTCAGTGCTCTTAGAAAGACAATGGCCCAGGATTTCTCAACCCCACAAAGGAAAGGATGTTGTAACGTTCCTTCCAGAACTCTTTAAGCATTAAATCTGAGACCAGCTGGAAACACAAGTGACTGGCATGCATACATGTCGTAACTCATGACTCTATTCGTAAGTTAAAACTAAAACTCCAGTCATAACCCAAGTTCATATGATAGGCCGGTTGTAACTCTAGGGTCCACTGTATTTTAAAAAGTATATTATCCAGCTAAGCATGGTGGCACATGCCTGTAATGCCAGAATTCTGGGAGGTTGATGAAAGTGATTTTGAATTTCAGCCTAACTTGGGCAACTTAGCAAAACTGTCTCAAAAAATTTTAAAAGGGCTGGGAGGTAGCTGAGTGCAAAGGCCTTGGGTTCCATCACCAGGAAAAAAAAATGCATGTAATTTCACTGAACCTCCAGCACAGGACTTCTCTGTAGAATAGCCTCCCTTGCTGTTCTTTATCCTGTCAACAGAGCAGCCCAATACTGCATCCAGGTGATTCTAATAAACTGTCCCTTTACTAATTCTCTTTGGCAGTGTCTTTCATCTTTTGTGAGTCAAAGAACTCATGGTGCTAGTGACAGGATAGCTACAAAGCCTACAATATTTACTACCTAGCCCTTTATGAAAAGTCTGGTTTTTGTTTTTGGTTTTTTGGCACAGGGTCTTGCTATGCAGTTCAGGCTGGCTTTGAACTCTAGGCAATCCTCCTGCCTCAGCTTCCCAAGTGCTGGGATTACAGGCATGCACCACCACACCTGGCTTTATGAAGTCTGCCAAGCCCTGGTCTTGTGGGCCAGAGAAGCCCCAAATAAGGGTCTCAAACTTGCATGCTGCTTCCAGTTCCAGTTAGCCAAGCTACTTAGATCTGTTTTACATAACCTACTGTGGATAGGTGGTTGCTTGGATGAAGACTGAAATTTCTTGTCCTGTTGAGTTCAAACTCTTTCAACATCCAGGTTGTGCTATTACATTATCAACTGGGCCTTTTATTATCTGGAATCTTGGTCACTAATCCAAGTTTATATGCCCATTTAAGAACTAAATTCTCTACCTTCGATTGTTAAAATTATATGTAATAATGTACAAATGTGTAACTATTAAATCTCTCCATGAAAAGGGAAAATTTATTAAAGCACTTATTTAATCGCAAATCCACAAACAAATTCACATTAGGAAATTATATTTTAGCATATTTATACAAACTTTAACACAAAATTATAGACTTTGATGATATCAGCAATATGCATGTTGCTATTCTTTCTCTTTTACTAGTTTTTCTATCCTTGGAATTAATGATGTGACTGCAAGTCTTAAGGCAGGGCCAGAAACCAAGAGGTTTCTTTGTTTTGACTCTGTCAAAGCTGAAAATGTAGCATCACACAAATAAACAGTTGAAAAAGGCAATAAAACTTTCACTGCCTTTTCATGGAGTTCTGGATAACTTGTTTTTGCATTTATCCAAAACTGAGTTATAGACATTGACTTAAATACTGATTGTAATCCTAAATCTGAAGATAACTGTGTTAGTTTCTCTTCTTCAAAGTCAGTGAGATTATTATTTTGGTGATTCATAAAAGGATTAATTACCCACAGATTCCCTGAACGCAAATCATCCTCTGGTGGGTGACAGTCATGGAACATTTGAGAAAGTCCTTTCAGGTGCTCAAAAATAATGCTTCTGAGATTTTTCACATTCAAGTCTGATGAGTTTGAGAATTCAGAAAATGAAGGGAACATGTCATAATCATTCTCTTGTGTGCGCTTCAACCACATCTTTAACTTTTTCTTAAATACATCAATTTTGTCACATAAACTGAAGCAAGTAGTCATGGTTCCTTGGAGACTTGAATTTAATTCATTTATAAGTGAAAATATATCTGCTAAATAGGCCAGCTTTGCAATCCATTCCTCATCATGAAAGTACTTGGCCAAATCTGAATGCTTTTGATTTAAAAATATTTCCATTTCATGTCGTAATTCAAATAATCTTGTTAAAATTCTTCCTCGTGATATCCAACGTACTTCAGCACGAAGAGGTAAATTCACGTGCTCAGATCCCATCTCATCACACAAAATTGTTAGCATTCGTGAATTCAATGCATTGCTCTTTACAAAATTTAAAATTTGTGCTGACTGCAAAAGAATTTCATGTAAGCACAGAGACAACTTTTCAGCTGCTAAATGTTCACGATGAATAAAACAATGTGTAAATGCCACTGAATTCATAGCAACTTCTTGAACTTTTGCCCTTAAGCCAGAACATCTGTCAGTCATACTTGCAGCACCATCAGTACAGAGACCAACACAGTATTTCCAGTTCAGAGATTTACTATCAATATATTTATTTATTAGTTCAAATATTTTAAAACCAGTGATTTGAGAAGACATTTCAATGCAAAATAATAATTCTTCTTTTATATCACTACAATCATAATCAATGAAACGAATATAGCATAACAGAAGGGTCACAGCAGAGAATTCTGATGACTCATCTATCTGAAGGGCAAACCACTTTGACTCTCTGACCTTGTGAATCAGCTGGTCTTCAATGTCTGCAGATAGTTCATCAATCCTGTATCCAATTGTATTATTAGAAAGAGGAATGGTTTGCATTTTGTCTCCAGCACTTGAACCCAAAACCTCTGAACACATTTCTACTAAATATGGTTTAATTAATTCTTCTGCAATGGAGAATGGCTTCTTGCTGGCAGCAATTTGGAAAGCAATTAAATAAGAAGCTTTCACAAGTGACTTTTCAACTAGTAAACACTTTTTTAAAGAACTGTTTTGACATTCCATTTCAAGAGATTTCTGTTCAAAAAAATCTACTGGCTTGTCTTCTAATTCTGAATGTTTTGTCTTCAAATGATGAGAAAGATTTGCTGGCTTCATGTTTTCACTGGGTAAAATTTCTCCACAAATGACACACTGTGGTCTTGGTGAGCTCTCTTTTGATCCAGGACAGATAATAAAACCAACTTTTAAATATTCTGCATCATAAGTGTGGAAAAACCCTATTCTCTTTTTCTTTGCAGGTGGAGAATTAAACTCTGCATCACTTTTCTCATTAAGCATAGGTAAATCTGAAGGAAATAATTGAGATCACTGTTTTAGGTTCAAGAACAAATATGCAATGTTCTTTGTTTTTCCCCTACACATTTAAAATTTATATTTGGCTACTTGTATTTATCAAAAGAACACAGTGATTGAAAACAAACCATAATCCTCCATGATGCCATTAAAAACTGAATTTCTCCTTTGCCCAAACTTGGTCACTAACTATAATAAAACTGGAGGCTATGGAACAGGTATAAGTAATCCCAAGTATCCAACAGATTTCTGGAATTAGCTTTGAAGTCCAAAGAATACATCAAATTAAGAGTAAATTACTTTATTTCAAAGAGTTTAGAAAAAACAAAAGACAAAACAAACATCAGAAAAAGTTAACAATTTAGTGAATCTAGATAAAGGATGTGCTGATATTCATTATATTTTATTTTCAACCTGTCTGAATTGTGAAATTTTTGAAAATTAAAGTGAGTAGGGCCAGGGATTTAGCTCAGTGGTTCCGCCACCTGCTGTGCAAGCGCAAGGACCTGAGTTCGATCCCCGGTACCAAAAAAAAAAAAAAAAAAAAAAAATTAAAGTGAGTGAAAATATAAGGGTAATTATTGACTTTAAAAACCAATGTCGGGCTGAGGATTTAGCTCAGTGGTTCCGCCGTGTGTTGCACAAGCACAAGGACCCGAGTTCGATCCCCGGTACCAAAAAAAAAAAACCAATGTCAGTGAGTGTAGATCAATGGATCCTCTCTAACACTGATGGTTAAAACATAAACTGATACATAACTTTTCAGGAAGGCAATTTAGCAGCAGGTTTCAAAAGCCTTAAAAATCTATGATAGACTTTGAATCAGTAATTCTACTGCTTAGGATTTATCCTAAAGACATAATAAAGCAAGTGGACAAAAATCCATTAACACAGCTTAACTAAAAACTGCTTATAAATATTAAAAATCTAGGGCCTGGAAGTATAGCTCAGTGGCAGAGCACTTACCTAGTATGTATGAGACCCTGCATTTGACCCTGGACAAAAGAACCTAAACATCTGCTCTTACAAGATTAGTAATGTTATATATACTGGAGTCTATATCTATTAAGAATCTCAGTGTAGGGCTGGGAATTTAGCTCAGTGGTGCCGCCGCCAGCCTCTCAAGCGCACGGTCCTGAGTTTAATCCCCAGTACAAAAAAAAGAAAAAAGAAAAAGAAAAAGAATCTCAATGTAACTGAGTGTGGAGGATCATGCCTATAATCCCAGCTACTCCAGAGGCCAAGGCAGGGGGACCACAAATTCAAGGCCAGCCGAGACAACCCAGTGGTACAGAGCTCCTAGGTTCTTTCCTCAGTACCACACACATACACACAAAATCTCCCAATGTATATTTAAATTTCTATTGACATGGACTGTTTTCAATGCAATGTAAAATGACAAAGTAGCTTACAACATTAGACATATGAACTGTACTTTTAGTAACTAACAACTGAATTCGGTATTTAAAAAAATAAAACTAAGGTTTAATCAATAATGCTTTTAACCAAATCCTTATCTTAGAAATTATAATAGTTTGTACATTTAGAAAACAGCAATGTATCCATGTAGGAGATATCTGTCTACTCTGTGCATAATGCTTTGTGTGCATATGGATTCAAAGTATGTGATCTAGAAATTAAGGAATGTTTTCACATTCAAGAAATTGCCAAATACGTTCTTTAAAAAATCAAACAAAGTATTCAAAAAGAAACAATAAACAAAAAACTTTTGACAGGGAAAGCACAAGAACACGTACCTGTCTGACATTCCTTGTGTTGGGTATGTGGTTTGCAAGAGATGGCCTTGGTCTGTGTGACAGGTTTGCATAATATACCTTTGTTCTTTAGAAGCTTAGGAAGCTGAGAAGACTGAGAAGACAGACATTTCATGGCATCTGACTGTGCAGTTTTCTGGTTAAAAACAAATTCAAGAACCAAAGAGAGTTTTTAGTACCTTATCACTGACTATAACTGTTATCATATGAAAGATGATATATCAAGAGAAATACCATTCTGAAAGAACAGTTCCCCAAAAGGCCTACTTTGGAAAATATATACTTTAATTCCTAATTCTCCTAATCAGTGTTAGTTCCATTTACTGATGGGGCGGGTACCAGGGATCGAACTCTCGACCTTACACTTATGAGGCAGGCATGGTCCCACCGAGCTAAATCCCTGGCCCATTTACTGATTTTTTAAAAAACATTCAGGAGGCTGAGGGTACAGCTCAGTGCTAGAGCCTTTGTCTTGCATGTGGGAGGGCCTGGGTTTGATCCTCAGCATTGCAAGATAATAACAGCAATAATAAAAATTCTATAATGTGATCTAAATAACAAAAACAATTCTTGCTGATGAGCAAATAGCTACTCAGATAAATTACATCCAATCTCCAACTATATGCAAAAATATATTCTTTCTCAATTAAAGACCTTAACATGAAAAAAACCAAAATTTAAAATTACTGGAGAATTTTCAAATTCCTAGAGCATAGAGAATGTATTCTTAAACACAAAATAAAAACAAAGTAAAAAAAGACTAAGATATTTGACTACTTGGAAATTTAAAACTTTTGTAAACAAAGGTCTCATATAAATAAAGTCAAAGAACAAACAGGAGTAGGAGAATGTATTTAAAACGTGTTTATTCATTCAAGAAATATTTATTAAATTTATTTATAAATATTTATTAAATTGTTCACCACAAGACTCTTCTAAGCCCTGGAGGAATAGCAGAAAACAAACTGGAGTCCTGCTCTTATAGACCTTACATTCTAGACAGAGACATGGAAAACACATATGACAAACCCCTGATGTACAATTTGAGGCAGTGATAAGAGCTGTGAAGAAAAATTAAGCAGAGTAAGAAAATGGAGAGTGAGAGCATGGAGGAGGGATAATTTTGTAGTAAACATCTGAGCAGAGGTCTTCCAAACTACTCAAAAGAGTAAGCCATGCAAAGGCTGAGGTTACAGGAGTCCAGGCAGAGGAACTGTAGGTGCAAAAGCTCTGAGTTGGAAAAGGCTTGGCTGGCACACTTTAGGAACAAGGCTAACAGCACATAGCTAGAGTTCTTACACCCTCCAACACATTTTCGAATCTCTTCCGGTGTTAAAGTGCAATAAACTGTTACAATGTAATTTCCCTTTTGGCCAATAATGTGGCCCAAAAAAATGTGCTGGGGGGGGTGGGTCTGCAAGGGTGGAATGGTGAGACTGGAAAGGCGGGCAGAAACCAAACTACATAAGATCAGAAGGTGCTAGTTTAAAACAACAGCAACAACACAATTAGGACTGAATTTTAAACGTGATGGGACACACACTGGAGATTAAATTTACTTTTTTTTTTTTTGGTACCGGGCAGGACCTTGAGCTTGCAAGACAGGCGGTGGAATCACTGAGCTAAATCCCTAGCCCTAAATTTACTTTTAAAATAAGTAATGGACACATTCAGTATAAAATTTAAAAGGTATGAAAGTATAAACATGAATGATTGCCAGACATTCAAACTGAACTCTGAATACAACCACTGTTCCTAATTTCTTATATATCCTTCTGGAAATGGTCTATATAAGCAAACAATGATAACATATTAGAAAGTTCAGCACCTTGCTCTCATCACTTAGCAAGCTATCTTGGAGGTGTACATAACTTTGTATGAAGCTGCTTCATGACAGTTTACATAGTATTCCATTACTGAATGTACCATAAATAATTTGAAGAATCCTTGCTGATAAACAATGGAATGTTATAAATCTTGTGCTATTATAAACAATGCTACAGTGACCATTCTTATACACAGATTAATTCTATGTGTTTGTACATTTATAGAATAAAGTTTAAGTATTATTGATGGGTCGCAGGTGTATGATTTTAATTCTGGTGGTACTGCCAAATTGTTTATAGAAATTATAATTGTGTGCCTATATGCAGTATATGTCTGTTTTCCAACATCCATGTCAACAGAGCAGTATCATACATTTTGCTATTTCTCAGTAAGTGAAAAATTATCTTACGATAGTGTGGTTTATTTTTCTTGTGTGAGCATTACTTATGTTTCCTTTTCTATGAACTACCATACCCTTTGCCCTGTTTACTTTTATCTTTAAAAACTTCTATGCATATTTTTGTATTTGTTTTTGTTTTGGGGTACCAGGGATCGAACTCGGGTCCTTGCTCTTCTGCAGCAGGCAGCGAAACCACTGAGCTAAATCCCCGGCCCTTCTATGCATATTTTTGAATAGTAATGCAACATAAAACTCAAAAGATTCAAACAGTAAACAATGGAAAAACCATTTTCTCTCTTAATTTCTCCCCCACTGAGTTCTCAGAGGCAACCACTATAACCTATTTATTGATGGCCTTCCAGGAATATTCTACACATATGAACAAGCACACATTTGGGGGGGGGGGAGGTTAAAGCACAGATGGGAATACAGTATACAATCATATGTCTTGTATTTTTCACTTTAGATTTCAAATTGTTCTATGCTTGTACACACAGAGCTGTTTTTCTTTTAACAATTTCACGGTATTCCACTGTATGGATATACCATCGTTATTTTGATTGCAACTCCAAGACCATTATGAATGTGTAGGGGACTCCACTTGCCAGACTATGTAAACAGATGTGGGGTTGGAAAGGGGTGCATTTTAGACTCTGCCTAATTAGGAATATTTTTTCTAATTAATAACTCTAGAGTGAATTCACCATGGCCCTGGTCACTGATGAAAAAACTCTTTTCAAATTTCTGCCATCATAAGCAATGCTGCTTAATATCCTTGTGCCTAATTCATTTCATAAATGTATAAAATATATCTGAGGGATAAATTCCTAAAAATGGGATTCCTGGGTAAATGGTATTTACATTTTAAATTTTAACAAGTTCTACTAAATTGCTCTGAAGCAGTTTTATCCATTCACACTCCTAATGACAATATGTATGGATGTCTTCAAAGTGTTATTCATCATTTTTATCTCTACCAATATGATTAAATTGTACCTCTAATGGTATTTCTCCAGTGTTGAAAATGAGTGTCTTTTCATATGTTTAAGAATTATTTTTATGTCCAGGCATATAAACTGATGAATCATACTTCTGCCCATTTTCCTATTGGGTACTGAGTCTTTTTTTGGGGGGGGCTTTTTTTTTTTTTTTTTTGAGATAGGGTTTCGCTATGTAGTTCAGGCTGGCCTCAAACTTGTTATATACCCCAGGCTGGCCTCGAACTGGATACTGAGTCTTTTTATTGATTCACAGACACTCTAAATATTTTTTTACTAGCTTTTAGTGACACAAGTTGAATACAGTTGAATTTTCCTATGGATTCTTAAATTTTCCAATGGATTCTGTTATGCTCTGGGTTTTGTGATTTAGAAATACTTTCCCCACTTCCAGCTTATTATATTTTTTCCTATACATTTCCTAGTACTTTTACGGTTTCTTTCATTTAATTTTTTTCTCTTTTCTCTGAACTTCATTGTGGTCTGAGAGGTGGAAATCCAACTGTTTTCTTCTATGTGTCTACTGAGTTATCACATCATTATTTATTGAATAATCAGTATTTCTCCTACTGCTCAGAAATGTCATCTTTATCATTACTAAATTCCCATGGATATATCTGTATCTATTCTCAGTCTTTTCTGAGTTGTCTGCATATTCATGCACCAATATTGGATATCTTAACTATATATGGAACTTTATAATATCTGTAGCTTTTCTATAACTTCAACATGTGTCCCCCTTCTATCTCTCTTAGACAGAAGCTACCTTTCCTCTCAATAAATTTTTCCTACTCTTAAAAAAAAATATGTGAAAACTAGTTCTTTCCCTTCTTTATTCTTTTCCAGGACTTCACTGAAGGTTTCCAGCACAGGGGTAACAGGATTTGATTAGTGTCTTTAAAAAAGATTATCCTGCTGCCGCCTGCCTCGAAAGTGCAAGGTCCCGAGTTCAATCCCCAGTACCAAAAAAAGAAAGATTATTCTGGTAACATAGTGGAGAAAAGAGTACTGTACATAGGACAAGAATGGATTCAGAAACACAGGTAGAAGATCGCTAACAATCCAGAAGAAAGACAATGGGGTTCACATTATGGAGGTAGCAGGGGGTTAAGAAACAGTGAACAATGGAGAGAAGCCTATGCAGAATACAAGGTTTCTGTTTTAGACATGTTTGAGACTGCTATTACTCATCCAACTGTAAATGTCAAGAAGGCAGTTAGATACATGTTTAGAGATCAAAGGTCAAGACAACAGAAATAAATCCGGAATCAACCACTGCCTAGATGGTATTTAAAAACCACCTAAGGTGGGCCAGGGATTTAGCTCAACGATACCTACCGTGCCTGCCTTGCAAGCACTAAGCACAAGGTCCTGAGTTTGATCCCTGGTATCAAAAAACCCCACAAAACCACCTAAGGATGGAGCAGGATGGCACAAGATTTCATAATGGTATTCAGAACAGCAAGCAATTTAAAACTTATGAATTATTTATTTCTGGAATTTTCCACTTAATATTTTCAGACTATGGTTAACTGTGGGTAATGGAAACCAAAGAAACAAAAATCACGACTATAGGGAGACTACTGTATATAAAGAGTTCCTAGGAATCAAGAAGAAAAAGATAATTCAATACAAAAATGGGGGAAAATTTAAAAAAGGAAATGCAAAGAAAAAAATCCAAATTTTAAAAACCCCACAGAAATATAAGCAAACCTACATGTAATCATTGACTAACAAGATACCATCAAATAGACAGGCAAAAAAAATGTTTAAATATGACAATATTAAATAATGATGAGGCAGTAGGAAATGAGTACAATCATTAGTTAGTGGGAGTAAAACATGGAACAGCTACTCTGTACAGCAATTTGAAACCTAAAAATCTAAATACTTTTTGACTCAATGATTCTACTCTTCCATTTCTACACTAGAGAAATATCTCCATGGGGTACAAGGAGACATAGTCAAGGATATTCATTGTGGTAGAGATATTTAATAGTGAAAAAGTAAAAACCCAGTCCATCAATAGGCAATGAATAATATGATACTCACAGATAACACAATACTATATACCAGTCAACAGGAATGTACTAAATCTATTAAGTATCAACATTAATGGATTTTTTAAAAATATTAAAATTTTTCCATGGATTATATATTTGAAAGATTACAAAATTATCTGAAAAGACAAAGTCATAATAGTAGTAGCTTCTGGAGATGTGAACAAGGGACTCCAAATAGTGATTAAAAAAAAAATGGTAGGGGAGGGAACTATGAGCAAATAAGCCAAGTATAACATTAGTTAATTCTGGGTGGTAAAAAGACAGTAGAGCAGGGGTTGGCCAACTATCAACTGTGGGCCAAGTCAAACCCCTACCTGTTTTTTGAAAATAAAGTTTTATTGGAACACAGCCACACTAATTCACTTATGTATTAAGTGTGTCCACCTCTGCACTACATTGTCAGAGGTAGCAGAGTCTCACATTGCAACAGAGACTGCCTGGTATACAAAATCTAAAATACTATTTAGGCTTTTACAGAAAATGTCTTTGACTTTTTCAGATTTTCTTTTTACTTTTTTGTATGTTTTACCATTTCCCAAAATGTACGACCATTTAAATAACCAGAGCAAGATTTACACTAATGTTCGTGGAGGAAAAGAATATTCTAAAACTAGCAGGGCTTTTTTCATAAGTGTGCTACATTGCTTATCATTACATGTTTTAGAGAATAAACTGAAGATAGTAATCAAGAACTACCTGGTAACACAGTTTAAATTGGTGAGTTATAGAAATATTCCACATGAGAAAAACATACAATCAGTCACATTAAATATGAAGTATATGTCCTTGAAAAACCTGAATAATTGAAAAATAGCATAATTAAGACTAATTGCCCCATATACATGAAGTAGAAGGATATATTCTCAGAATACATAAAAATACAATATGGAAAATTTTTATAAATGCACATTAATATTTATGTAGACAACACATTAACACCTTAATTGGACAACTTTGTAGTTAATAGCATCATTAATAGTACAAGAATAATTTATTAATCACATATTTAAAAATATACAACATAATGTATAAAGTTAATTTAATGATATTTCATTAACTAATGCTGTATATTGCCTGAAAATAATTATAGAAAAAGTAATAATTAATTAGAAATTATTATCTTCCAACAACATAAATAACGGAGAGTTTACTAAATTAAGACAAGCTATCTCTCCACATTATAGTGAAAGCCAGTCTGGTTCTCTGCAAGACTTTTGTTAAACAGTGAGTCTGATATAGTTTGAGCTTTCCTCATTTTTTTTTCCACTGAGAATTTCTTGACATGCAGATGCATTTTCCACCTTTTTTGCCTTGTCATCACAGACTAACAATCCATATTTGGAATATCTTCTTCAAAACTAGTAACTGCTACTAAAATATGGTCAAAAGCCTATGCCAGTAGCTTTACTGTTAGTTGAGCTAAAGGCCTAGGCTAACTGCTATGGTCTTTGTCCTGCTACCTTTGTATTTCTAATTGCAGCCCAAGTGAATCAATTTTGTGCAGGTCTACCTTATATACAAATATACTTTACATATAAATATATAAATATACCTTATACAGACTGCTTATTAACAAATGCTATACTGTCATTCAAGTTAAAGCCTCTTTAAGATTTTGATAGCTGTAGATAGCAGATACACCTTGCCTGCTCATTTTTGTATTATTAAAACTTCAATGAGCTTTAAAATTGGAAATGCATCCATGACTTAACAAAAACCTTGTACTCACCGAGTACATTTGAATGAAATTTCAAATCATCAAAAATGTTGTATGCCTGTATTAGTAAGATTTTTTCCCCACTTATTCCATTATCTTTGGCTGGCCATAAGATACTTTATAAACTATGAAGAGTACCTGTTTTAATGCTGCTTTTGGTGTTCTGAGCACTATCTCTAATAGTGGGCAGGGTACACTTTTCTAAATTAATCATATAAGGTATCATAACAGTGGTTTGGCCATCTTCGTAGATTTTCATCACATCTAACTTCTGTCCAAAGTTACTGAATTTGGGGACACACATTTCAGCACTAATACCACCATGTAACAACATTGTTATGTGACATAAGAAAAGATTTTTAATTATATCAAGAGTAATTATATCAAGAGTAAATTAACATTTACCACAACAGTCACCAAAAATATTAACCTAAGATCTGGTATAATAGCATGCGATACTAATAAAAGGTGATAGTAATTTTATTCCTCTGCTAAAAGGCAACAATGGCACAAATTTGTAATCTTTTCAGCCCACCAGATTTGAAATGATGCACTTCTTGAAAAAAATAATTTCTTTAATTTGGGGGACATTCCACAGTACTTCAAATTTGAAATATAAAGTAAGAGTTTAAACGTATTTTCATTTTGTACTATTTTCAGCCTCACATACTTCAAAATTACAATGATACTAAACTTTCAAAACATTTTCTAGTCCAAAAAGAAAATGCTGAATATAGTAAAAGAGAAAAATAAGCAACTAGATTGAATTATCAAGCATTTAAAGAAATTAAGAAACCTGAACACAAATGAATAGTACAATAAATCCAGAATATTTTCATTTTGTACTATTTTCAGCCTCACATACTTCAAAATTACAATGATACTAAACACTTTCAAAAAATTTTCATTTTGTACTATTTTCAGCCTCACACACTTCAAAATTACAATGACACTAAACTTTCAAAACATTTTCTAGTCCAAAAAGAAAATGCTGAATATAGTAAAAGAGAAAAATAAGCAACTAGATTGAATTATCAAGCATTTAAAGAAATTAAGAAACCTGAACACAAATGAATAATAAAATAAATCCAGAATATATTTTTCTTTTTTTTTTTTTTTTTGGTACCAGGGATCGAACCCCGGACCTTGTGCTTGCGAGGCAGGCGGTGGAACCACTGAACTAAATCCCCAGCCCAAGAATATATTCTTATTAATCATCTAAGGTCAAACTGTAAGATTCAAAACAAGAAATTAATGCACAAATACTACTGTATCTTCTGTAAAAAGTAAGCCACAAATAGAAAAGTACCCAAACATATAAATGAAAGTAAACCAAGTAGGTTCATCCAGAAAAAATATTAACAATAAAACTTACGTCTTCAATGATTTTTACTGCTTCTTTACTAGCTGCACCTGTTATAAATTAAAACACACATTATTATTCCCAGGATATACGTAAGTAAAAAGTTAATTTCCTCTAAAGTGGGCTATGGTCTGAACCAAAATTTCTCAAAAATGGTACAAAGAAATGCTACATCAATATCATCTGTGGTACCTGGTAAAAGTAAGGATAACCATGTCACAGACCAATCCAACTATATTACAATGTCTGGTATAAACAACAGGTATATTAAATCATTTGCATTCTCAAAAAAGTAAATCACACATACCACTTCTTTTCCCATCCACATCACTTTGCTTAACCACTCTCTCCAGAGACAGAGGGATACAGTTCCTTACATAACATAAAAAAGATATTACCAATAAGAGCCACTTAAACTAGGCAACACTCATCTCTGCTTTCTAGCCAAATGTCTTTACATCAAGTCATACCTTTTGAAACAGTCTTAGTGATCCCTGTAGGCTGGGCAGCAGGTATTTTTGCCAATGATACCACATTGGTTATGACTGGTGTTGTATTTGTTCTTGTAGAAGGGAGTGCCATCATAGCAGTTTGTGCCTTAGAAATACTTACTGGTTAAAATGAACAAAAGTATTAAGTCCTGATATAAACAAAAGGCTCAGACAAAAAACACTGTTTAACAACTAAGTTTTCAAAAAGCAATGTAAATATTAACTCTGTATAATATTGGCTTGGGAGATTCTAATCAAATTAGTGTTCACTAGGGCTTAACTAGAGCCTGATTCTGTAAAATGAGAAGATTCAAATGACATATGATAGGTAAAAATACATGTATCAGCTTCAGAATTAAATGGGCTACTCTATTAGTGAATATTAAGACTCCTACACTTACACATGCTTTGAATAAAAATTTAACATGACAATTTTTATAAGTAGATGAGGGAACTGTCCATTCATATAACACTGATATTCTTAAGCCATATTACAAAATGAATATTCTACCACAAACCAGAATGGTCCCAGGGAATAGATGGTAACATAAAAGTTCAGCACAAAGCATATATGATTAAGGTAATGATTAGTAAGACTGCCAAGCCAGGCAAAGAACCTGAAAGCAGATGGATTCTATCAATCAGGCAGCAAGCACTTCAGACCTCAATAAGAGAACATAACATTTATCTAATACTCAGAAAGTGATATGTAGGAGAACTACTTTAAAAACATGCCAAAGGGCCGGGGATTTAGCTCAGTGGTTCCGGAGCCTGCTTTGCAAGTGCAAGGTTCTGAGTTCGATCCCTGGTACCAAAAAAAAAAAAAAAAAAGAACATGCCAAATATCTATCTATTCTTCTGAATATTTAGACCACATTAGCTGTCCTACTTGCAAAATTATTTTATCCTTAGCCAGGAAAAACTTTACTACCCACGAAGAACTGGTCTACTTTATTTTTTTCTGAGATAATTAATGTGCTGTTCTCTTTTCTTTGGTGAAAAGCAATCTACAGATCAAATCTTACACCAGTCACAGTAACTATATTAGCATACTTCTATCTTCTCTTTGTCCTGATTTTCTATTTATATTCCTAGTTTATTAACTGAATAGTATGCATCCTTTAGTATTAAAACTATATTTTCTGTATATATAAATTCAATCAAAAGCAATCAAATCAAATTTTTCTATAAAAATTAATAAAAGGACTATATTAAAGGAAAATTTAAGAAAATTCATGCTCTTTGAATCCAGTGAAATTTTGATTTTATTATATTATTTTCCACTGGGTATGCTGATGGTATATCCTAGCACTAACATAAAGATTCCATTAGCCAAGTTTAATTTTACCTTTATTTTGTGAAAGAAGATCATTCATACTTTGTTGATGACAAAACTTCAAGACACAAAATAGGTTACAGAAATGTTTGATATTGCCTCGCCATTTTATGGACTCACTTAGCTTACCCTGACGATTACAACCATCACACTTGGCCATCTGAGAAAGAAGGCATGAGAAGAAACACAAAATTATAAAACAATGAATAGATAACTTTAATAATAAATCAGAGACACCATGAAAACCAGATACTATATGATGAGCCAGTTACAATTACAAAATGTAAGGTTCATACCTTAAAATACTTTAGCTAAAATAAATGTTTAGGGGCCAGGGATTTAGCTGAGTGGCACCGTGCCTGCCTCACAAGCCCAAGGTCCTGAGTTCCATCCCCAGTACCAATCAATCAATCAATCAATCAATGTTTAATTATTTATTTTATATAGTTTTATGTCTTAAACTGGCAGAATTACTATAAAAGTTCTGTTTTAAAAATTACTGATGAAGGAATCTAAAGACAGGCTCTATTTTAAAAGATTAAGAAGCAGCATACTACAGAAGAAATATGGGGCTGTGAAGTCATAAAGACTGATTAAGTCAACAAATATCTAATTAGACATTCTCTGTCTGAAGCACTGTGATTGGTCCTGCTCATATAATGATGAAAAAGAGATAATCTTCCTCCCCAAGAAAATTACATTTTGGGGATGAGGCAAAGAGGTAGTCACTTGACTAGTATGCTATCTAGTTGTCATCTACCAGCTTCGTTGAGGGCATTTAACCTCTCTGGACTTCACACCTTTTCCTTTTTACACACTGGCAATAACACACCTACCTCTTGGGACTGTGGTAAGGATTAAATGAAACAATAGTAATGGAACACCTGACATGTATTAATGAAAATAGTGGTTATCACCGTCAGCCTTTCAGAAAGGTAATTTTTTTTAAAGTAAGTTGGTAAAGTTGTCAGTTATTGTCCTTTAACCTATGAAGTGAGAACAAGGTCTGACTCCAAATTTCTCTGTGTAACCTGAATGAGAGAGCCACCTAAGGCAACATTATGTAAAGTTCTAACCTAAAAGAATTCAAATTTTCAAACAAGGTCAATGTGCCTTATAAGAAAGTGAAAATAAAAGGCACAGAAGAGTATGAAATTCCTAACATATGAAAATGACTGACATATTGTATTCCTAAAATGTACCGATGTAATCAATGAAAAACTGATAATCTGAAATAGAAAAAGGTCCAAAGGGGTAGGGGAAGTGGGAGGGGCAGGGAAAAGGAAAGAAGGGAAAGGAAAAATTATGAGAAATGGAAAAAATGGAAACAAAGTCTTCATAAATAGGGAAGGGTGGAGGGGGTGAAGGGAGGGCTAGGAATGGGGAAAAAAATAAGAACCAAGATGCATCATGTAAAGATACAAATTCCCAATGAGAAATGTAAATGTGTTGTATACCTACAATGTACCAATAAAACATTAAAAAAAATAAAAGAAAATGACTGACAGCTAGTTTGATAACACACACTATATAACTTATTGAATTGCTACAATGTGCCCAAAATATACAAATTTAATAAATAAAAGATACATAACCTCAATCAACATAGTCTCCAGAAATCCTTAACTTTTTCTCCAAAGATTTTGTCTGTATATTCAATCAAATTTTGTACTAATGGCTCATAATTTACTTTACTCAGCTCCAAATGCTACATTTTTCTTCACATAATTTGAACATACAGAAAATAGTTTGTACTAACTTCATAAAACAAATCACTGTATCACATTTACCTGATAAAAAAGGACTGTAAATTTGGACATGCACTCTTCACAACAAAACTCTTCTAATTTTCCCTCCAATCGATTTTCTACCAAGTTTGGGGATGTCTGTGAACAATAACTGCACATCTTACAGTAGTTTCCCCATCGTTCTCCAAAGTCTCGAGCAGAGAGGAATTTGCAAACTGAGCACAAAAAGGGATGAAATGAAGAAACATGAAACTCACATTAACTTCAAGGAGATAAATTGATTTTCTATGGTCTTAGACACAAACTTTAAACAAATGTGGATATAAACTTTAATTTCTAAATATATGACATAATTACTTGCCTCTAGATTAAAGAATAGTCTCTATATTCACAGAACAAACTTTTTAAATAAAATCACCTTTTAAATATACTCTAAATATAGACCACCTGTTTCACAAACATCATAGGCATAAACATTTCTTAAACCAAGGAGCCTAACTCCCTGCTCTACAAACAGGTACAAGAATAAAAAGATCTCTAATGTTATAGCTAAATGTATGAGATTTTTATGCTAGTATCATTGATTTAATTCTACTTTGACAGTTTTTCTTTACTGAGATTATTGCAACATATAAAAAGAAAGACGTCAGGGGTGGGGATGTAGGTCAATGTTAGGGCGCTTGCCTAGCACGTGCGAAGACTTTGGTTCAATCTTCAGCACTAAAAAAATAAAACTAAAAAGATATGGCAGGGAGGGTTACTGGGGATTGAACCCAGAGCCTTCACACTGAACTACATATGTAGCCCTTTTTATTTTTTTATTTTGAGACAGAGTCTCATTAAGACTCTCAAACTTGGAATCCTCCTGTTTCAGCTTCCCAAGAAGCTACAATTACAGATGTGCACCACCATGCCCAGAAAAAAGACAGACTTAAAACTAAAGTATAAACCCAACATACAAATGCTCAAATTAGACCTCATAAGAGAAAAAT
The DNA here is from genome assembly GCF_053883595.1 of Heterocephalus glaber. Classification (NCBI taxonomy): domain Eukaryota; kingdom Metazoa; phylum Chordata; class Mammalia; order Rodentia; family Bathyergidae; genus Heterocephalus; species Heterocephalus glaber. Next base: position 8,521,204 of record NW_028258302.1, on the reverse strand, counting down.
TATTGGGCCAGGGATTTAGTTCAGTGGTTCTGCCACCGGCCCCGCAAGCACAAGGACCTGAGATCGATCCCGGGTACCAAAAAAAAAAAAAGAGAGAGAGAAATTATTTGACAATTAATCATGTATTTGTCCAGTCATCATGAATTATTTTATATTATATACTATGCTATGTGAATAAAATTGAACTCTTTTCTTTACCTTCACTACAGAATGGCTTATCAACTCCTGAGAATCGCACAGTCTCCTTTATAATTTTCTGCAGTTTACAGTAGTCACACATTGCCATAACTTTATTTTTCTTTTTGTATTCATCAGAGCAAGTCTTGCAACAGAATAGAAACATTTTGCCCTGCAGAGAAATAAGTCACTGAGATCGAGCTAAACAGCTGCTTTAAGAAACCTTTGAGATTCCTCAAAAAAAAGAAAAATAGAAATTCCATTTGATCCAGCTATTCCCAGATCTCTAGGTATCTTCCCAAAACAGTTAAAGACATTATATTACAAAGATATATGTATACCCACATTAGCAGCATAATTCACAATAGCTGAATCTTGGAAGCAACCTACATGTCCATCAACAGATGAATAGATAAAAGAAAATGTGGTATTTATACACAATGGAGTACTACTCTGCCATAAAGGAAAAACTTGAGTCATTTGTAGGAAAATGGACATATCCTGAGACCATAATGTTAAGTGAAGTAAATCAGCAGGGGATTTAGTTCAGTGGTTCCACCACCTGCCTCTCAAGCGCAAGGACCCGAGTTCGATCCCCAGTACCAAAAAAACAAAAACAAACAAACAAAAAAGTGAAGTAAATCAGACACATAAGCTTAAGTATCACATGGTTTCTTTTATATGAGAAACCAAATATATTTAAAAGTACAAAATTAAATGTGGGGGGGACACTTTTTCCTTCACATTTCAAAGCAAACTGAGTAATTGTCAAAGACAGAGACAAAAGTGCATCTACTGGATGCAATCCTTTCAGGAGTGTGCTTTACCTTGTAGAAAAGCAGTTCTGGCTTTGTAGCAAACATCTGATTACATTGCTGACACTTCAGCTTCACAAGTGTATGGGCTAAGGCAACCTGCTGGGATTGTTCAGCTAGAGTCTGGAGGCCAGCTGGGGCAGCACCACTAACAGAACTGGAGGAAGAGGTGCCACCTCCTCCTGCTGACACCGCTGACCTGGAGGGCGTGCTCACAATCACTTGACCTTGAGGTGGGAGTGCTGCTGAAGAGTTTGTTCCTTTTGGCTTGTTAAATACATTCTGAATGAACACAAATAAAGCAGAGATTTTACCAACTGAAAAAAAAATGTAACTTACTGATTTTTACTTCCTCATTTTAATAAATTCTCCCTCAAATGTTTTTTACATCTTATTTCTCAGAGAAAGTGTTTCAATGACACACTGCTAGTATAGAAGAATGGAGAAATGGAGCATTAAAAGATAGAGGCCTGGAATCCAGGCTTTTTAAAGATCTCCTGGACAGAGCTCTAATAAATTCAGCATGCCTTTCTTCTCCCCCAAGGTACTCTCCTCCTGCAAGTCCAGCAGTAACCAACACCTGATGGCTATTACAGCACAGTGGCCACTAGTAGTCTCTCTCGCTCCTGGAGCCAGTGATACCACATCAGGCATCTGCCTATCTGCAGGATCACTAAATTCTATTTTTTTGTGTGGACTGAGGTGAGGAGAAAATGGGACAACTGGATGCTTACAATTCCATGCCAAGGGGCATCAGGTATCTGGCCCAGGATGAGGAAGAGGCACATGAGCTCCGACAGGCTACCGTTCAACTCCATACAACCTACTCAACCCATACCCTATTTGACAGGGAAGGAGCCAAGAAAGAAAATGGAAGGGAAGGGCACCTTATGCAAGGACCCCAAGGAAGGAAGCCCAACATCTGGGCTGAAACATTTTGCAAAAATGATCTCTGGGATTCTAGATGAGTAGATTTTTTTTTTTGGTACCAGGGATAGAACTCGGGTCCTTGCACTTACGAGGCAGGCAGACAGCAGAACCACTGAGCTAAATCCCCAGCCAGAGTAGATTTTTTATTTTAACTTACATTTAAAATTTTCTAAGTATCAGCCAGGCATGGGTGGCACATTCCTGTAACCCCAGCACTCCAGGAAGCTTAGGTAGGAGGATCACCACGAGTTTGAGGCCACCCTCAGCTACATAGTGAGTTCAAAGCTAGCCTGGACTACACAGCAAGACCCTATCTCAAAACAAACAAAAAAACATTTCTTTTTTTTTTTTTTTCGGTACCAGGGATCGAGTTCTGGACCTTGCGCTTGCAAGGCAGGTGCCGGAACCACTGATCTAAATCCCGTCCCCCAAAAAAACATTTCTAAGTATGGACCTTCAGCAATCAATGTTTTGCCTAAGAGAACTACATAGATGAAATACTACCTTCAATCATACCTGGAAAGCCACTACACAACTGGAGCTGCAGAAGCTGTATATAGTTCCATTTGACATAGCTAGGTGGTACTGAGGAATTGCTGAGGTTTTACAACTATGACAGGAAACCTGGACACCTTGATGACAAAAAATTAAAAAACAATGACTATGTTACCCCAGTGAACAAATGACCCAAAATTCTAGAAGTAAAAAAACAACAAATAGTACAGTCATACTTCAGTATCCTCAGGTTTCTAGTTCTAGGATTCCCCAAGGACACCAAAATCTGCAGATGCTCACCATATATATAAAATGGCACAGTATTTGTATATAATCTGCATATATTTTCCCAAATATCCACTTGTATACTTTAAATCATGTCTACATTACTTATGATAACTAATAAAATATAAATACTATGTAAACAGCTGCTATACCACCTAGGGAATAACAAGAAAAAGTCTACATGTTCAGTATAGATGAAATTTTTTCCCCTGAATATTTTTTTTTCCCCTGAATATTTTTAATCTGTCTGGCTGAATCCATGAAAGCGGAACCCACAGATATGAAAAGCCAACTATAATAAACACACATACACAAAATCAACAAACTTTATAATCAGTTCTAAATCTAATTACAACTAACCTTATTAAACTCCCACTTACACAACATTTTCTCACATGTGAAACTATAAAATACACACCACAACTATTTAAACTAAAAAAATCAGTTCTTTAAAAATAAGTCAATCTTGAGTTTTTATTTAACCATATAGATAAATTTAGTTTGTAACAATATGAGAGAAAAGTAGTTATGGTCTTTTTCAACAGTTACTAAATCTATAAATTGATGAAATTTAAATATTACCTGAAGAAGTGACAGTTTTAACTCTGTATGCAGATAAACAATTAATAGAGCAGAAAAGCTCTGTTTTTCCTGAGTCATTTGTAGTCTCAATCATTTCAGCTGAGGGCCTCAATGATTTCCCCAGGGCATATGGAGGCATTTGGGCTGAATTCTATTAAGAAAATAAAATAACATTTAGATACTTAGTTCAAGTGTGTACGATTAAATACTGGCCCCCGCCCCAAAGGCCACCTACCATCACTGCCATTCCTGAAAATATTTGAACATGACAATGAACATGACACTCTAAGTATTAGGCTGTTTTGAAAGTTGGGATGTGGGAAACACAAGTTCATTCAGACAACAATAAAATACAAGCTGAAGAAAATTAGATAAAAATTAGATATTTTAGTGACAACAAAACATGTTACAAGTAATGAATGGGGCAGTCAGAACAGTTTTCTCATCACAAATAACCAGAGGGAACCAGACAGTCCATGAACCAGAAGGCCATACTCAGTATAGAACCGGACCTCAGTCCAGCAGAGTCTACCATCTTTATGGCTACTTAATTTATAAGACTCAGGGGCTGGGGATTTAGCTCAGTGGTTCTGCCGCCTGCCTCGAAAGTGCAAGGACAAGAGTTCGATCCCTAGTACAAAAAAAAAAAAAAAAAATTTATAAGACTATTTAGCAAGAGACAAAAGTGATGCTTAATGCACATCAGGAGATCCTACAGAACTACCTATTTTTCAAGCTAAGTTTCATAATAAAATTTGCCTGTAAGTTTACTCATGTTTTAATAATAGTGGCTATTATTTATTATTTTTAATGTTTACCATGAGCCAGATCCCATGCTAAACAATGTATATATACTGTAATCATAGAATTCTTTCAGTAACACAATGAGGTACTTTTAAAATTACATTAACAAAAAGTTTAAATTAACTAATTCACAGACAAGGGCTGGGAGTGTAGCTCAGCAGTAGAGTGCTTCTCTACCACACACAAGGCCTTGGGTTAAATCCCCAGGACTGAGGGGGAAAAAAAAATCACAAGATAAACACAAGTAGGAAATAAAACATTTCATCAGACTATAAAGTTCAGGCTCCTAACCACTACACCATCCCGTCCCTGATAAACTAGATGGTCTCTCAGTAACAGAGTAAATGGCAAGGAAATATAAATGTAAAATTTCACATAATCTTCCTAGTAAAAGAGGAACCGTATTTATGCACTTGGTACAGTACAATACTACTGTAAAAAATTAAGGATGGAAGTGATTTTTTTGGATCATTTACAAAATAATAATCTCTTCCTGTGACAGCAGTAACCAGACTGCCAAAAGTGGCAATTCCCAGGAAAAAGATACTTTTTAATGATGAATAAAAACTACCAACTGATCAGAGAAATTAAAGAATCAAAGTTTTGCTAATTGAAAAAAATTTGTACTCTTATTTTTTAAGAGAACTTTTTTTTTTTTTTTTGGTTTTATTGAGACAAGGTCTTACTATGCAATTCATATTGGCCTTGAACTCACTATGTAGCCCAGGCTGGCCTTGAAACTACAGTGATCCTCCTATCTCATCCTCCCAAGTGCTGGGATTACAGGTGTGCGCCACCACACCCAGCTAAAATAACTTTAAAAATCCAAATCACTCAGTAATAAACTGACACAGTGATATATTTAGAACCAAATTAACTCATTAGTTATTGCAATAAATAAGATTAAATTATTTTAATAGGATGAGATTGCCAAAATAACTACAATTCATTCCAAAACACATTTTAGAATGAAAAAAATATACTTCCTTGAGATTCACTGATTTTTAGAAAGTTTTAACTTGCTCAAAGTTTATTTACAATGTTTTCTTCACTATCACTATTTTACAAAATACTTCACATAACCAATCATGAAATTACATCTATAAATTCTCAGTCATGAAGAAAACCTTAAAAACTGACCTATTTCACCTATATCATGTCATTCCGCAATCATCTCTACAGTATTAAAATCTATCCTATTTTTCTGAAGAGGAAATCACACATAAGGATGAAAGGATGGGAGTTCACTCTTTTATTTTGCAGTCCATCTCTGTGCAGCCAATTTAGGATTAGATTTAACTATGTGTGACAGACTGATGTTCATACCTGCTTATATGCCATGAAACTTGTTGAACTAAAAACCTTCTGGGATTGGCTAGGTCCACAGCTACTATAGCAATAGCTCCCGCAGTTCTCACAACAGTTCATGGTTAGGTTGTTGGTGGAATGAAATTTTGAAAAACAAGCATCACTACAAAGACCATGTACCCCATTTTCATACATAACTTCAAATCGAGTCTAGGAAATAGAAACACACACACATACAAAATAAGCAGAGCCAGTTAAAATGTCTCTGATCTTTGAACAGAATCTCAAAGTAAAAATGTCACTTACATCAGCATTTTTTTGACACATACTGCACTTAGTTGAAATACTATTGGTATATATGGTAACAACAGGTTTTTTCTTTAGCTCATAAGAAGACAGACATGACTGACTGCAGAAATCTTTGCTAGCAGAGGAATTTTCAAATTGGGTTGTGATCACATCCTTTGGATTTAAAATGTCTCTAAAAATAAATAAAAGGCAAAATGAAATATGTAACAAATGTAATTCGTTCCTCTTTGTAAGCTAAAGTAATATTTACTAGGGGGCCGCTATTGTATAGTGGGAAAAAGCCCTGGATAAAGCATCTGAAAATCTGGATTTGATGACTAGTTCTGTTACTTCTAGCTGAGTGATGATGAGTAAGGCAACTACTGTGTCAGTTTCCTCATGTGTTAAAATGAGGTTTATGATCTCTAATTATTAGCTGTGTAGATGAAGAATTATATTTAAAATATAACCAGCCAGATGCTCATGGCAAAAAATTTCATTTGCTGGAGCCAGTGGGACTCGATTCAGTGGCCACCTCACAACTCCAGACCCTAAGACATACTTCCTTTGAATACCCAACCACTGCTAAGAGTAGAAGCATGACTGAGACAGTAAATAATTTTTTTTTTTTAAATTAAGATTTGGGAAAAGATGATGTACCAAAGATTAATATAAAAATTAGCATGCTATATTTAGCTATAATTTAGAATTTAGCTATAAATGAGAGAGGAAGAACATAAATAACTGAGTTCTGTGAGATTTATGGAGACATTTTATAAGACCTAATTATTGCAATAAGCATTGATAGCAATACCCTGGTAAACAGGAGCTAAGTATTGCTATTCTTCACACAAGAATAAAAATTGAAGGAAATAGTCATTAAAAACATTAGTACAGGCCACAAAGACAAGAACAATAATGGCAGTAATATTAAATGTCACAAGTATAATGAGTAATTACAACATGCCAGGCATTATTCTCTTCATTCAAATTACCTAATTTAAATATCACAATAATGAAGGAAGTATTATCATTTCCACTTTACAAATAAGGATACCAAATCAGAGGTTAAAACACTTGTCAAAGTCATACTGAGGGTAAACAATGATACCATGACATAAACTTGGGCATTTTGGGGTTAATCATTCCACTATCCTGCCTCTCATATTATATACCTTTATTATCCAAGCCTGTTCCATGATAGATATGAAAGAAAAACAAAAATTATTTTAATTTTCTAAAATTCACCTAACCTTAAAAACATGACTATCTTTGAAACCAAATGGATACTTATATGCAGATGAAGGATTAACTTTGGAGAAAAGTAGCTTATTTTTTTACTAAAACAGCAATAAATCTTATTTAATAAGGTGAATCTGCCACTGATACATATAAGTTAACAAATGAGAATAAATTCATAATGAAAATATGTACATATAAATACAAATAGACTCTAAACCTTATGTATCCAAATGAGTATTTTTTTTTTCTTTTTTTCCAAATGAGTTTTATCCCTTTTTTTTATCTTGGAAAAACACACCTCTTCCTATGATAATATGAGCTCAAAACATTCTTTTCTTATTTCTTTTTTTTTTAATTTCTCTTCTAACTTACAGAAACCCAAAAAAATTTTTTTTTAATTTTATGGTTAAATCTCACCATTTAACAGCAGTATTCCATTTAATCACCTAGTATACTGACCTAATAAGGTATCAAGTAGCTTTTGGCAATTTGTAAAAATTTGGCACATGCTGAAAAGACAGATTTGTCACCTAACCTAGTCTAAACAAATATTTTATAGACTCTGAAGGCAATGGCAAATCTAGAGAACAAAACAATTTTGAAGGGAGTAAGGGATAGCTCAGTGGTGGAGTCTCTGCATTGTATGATGAGGACCTAGGTTTAATCCTCAGCACCACACACACACACACACACACACACACACACACATACACACACACACATACACAAGAGCAACACTGTGGTAAAAAGTAAAAAAAGTCACAACCAATATACATTTGGATGGATAAATAATGCTGTGATCTTCAAAATTTAATTCATTTTAGCCTGGCATGATGGTACAAGTCTGTAATCCCAATACTCAGGAAGACTGAAGCAGGAGGATTGCAAGTCTGAGTCCCACCAAGGCAACTTAGCAAGACCTTGTCTCAAAATTTTTTTTAAAAAGTTAAAAAGCTGTGGATATTGCTCAATGATAAAAGTGCCCGACTTCAATCCTCCAGTACCAAAAAAAATTGTTTAATTCATTGTATTCTGATATTTGATATGATGAAACAAAATATCTTAAAAATAGGAAACTAAATTTATTCTTTCATATCATTTTCATTAAAATGATAATGTATTAAAGTAAGGTGTTCTAGAGCCAGGGATTTAGCTCAGTGGTTGCGCCACCTGCTGCACAAGCTCAAGGACCCAAGTTCCATCCCCGGTATCAAAAAAAAAGTAAAGTGTTCTAAAGGTGTTTTAGAACACAGTAGGAATATTTAGGTGGAATATTTAGGTAATATATTTAAAAGCCCCTCTCTCCTTCTTAGTTGGACATTTTCATCTTAGCAGGATTAATTCTTAGATAATTTAGGCTAGGTGGATATGATAGTGCACACCTGTAATCCCAGCACTCAGGAGGCTGAGGCAGGAGGATCTCTGTGAGTTCAATGCCAGCCTGGCTACATAGTGAGTTCAAGGCCAGCCTGAACTACATAGCAAGACCCTATCTCTAAAAAACAAAACAAAAAAGATAACAAGCTAACACACCAAGCAGATAAACTGTTATATATCTCCAAAGTCAAAAGAAAACCCTATACATTTTGTTATATATACATATTACATTAATTGTAAGTAGTGTATCATGATTTGAATTTTATTACATTAATAAAATCTCACTTACTAAGTACTTGCGATGTGGTAGGCCATGTGCTAACTTTGTGCTATTAAAACCCTAAGAAACTGCCTCGCAAGAACAAGGTCCGGGAGTTCAGTCCCCAGTACCAAAAAAAACCCCTAGGAATTAGTGGCACACACCTGTAATCCTAGCACTGAGGGGGGGGGGGGCAAAAGCTAGAGGCCAACTTGAGCTACATAGTGAGTTCAAGGCCAGCCTGAACTACACAGTGAGACACTGTCCAAAAAAACCAAAAACATAAACAAAACCTAGAAATTAGATATTATTTGCAAATAAAAAAATGTAGGTTTAGAGAAGTTAAAATATCTAACCCAAGATCACTCAGCTAGTTTAAGTCACAGTCACAATTTAAAACTCAAGGGTTTTTTTTGTGTGGTTTTGTTTTTTGAGACAAGGTCTTGCTCTGTATCCCAGGTTGGCCTTGAACTCACAATCCTCCCACCTCAGCTTCCCAAGTATTGGGATTACAGGCATGCACTACCATGCCATTCTCTCTTTTTGGCAGTGCTGGGGATCTAACCTAAGGCCTCTCCCATGCTTGGCAAGAACTCTACCACTGAGCTATATCCCTAGCAATAAAACCAAGCTCTTAACTTTTCTTACTCTATGTTAATGACCACTGCCAATACAAATTTTTTAAAATATCATCTGTTTCATTCCTGTTTCCACTCATGGAAGCTGCTGGCTAGCAAGAAGACACATATCTCATGGTACGGGATTACAGGGTGGCCCCTGAATCTACTTCCATTGGCTCCAGTGGATGAAACCTGGCTGGAGCTGGAACCTCACACTACAACCCTGGAATTATGATAGCACAGAAATAGGCAAAACATGCCAAATTCTTCAAATATACTAAGACAGAAAAAGGTTTACATAACTTTGCTGTTTCTTCCTCTCTCTGCTTCTAAGCATTATTTAAAGCAATAATGACCTCATGAAAGTTCACAAGGATATTAGAAACAAACATCTATAGTCATGACCCCTTAGGGTTTTTTTACCTTCTAAAGAATTAACTTTCACATACTACTGTTATTATTTTATTCTAAATTTCAATAACTTTCAAGATAAAAATAATCTTAATGGTTGCTCTTCACAATTATAAGATATACAAGTGGTCCTGTAACTCCCACAAATAGTTTATTTCTTTCTATAGTAAAATTTACACTAAGAGAGACAGGAAACAGGTTTAGGCAACACTTCTAACACTAAGTCACTTATCTGATGTTGAAAAAGTAAACTAATTTGCAAATTCCCAAATAAGCTGAAAAGCAACTTCCAAAGAAATGTGCTCAATACATTGAAAGAAACACTAGCATCTTTGAAATAAACTATATACACATTTGAAAAAGTAAAGTGAAAAGGGATGTCATTAAGAATTTGATACTTGGGCCTGGAATCTAGCTCAGTGATTCCGGCACCTGCCTCACAAGTGCAAGGTCCTGAGTTTGATCCCTGGTACCAAAAAAAAAAGAATTTGATACTTGGAACAGTTTGTGCAGGTTTTCTTGGGAGGAGGTTGCAGGCAGACAGGTGAAGAAAATCCAGTGATGCATCGTGTAGAACAGAAGAGCTGAGTAGATCCTGTCTTGTGATATGCAGTTTGCCCCTTATAAAGCATTTTTTTACAACCAGAACAAAAAACTTGAATAGCTATAGCTGGAACTGAAGGAAACAATATATTTGGGGCAGATGATGGGAGAGAAAGTTGAAAGCCTGGGGTCAACTGTTGAGCTAGCAAAACAAATATAAAGAAAAAACAGTTTTAGTATCAAAATGAGGGCAAATACATTGTTTTTGTTTTTTTTAAGACAGGGTCTCACTTCGTAGTTCAAGCTGACCCTGAACTCACTATGTAGCCCAAGCTGGCCTGGAACTCTCAGCAATCCTCCTGCCTCAGCCTCCTGAGTGTTGGGACTACAGGCATGCACCACCATAACTGGCTGTAAATATATTCTTTGATAGTACAAATTTTCTCAGCTTTGAAATCCAATACTAATGAAGTAATAAGTACTCCAAAACAAGGAATTTTAAACTTTTTTTTAACCATTACCTATAGAAAGGATTACATTTTAAATTATAACGTATTTCTCACATACATATATTTGTGGGGGTTGAGCATTGTTTAGTAACTGACACAGGCCAAGTATGGTGGCACACAGAGGTAATCCCAGCACTCAGGAGGCTCAGGCAGGAGGCTTATCATGAGCTCAAGGCCAGCCTGAGATACATAATTTGCTTAAGGTCAGCACGAATTACAAAGTGAGACCCTATCTCAAAACAAAGCAGAACAAAACATACACCCATACACAAGTAACTGAAACAACAAAGTTTCATGAAACAGTACATTTTCTTACTACATGCATCATATTTTGATGTAATTTTATTCTATTTCATTTTTTTAAATGCTGGTAAAGACCAGCTCCCACTGTCTGAAAAACATGAAAGAAAAAGACACAAGAAGTGCTTTCCCTTAATTCTACTAGATAAAATAAACAATATTAACCATAATAAACTTTTAGAGTTCAATTTCTTACCCAGAGGACTTTGGTTAACTGAAAATACAGCACTGATTTTCAGTTCACTTCCTTGAGGTTTTGGCTGTTGGGCATGTGCATACTCCTTTTTTAAAAAGAGCAAGAGAGAGAGAGAAATAAATATACTTAAGAAAAACTAGAAACTCAACCAAATACTAATTCTATCATATTCATCACTTACAAATCCTAATCATAATTACCTTTACAAAAGTCAGAATTTATAATGTTTTGTACTAGATTTAATCTTTGCAAAGACACTCTTTTAGAACCGGAAAATATTTTTAAAAGTTACATTTATTTTTTAAATGTAATCTTGATGTATAATACATAGTTATTCCGATCTGGTATATTACTTGTTTTTTAGAATGTATTTACAAGAAAATGATAAATAAAGTTAAATATGAAAGATTCAGAATTTAGAGCTAAATTAGTTAACTGTAGTCAACAGACTTACCAGCTGTCATATCTATTCACAGCAGAAAAGATACAAGAATTTCAATGCAATCTGCTCACTATACACAAAATCATCAGTCTAAATCAGATTAATCCTTAACATATTCATTTTCTTTTTCGTTTTGTTTTGTCTTTTTGAGACAGGGTCTCACCATGTAGTTCAGACTAATCTTGAACTCACTATGTAGTCTAGGCTGGCCAAACTTGTAGGGAGTCTCCTGCCTCTGCCTCTCAAATGCTGAGATTACAGGTGTGCATCACCACACCCAGTTTAACATATTCTTTAAAATGCTATACAATAAAATGCAATCTTTGAATACTTTAAATGTCCATCTATGTATCCTTTTTTTGTACTTTTTTTTGGTACCAGAGATTGAACTCAGGACCTTGTGCTTGCGAGGCAGGCATGGTGCCACGGAGCTAAATCCCCGGCCCCCATCTTATGCATCTTTTAAAACAGTTTAAAAAGAAACCGACTTCTTTGAAAAACAGGAATAAATAGTAGTGGTATTTCGCACCCAGCAAAATAAACCATTGTTAATTTCAAAATTACCTTTGAAGTTTCTTTAGACCATTAGATACTAAAAATAAGGAACCACTGCATTAATTCACCATTTCCCATGATATATATTATCCCACCAAAAAAGGTGCTCCCTATAAGACAGGAACTATACGTAGGTTCTTTCTTTATAGGCCCAGAAAGATGTTCAGTAGCTTGTCCCAGTTCACAAAGACAGTAAGTACACAAATAGTAATCAAACCCAGGTGCCTCAGTTCCAAAACCCATGCTGTCTCCCTCACAGATGTACAAATACAGTGTCACTGCTACAGTGAATTCAAACTCTTGCACCCAACTGAAATTAAGTTCCCTTGCTATAGTTTCTCCCACCTCCTTTCTCTCACAGCACTTATCATAACATTATTTCATATTTATTTGGATTATAATTAATGGGTAACACAATCCCCATACACTGGACTGGAAAGACTATATCCACCATGTATAGAAATCATATCTGTTTCTTCACCTCTGTATGCCCAATACCCAGCTCAGTAAATATAGCACAACAGAGAAGATGATGGGTTCTGACAGAAAATGTAATCTTGACTCTTAAATGAGTAACTGAATCTTTCTTAGTTTCAATTTACTTATCTGTAAAATAAAGATGATATTACTTAATTCATGGGCCAATAAAGTAACGACTTAAAAAAAGGATATAGGATGATAGACACATAAATATGCTAGCTCTCACACTTATTAGTTTCATAATTACAGCACCTAATAAATATTTGTGGAATGACTGAATACAAGTCCATTGAACTGGATGTTCTTAAATATTGCTCTATACCTAAACAATTATTTATTGCAAAGAGGTAGATGTTTAACATACTGTACACATTTCCTTGTACTTATCAGAAAGAATGCTTAACATAAAAAAACTATTCTGCTTTATCATCATCTCAATCTCTTAATATTTTTACATCACAAAGTAACTGTTCTAAATCTTCTTCACTCACAATATTTCCTCACATATTTCTGCTCACGTTTCAATTTCACCAGCTAAAAATAAGCAACTAAAAACTCCCTCTCAACCTCCTAATTGTCCCCTCCACCACAACTACAAACTGATCAGCCAATTGTCCTCTTACCTCACAGGAAAAAGCAACATTCTTAACCACAGCTAAAAGAGTGCATATGTTCTGAATTCCATCCCTCTCCCTTCTTGGGCATTCCATTCTACCCTTCATTTTACACCTTTCTCTGTTTCCATAATGTTTTCTTCCCTCCTGGTTTATAAATTAATCTGTTCCCTTAAGAACTGCCCTCTCAGCTAGGTGTGGTGGCGCACACTTGTAATTCCATCATTCAGGAGGCTGAGGCATATGGATAGCAGAGAGTTTTAAGGCCAGCCTGGACTACATGGTGAGTTCAAGGCCAGCCTGAACTACATAGTAAGACCCTGTCTCCAAAAAACAAAAAAGAAAAAGAAAAAGAAAAAGAACAAAAGAAAAGAACTGCCCTATTTTCTCCTTTCCTTTATAACCAAACTCTAAAACTCTAAAAATACTTTTCTCTACTTCTTCACTTTGAATCCTCCCAAACCCAATACAATCAGACTATTAGTTCAATTGAAACTCTTTTAATTCTAAACCCATCATTCCACCAATTGCCTAATCCATAAACACTTTTAAGACTTCTATCTTACTTGGCCTCTCAGATTCATCTGACAGTGCCAATGATTCCACTGTCTTTGGTTTGGTAATTTCAATTCATTACGACCTGTTATTTACAATGAACTGAATATCTGTGTCCCCTCCCCACAAATTTGTACTGGAACTCTCATCCTTACAGTGATGGTATCTGGAGGTGGGGCCTTTGGGAGGTAACTAAGACCTAAGGATGGAGCTGTCATGAACAGAATTAGTGCCCTTTTAAGAATAGGTTAGAGAACTGATGCTCCACCTCTATGTCCTCAAAAAGAAGTAGGTATTAACATCCTGGAAGAAGGCCTTCACCAGAACCTATTCATGTCTGATCTCAGACTTCCAGGCTCTGGCACTACAGGGATAAACTTCCACTATTTGTAAGTCATCCACTCTATGGTAATTTGCTATAAGAGCACCAAATAACTTAGTGCTACAATTTTCATGATTTGCCCCCTCTGAAACTCATGTTGAAATCTGATTCCCAAAGTAACAGTGTTTAGAGGTCACATGACCCTTAGGAGGTTTTACAGTTTATCCCAAGCATCACTTGGGCAGCTGTGATTTCAACTAGTTGATGCTTGTATTGAATAAATTTGATTAAATTGCCATTTTTACACTTCCTGTTATATTACCTTATAAAATCAATGAAAAATATGCAATTTTTGGTCATCTTGTATTTAAATAATTGGACTGGTAAGTGGTTAAGAGGGATGCTTTCTCATGGTTCTGGATTTGTTACCAAGAGCAAGCTGTTACATAGTGAACCTGCTATGTTTTTTCTTCCATGCACATCTGCTCGCCCTTCCACCTTTCCACCTTTCCAAAACAACACCACATACTGACCAGAAACCAATCAGATGCTAGTAACATGGTCTTGGATTTCTAGGCTCCAAATGTTAGCCAAAATAAACTTGGGGGCGAGTGTCTGGGGATTGAACCCAGACCTCAGGCATCCTAAACATTGTGCTACTGAGCTCCATCCCCAGGCCTTTTGACTTTTGCTGTTGTTTTAAGCCAGGGTCTTGCTATGTAATTCAGGCTGGTCTTGAACTTTCTACGTAGCCCAGACTGGCCTCGAACTCTCAGTGGGCCTCCTGCCTTGGCCTCCCAAGTGCTGAGATTACAGGCCTGTGCCACACCTGGCCTTTTTTTTTTTTGAGACAAGATCTCACTACATTGCTCAGCCTGGCCTCAAACTTGACTTGCTGTCCTCTGAGGAGCTGGAATTACAGAAATACACTACTATGCCCAGCTAAAATAAACTTCTTTATAAAGAAGTAACAGCAACAGAAAATGGACTAACAGACAGTATCCTTCATTGTGTGACCGTTAACAAGTTAGTAGCTGTGTCTCAGCTCCTCATGTGTAAGATGGGAAGAACAACAGTATGTAACTCTGGCTGTGAGCGCAGCATGTGGATTAATATATGCAAACTGCTTTCAATAGTGTTCAAATGTTATGGATTATAATAAGCAGAAATAAAAATGCACTGAAAATTGGAAAGCTCAACTCTAATATCAGATAATATTAAATATTTTAGATTTGTCTCTTATTTTCCAATATTCTAATAAGATTCCTCAATATAGCATAGAAAAATCACATACACAATTTGTTCAAATGGCCGTTTGATAATAGTCCACATACTCAATCATGAAAAAATACAGCCTAGTCAGATAGAAGCATTAATAAAAACCAAGAAGAACTAAAAGCTCCCTAAACACTTAAGTTTTCATTTGAAGATGTTAGGGCCATTTCCATTATCACAATTTTATATTCAGAAAAAACAACTTACAGCACAGTATTTGTTAAGTTTATATATAACAAGCAAGGTAAAATGAAAGAAATACTTGATCATAAGTGGGAAAAAAAACAGGTTTGTATCCCAGCTTAGAACACTGGGAAATCACTTACTCCTTTACACTTATTTTCTCTCTGTAAAACAGAAGCTCTTCTATTCTGATTACTGAACATGTACTTTGGGCCAGTCATTGTGCTAGGAATTGGGGATCAGTTCAAGACCAATCTCTGGCTTCAAAGAATACAGTCTAAGATATGAATGTAAGGGAAAGAGTTGAAGAAGAGGATGACAGGATCAGCATGATCAGCATAAAAATAAAATTCACTGATGCCATAATAAAAGTGACATACACTATAAAACAAGAAAAAAATAATTCTGTATCTGAGTAACAGACAATTAAACTTGATCTTAAAAGAGTAGAAAATTTTTGTCAGGCTACCTAGTTTATTTCTTTTTCTGCAAGTAAAAAAAAAGAAAAGGAAATAAAACTGAATAAAATATATCTTTGAGTGACCTGCAAAAAGTTCACAAGAGCACAGATTAGAAAAGGTGGGAAATAGGGCCGGGGATTTAGCCCAGTGGTTCTGTTGCCTGCCTCGCAACCACAAGGACCAAAGTTCAATCCCTGGTACCAAAAAAAAAAAAAAAAAAAAAAAAAAAAGGTGGGAAAGGGGCCGGGGATTTAGCTCAGTGGTTCCGCTGCCTGCCTCGCAAGCGCAAGGACCTGAGTTTGATCCCAGGTACCAACAAAAAAAAAAAAAGGTGGGAAGGATGAATAATGACACTAAAGGCTAAACATGGATGGTCTGGAAATATGTAAAATTCCAGATAAGAAACAATGAAATAGGGAGGAAAAGGGACAGACTCAAAAGCTATTTGAAAGGTGGTATCCTCAAAACCAGGCAAATGGTTACTTCTGGGAGAGTGAGAAGAACAATTTAAATAAGTGTCATGGATGCCACGACTCCTCACCTCCATATCCTGCGGACACTACCTCTAAGACCATCTTGGCATCACTCTAGGAAGGCATGGAATTCATGAGTGAGACAAAAATCTATCTGGGATCTCTATCCTGGAATGATACTACCTGTGCGATGGTGCAAGATATTAAATACTACTTTTATTTTTTATTTTATTATGTGATTTATTATTTTAAAATAATATTGTTTTGATTATGCAATAAAGTCAATAAATATCAAGTATAAAACAAAGGAATTGTCCAAGAAGAAAAAATCTGTGCCAAAATAACTACTTGATTCTCCACAGTAATTTTGGTGTTTCTAATCTGGATCCCTGAAGGGTAGTGAGAAAGCTCTTTACAAACACAGATCAGAGGGCCGGGGATTTAGCTCAGTGGTTTCGCCATCTGCTGAGTTCAATCCCCGGTACCAAAAAAAAAAAAAAAGAAACTGACAAACACAAATCTGTTTCATATTACTGTCCCATTTATGGAGACCAAAATTTATAACAAGGCCCACGAGGTCCTGTAAAATCTGGCCTCAAACTATATACAGAGGCTTATCATAGAAGCAGGACACCATAGGATCTGAAGTCTGAATATCTGGGTTGAATAGTCTTCACCATTTACAAACTGTGGCTTTTTTTCTTTGGTTTTCTCATTTATAAAAGAAAGATAATATGGCTATGAGAGTGATACGTGGCATACTCTAACCATATATAAAAGAATGATAATAAGTAAATATTAAAATATGTCAACACTATGATATAGTATATATTGTACATTGATATAGTAATACCATCTATTATCATTGTTAATCATCATCACCATTTTTATGCCTTTTATACCAGCCCACTGATTTTACAATTTTTCCAAAGAACCATCCATCATTCCAACTCAACTTGTTTGTAGTTTTTAGAACATTCTCCCCCATGCCCTTTGCCTAGTCCATTCATTCTTCATAATTCAGCTTACAAATTCTTCCCTCAGGGAGACCTTTAACCTTAAATCCTAGCCAAAACCAGGTCTGATTCCCTGTTTTAGGCTTTTCTTCCAAAGCACTTGTCATAGTATATAAAATGATTCATCACTTGCATAATCTGTCTTCTTTACTAATCAATAAGCTCTATGAGAGGGGGGACTAGGCTGACTATTCTCTCCTAGATTCCAGCACCTGAACAAGAAATACTTAAAGGAAACTATCAAATATAAGAGAATTTTTAAAATGCCAAATATGAAGAAATGGCAATATATAATACTTTACACATAATCGCTTAATTAGCAAGATCTTTTTCATTCAAAGCACAGAAAACCTAATTAAATCATTATCTTAGTCCAGTGAGGGTGAACCTTTTAGAGCTCTCAGTGATAGCAAATAGCCCACTGCAGCATACACACCACAAGGTTTACCACCACTGTCTTAGTCTATTTTGTGTTGCTGTTAGAGCCTCACAGACTGAATAATTTATAAGGGAAAGAATTTTTTTCTCACAGTTCTGGAGGATATGAAGTCCAAGATATTAGCGTTGCATCT
The DNA here is from genome assembly GCF_053883595.1 of Heterocephalus glaber. NCBI lineage: Eukaryota > Metazoa > Chordata > Mammalia > Rodentia > Bathyergidae > Heterocephalus > Heterocephalus glaber. The sequence continues at coordinate 8,503,115 of NW_028258302.1, read as the reverse complement.
GGTCAAGGCACTGTTACTGTAACATAACGTGGCAGAAGGTAAAAGGGCAAGATGACCCAAGAAAGAACAAGAGAGCAAGAGAGAGCAGACCTGGCTTTTATAACAAGCTACTCTTAAAATAACAAATCCACTCCTGAGATAGCTGCATTAATTCATTCAAGGGGGTAGAAGCCACACTGATCTAATCACCTCTTGCTAGGTCCCAATCCCCAGCAATTGGGAATTAAGTTTCCAACACATGAACTCTGGGGGACACACATTTAAACCACAGCACCCATCTAATGATAAAAAAAAATTATTTGGGAAAAAAAAATCATTTGGGTTGTTTTAACTTATAAACCAGAAACTCCCTAGCTAAAATTTTCAATTCAACCGACAGAACTTTTAAAATTTAAAAATCAAGAGGAAATGCTTACTGCAGCATTGTCAGGTTCTTCTTTAATTTTATCCAGAAGCTTCTGCTGTGGGGCCATTGCTTTGCCACATTTACCATCCAAAGGTTCTTTCATTCTACTTTTTTATGTAGAGGTGTTCCTCAGTTTAAAACTAATAAATTTCTTCTTGGCAATGAATAGTTGGACCCCTAAAACACAACATAAAGAATTGGTACTCAGGTTGCTGGTTTGTTTCTTCTTGTTTATCTATATAAAAAGGTTCAGGGTTCACCAATGAAAAGCAATTCTGGGGCCATGACTAACTATTCTTCCTTTCTGCTCCTTAAGTAGCTACCTTTACATAAAATTCTAATAATAGCTCCCACTATTACAGTATCTTTAAAGACAAGTACTGGGGATATTTGATATGTTAAAAGGAGCTATGAGGAGTTGTTATGAACTTGTCTGAGGGAATGACTCAAGAAATATTCCATGCACAAAAAGAGAAAAAAAAGAAAGAAAGAAAAATAAATATTCCATGCAGTAAATATTATGATTTGGAGGCTCCCATCAGTTTTTAATTCTCAAAATGGGGCATATCAACCTTCATATCCCCACCTTTACTAAACCTTCACAGAGCCCATCAAGGACCCATTTCTTGGCCTAACTAGATTAAAGGGCTCAGGAGTCCATCGCAAGTGAACAATAGGTATAATCTTAAAGAGAGCTACCTGTAGTTTTCAAGGTCTCCGTGAGTGTCAGGTCCCTCTGAACCCCACTTTGCAAACACCTTCCCTTAAACACAAAAGGGTAAAGACCTTTCAGGAGAAAGTCCTTTCCCAAAATTGTAAACGTAAATATTCAAACTACAGCAAAAAGCAAGCTCTCCAAAGTTATCATTATCCAAACAGGCATGGACATGAACAGATGTTTTAAAAGCCTGTTCCAAAAAGAGAAGAACTTTTGACCACTTGCCACTGCCTAGTAATCTACCGCTACTCATCCCTCCCGAGTATCGCACGCGTCCCCAGATTTACCTTTCCCACCAAGAATCCCCAACCCTGTAAGTCAATGCAGTCAGTCTCAGAAGGCGAGCCCAAGACACGCGAGTGCAACTCACCTCGCCCCCGAGGGGGCGGTCTGCAACAGCCGCCACCGTGACGCCAGCCCCGCGCCGCCTTATCACGTGGCGCGGCCTGCTCCACACCCCCACCCACCACCCACCCACCCCCCTCCCGCGCCAGCCCTCCGGCGGCCGCCGCGGCGCGCCCGCCTTTGGTCGCCTCCCCACCCCTAGAGGAGCCACGAGCGGAATTCAGATAGGACCCATGGCCCCCACTCCAGGAGGAAGAGTATATTCTCTTACAAGAATTTTTACCTGATCCATCGGGAAACAACTCCCGGCAAACGGCGCGTGTGCAGCCCAGATCTCCGCTTTCTTTCCCGTCATGCCCCTGATCAGAGCTGAGTGGACCTTCCCAGCCCTGGTCTCCGCCCTTTTTACCCGCCATGCCGCAGAACTGAGCTGAGTGGACCTTCCTACCCCTAATCTCCACCCTTCTTTCCCGAAATGCACCAGACGAGCTGAGTGGGCCGAGTGGGCCTTCCCGGCGTCCCTCTCGCCTGAGTTATGGTTGACTTCTTAAAGAGACCAAGGCTTGATTTTGAAAAATGGGCGGGAGGGGGCTCTGGTATTAGAGTCATTAGATGGTGTTAAAAGTGCCTGGCTCTGTTCTTTAATGGCCATATTCAGAAAGGTGTCCTGCCAAGAAACATAATAATAACTAACTGGGCATGGTGGCACAAGCTTATAATCCCAGCACTAAGGAGGCAGAGGCAGGTGGATCGCCATGAGTTCGAGGCCAGCCTGAACTACTTAACGAGACCCTGTCTCAATAATAATAATAATAATAATAATAGTAGTAATAATGGCAACAACAAATACATGACATTCACTGAGCCAATTGCTTGCTAAAGTTGACCACATCCTAAGAGATGATAAGTTTTTAACTCTGAGATATAAATGAAGATATTGATTAACTAGACAAAGTCAAGATTTGGTATTTTTAAAATTCAACATTGTTTCAGGTATACATCCATGATTTATGAGGTTGTCGTTCTTTCATTTTAACTGCTATCTCTAACTCTATAAAGTATGCTACAATTTGATCACCTACAATTTTTTTTTTAGTTCTTTTATTGGTACATTTTAGGTATACAATTCATTTACATTTATCATTGAGTGTTTGTACCTGTACATGATATATCTTGGTTCTTTTTTTTTTCACCATTACCTGTGCGCCCTTCACCCCCTCTGCCCTTCCCTATTTACATAGATTTCATTTACTTTCTTTTTCTTTTCTCATAGTTTTTCCTTTCCCTCTTTTCCTTTCCCCTTCCCCTCCCTTCACTCCTTTGTCTTTGGACCTTTTCTCCTGTTTCAAATTATCAATTATTCATTTTAATCATTTTAATACTTGTTTACACTATCAGTTTCTCACACTAGAGAAACTTCGGTATTTACACATGTGTGTCCTATTTATTTCACTTAAGAGTATGGCCTCGATATGCATCCATTTAGCTATAAATGACTCTAGTTTTTCATTCTTTATGGTTGAGTAGTACTCCATTTTATTAAAAAACCACATTTTCTTTATCCAGTTTCCAGTTGATGGGCACTTGGGCTGCTTCCAAGCTTTAGCTTTTACAAACTGTGCCGCTATGAACATGGGTGCACATATGTCACTGTGGTATGATTCTTTTAGTTCTTTTGGGAAGATACTCAGCAGGGAAATAGCTGGGTCAAATGGGACCTCTAGTCCTAGTTCTTTGAGGTATCTCCATACTGACTTCCACAGTGGTTGCACCAGTCTGCACACCCACCAACAATGGAGAAGGGTTCCTTTCTCCCCACAACCCCACCAGCATTTGTTATTTGTTGATTTCTTGATAGCAGCTATTCTTTCTGGGGTGAGGTGGAATCTTAGTGTTGTTTTCGTCTGCATCTCTTGAATGACAAATGATGTTGAACATTTTTTCATATATTTGTTTTCTGCTTTTACTTCTTTGTCTGAGAAATATCTGTTCATTTCAGATGCCCATTTTTGAATTGGGTCTTTGAATTTGGGGGGTCTGATTTTTTTCAAATCTTTATATATTCTAGATAGTAGTCCTTTGCCTGAGGTACAGCTGCTAAACATTTCTTCCCATATTGTACATTGTCTGTTAGCTCTGTTGGTGGTTTCTTTTGCAGTGCAGAAGCTTTTTAATAAGATGAGATCCTAGTTGTTGATTCTTTCTGCTAGTTCCCGTGCTGCTGAGGTTTTGTTCATGAAGTCTTTTCCTATGCCAATGTCTTCAAGAGTTCTACCTAACTTATCTTCCAGCAAGTTTAGTGTTTCTGTCTTAATATTTATATCTTTAATCCATTTCGAACTTAGTTTAGTGTATGGTGATAGGTATGGGTCTAGTTTTAATCTTTGGCATGATCACCTACAATTGATGGGACACTTGAGTTTTCAATTTGAGGCTATTAGGAATAATGCTACTATAAACATTATTATTTTTGTATCACATATGCACACATTCCTGTTGGATTTATACCTAGTAGTGAAATTGCATGTTATGTATGTAAAACTTAAGTAGATGTCGAACAATTTTAGAGAGTTGCTATTTCAGTTATATTCTCACCAACTATATTTCAGTTACCCAGCATCTTTGCCAATAATTACTACTATACATCTTTTTAATTTTAACCATTCTGTTGGGTATACATTCAATGGGTATACCATTCTGTGGCTTTAATTTGCATGTCCCAGGTTACAAACAAGGTTGAGAATGTCTTCATGTTTTGGAATATCTGAATATGCTCTTGAAAGAGACTGTTCAAGTCTCTTACTCATTTCTTTTATTGTCTTCTATTTCTTTTTCTCCTGATGTTCTTTTTTATTTTATTAGTGCATGTTCATATTACATAGTGGTGAGGTTTGTTTGGGGAAGTTGGTACATGCATTTAACATATCTTAATTTTAATCCCATTATCCCTACCTTTTTTCCTCCCCCAAACCCCACCTGGTCCTCTTCCCAGTGTCCAGAAGTCTACCTCCTGGTTTCCTGTCATCTTTATTTTATTTATTTTTTTTAGGTTTCTATATAAGAGAAAACATGATATTTAACTTTCTGGCTAATTTCACTTACCATGATGATTTGTAATTTCTAGTTCCATCCTTTTTTTCTGCAAATGACATGATTTTATTCTTCTTTATGGCTGAATACTATTCCATTCATTATATATACCACATTTCTTTAACCATTAATCTGTTAATAGGCATTTAGGCTATTTCCAAAGCTTAACTATTGTGAATTGTGCTATAAACATGGATATGTGTGTAACACTCTATTATGCGGTCTTTTTTTTTTTTTTTTGGCTGTGCAAAAGCTTTTTGGTTTGATATAGTCCCATTTTTTGAGTCTTTTTTTTTTTTTTTTTTTTTTTGGTACCGGGGATTGAACTCTGGTCCTTGTGCTTGCGCAGCAGGCAGCGAAACTACTGAGCTAAAGCCCCAGGCCTGAGTCTTAATATGATTTCCTCTACTTTTAGAGTCCTATTTAGGAAGTTTTGGTGTTTTTCTATGACTTTTAAGAGTTTCCCCATGTTGTTTTCCAGTAGTTTCAATATTCCCAGTTTTATATCTAAATCTTTGATCCATTTGATTTGATTTTAGTATAGGATGAGAGACCAGGATTTAGCTTTAATTTTTGCCATGTGTATATACAGTTTTTCCAGTACCATTTGTTAAAAGAGACTGGTTTGTTGGTTTGTTGGTTTATTTGTTTATTTGTTCCCTCCAGCATATTTTTGGCCCCTTTGTCAAAAATCAAATGGCTCTAAGGGCTTGGGTTTGTGTCTGTGCCTTCTGTTCTATTCTACTGTTCTACATTTCTGTTTTCATGGTAGTACCATGTTGATTTTGTTACTATGGCTTTATAGTATGTTCTGTGATGAAAAAATACAATGAATGTTTAACTTTAAACATTTATTACAGTAAAAGACACATTGCCATTAATCCTTCTCAAAATATTTCCCTTTGCTTTGAACACAATTATCATCACTCTTGCCACTTTCTGAAGCAGTTCTGGAAGTCTTCTTTCATGTCTTTAGTTGTGTGGTTGTGTCTGCCTCAGTGTCCTGGATCAATTCAGAACATTTACCTTTCATGGTCATTTTGACTTTGGAGAAGAGCCAAAAGTCACAGTGCCAGATTCAGGGAATAAAGTGGACGAGGACACACTGTAATGTTTTTTATAAGCCTGTCTTTCTACTGGATGGCAATCAGCAGCAGCATTCACCATACTTTCTATCAGCGTCTCATAGACACAAAAGAAGACTTCTAGCAGAATGATGTGTATTCAAATATGGAATATTTTGAGGAGGCTTAATAGAAATCTGTCTTTTACTGTAATAAAAATTTTAACTTAAATATTTACCATATATTTCAGTCACCCCTTGTATAGCTTGAACACAGTGATGCTTCCAGAATTGACCTTTTTGCTCAGGTTTGCTTTGACTCTTCTGGGCATGATCTGATTCCATATGAAATTCAGGATTGTTTTTTCTAGCACTGTGAAGAATGTTATTGGTATTATAATAGGGATTGCTTTGAATCTGTAAATTGCTTTTGATAATATGGCTGTTTTCACAATACTGGTTCTTCTGATCCATAAACAAGGGCTGTCCTTCCATTTCCTAATGTCTTCTACAATTTCTGTATTTAATATTCTGTAATTTTCAGTGTAGAGGCCTTTTACCTCCCTAGTTAGCTTGATTCCAAAGTATTAAATTTTTTGGAAGCTATTGTGAATGGAATTAATTTCCTGATTTCTTTCCCAATGGATTCACTATTGGTGTACTGGAACACTCTGTATACTGGAACGCTCTTGATTTTTGTATGTTGACTTTGTATCAAATGTGACCTTATTTGGAAACAGAGTTGTAATCAGTTAAAGAAAGGCCTACCCTGGGTGTGAGTGCTACCCACCTAAGGGCATGTAGCCTGGATATAATACAAGGGACAGAAAGAGGGCTGCTGTGGTCACTTACTGCTTTGCTTCTTCACTACTTTGCTGCCTCCTGCCCACTATGAACTGTTTCTCTACAATGTCCCACTGCCATTCCACCCTGCCTTGGAGCCATCCAACTATGAACTGAAACCTCTACAAACTGTGGGCTAAATAAACCTTTCCTCCTTTAACTTTAGGTATAAGATATTTTGTCTCAGTAATGAGAAAAAGTGACTAAGGCAGTATCGATCCATCGCAGCCCCCCTCTAAACCCCATTTCACTTATACCCAATCCTAACCTCAAGGGGACTTCAGAGGACCACTCCTATCTTGAATTAATAATAGATTTCTCCTTAACAGTTTTTCACCACCTGACCTCTATTCACATCCCAGGCATCCCAACTGGTTTGTTGATAGCAGTGCTTCTAAAACACCCCCTTATCAGGCCACATATGCCATAGTAGAGGACTGTCATGACAATGAATGTGCCTTTCCACCTCAGGGAAGAAATTGAGGCTGCCCCACTTCCAAACAGCATCAGCTCACAACAGACTGAGCTCATTGCATTAACCAGGGCACTAATCTTAGCAAAGGACAGGGATATTAACATATATACTGATTCTAAATATTTCCACAATATTCTACATTCTACTGCACAAATCTGGCAGGAAAGAGGATTTCTAACACCCAAAGGAATGCCTATCATAAATGGGAAACTAATCCACGCACTATTGCAACCAGCCCTTCTCCTAGCCAAAGTAGCAATCATACTTTGCAGAGACCATCAAAGGGAAAAAGGATACCACTGAAGGAAACAGCACAGCAGATCACCTAGATTGGGAAGTGGCTTTAGGCTTCCCCCCACCTAAATCTCTTCCCTTTATCAGTTTGCCCAAGCTACACAGAGCAGGGGAAACAAAGGCTGCAGGAGCAAAGGGCCACCTTCTATAAATCGTGGTGGTATTTGCATGGAAAATTAGTCTTCCCTGAGCGCTCTCATATCCCTCTCCTTATTGAATTACACTCCCATTTTCATGCAAGTTCTCTTCCCCTTATCTATATTCAGACACACATACATTTAACCCCACAGATGATAAAAATCCTACACCAACTCTCAAAAGATTGCTCCATCTGTCAATGAACTTCCCCCCAGACTAACATCCATTCTCCTCTTTTTCCTACATACCAGGCTAAAGGCCACCTGCCCGTTAAAGATTGGCAAATAGATTTCACTCATGATTCTCCATCAAAAGGATCCATTATTTACTGGTTCTAGTGGATACATTTACAGAATGGATAGAAGCCTTCCCCACCACCAATAAAAGGATATCCACTGTGACTAACTTTCTCTTAACAAATCATTCCAAGGTTTGGGCTCCCAGCCTCCCTGAAGTTAGATAATGGGCCAGAAATTACTTCTCAGATTTCTCAACACCTGGTAAAATCACATGATATGAACAGGCATTTTTGTATTCCCTATCATTCTTAGTCATCAGGAACAGTAGAAAGGGAAAATGGGATCTTAAAAAACACACTTACTAAACTCAGAATGCAAACACAAAAAACACTGGATTCATCTCCTACCCCTAGCCCTCCTCAGGCTGAGGGCTCTCTTCCCAGTAAAACCACCAAGCTAAACTCCTTTGAATTTTTGTAAGGAAGGCCCTTCACCATCAGACAGTTAGATTCCAACTTCTCAGTGAACTAGAATCCCTCACCTCTAAGTCCTCTACTCTCATCCCTATTAAATGCAGCACATACTTCCTTGTGGTCATATGCTGAGTCTCACCTTCCCCAGCCAGCCCTGCTGCCTGACAGGTTTAAGTCCTCCTTTATGCCAGGCACCTGGGACTACATGAGGGTGTCACTAGATCCCTTGCACCCTAAATGGATGGATCCCACCAAATATTTCTCATAACCCTAGTAGCAGCTAAACTTGAAAGCTATCCTCATTGAGTTCACTTCTCTGTTCTAAACTGGCCAAACTTCCTCTTATCTGCTCCCCTACAGGACCCACATCAATCAAGATCTCATGCTTACTTCCTATAATAGAAGACAGTGACTGAGTAATGCTTTTTCTCTCTAACTTCTTGTAAAAACATTTCTTAATATTATAACACAAAAACTTCCCTTTTGCTTCTCCCAGTGTGATCCTCTAGAGATTGTGATCTCTAGTTTCAGGGATGTTTTTGTGATTTTACTCCAACCCAAATAGAGGGGTTTTTGTGTTTTGTTTTGTTTTTCACTTTTGTACTCTAGTTCTGCTTTCTCCCACTCAATAGCTTGAATTTCTTGAACATTTAAAGGCCACTTCAGCTGATCTAACAGTGGGAATGAACAGTCACTGCCAATAAATGACACAAATCTGGCTAATTCTTGGGAGTTGTCTCATGGAGTAACTATGGCAAATAATATGGTCTTATGAACATGTCCACAATGCACAGGTCCACAATGTCTTCCACTGCTGGGTATGTGTAGAAATCCCCACAAGTACAGAGGGAGGTCTCCCCTGGCATCTTGCAACACCCATGGCTGAAAATTTGACAGCTTTGTCTCTTTGAAACATGCAAGAATCTGAGTGGGAGGGACACCACATGACCATAGAAAACTTGCTCAGATGAGATAAAACAGGGCAAACACTCACAGGATATGCTGGCCCCAGTGGTAGGTGATGAGTAATATCTGAACCCGTTACAATAAAAGACCCTGTTATACAGTGTATTGAATAACATTCTGACCTTAAATGTGTGGTAAGATGAATACCTAACCACATCACATGTGCTATCACATGTGCTACTGTTCCCCATGTGTGGTGGAATGGGGAAAAATATCATGGAACAGACCCCATAGACATGTTCCATCAGGACATTTATGGGTCTGCAGCCAGTACAGCTGGCCATATCTATCTGCTAATTGGACAGAACGATGCACATGAGGATGTCCTTATATTCTTGGCTATATTCTCCCCTCTCTCCTAGAATCAAAATTGGGATGATGTTTACCACCAATGGCACCATGTAAAATGAATTCCCTGGTGGTTTTACCCCCTGCCTGTGACCCTTCCAAGAGTAGCTACTTTTAAGGTAGACTTGGAAGTAGAAGCTTTGCTCTAACACCTAGTCCATGCATTAAATGCCACTCAACAGGCTGGAATATTATTAATAGATGAAACACACCAAATGAGAAAGGTAGTTTTACAAAATCACATGGCTTTAGATCTCCTTACAGCTGCCCAAGCACATGTGCTATGCTTCATACATGTTGTGCTTTTATTTCAGATAATCATGATAATGTAACTGCAGCTCTGCAGGAGATAAATACAGAGGTTCAGTACACAAGATCCCCTCAAGGAGTTCATGGGATTCATGGAAGTCCACTATTCTATCTTGGATTCTTCCCTCTATAGTGCCTATTCTTCTTTACTCACTATTTATTATTGCCATGCCTAATCAATCTGTTTCAAAGATTTCTTTCCAACAAGATTGTGGCCACTTCACAGGCAATTGCCAAAGACCATGTCAATAGTGTTCTCCTTCAGTCCAAATGAAACCACAGCCCCTAATCAGCAGGAAGTAGATAAGGAAGAGATGCACTGCACGTTTTCCCTATCTAGCCGTAGAGTCTGGAATGAAGGAATCTGACCACCCCCATCCTAGGCTGACCAGAGACCACTCTAAACAAGCCTCTTCCTAGGTTCTGAAATAAACTTTTCCTGTTGAGCTCATACGTCTATTTCTCTTCCTCCTTTTTCCTAACCCTTACTATAATACCAAATAATAAAAAAGAAGTGTTTTGTTATTTAGCAATAGGTAATTGTTGCAGAATTGACATCTGGAAATAAAGTGCTGCTGCAACTGAAACATAAAACAGGTCCCATTGACATTGGGCCCAAACAGCAGACAGTCTGGAAAGACAGCAAAGAGACAGTGTGGCTAAGAGCAGTGAAGAAATTGTTATTAAAGGCCAGAGAAAGACCAACTTGTGTTATCATGTGGCAAAATGTCTGGCAGCACTGTCACCTGTAATAATATACAAAAAGTATGCTTCATGCCCTGATGGATCTGGCTTCGAAGATTTCCATGCAGAATATTAAAAATGTTTATTCATGGGCTGGGGATTTAGCTCACTGGCACCTTGCCTGCCTCACAAGCGCAAGGTCATGAGTTTGAAAAAAAAATTTATTCATTTATTTTAATCACCTATGATATGATATGGGCAAAGAGCTATAAGATAAAAAAAATCGTTCAGTTTTCAAGCAGAAAATAGACAAAATATAAATGGCTGAGGACAGGCTATCCCACTAGAAAAGATCATCAGAATAAGAAATGGCCTCAGAACAAATGTAGGACATTGCAGGAAAAATATGGCCTCAATCTCAAGGACAAATCAAAAGTGCAGCTATCAGACTTCATAAAGACTTAATTAGTGCCTCGTTGACCCTTCCACCTACACAAATGTGCTTCTGTGAAATAAAAGAGCATTGTGGTAATCTAATACATATAAAATAGAGAGTCCTGTCTCAGAAAGAAGTATGGATGTGATTTGGGGAGCATGGAGTGAATCTCAACCTTTATAAAACACCCACAAAGTTTTTAAGAGAAGTATATTGGCAAAAGCAAAACCATGGACTGTAAGGGGCAAATACAGTTTGAATGAAAAATATATCTGGACCCCCAACTTTATTGGACAGAAAGAAGCTTAAAAACCACTCAATTTGGGCCAGGGACTTAGCTCAGTGGTTTCGCTGCCTGCTGTGCAAGCGCAAGGACCCGAGTTCGATCCCCGGTACCAAAAAACCCCCAAAAAACAAAAACCACTCAACTGCTGGGGCCTGGGATTTAGCTTAGTGGTTTCACCACCTACCTTGAAAGTGCAAGGTCCCGAGTTTGATCCCTGGTACCAAAAAAAAAAAAAAAAAAAAGCACTCAGCTGCAAATATGAACCATTTTCTATGAATTCGGAAGGTTTCTATGGTAGGAAGCCAAGAACTCAGGGGGCAAAAGCAAAAGCTGCTGGAAAATAGGAATTATGAAACCACTCCCAGGAAAAAAAAAATCAAAGAATATTCTCTGTCCTCCGAGTAGGAGAACTTGACACTAGGTGCCTAAGTAGAACTCAGAATTTTTTTTTGAGACCTTATGTAGCTCAAACTGAGTTTGAAACTCATGATTTCCCTGCCCCAACCTCCTGAGTGCTGGGATTATGGGATTATAGGCAAGCACCACCACACCCAGCTGGATCAATTACTATTCTTTCTATTCTTCCCCTTTTTGAACAGGATTTTCTACTAGAGTCATTATGTCTCTGTATCAGGAGGTATATTGGATGTGTGGAGAAGAGAAGTGAGAATATGGGAAGCAGATAACTTATTTAGTTCACTGGTATCTGGGTTGAAGAAATTGCACCTGAACAGCTGCATGCAAAGAACTATACTTGAGTTTTTTTCTTTAGAGGTCTGATTCAGACTGAGAATCTGGACACTTGTACTATGCTGCCATAATGGTTTGAGACTTTAGATGGATGAGTGAATGTATTTTGATTGGGAGTGTGGGACTGCATGATTCCAAAATCAATTATTCCCCTAGCCTCTATTGTACTTGTAAATTAATGGTTAAAATGTGCTTGTTAGTTCTGGGATAATAGAATCTGTAACAAAACAGAGTTCCTAAGTAAAATTGCTCAACCGCTTGTTTGTCCAGAGAACGAATGTTCCCGGGCCCACTACCTATAGAACAATCCATCAATGTGTCTGCTGACCATCAGTACGTGACGGTCGTGACCATTAGTGTGTATGTCTGCTGACCATCAGCACGTGACAGTCGACCACTAACCTTTGTTCTTTTTTTTTCGTAAATCTACATGTTAACCTCCCCCTCAACCCCCTGTAAAACAGCCTCAGACTCTGAGCCAGTTGCCTCTCTGAGCTATTTTGCTTTGGGAGTGCCGTCTGGCCAGACTAATAAAGGTCTGTTTTATTTTCCAACTTGTCCAGTGTGTTTCTTCCCGGGTGTTCGTCACTGCAGTCAGCGCCTCGGTTCGTTTGGTAAGGCCCTCCGTCTTACATTTTGGAGGCCCCAGTGAGATCCCTGGATCAGGAACCCCGGTTCGGCCGAGACTCTGTGGCGGGATCCAGCAGGAGACTCATAGGCACAGACCTCAGAAAAACCTCCGGAGGTAAATTTTTGGCAGGTTGCAACCATTTGTTGTTAGGAGTGAGGTGGCTGTCAAGCCGGTAAGCCTCCCCTAACCCCAAGGTTCCTGATGAGGAACAAGGGAAGGTTTAGTTTCGGTTCTGTTGTGGTGCCTGTTCGTCTTGTTCGTCATATGTTAATGTCCTGTCTGTTTTGTGTTTACTTCTTTTCCAAACCATCAAGGGCAGAGATGGGAGGATCCAGCTCCAAGAATACTCCGTTGGATTGTTTTCTCACTAATTTTAAATTGGCTTTTTCCCCAAGCAGGAGGACGAATATGGGGTTAAATTTTCTCGTGAAAAACTTCGCTCCCTGTGTCAATTGGAGTGGCCGGCCTTTGGAGTTGGATGGTCAGCAGAGGGCTCCTTTGATCCGAGCCTCTGCCGGGCAGTATGGAAAAAGGTCACTGGACACCCTAGCCATCCTGATCAGTTTCCATATATAAATATCTGGGTTCAGGCTTGTCAGGAGCCTCCGGCTTGGTTGCAGCATTGTTTCCTACAAACAAGCTCTCGCATTTTGGTTAAACCCTGAGAGGCAAAAGCCCAAGCTCCCAAGCAGGTGCTCTCGCAAGATCCTGACCCCTTAGATCTTGAAATAAGACCTCCACCTTATGTGGAGCCATCATCCTCCTCTGATAAAATCAGCCCCAGATCTCGGAACCCCTTCTATCCTCCTCTTCCTGAAGAAGAAAAGTCTCCAGATTCTGTAACCTCCCCTTCTCATACACGAACAGGAGCCGCTTATGGTCCCAGCAGGGCTCCCACTGAAGGGAGTAATTCAGTTCCTCTTCTACCTCTTAGGGAAATAGAACAGGGTCATTATGTCTATATCCCCTTCTCTACCAGTGATTTGTATAATTGGAAACATCAAAACACCCCTTTTTCAGAAAAACACCAGGCTTTGATCTCCCTCCTAGAATCTGTTTTTCATACCCATGACCCAATCTGGGATGATTGCCAGCAACTTCTCCAAGCCCTTTTTACCTCCAAAGAAAGAGAAAGAATTCGAGGACAGGCCATAAAATCGGTGTTAGGAGGATCAGAGGGCCCACTCGATGAACAACAGCGGGCCCATATTGAGGCGCAACTTCCATCCACCCGTCCCCCGTGGCAAGCTAATTCCTCAGGTGAGAGAGAAGCTCTCCACAACTGCTGTCAGCATCTCCTAGCTGGCTTGAGGGGAGCTGCTCGAAAGCCTACCAATCTGAGTAAGGTAAGCAAGGTCCTTCAAGGGCCTGAGGAATCCCCTTCTGCCTTTCTGGAGGGTCTATTGGAAGCATACCGTACGTATACTCCAATTGACCCAGATGCCCCTGCAAATCGACAGGCAATTAATTTGGCTTTTGTTACTCAGTAGACCCCAGATATTAAAAAAAAAAAAAAAATTGCAGCGAATGGAGGGGTTTGAGGGAGAAAACAGGGAAAAGTTGATGAGTGTGACAATAAAGGTGTTTAACAACAGGGATCCTTTTGAGGATAAATGGCTAAAAAGATAGGGAAAGAAGAGGCTGGCAGAATCGAGAGTATCCGCAATTCTCCAGATTCCGAAGCCAGGCTCCAAGAAACAGGTGCAAGAGTTCCTAGGAGTGGTTGGCTATTGCAGGATCTGGATTCCTGGCTTTGCTGAGATTGCCAAACCCCTGCACGAGGCCACTGTGGGAGGAAATACACCCCTTGAATGGACTGAGGCTCGCCAGCAGGCATTTCAAATGCTTAAGACTGCACTTGCATCGGCACCAGCCCTGGCATTGCCAGACTTAAACAAGCCCTTTACCTTTTATGTGACAGAGAAAAAAATGGGTGGCTAAGGGAGTGATTACTCGGCTTTTGGGGCCATAGAAGCGGCCTGTGACATACCTCTCAAAAAAGCTCGACCCAGTGGCCTGAGGGTGGCCTACTTGTTTAAGGACAGTAGCAGCAGCAGCTGCTTTAACCTGAGAGGCTGACAAATTGACCTTTGGACAGGATTTAACTTTGATCACTCCCCATGCCATTGAGCCCTTGTTGAATAGCTCACCTAACAAGTGGCTGTCTAACGCCAGACTGTTACAGTATCAAGGACTCTTATTAGAACAGCCACGCATTACGTTTGCCACCACCGCTAGCCTCAATCCGGCTACTCTACTCCTGGAATCTGACGAACAATTGCCCATCCATGATTGTCTCGAGACTCTTGAAAATTTGAGGGGAGGGCGTCCGGACCTAACGGACCAAGCCCTCCCCCACACAGAGATAACTTTCTATACTGATGGGTGCAGTTTCGTTCGGGATGGTGTATGATATGCTGAAACAGCAGTAGTCAACCAGGACCAACAGGTAAAATGGGCACAGGGGCTACCTCAAGGGACTTCAGCTCAGAGAGCTGAGCTGATTGCCTTGACCAAGGCTCTGGAATTAAAAAAAAAAAAAGAGGATAAATATATTCACTGATAGCCGTTATGCTTTTGCCACGGCCCATGTACACAGGGAAATTTATCAAAATAGAGGACTGTTGATGATAGGTCTCCCACCACCTCAGCAGCTATTATGTATAGTTGCTGCCCTCTTCCTATGGTGCCTTGCCCCTTCCCCTGTGTGACGTCATGCCAAGATGGTTGCTCCCACCAAAGAACAAACCCTTCTTCCCAGCATGCCCCTGTTCCCACCTAGAGAGTAACCTAATACTCACTCACCTCCTACCACCTAGTGACATCCCCGGCTCCTCCATTCCCTAGTCACTACCTCAGTCAACCCCGCCTCAGCCCCTACAAACCCCACCCCAGTCTCTATAAAAGACTCTCCCTTCCCCAGCCATATTGCTTTTGTCTCTCCTTTGTTCAGAGACAGCCCGGCAGATCTATTCCCCTAATAAAGGCTTGTTGTGGCCTGGTCTGGTCTTGGTCTTCGGCCCTTTTACCTGACAGTTGACCTCTAAAAAAAAAAAAAAGAAATAAAAAATAAGACTGAGATATTGACATTACTACAAGCCATCTGGATGGCCAGAGAGGTTGCCATCATCCATTGCCGTGGGCACCAGAAGGGGCTTAGCCCCGAAACGATTGGTAATAATGCTGCTGACCAGGCAGCCAAACCAGCTGCCCAAAAATCAGTGGGGAGACAAATGGTTCTGCTTCCCATGCCGGTGCTCCCAGAGAAACCAGAATACACAGATAGAGAAATTAAAAAAAAATGAACAGGAAACATTGGACTTGAGGAGAACATGGATGGTGGACGACTAAAGATGAAAAGGTGGTGCTCCCAGCTGCTGTGGCAGATACGTTGCTGCGAGAACTACATGAGTCCACCCACCTCGGCGAGAAAAGGATGATGGCTGACCTGCAACCTCATTTCCTCAGTGAGGGATTAGCCCAAAAGGCCCAGGACATGGTGAGACGATGGCCCACCTGCCTCAAGGTAAATGCTAATTGGGTAACCTGGTCCCCCGGGGTCCGACACAGAGGACTAACTCCAGGAGAACATTGAAACTTGGACTTTACTGAAATGAAGCCTGGCATGTATGGGTACAAATACCTGCTAGTTTTTGTGGATACATTTTCAGGATGGGTAAAAACATACTCCACTAAGAGGGAGACAGCTGAAGTAACAGTTAAAAAGCTCCTGACAGAAATAGTTCCCCGATTTGGTTTGCCCTTAGCTCTGGGGTCCGACAATGGTCCAGCCTTTACGGCTAAGATATCTAAATTAATTAGTAATATCCTTGGAATAAAGTGGAACCTACACTGTGCCTATAGGCCTCAAAGTTCAGGACAGGTAAAAAGAACAAATAGGACTTTAAAGGAGATTCTGACTAAATTATGCTTGGAGACTGAACTAGGTTGGGTAGAGCTTCTCCCTTTTGCCCTCCTCCAAATAAGGTGTAGTCCCAAGCCTCCCCTCAATCTGTCCCCCTTCCAGATTGTTTATGGGTGATCTCCCCCAATCATTCCATTAATAGATGTAGAATTAAAGGAAAAGTTTTCCCACCTTCGCCTTCTTTAATCCTTAAAAGCAGTTCATCAGCTTCAGTCAGAGTTACATGAAACATTACGAAAGAAAATGACTAGTCCAAATGAAAAACCTTTACAACCTCTACCCTATAAGCCGGGAGATTTGGTTTTTATTCACAGGTTTGATTCCAAGACTCTGGAACCTCGTTAGAAAGGACTGGTTCCTGTTATCCTGTCAACTCCCTTGGTGGTGAAGGTGGCTGGACATTCTGCCTGGATACATCGCAACCATCTGAAAGCAGGACCCCTGTGGATGTCAAAAAGGACAAATGGAAGGTTATCAGCCAACTAGACAACCAAAAGCTAAGATTAGAGCGGGTTGGAGATGTTTCACCTTCATGATAATATTCTCTGGGACACTAACAGTATTGCCCCCAAGAGGACTAGATCTCAAAAAAAAAAAAAAAAAAAATGTATGGATTCAATTGACAAACTCGCTTAATTTGTCTGAATTCTATCTAAATGTTGATGTAAATTTCCATCATGTATTGGGGAAGTGCCTCATGTCGTAAACCTAAAAATGCTGTCAAATTATATACACCCAAGGTAATTATGTCAAATAATACCCAATGTGCTATGTATAAAAATTGTACAACCAAATGTCTGAGGATAAAACGGTCAGAAGGGATGTCCTGCCATATAAAACAAAAAAATTGTGTATAACAATTGCCATATCTCCCTGCCAATGGGATGGTTTTATACCTGTGAAGGAATAACCTTCAATTATATTCTGGCCAATTTAACCAAGAGTTACAAAAACAGAGACAGGCAATCTTAGATAATAGGGCAGTGATAGACTATTTGTTGCTCTTCCACCACCAAGGTTGTGAAAAAAAATAAAAAATATGATAGTTCAAAATCAAAAAAAGGTAAAACAATTGAAAGACTTGGCTCAAAAAGTACATGATGAGGATGGCAGAGATCTGTTTAAATGGCTAACTGAATGGCTGCTCAATTTACAATGGTTAAGACAACTATTCATTGCCATTATAATCATATGTATATGCTTATTATTATCATGCTGTTGTATACAATGGATGCCTACATTTACGCGTAAGATTACTTAGATTACAGAAAATCAGTGGGGAATGTGGGACTGCATGATTCCAAAATCAATTATTCCCCTAGCCTCTATTGTACTTGTAAATTAATGGTTAAAATGTGCTTATTAGTTCTGGGATAATAGAATCTGTAACGAAACAGAGTTCCTAAGTAAAATTGCTCAACCCCTTGTTTGTCTGGAGAACAAATGTTCCCGGGCCCACTACCTGTAGAACAATCCATCAGTGTGTCTGCTGACCATCAGTACGTGACAGTCGACCACTAACCTTTGTTCTTTTTTTTTCGTAAATCTACATGTTAACCTCCCCCTCAACCCCCTATAAAACAGCCTCGGACTCTGAGCCAGTTGCCTCTCTGAGCTATTTTGCTTTGGGAGTGCCGTCTGGCCAGACTAATAAAGGTCTGTTTTATTTTCCAACTTGTCCGGTGTGTTCCTTCCCGGGTGTTCGTCGCTGCAGTCAGCTCCTCGGAGCGTTTGGTAAGGCCCTCGGTCTTACAGGAGGAGATGTGAATGAGAGACAGAGACAGAGACACAGAGACAGAGACACAAAGAGAGACACAGAAACAGAGACAGAGAGGAGAGGAGAGATCTCATAGAGCTACTCTGCCAAGATCCCAGCATGTTTGTGGCACTCTCTTGGAAGTTCAAGCCAAGCTCCTAGCTGAATGCACCCATGAAATGACCACTGTCAACTTCATGTGAAACAGAAGTATTCCTCAACTGAGCCTAGCTAACCATGAGAAATAACAAATTGTTTTAACCCATTAAATTTCGAGCTAGTTTGCAATATAACAATAGATAATTAACATACTGAAATAGTTTGCAACTTTTAACCTGATGTTATTAGGAAATTCCTTTCAGATGTTGGCCTCAAATACCTGGGCTTATAAAGAGTGAGAAATTAGAGACATTTATAGCTAAATGGATACACACTGAGGAGATACCCTTAAGCCAAGTAAATAGGACACACATGCAAATACCAAATAGTTTCTCTGGTGTGAGAAACTGAAAGTGTAAATAATGATCAAAAGATACAATAGAAAAAGTGTGAAATAGAAAGAAAAGAGGCAAAGAGGAAGGGGAAATGAGGGGGGGGAGGAAAGAAGGGAGTGGAATTAATATGAGAAAATGAAAAAATGGAAACAAAGTCTTTGCAAATAGGGAGGGGTGGAGGGGTTGAAGGGAGGGCAGGGGAATGGGGAAAAATAAGAACCAAGACATATTATGTGAAGGTACAAATTTCCAATAATGAATGTCATTATATTGTATACCTAAAATATACCAATGAAATTTTTAAAAAATATCTGGTTTTGAACAAACCTCCTGCCTCAGCCTCCCAAGTAGCTAGTACTACAAGCATATGTCTTTGCACTCAACAGAAATTTCCTTTCAGCATTGGTGTTTTGTTTCAAGAATTTTCACTTTCTCTTTTGACGATAGACTCCCAGTTGCAATATATGCTCTATTTAGATTTAACTGTATGAATTTATTGTTTATCAGTCTTTCCCCCTTTCATTTTCCACTATCTTGAAAACTAGAGTACTCTTTCAATTGTTCTCTTCAGATAAGATTATAGATGATGCTCATCCTAAATCCCTGTGAATTAAAGACCAAATCTATATAACCAAGAAAGCCCAAAATGCAATAGCTCAAATAAAATTGAAGCTTATCCTTTTCTCATATTGCAGTTCAGAGCATTAGCAGTTGTGCTTCTACACATAGCAGTCTTCCACCTCATTTTTTCATCAGTGGGACTGGATCAACATATATCTTCCTGAGAGTATAGAGGAGGCATACATGGTCTTAAGTTGCTGAACTCATAAATGGCACATAACCCTTCTGATCAAATTCTAACAGAGACACATTAATCCACATATAATCAGGCTGGGGACTGAGAGAGTCATGTTCCAGGCTACATTTATAATCTCATAGGAAAGAGGATGAGTGGATTTTACTGAAAGATTAGAAATTTGCACCTCACCTTTTATGATATTTCCAAAAATGCCAGCATTTAACCCAAAAATGATGTATTAGCTATGTATAAGATCCTGGGATTTTAGTTGTAGTGTAGAAAAGAAGTCCAAATCTAACCTAATCTTCTTTCCTTTGTAAGATGTTCTTTTTGGTTCCTGGACTCATATAAGCCTTTTTTCTTTACACTTATTTCATTTAGGATTTCCCTCATATACTATTCACACATTCCACACTGTGCTCAGGAACTAGACTTGTATCTCAACAATTTTTTAAAAGGTGGCAGCAATTCATAGGCACATATGTTACATATTAGCAAAATTTGATAAGTGATCATCCTAAGTAGCGTAAATATAACCTGAAAATAGCCTGGAAACAGTTCTGGTCAAGCTTTGCTGCTAAATGAGTTCAGATCAGGACATGTGCCACCAACTGAAATATTTTTTAAAATGCTTTCCATCTTTCATATGAGAATGCCAAAGTATAAATAATTTAAAGAGCAAAATAAAAGATGAGAGGAAACAGGGACATAGACTTTTTGCAGATGGGAAGGGGATCTAGGAAAGGTGGGGGTGGGCAAAAGGAAGGGAAAATAAAAAGGATTAAGATGTGATATGAATATTACCAATTCCCATGTTGAATATATTAATAATATATTGCAAATATGTATTAATAAAAAATAAAACTCTTGGGACAACAGTACAGAGAAGGAAATGAAACAACCTGTACACGCTCCCTAGCTCCCAGCTTGTGGAGGGGACCCGGCTCTGAAGAAGCAAGGTGAGTGCTGGAGACTCCAGAGAGAAATGGCAGCAAACAACTGGGCCAGGGGCATAGACTCCAGTGGAAGCCCATAGTTGTTGTGATCTACACAGATATTGCATGGTTTTACACCAAGGGAACTCTTTCCACACAGCAGACAACAGCCATACAGGGATCCCAAGGCAAGAGTATGCCATATTGTCAGAGAGTGCTTGGTCAGGCACTATTCTAGGAAGGGATTATTTGAATTGAGGACTCAAAACTGCCAGGGGTCAGCTTCACTTTGGGGTTCCCAGTGTTACCCTCCCACGGTGACTGGGTGGATTAGTTAGTGCTTACTCCTGAAACAGACTTAATGCAAGATGTACAAATATATAAGAATTTACAAGATTGGCTTACATGACTGCCCAGAGTCAGGTGTTGAAAAGTGCAAAGGATTCAGTCAAAGGCCTGGAGCTCACTATAGCGTTCAGTGCAAATTTGTATCAGGAGGCCAAAGGGTCTGTGCTGGAAAGCTGAATAGTCTGCACTGGAAGCCAGGAGATGACATCTAAGGTGAAGGTGAAGACTGGAGCTCCTCAAAGAAATAGAAGTGAGGGCCAGGGATTTAGCTCAGTGGTTTTGCTGCCTGGTGCACAAGCGCAAGGACCCAAGTTTGATCCCCGGTACAAAAAAAAAAAAAAAAAAAAAGAAGAAGAAACAGAAGTGAGCCTTCCTTCTTTGTTTCCGTTTTATCTCATTCAGGCAACAAGCCTATTGGTTGGTGCCAATCACCCACAGGTTGGGACTTCTGATTTCAATAAATCCCTTTGGGCATATGCAGAACTATGCTAATCCAATTTAGTTGGATGTTTCTTACTCAAATTGACACAATCAGCTAACTATCACACTGGGTGAAAGACAGCCAGGGGAGACAGCTACAGACAGGGAGCAGGCTGGAAAGAGATCCTCTGAGGGTTTGACCTCAGGCCAGGAAAGACACAGGCCCTGTCCCCAAGTGGGAGGCCAAGCCCAGCTTGAGTTGTGCTAGGTGTACTTGAAACCTTGCCTTACTGCCTGCATCCAGCATGGACCTGGGGTCTGACTGATATCCTTATCTACCAGCACAAGGGAGGACGTGTCTCATCTTGAAGATTGCCACAGTATGGGTAAAACAGAGGGGCCTCTCGAATAGGCCAGACACCTCACAAACCCACAGGTCATAAGGCTAGGCAGAGAGAACCGTGACTTGCTGGACTCCAAAACTGCGGGTCCAGGAAGAAAACCACTCATTCAAAAATGCAGAGATTTTTTTTTTTTTTTTTTTTTTGGTTTTTGGACTCTTTTTCTTTTCCTTTTTTCTTCAATGGTTTATTGGAGCCTAGGAAATTTTCCTTTGTCCTTCCTCCTTTTTTCCCCCTTTGTTCTTTCAATTTTTCCTTACTTTTATTCTCCATATTATTTCTTTACTTTTCTTTTTCTTTCCTCCTTTTTTATCTTCTGTTTTCCATTTGTTTTTCTGTTACTATTACCTAATCTTACAAATATCCTTCTAGCCCTTAATAGGATCCTTTATCTCACTTCTTCCTCCTCCTTCTTATCTCTCATTATTTAATTTTTCAAAAATTTTCTCTTGCTTTCTCTCATTCCCAACCCCTCTATTTTTTTTTCATTAAGTTTATTGGTACATTTTAGGCATACAATACAGTTACATTCATCATTGGGAACTTGTACCTTTACATGATGTATCTTGGTTCTTAGTTTTCCCCATTCCCCTGCCCTCATTTCAACCCCTCCACCCCTCCCTATTTACAGAGACTGTTTCCATTTTATCCTTTTCTCATATTTTTTCCTTTCCCTTCTTTTGTTTCTCCTACCTATCCCATATCCCCTACCCCTTTAGACCTTTTCTTCCTATTTCACATTTTCAACCCCTCTATTTTTTAATAACTATTAAGCTTTATTAATCTTTAGATAGTTAACTCTACATTATTACTGTTGAATTCCTTTCCATCATTAGTAGAATATAGTTGTTGCATTTAATACATATTTGCTGTGTGTCAATATCTGGGTTGTCTGAGTGTTCATACTATAATTGTAGATTTCTTTTCTATGATTACAGGTGGTACATTACTGGTTCTTATGGTATGTTGATATTCAATTGGTCTTGGATGGTATTATTGTTGCTAATTTGCTTGATATTGCCAGGGTCATATAATTGTTGCTATTAATAGGTTTTCTCTTTATGCCAACACCTGGATTACCCTTGTGACATTAATAATTCTGAGGTCCATTCCTGGAGAACTGGGTGTTGGGCCAACTATACTGCACCCTTCACTCCCAAATCAACAGAGGTGGTTGGGTCTTGAACTTTTTTTTTTTGGTACCGGGGATCGAACTCAGGTCCTTGCGCTTATGAGGCAGGCGGCGGAACCACTGAGCTAAATCCCCGGCCCACTTGGGTCTTGAGACAGAGGCAAAAGACTATATTTAGCAGTGCCCAGAGTGCATCATTGAAAAACAGACTAACGAAAGAGATCTCCATATTACCAATAAAGTCTTTTCACTATAAGAGCCTGCAAACCTAAGCACAAAACAAAACAAACAAATAAATGAAACAAAAGAAAAATATTAGAAGACAAGGCAACAAACTGCCTCCCCAAACTCCCAACTCCCCCAAAGCTGATTCTGGAGGATCAAGAGGGAGGAAAGCAAAAGCCACACATCTGAATTATTTGAAAGGATATTTATCTTTTTTTTTTTTTTTTTTTGGTACGGGGATCAAACTCGGCACCTTGTGCTTGCCAGGCAGGCAGCGGAACCCCTGAGGTAAATCTCCAGCCCTTGAAAGGATATTAAAAAAAGGGATTAAAAACACATCAGTGGCCTGCCTCGCAAGCGCAAGGTCCCGAGTTCGATCCCCGGTACCAAAAAAACCCCCCAAAAAACAAAAACCAAAACAACAACAACAAAAAATACATCAATGAGGTGCTCAGTGGGCTCACAGAATATAAGGGAAATATTAAACAAAACAATCAAGGAACTTATAGAAGACACTAATAAAAAGCTAGCTGAGCTGAATAAAATTATGCATAATATGAATGTCTCCCACTTGTGACCATAAATGGCCAGGTCTTCACCTGCACAAACTAGCCCTGCATTCTCTTGCACTCTGCCTACTCTTACCTAAGCCCTCACTCTCACCTCCAGTTCTGCCCCACTTCCTCCACAGGCTTCAGAAGTGATATCTCTTTCATTTCTCTCCCTTAGTTTCAGCCCTCAAAGCTTTTCCAGGAAGCTACTTCTTTGCCCTTTGCATCTTCTTCTTTTCTGGTCAGAAGAGGAGGAAGAGAATTTCTTCTGTGGGTCCCAAAGATCCTTTGGAATATCAGTTTGTCATTTTCTGACTCAGATATCACCAGATTACCTCTGTTATATGACCTTTAGGAAGAAAACCTCTTTTCTGTAACTCCTCTGGCCAGAAAGGACCTTATGGACCTCCCTCTGGGACCTCCTCTTCTCTCTGGGTTCTCTGGCACTTTTCTTGCCCTCTATATTGACCATGTTATGTGAGTAGCTCTCAAAGAATGAGTTACTTCTTCAAAAAAAGTTATAAAACATTTATTGAGAAATCGTTCACATACAATACACTCACCTATTTAATGTATACACACAATGGATTTTGTAAACTCACAGTGTTGTCCAACCATTACCATAATCAATATTAGAATATTTTCATTGCCCCCAAAAGAAACCCTATACCTATTAGCAGTCGTTTCCCATTTCCCACCAACCCCAATGCAACCCCAGTCTTCATTTCTATAAAATTGCCTATTCTGAACATTTCATATAAGTGAAATCATACAATAGATGATCTTTTCCAATTAGCTTCTTTCACTTAGAATAATGCTTTTGTTTCCTCCATGTTGTAGCATATATCAGTATTCCACTGGTTTTTATTTCCAAGTAATATTTTATTCACTCATTGTGTGAATATACCACATTTTATTTATCCAATTATGAGCTGATGGACATTGGGTTGTTTCCACTTTTTGTTAATGTGGAACAGTCAGACTATGCTATTACAGTCAGATACAAGTTTTTGTGTGGACGTTTTTTCATTTCTCTTGGGTATGTACCTAGGAGTAGCATTGCTGTGTTATATGGTAACTCTATGTTTAACCATTTGAGAAACTGTCACTGTATTCCAAAGTGGCTGCAATATTTTACATTACTTGTAGCAGGGTATTCGTGTTCAATTTTTTATTTTCATCAACATTCCTTATTATTTCTTTCTTTTTATTATAGCCATCTTAGTGAATATGGAATGGTATCTCTGTGGTTTTTATTTGCATTTCTCTTATAACTAATAAAGTTGAATGTCTGTTCATGAGTATATTTACCATTTGTATGTCTTCTTTGATAAAATATCTATTAAGATCCTTTGCCCATATTAACTGGGTTGACTTTTTATTACTGAAATATGAGTTATTTATAAATTTTCACAAAAGTCTCATACATCTGCATGATTTGCAAAAAATTCCATCTCATTCTTTGGGTTGCTTTTTTACTTTCTTCATGATCTCCTTTTAAAAATTTTTGCTAATAAATTTATATTCTTACATGTGGATTAAAATAGGAAAATTACATACTGTGTGAAAGGTACATTTTTAAATAAATTCAGTATTTGCAAATACAATATAAAGTAGCAGTGAAGACTAGTTAAATATCAACCACTCAGACTTCTTTATTGACAAAAATGAAATAATCTGAAAAGCTGTTTCTAAAACTGATTGTTGGGGGCTGGGGATTTAGCCCAGTGGTTTCGCTGCCTGCTGCTCAAGCACAAGGACCCAAGTTCGATCCCCGGTACCAAAAAAATTTTTTAAATAAAGTAAAATAAAAATAAAACTGATTGTTTCCAGTGTCAGTTTGTTATTCAGGTCAATGACACAGGGTGAACACAAAATCCCTATACATCTAATATTCTAAGGCATT
This sequence comes from Heterocephalus glaber, assembly GCF_053883595.1. Classification (NCBI taxonomy): domain Eukaryota; kingdom Metazoa; phylum Chordata; class Mammalia; order Rodentia; family Bathyergidae; genus Heterocephalus; species Heterocephalus glaber. Next base: position 8,477,729 of record NW_028258302.1, on the reverse strand, counting down.
TTCCAGACTTGGAGCAATGAAATTAGATTTTTTTTTTCCAGTACCGGGGATCGAATTCAGGTCCTTGCACTTGCGAGGAGGCAGTGGAGCCACTGAGCTAAATCCCCAGCCCTTGAAATTAGATTTTATAGAGAAGATCTTAAAGGTGGCATTAGATCACAAACAGATCTTTTTAAATGAAACTAACACCTCATCCTCACTTTACAAAAAATAATTACTGATGTTGATGAAGTGATAGCCATCATTAAAAAGTCTGGGCAAACTCCTGAGGACTGAGCCATCAGAACACTAGTGTATCTATAAAAAAGCCACAGTATAACATACTTGACATGGCTTCCAACTCTGCTGAAGTTTCCACTTCTCCAACCAGGTCAGTGTGATGTTTAGAAGATTCTAGCAGACAGAAAGGGGATGGTTTTTATTAAAAGGGCACTTAATAGCACCATCCAAACCTTAATTCTCTTAGGTCTAAAAATAGTAAGCTCACTTTAGAGTATCTGAATAAGATGTTCTAGATGAAAAACCACAAGGAGTATAGAAGTGGCATAAATATACACATATTGACACAAGTCACAACATTCAAAAACGGAACTGTGCTTTGTTATAAAGTAACCCCTACCGCCTGCCTCACAAGCGGAAGGTCCCGAGTTCGAACCCTGGTACCAAAAAAAAAGTAACCTCTGGCACTAAAAGTAGGGCTTGGGCTAAATCATAAATGAAGAAGCCCTTTGACATAAAACCTTGCATTTTAAATAAAACCCCCATACCTCCCTATTCCCCCCAACCACTTCTTCCCCACCAAAATAATGTACTACAAAATATTTTACTAAATTGTGCCTCTCTAAATTTTGAGTTTAATTTTATGTAATGTAACAATGCTGGAAAGTCACTCTAACATTAACATTCATGAATAAAAATAATGGTATTCAAGTTATTTTATCTTATCAGTGTTGATAGACACTCCAAGAGCAAAGTGAACACTGAATCAGAACAATTTTGTAGATATACTCCACTTCATCTCATTTTCCTTTTCTTAAAAAGGTAGCAAATTTTAAAAATACACTGGGAGTAGGAAGGCAATGTCACAAAACTATCAAAGATGGGATCCTAAAAAATAATGAAAATCGATGCTCAAATCAACTCTAAAATTTTGGAAAGATTTAAATTCACAAGAAATCCTTGGAATCACTAAAACAATCACTAAAAGAAGTACGTTTTCACTATTTCATGTTACATACAAATTCTCCTGGGTTATCGAACAGTTGTTATAGCTATCAAATTTTATTACAAGGTCAAGTTTGATAGTTTTGGGATGAGAGTATTAAGTCTTTAATGTACATCTTACAAAAAAACCTTCAAAAAATAGAATTTACATTTTACTGCTAGCTCTTCTCAACCCAAATAAAATTATATATAAATCACAGTCCCAAGACAGTATAACAATTTTCTGATTTGCAAAAAGGTTTTAGTTTTGTTTTCAAATACAATGACTAAATTACACTTTCTATCTGGTTACAATGACAAAACATTTCCATGTATATCAGCTGTTGATTAGACTATACTTTTAAAAATGTAATAGAGGGACTGGGGATTTAGCTCAGTGGTTCTGCTGCCTGCCTTGTAAGCACAAAGTCCAGAGTTCGATCCCCAGTACCAAAAAGAAAAATGTAATAGAATGATATATTTATAAATTCAGTAGCTCTATCTTTTTATTATTATCCAGGACTAATGAAGGTTGGTGTGGTTTTTGCAAAAGTCTTAGTAAATAATTTATTTCTGTTAAAAAGTTCTCAGACTAATCCCACTCTCCAAAAATACAATTTCTCTTCAATGTTCATCATCACACACACACACACACACACACACACACACACACACACCCCTTGCCATGAAGTTTTTTGCAAAACCCACACTGCTTGCTGGGAACCCACATTTGTTTGCTTTCAAATAAGGAGCTATGATCCAAACCTTCTAGCAATGCTGTATGGAATGAACAACAGTGGCTCATCAAAAGAAAAACTGCTGCTGCTTCTTCTCTGATGAGACTGCAGGTTCTTCTCGGGATTTTTTTTTTTAGTTTCAGTTTATCTTCTTTACAATGCTCAAGGCTGGGACGTTCAAGCTCTTCTTTCACATGATTACTGACTTTCATTACCGGTGTCTGCTGCTAATGTAACAAGTGTTCCATTTGTGCAGGACAATAAGTTTCCTTAGAGCAAGTAGGATGACCATGAAGAAACTTACCACTAAAAGAATAAGTTAAAGGTTTGAAAGTTTGGGCTAAATTTTGATCCTGTGATTTTTTTTTTTTTTTTGAATACAGAATGAGCTTGGTTTTTCACAGCCTTAACCTCAGAATTACAAATATTAGTTTTGACTCCTCGTCAATTTCTTTTTCACTTTAACTGCCCTATGAAATTTTTGCTGGAATTCTGGTTCATCAGCATTTCGTTTCACACTTTTGACATGCTTTGCTCCAACAATTTTCCTCAGAGTATCTGTGGTCATGCTTTGCTTAGAATGAGTTACAGGTTTTGTATATTTGGATTTTATGTTTTTTGACTCTATTCAAGAAACACTATTTGACTGGCTGCTTCTATCATTCTGAAGATTTGCTGTCTCCTAAGGCTCCACTTTAATACTTTCAACAATATTCAACCGTTTTGAGTTTGGGTCAGGCACATCACAAACACCATTTTGTAAAATATTTATCTTCTGGTTCAAAAGCATTAGTACCAACCACCTCTAATTTTGATTTATTAAACTCAGTACTCTTTAACTGTGTATCATTAGACTCCGTGTCTTCACCATAACCCAATGGCTCCATTTTATTTCTTTTTTTTTATTAATTATATTGGTACATATAAGGTATACAATATAATGACATTCATCACTGGAAATTTGCACCTTTACAATCCATCTTGGTTCTTTTTATAATCCATCTTGGTTCTTATTTTTTCCCCATTCCCCTGCCCTCCCGTCAACCCCTCCACACCTCTCTATCTACAAAGACTTTGTTTCCATTTTTTCTTTTTCTCATATTAATTCCATTCCCTTCTTTCTTTTCCCCTACTCCTCCTATTTCTTTGAAGGGAGTTCTTGGCTTTATCAACATCCATGGTATTCAGTCCCAAATAATGATCAGTCACTTCATCTACTGCACAAGACAAACCTACAACATTCTTTTCTGTGTTATTTGCCTTTATATAAGCAACATCATCAGAAATACCAGAAGATTCAGGTTCCTCAATAATTTGGTCATCTTCATGGGATAATTTTACTATCTCCTGATTCTTGCTCAAGTTTTTCCCTTTGCCCTCCTTTCTTCAATGGTCTTATCCATTTTACCTAAAATGGCATTCTGTTCATCTTCCACCTTTTCTGAAAACTTAAACAATGGATGGCTAACAGTCTTAATTTTACATTCCTTAAGAGCTCCATTTTTCTTTTCTTCAATAGGAATACAAGTCTTTGAAAGAAGCAGACAATTTAATTCATGAGATGGCACACTGGCTTCTCCATGATTATTATACTTAGGCCCAGAATACAAGCCAGCATCATTCTTCAAGGCAAAATGACACTGAAGAATGACTTGAAGGGACGTCAGTGCTCCCCTCATGTATCTGTTTTTCAAGGTGTTAGTGAAGGATACATTTTCTGGACCATCCCAGTGTGGAGGATTATGTTTACCATGCCAAATCCACTCCAGCATTCCCATTTCCCAGAGCCTTTAAATCCCCAATCAACAGCAAACCACAGAATATCCAGCATCTCTAACTCATTCACAGTAGGCCATCTTTTGATCCATATTATCAACCAGCCAAACAAACTATTAATGGTATTTTTTTTACTCAACAAGCTGCAACGGTAAATTCTGAATCTCTGCTTAACAAGCCCATATCAACAAATTTAGCTTGATCTAGGTGTGTTTTTGCCACTATCATTTTACACCCATAAAATCCATTCCCACGCTTGTTCATCAGGCCTCTTTCTTCTTTTTTTTTTCTGGTACCAGGGATCGAACTCAGGTCCTTGCGCTTGCGAGGCAGGTGCCAGAACCACTGAGCTAAATCTCAGCCCCATCAGGCTTCTTTCTATAAGAGTTAGAAAATTCAAGAAGTTTTTTGGGAGAACATCAGATTTCCTCATGACTCACACTACCTACTTCACCCTTTGGAGCCTTCTGTTGATTTGAGCCTAATTAAAGGCCTCCAGGCAAAAGTGGGAGGTGAGGGTGGATCCTGAGGAGTGTCAGCATCATCATGCTTGGTCAGCACAGGATTCCTTTCCTCAAGTATGCTGGGAGAGGCCAACACCACCCCACAAGTGTGGTGGGGGTGGGGATGCCTCTACCACCGTTGGTGGGAACATCTCTTTCTCTGGCAAATTAATCTCATTAGAGTCTAGGAGCTCAACATCCTCAACCTCATCAGGATCCTTCCAAACATCTCCATTCCAATTTACAGGATCCCATTCTTTTCCAATCAGTGCCCTCAACTTTACTTCAAATACCCTTCAAGGCTGAGCATTAAATTTGTGCTGTATTTCAGCCAAATGAATTATGAGAGCCTGTGTTTGGGTTTCTGCAATCTCAACCTTGTGGCTGAAGGAGAGAGTCTCTTTCAAGACACACTTAGAAACTTTTAGATTATTTATTTCTGCTGCTAGGAATTTAAATCTTTGAGCTCCTTATTTTCCTTTATTATTTGTCTGCACAGTTAGATGACTTTAGATTTCCTATGGATATTTTAAGCTCATTATTTTCCTTTACTAGTTTATCCAGAGATGCTAAGAGCAACCAGCCAGCATCATTATATTTCTCACTCTGCCAAAAATATTCAAAAGTATCATATATGGAGTTGCTAAATTCCTTACATCTCACAAGTGGTAAATTAGGATAATCAAATGGATCTACATGTGTATTACTTTAAACAGTTCACACCAAAGACTATCAGTATTCCCCACATTATCAAGATAGACTGGCATCTTTAGGTCTCATCAAATTAGAGAGCCAACTCCAGGAACCACTAAAGCCATTAAAGAGGGCCAGGGATTTAGCTCAGTGGTTCCGCCGCCTGCCTTGCAAGCGCAAGGACCCGAGTTCGATTGCCGGTACCAAAAAAACAAAACAAAACAAAAAAAACCATTCCAAAATTTCATCTTTACAATTCTGTTTCTCTAGAGCTACTCCCAGTACCAAACTCTGAATAAGTCAGTGCTTACTAGAGAAACAGATTTAATGCAAGATATACAAATATATAAGAATTTACAAGATTGGCTTACAGTGGCCACCCACGGAGTCAAATGTGGAAGAGTGCTATCTGTCAAAGGCCTGGGGCTCACAGTAGTGTCCTGTGTGAGTCCATATCATATCAGAAGGCCAAAGGGTCTAGGATGGAAGCCAGGAGACAATGTCCAAGGTGAAGGTGAAAACTGGAGCTCCTCTGAAGAAACAAAAGTGAGCCTTCCTTCTTCATTTTCCTTTTATTCCATTTAGGCAGCAGACGTATTGGTTACTGTCACTCACACCCAGGGTGGGTCTTCAGTCTTCAACAAATTCCTTCAGACACACCCAGAACTATGCTGATCCAATTTAGTTGGGCACTTCTTACTCAAGTTGCCACAATCAGTTAACTATCACACATGGTACAGTGTATCTATTTGTTCTACTTTCCCAATGATTTCCTCAACTTTATTCCCCAAAGCTTCTATTGAACCTCTAATGTCAGCTACTATATTTTTTAATTTCCCAGAGCTCTTTCTTGTTCTCTTATCTTTTGTCATAGAATTGGTTCTAATTTTATAAATGTAATAAATTCTCTTAACTCTTCAGGCATATTAATTAAAGTTGTTAAGATTTATATCATTTTCTTTTGTTTTCTTATATTGCCTTAATTACTCCAGGTTTCGTTTTTCTGATTCTTAGTCGGTTTCTCCCTTTCACTTTAAATGTTTCCTCGAATTGCCTGAAAATACTCAGTGTGTGTGTGTGTGTGTGTGTGTGTGTGTGTGTGTGTGTGTGTGTGTGTTTGGTCTTAGGGGTTGAACCTAAAGATGTTCTACCACTGAATATTTTTTTATTTTGAGATGGGTCACCAGGCTGGCCTCAAGCTTGTGATTCTCCTGCCTTAGCCCTCTAAGTGCTCAAATAGCAGGCATGTGCCATTGTGCCCAACTTCTGTTCATGTTTACCTATTTGAGCACATGGAGATCAGAGCTACACCAGATTTTTCATGTAAGAATCTCCAAATGGCCTGTATAAAGATCTTTTCTCTAGGGTCATTCAGTTTCTCCAGAGTAGAATTCTTTAATTTTTGCCTTAAACTCAGTGGTCTGACCAGGCATTGTAGCACATGCCTGTAATCCTAATACTTGAGAGGTTGAGGTAGCAGGATCATTGTGAGCTCAAGGCCAGCCTGGAATACATAATGAGATCCTGTCTCAAAGAACTTGAAAAAAAAAAAAAAACCAAAACCAGAACCAAAAACAAAACAAAACAGTGATCTGGGAGCAACATGGGGGAAATCAGTTGCAAGTCTCATTATTCTGTTTGCAGAACTTACCATTTTCATTTCCTATTTCCATCCCCACTCACTGTCTCTATTCTCCCATTGTGCCAGATACAGCTAAACCTGGTCTCTCTGGTTCAATTTCTCCAAAATGAAGGAGTCAGGGGGTGAGTAGTTGCCTGTCAGTAATAGCTGCTGGGAAACATATTGGGGCGTTATCTGTCCCAAATTTAGAGTTTCTACCAATTTCTATGTTTTCATTCCTATCTCATCATCTACTACCTGGAGCCTCTGCATTCTGAGCCTTTCTGGAGTTTTATGGAGAGGGTTGACTCTCCTCTAAGAGTATCCCACCTCTGCAGATAGTTCCTTTTGTAAACATTCAGTCTTCAAAAATATGTTGAGCTCTTCTATTTTTTAATATCTCCTGACCCGTTATTTTTGCCCTTTTGTGTTGTGTTTTTATTTCTTTAATTTCATTTCAATAGAGTTTCAGGAGGAAGACATTTTTAATCAGAATTTAGTTCTGTCAACTCTACTCCCAAATACTTTTCACTGTTTCACTTTCTGAGGGAAGCAAGGGAACCAGAGTTGAGGGGTCGACTCCTGCCATTATGCCTCACACCAGAAAACAGTCCTGTCATGATTGGAGATTGATCCCATACCTGTTGAAAAGTCAAGGTCCCAGGCAGTCTATGAATCTGGTACACAATGCCCATTCACTCCCATGCTGCAGCCCATGGAGGGACAAGAAGGGCTCTCTGGGGAGGGTAGAAAAGTATATAGACCTTCCTCTCATTGTGTTTTGGTGGATGGTGGGGTGACTTTCATTCCAAAAATAACCCATATCCACTTGGAAAGAGAGTCTGTGGTACGGGTGAAGCATGTCTGTCTGCCTGCTTCCTGGTGTTACTCCCTGGTCTAAAGGGTTCTACCTATGTCTCTCTTTTCATGCCCTTTTTCCTCTCTAGGTTATTGGTCTGGGCCTCAGAGCCCTCTCCCTCCCTCAGTTATATTGGCCTCACTGGCTTAGAAGTGATTAGGAATTTAATTATTTAGTTTCTTCAGCTTGGTAGATTAATTCCATCCATCACAGGCAGGCTGAGCCTTTTCTCTTTGTACTCTTTCCAAGGCTGCCTAGCCAATTCCAAGAGGAAGTAGCTTCACAGCTCACTAAGCCTGGAGGCAGTGGATGAAGTTTACTTAGGGTGAGGGAGTATTATAAATTTGAGCCACAGAGTGTTTTTTTAGCAATGAGTATAGGCTTTAACATATTTATCTGTGAAGAATGTGCAACAATAACAGGCCTTTTGAGTTTCAGCTTAGAAGAGGCCAAGGTGCAACTTTCTTCTGCCATCTTGCAACCAGCTTCATCTGAGACCAGCTGCCTCCACTGAGTTGCTTATATTTGACCCCAGTGAGATCAAAGTCACATACTTGAGTTATACTGGAGGCAAAGTCCATGCCATATCTGCCCTAACCCCGAGATTGGTGGCCTTGGTCCATTTCCAAAAATGGTTAGTAATGACATTGTCAAGGCTACTCTTGATAGGAAGGTATGAGGATAACAGTGAAATTGACCTTTCAGAACACACAGGCCCAGGTTGAGGTGCCTCCAGGCTGATCATCAACTCCCTCAAGGAACTACCAAGAGAAAAAAGAAACAGAAAATCATTAAACACAGTGGAAATATCACATTTGGTAAGTCTTATGGCTTGTGTTTAGATGTCCCTCCAAAGCCTCATGTGGATGAAGCGGGGCTTCCTTTTTCAGAGGCAGCTGAATCTAGAGTGTGTGATGCTGGGATTAAGGCCATGTGATTACTAAACCACTACACATGAGTGATTGGTTTGGCACCAATCTAATCCTGATAGTCTGGATAAGATATAAGGGGCAGAAAGATGTTGTTAGGGTTCCTCTTGTTGCTTTTGCTGTCTTCCACCACCATGAACTGTTGTCCCTGTGCCACCCTGCCTTGGAGCCAGCTGATTATGGACTGAAACCTCTACAAACTGTAAGCCAAATAAACTTTTCCCCTTTTAACTTTGGGTGTTGGGTATTTGTCTCAGCACCAATAGAAAAGTAACTAAGACAGTAAGATTATCAAAATTGTCCAACAGATACAGCATCAATATTTAGCCAGAGAACTCTTGGAATTCATTAAAAAGATTCTGGAGACTGCCTAGTTTGTAGACTGCAGTGTTAATTGCCACCACACTCACGACATCACAGATGACATTAAAAATGGTTCAATGGGGAAGAGCCCTGAGTTCAATCCCCACTACCCTGAGAAACAAAATAAACAAATAAAACTAGTGATGTAATAGAATTCCCAGCTAATTATGAAGTTCACAGGAAAATATTACAATAAAGCATCATTTGATAACCAAAAATATTTATTGTAATATGTGTATAGAGCCAGGTGTTTATGCAAGTTTTACGTGACTTAAAGTGCCATAAACATGCATTTATGTGTTCATAGGGATGGAGGAGTAATGGTTGATTAAGCTATGTTGTCATTCTAACTGTCCTCTGGTAACCTTGATCACTACAAAACAGACAGGCAGCTTTCTGAGTGCTGTGTCTCTGGAATCAGCCTGTTGTACCTCCAACCCCCAATCTTAGGCTACAGAGTTGGAAGGCACCATAGTGGTTATGTGGTCTGAGGCTTGTGTAGTGCTTGAATCCCTGTGGCAGCATTCCAAAATGAGTTGTCAGTCTCAGTCTGCACATTTTCAACACAGAGAGTCAACTCCTCTCCAGCTGTTCTTTCCATATTGGATTCTGATTATAAGCCCTGGCCCAGATATTGAAGGTATTTCCCTTCTTTCTGTCTTGTCCTCACTGCTACTTACATAATTCAAGTTTGAGGTGCCATCTTCCTTTCCTTGGTCACTGAGCTTCAAATTATTGAATATAATTGGGCACTGGAGGTACAGATAAATGAGGTAGATCTGGGTCTTTAACATTCATGCTCAAGTGGGGAGTAAAAAAATAAAAACTATTAACAAGAATAGAGGTGGGAGCGATTAACTTGGTCATGCCCAAGTTAACTTGGGGAAAAGCACCTTTTAGGGAAAATTCCTAGGAAGGAAGACACTTAAATTGAGTCAGAGGCAGAGGTAGCTCAAAGTCGGGGATGCCTTTTTGCTTCACACATCTTTCTGCTACATCCTCAGCTTCCTATTCTCCTCTAGCTTGCTAAGCACAGAAATCCATCAAGGAGAGCAGGATTTAGACTTCTCTGAGGCTGGGGCAGAGGCAGGCAGAATTTCAGACAGAACTAAGGCATAGGAGATGCCACTACGTGAGCCCAGCATTCAGGCAACCAATGAGGCTTCCAAGGGTCCATGGGGCCCAGCCCTATGTTTAACCTCCTGTGGTAGAGGTCCAGAAGGAAAGGAAGGGCCTTGCTGCTGAAAGCCCCTGTCTTAGCTCACCGGAGAGCTTACAGGACAGTGCGGTAACTTAGGAGGCAGTTGTAAGCTCTAGATCCCAGGAAGGGACAAGAAATGTGAGTCAGAGATTTGGAAAAGACATTGACCTGGTCTAACTGAGCAGCTTCTGCCTTAAAGACCCCTACTATGGGCTCGATCTCTTAATAACTGCTCTCTGACAGTCCTGGCAGTCTTTCAGCATCCCCAGGGCCCAGGCCACATCTTGGGTGCTATGGTCACATCAACCCAGTCTTGGATTCTCTGAATAGAGAAGTCTCTGGGGGTGCTAAGAAAGAAGAAAGAAAAGAAGCAAGAGGGTTCCTACTGTACCAGCTACCATGCTGGGTATCATGCAGATTAATCTTTTAATCTTCACTGCAACTCTCAACTTCAACATGTTCAAAAGGAAGTATACACATTGTTAACAGCAGTTATCTGTGATGGGTAAAACATTAGGAGACTTTGTTCAGTGCTTAACAAAATAATGTCATCAGCAATAAAGTATTCCTAGTAGCCAATAAAGTATTATCTATCTCCCGTGTGTGTGTGTGTGTGTGTGTGCGCGCGCGCACGTGCGCTGAGGATCAAACCCAGGCTCTCAGTCATGCTAAGCACTCTCCTACTATTGAGTTCCACTCTCAGCCTATATTTACCATTTTTCATGTAAAAGGTCAATCCTTAGCATTATAGACCTACTACTGTCCACCTTCTCATTCTTCCCTAGTTATACTGACTTTTCCAAATGGACAGTTTGGAAGATGAGTTCATTGATTACATGCAGTTCAGCCTCAAACTCTTCTGACTACCTGGGGGCAAGCTGTCAACAGGGAATTCTAGTTTCCTTTGCTTTTCTCTGCTTTAAGTCTCACAGAGGTAGGCATGCCACATGAGGACATTATACCATCAGCCTAACCTTTCTAGTAATGAAGGTGATATATACCCTTTATTTGCCACTTCCTATGTCTTATTTCTCAAATGAATTAGAAGTGAGTGGGGAAGAGAAATGTTAATTTTGAGGCCTCCTTCAAACTCCCAGTAGTGTAGTACAAAGAACACTGAAATGAGATAAATGGCCAGATTTATAATCCTAAATCTGCCACTTAGGACTTGTGCCTTAGGGCAAATCACTTACCACTTAAGGCCTCAATTTCTTATTTGACAAATGAGTCTAGGTTCTTAATTATAAGCAATAGAAACTAAGTCTGGTTATTTTAAGCCAAAGAATGGAAAATCTGTGATAAGGACATTGGTATTTATAGAAGGATGAGAAGCTAAAATTAAAGGTTTAGACAGCAAACTGAACCAGGGGCAAGAGCAGCCTGATCCATGTCATGGCTAATGCTAAAATAAGCCTTTTGCCAAATTCTTTTAGTCTGGGTAAGATAAAAACCAAAATAACTTCCCAAATTATAGAGGTTTCATATATTGCAGGTTTGTTTCTGTCTTACACAACAGCCCAAGTTGGGTGCTCCTGGTCTGGTGGCTGTCCTCCAGCCAATGTCTCAGGGAACCAGACTCCTTCCATCTGTGGCTTACTGATGTTCTGTGTCCATGGAGTCCTCTTCACTCAACCAATGACTGGGGAAAGAGAGGGCAAAGGTCATATGCAGAAGGTTTGTGCAGGTCAAGCCTAAGTGTCATGCAACATTTCCATCTAAATTCTTGTTGGGCCGGGGATTTAGCTCAGTGGTTCCACCGCCTGCCTTGCAAGCACAAGGCCCTGAGTTCGATCCCCGGTACCAAAAAACAAAACAAAACAAAAAAATTTTAAAAATTTAAAAATTCTCTTGTCCAGAACTGAAGCCACGTAGCTGTATATAACTGCAAGGCTTTGTAGTCCATCTGTATGCCAGGTAAATAAGAAAGTGGGGTTTGTTGAACATTTGATAGTCTGTCAGAATGTCACTTGGACAAGATTCAAAGTTCTGCAAAGGATCATCTGATTTGCTAAGCTTAGGTTATATGCTAACCTAGTAGCAATATTAGAAAAGAAAGAAAGGAAGACTCTGTCTCTCTTTACTTTGTTGTGATTTATGTTCCTCCTCTCTGAAAAATCCATGCTGAACTTTATGTGAGATTTTAAGATACAGGACAGGATCATGTGGTACCATTTCTGTTTGTTGTTGCTTTGTGGTACTGGGAATGGAAACCAGGGCCTTCACCCTGAGCTACATCCCCAGATTTTTTTATGTTTTATTTTGAGACAGGGTCTTGCTAAGTCACTAAGTTGCCCAGACTGGGCTTGGACTTGTGATCCTCCTGGCTCAGCCTCCCGAAGTGCTAGAATTACTGGCAGGTGCCACCACACCAACCTTTCAGAGATGATTAGAGCTCTGTCCTCACCAGTGGATCAATCCACTCATGTAATTAATGGATAAATAGGTTATTTTGAGAGTGTGTCTGCTATAAAGCCAGTTTGGCTAGGTCTTTGTCTTGTTTTGTTCTGAGACAGAGTCTTGCTATGTAGTTCAGGCTGCCCTTCAACTCACTATGTAGCCCAGGCTGGCCTCGAGCTTTCAGCGATCCTCCTCCTGCCTCAGCCTCCTGAATTCTGGGATTACAGAAATGTGCCACCATGCCCAGCTGGCTAGGTCTTTCACCATGTGATGCCCTGCTCCACCTAACAGCAAGAAGGGCATAACATTTTGCCAGCAAGAAAGCCATAACTTTGCCAGCAAAGCAGCCAACTTTGCCAATAAGAAAACTATCACCATATGTAGCCCCTTCATCTTGGACCAGAAACATGAGTCAAAATATAATTATTTTCTTACAAGTGAAAGGCAAAAGCCTTCTGTAGGTCCAGAAGGACTCTAACTCTCAGAATAGGCTAATAGGCCAAGACAATATCAATGTTGGAAAAGTGTTAGCACTCCACAAAAATATAATGTAAGAAAAGTCTGACACAGCAACAAAATATGTTAAAGTGGAAAAAGCATTGTGAGGTTATGACCTTAAAAAAATTCCCCCAGATTTGTCATTACTAAAAACGTCCTGATAAGAACTTTAACATTTTTTGCCCAGCATTAACTCTCATGCACACCCCTAAAATCTAAATCGGTACCTGGGATTGTAGCTCAGTGGCAGAGTGCTTGCCTAGTATACATGTGACCCTGGGTTTGATCCCTAGGACTGACTACAACCAAAGCAATAAAAACCCTGTTTGATCTTTAATAGTTTTATCCACCAAAAGAATCTGGAACTCTTTTGCAGAATAGCTGATTCCATAGGGCAGGAAAAAAAATCAGTATGTCTTTGGAATATTTTGTTGTAGCAAAAAAGAAAGGATGTTCTAAGGATGACAAGGTCAGAGCCAAACAGACAAAGCTTAAAGATGCATCCACTGGCTCAGTGTAACAATTTTATTTTAAATCATTATAGTTAGGGTTAATTAGAAAAATTCAAATCCACAAAAGTATGTGTTCATACTAATATAGTGTACTCAAAAGAGAAAAGTAGGCTCATGTGGTGGGGCATGCCTGGAATCAAGCCCTTGGGAGGCTGAGGCAGGAGGATCACAGCAAGTTCGAGCCCAACTTGGGCTACTGGGCTACTGATGTGACTTATGTCTAGATGTCCCCCCAAAGCCTCATGCAGTCTTTTTTGAAGATAGCTAAATCTGGAATGTGTGATGCTAGGATTAAGGGCATGTGATTACTAAACCACTACACATGAGTGATTGGTTTGGCACCATCTTAATCCCAGTAGTCTGAATAAGATAAAAGGAGCAGAAAGACACTGTTAAGGCCTCTTGTTGCCTTTGCTACCTTGTGCATGCCATGTTGTTTCTCCTTTCCAATGCCTGTTTGCTATCCCTGCCTTGAAGCCAGCCGATTATGGACTGAAACTTTTTTTTTTTTTTTTTTTTTTTTGGTACCAGGGATCGAACTCGGGTCTTTGTGCTTGTGTAGCAGGCGGCGAAACCACTGAGCTAAATCCCCAGCCCTAATGGACTGAAACCTATACAAACTGTAAGCCAAATAAACCCCTTCCCCTCTAACTTTGGGTGTCAGGTATTTTGTCTCAGCAACGAGAGAAAAGTAACTAACACAGCTACATAATGAGATCCTGTCACAAAGAGAGAAAGAGAGAGGTAAACTAACAAAAATAGCTTTAATACAATAGAATAGTGACTGTAATATGATACACTTAGTAATACGTTACACATGTGTCTCTGCATGCACAAGTATTTTTTCAGTACTTTTCTTTCTGTAAAGGGTAGGTTGGTTTAAACATATGCATATAATTTTATTTTATTTTTTTTCTGGTACCGGGGATCAAACTCAGGACCTTGCTCTTTCGAGGAGGTGCCAGAACCACTGAGCTAAATCCCCGGCCCCATATGCATACAATTTACTTACACTATTTATGTATGTATTTGGGTGAGAAAATAGGTAAAAATGAGCAAAAAAATTGTAAGCCAAAAACCATCTTTTTTAAAATACCGGAAATAGGAAGGACCTATTAGCACTAGTGGTTTCGTTAAATGATTATAACCAGATAGAAAGGGAGTCTAGCACCAGATTAACAATGAGCAAGTAAAAATAGAGTTCAACAGACTATTCTAAAAGTGGGAAGGTAAATCAATCGTAAATTTTTTTTCAATCATAAATTTTTAAGAAGACCAAAGTTGTGTAATGGCAGGACAATTGATTTAGAACTTCCTTCTGATCATGCAAATCTACGATCTTATATAATTTCTGAGATCGAGATTAAGTTTTAGAAATTAAAACGTATAAGAAAGATGAGAAAAAAAAGAGGAGGAAAAAAAGAGATGAGAGCCAAATGTAGTGCCGCACACCTGTGACCCTAGCACTGTTGTTGGGTAATTCCTTTAGAAATGGCTTGCCAATTAAAAATATTCCGGGTCCTTCTTGCCTCCTCGAACAAAGAGTTGGACGAGACAAGCCAAAAGCAGTGCCAAAAGTTTATTTGAAAAAAATGCGAGGTGAAGGAGTAAAGAAAGAAATAGTTCTGTAGAGCGAACTTGGGCCAAAAAAAGAGAGGAAAGAATAAAAGCAAAAATAAAAGTGCAGGGTTACCATGAGGAGTCGCCATAGTGGACTCCTCTAGGCATCCGGTCTCTTTCATGCTGTCCACAATCTCGTGGGAACCGCAAGAAGTTCCACATACGGGGTCCTGGGAATTATTTGACACTGTCCTTGGATCTTGTAATTGACATGTCCCACTTATTTTTCCCAGTTAGCTTTGCCACACCCACCTTCTATATTAGCACTATGGGAGTCTGAGGCAGAAAGATCCCAAGTTCAAGGTTTGACTTACATCTGGAAAAATTAACAAGACCCTGTCTCAAAATTAAAATGAGACATCACATAACAGGAGCCATTTTGGTCATTCTTTAACTCCTGCTGTTAGGAATCCCACAAAGAGGTATTTGGATCCCACTACAAAGAAGAGCCGTTGAAAAGGTTGTAATACTGTACTGCAGTTCGGAAGAAAGGAACAGAGCTAAATAATTGAGAAAATCCCTCTTCTTGAACTGGATGTACTGGTCTCCATAGAAAAGCTAGAAAGTATTAAATCTCTTGTAATAAAGGGTGTTAAAGACATGAGCTCAACAATAAAGCAGATGGTGTTATAGCAAATGGAAGATTTCTTGGACTTGAGAGAGTTAAAGAAGTATGTAAATGGGATTTGTTATAAAATAAAACTGCTGAAGTCAAGCAAAACAAAAGAAATTCCCACAGAATGCAGAGGAAAAGGCCAAAGAAATTAAAACGTGCAAAGAAGGGCTGGGGATTTAGCTCATTGATTCTGCTGCCTGCCTCGCAAGCACAAGGACCCGAGTTTGATCTCTAGTATCAAAAATAAATAAATAAATAAAATGTGCAAAGAAGAGGGAAAAAGGGGATGTGTAGGGGCCAGGGATTTAGCTCAAGGGTTCCAGCGCCTGCCTCGAAAGCACAAGGTCCTGAGTTCAATCCCCCGTACAAAAAAAAGAGAGAGAGATGTGTAACATGAATACTTGAAACAGAGAACAAAGCAAATGAAGTTGAAACAATTAAGGACCTAACTGAAGAAAACTTTCCAGAGATAAAGAATGAAGTAGGCCTGCAAACAAAAAAGACTCACAGAGTACCTTTAAAATTTAATGAAAAGAAAGCAACACTGGATATATCCTGAAGACTTTTTTAAATTTCAAGGATAAAGAGAAAATTTTGCAAGTATCCAGACAGAAAGCAGGTCACCTATAAAGGAGCAAAAGTCAAGCTGACCCCAGATTTTTCTCTTGCCATTCTAAGTGTCAGAAAATAATGCAACAATATCTACAGTTTTAAAGGAAAATAATTTTTATCCAAGAATTATATCTTGCCAAATGATTATTTCTAGACCTAAAAAGACCCAGAAAGTAATAAATTTATTTCTAGTTCATTCCTTACTTAAGTTTTTATTAGTACATGTTTGAAGTACATGATTACAGACATCAGGGAAAGTTAGTACATGTACATGTCACATCTTAATTCTCCTTATGTCCCCTTCCCCTTCCCTCCCTCCCTTCTTCCATATCTTGGTCCTCTTCCCATTTGCAAAAGATCTATGTCCTTGTTTCCTATTATCTGTCTTTCATTTTGCTGTTTATTTTACTTTGGGTTTCTCATATAAGAAGTTGAGCTTGTGATATTGAAGCTTCTGTGTCTAATTTATTTCACTTAACATTATGGTCTCCAAGTGCATCCATTTTCCCACAAATGACTCAAATTTATCATTCTTTATAGCAGAGTAGTACCCAGTTGTGTATAAATACCTAGAAGGAGAATAGCTGGATAGAATGGAATTACTAGTTTTAGTTTTTTGAGGAATCTCTATACTGATTTCCATAGTGGTTGTACTAGTTTCCACTCCAACCGACAATGTAGAAAGGTTTCTTTTTCCCTGCAGCCTCTCTAGCATTTGCCATTATTTGATTTCTTGATAATGGCCATTCTTTCTGGAGTAAGATAAAATCTCAATAAGCTCACATTTCTCTAATGGCCAGTGTTGTCAAACATTTTTTTCATGTATTCATTGCCCATTTATACTTTTTCTGTGAAGCATCTATTCATTCCAGTTGCTCATTTTTTGATTGGGGCTTTTATTTTGTGAAGGTCTAATTTTTTGTGTTTTTTATATATTTTACATTTTAGTCCTCTGTCCAAGGTGTGCCTATCAAAACATTTTTCCTTTTCTGTAGGTTGAGCAGTAAGTTTAAACACTGGAAGATAAGATACTTCAAATTTTTGAAATGCTCTTAAATAGCTCAAGTCAAAGAAGAACTTATAACAAATGCTGTGGTTTAGAAAATACAATAATGAAAATATGATTTTTTTTTTTGGTACCTGAGATCGAACTCGGGGGACCTTGTGCTTGCGAGGCAGGTGGCGATGACAATATGACTTACTTGTTAGGGAATGGCTATGGAAAAGTCAAGAACCAGAGAATTGAGACACTAAATGTAAAATGGGATATGCACATAGAAAAGACTTAGTAACTAAAATTTTTGAATCTTGCTACCTTTCAAATGAGGAAGTTATCTGCCTAAAGTAGTGGATTTATTCCCAAAATAAATTGATGCAAGTGCTACAATTAATAATAATATTTATACTCCATAAGTTATATTTGGTTTTGCTACTAGGGAAAAAAACAATAATAATAATGACAACAACAATAATAACAAAATTAAAAATTAAAATGGCTGGGGATATAGCTCAGTGTGAAATTTCCTGGAGTTCAATCCCCTGTACTACAAACAGAAAGAGAGAGGAGGAAGGAAGAGAAGGGAAGAAAGAAAGAATCTAAGATAAAAAGAAAGTTCTGCGACACAAAGACATAAATATTAATATTTTCTTTGCCACCAGGGATCAAACTCGGGACCTTGTGCTTACGAGGCAGGCAGTGGCACCACTGAGCTAAATCCCCAGCCCTGTTTTTAAAATTAATGATGATTTAACTCAATGGTTCTGCCACCTGCCTCGCAAGTGCAAGGTCTCAAGTCCGATACCTGGTACCAAAAATAAAATTTAAAAAATAAAATAAAAACACTCAAAAATCTGTTATCTTGAAGAGCAAAGCTAGGTCTTATATCCTAACCAAGAAAGAATTTTAGTTGGCATCACAGATTCTGCAACCTCAACTGCTTTAATTTTTTCTATTAGCATTGGTAAGATTTCTGAAATCCCAGAAAATAATCAATATATTACCGAAGACTTAGAAAGCTATCAAGGTAAATATAGGAATAATCTTAAGAGTTATAAAAAAACAGTAAAAAATGTGGACATACTTAACCCATAGCATTAAATAGGTTTAGATATAAGTGTGATCATTTTATAACTTTTGTATATATGTGTCAATTATTGATATTTAAGACATTTGAAGTTTTCAAAAGTATCAAGTATACTGATTTTAATTGCAGTTTAAATTGGTTAAGGGAATTAAGTTAATCAAATGTGTTTCAACATTTTGTATAAGAAATATGTTTTAGTAAATTGGACATTAAGCCAAAAACAAATGGCTCTTATTTCTCTGCAGGCATAAAATCCTCTCAGACATGAATAAATCCATCAGAAATACTGAGTCATAAGGCACAAAGTAGAAAATGTGCTTTTACTACTCCTTAGGAAGAAGTGGGAGTAATAAGTAGGAAACTGAAATGAGGGGTTGTTCAATTTGGGAGACCATGGCACATGCACTTTCTGAGAAAAGAGATAGACAGCCAACAGAATTTTAGTTTACAGCGCAGTAAATATTGCTCAAGAATAGGAATACAGTGGGAAGAGAAGTTAACCTAGCTTGGGATAGTTAGGAAATGAAATAACTGTGTGCAGTTGTTTCATACCAGACATACTACACTATAGAATATCACATAATTGACTAGGTGTTTATAACTGGGTATCATGAAAACTTCACAACAATTCTAACTTCAAACTTTCTTCTTTCTTTCTTTCCTTTTTTTTGAGAAAAGGTCTTGCTATGTAGTTCAGGCTGGCCTTGAACTCTGTGTAGCCCACGCTGGCCTCCTAAGTGTTGGGATTATAGGTCTGGCCTAATAGTTTTTCACAATGAAGAGAAATCAGATTAGCCATATCTGTACGGCTGGGATCTAAACATATCCCTCAGGCCTACCTAACTGGTAGGACAACAGAGAAATCTGTTTGCAAGGGATTTCTGGGAGAAAAATGATGCAAAGGGAGAATAAACCAGTGGCTTTAGCCTAGTCAATAATCTCAAATACAGGGGAAGAGAGATGGAAGAGGTTAGATTTGACTTTGCCTCAGCTCAAAAGGAGGCATGCCTAGGGTATAGGGAAAGGAAGAGAACAGAGAAAGAGTAAGGGAGAGGAAATAAGAAAGAGCAATAATCAAAGTAAAAGTCTTACTAAAATTTCTAACACATTTACACTCACATAGAGTGACACAAAAGTAGGAAGAGATAATCTCTTCATTTTATTGCAGATCATCTAGAGGCCCATACAACCAGAGAAAGAGCCAGAGAAATGCTGACTACAAGCAAATCAGAAAAAAATGAGGCTCAGATATAGTAAGCAGGTTCCCCAGATTCTGCAAGGTGTTAAATTATAGATTAGAATTTGGACCCTAACATTATATGGATCCAGTTCCATTTTATTTTTCATTTCAATTTGAGCCTCTCCTGACTGTTTATTTCTGATAAAGACACCTGCAGTTCACCCAAGTGGCAGATGCTCAGTCTCTTATTCCACCCACCTTGGGATCTGATGTGGATTCTAGAATCCCCAAGCTCCCCACTGTTGGTGTTAAATAAAAATTTGTTTTTATTTAGAACTTATTTTATCATAATTTATTAGACCCTACGTATCCTTGTTACTGGTATCTATTCATCCCCTTGTGGCTTTCCAACATACTCAAAAATTTAGTTTGGGTGTCCAGATGGCAGCACATATACTAAAACTGGAATGACACAAAAAGGAGTAGCATAGCCCTGCACAAATTTGTGAAGTGCTCCATTATTTTCAGATTTGTTTCTGGCCCACTGTTTTCCTCTCTACCACAAATCTCGCCACAATTTCAACTCCTCATGGGCATTTCCACTTATTAACTAGGACTGATGCTGCTTAGCTTCCAAGATAGATGATTCTTCGACATTTTTATCATCCTGGTTTCTCAGTTTATTTATCTACTCAGTTTTCATTTTCAATAAGCTTTTTGCTCATTCCACTAGAGCTTCCCATTTCAGTGGTCATGTTTGAATCTTTTGATCACCTAAAGTTGCACCACTTCTGAAATAATATACACAGTATTTAGATAGCCACCATTCTGACTATAGTCTTCTATCTTTCTTATTTTCTCATTAAGTTTCTCCTCCAAAGCAATCCTTCTAAAGCCAGAAGTGGCGGCATACACCTGTAATTCCAGCATGTGGGAGCTGATGCAGGAGGATAGCTGCATATTTGAGACCACCCTCGATTGCATAGTGAGTTTAAAGCCAGCCTGAACTACACAGTGAGACCCTGTTTCAAACAAAACAAAATAAAATAGTTATCTTTACATTTTTTAAGCAAAATACTTGGTACATTTTAGATATACATAATGATAACAATCATCATAGGGAATTTGTGTCTGTACATGATATATCTGGCCTCTTTTTTCCCCATTCCCCTCATCTCCCAAGTCCCCCTTCCCTCCCTATATGCAAAAACTTTGTTTCCATTTTTGTCCTTCTATCTTTACTTTTTTTTCTTGTCCCTTCCTTCCTTTCACCCTCCCGCCTCCCTTTTTCCCCTTCCCATTGGAACATTTTCTTGCCATTTCCCAATGTCTGTTATACATTGTAGTCCTTATTTTCACTTTCAGTTTCTCACATCAGGAAATAAATGCAGCATTTAAATATGTGTGTCTGATCTATTTCGCTGAAGAGTATGGTCTCTAGGTGCATCCATTTAGCTATAAATGTCTGAAGCTCATCCTTGTTTATGGCAGAGTAGTACTCCATTAAATTAAAAAACCCACATCTTTATCCATTTGTTGGTTGATGGGCATTTGGACTGTTCTCAAGATTTAGCTATTACAAACTGTGTGGCTATAAACATAGGTGTGCATAAATTGCTGTGGTAAGATGCTTTTATTTATTTCAGGAGGATACCAAGAAGGGGAATAGCTGGGTCAGATGAAAACTCTAGTTTTAGTTTTTTGAGAGATCTCCACACAAATTTCCATGGTGGTTGCGCCAGTCTACATTCCCAAAAACAAAGAAGAAGGGTTCCTTTTTTTCCACAGCCCCTCCAACATTACTTATTGGTTGATTTCTTGATAGCAGCCATTCTTTCTGGAATTAGATGAAATCTCAGAGTTGTTTTAATTTGCATCTCTCGAATGGCCAGTGATGTTGAACATTTTTTCATATACTATTTGCTGTTTCTACTTCTTCATCTGAGAAGCATCTATTCATTTGAGATGCACATTTCTGGATTGGGTCTTTGAATTTGGGGGGTCTGGGGGTTTTTTGTTTTTGTTTTTTGTGGTTTTTTGGTACTGGGGATCGAACTCGGGTCCTTGTGCTTGCGCAGCAGGTGGCAAAACCACTGAGCTAAATCCCCGGCCCTGGGTCTGGTTTTTTTGAGTTCTTTATATAATCTACATAGCAAAAAAATTTTTCCACACTGTGGGTTGTCTCTTCATTCTGTTGGTGGTTTCTCTTGCTATGCAAAAACTTTTTAATAAGATGAGATCCCAGTAGTTGATTCTTTGTAGTATTTCCTATGTGGTCTGGGTTTTGTTCATGAAGTCTTTTCCTACTCCTATGTCCTCAAGTGTTCTACCTATTCTCTATTCCAGCAGATTTAGTATTTCTATTTTAATATTTAGATCTTTGATCCATTTTGATTTTGGGTTAGTGCATGGTGAAAGATATGGGTCTAGTTTCAATCTCCAGCATGTAGAAAGCCAGTTTTTCCAGCACCATTTATTAAAGAGGCTATCTGTCTTCCAGCGAAGATTTTTTTTTTTTTTTTTTTTTTTTTGGTACTGGGGATCAAACTCGGGTCCTTGTGCTTGCAAGGCAGGCAGCAGAACCACTGAGCTAAATCACTGGCGCTGGTGAAGGTGTTTGACTCCTTTGTCAAAGATAAGGTAGCTGAGTATGTTTGGAGTTATTTCTTCATTTTATAGTCTGTTTCATTAATCCTTAGGTCTTTTTTTTTCCTTGCCATTACCATGCTGTTTTTATCACAGTTGCTTTGTAGTATAATTTCAAGTCAGGGATTGTGATGCCCCCTGCCTTGCCTTTGTTGCCCAAAATTGCCTTTGCTATTCTAGGTCTCTTCTGGTTCCAGATGAATTTTAGGATTTTTTTTCTATGCTATTGGAATTTTGATCAGAATTGCATTAAATCTGCATAACAATTTTGGAAGTATGGCCATTTTCACTATATTGGTTCTGCCTATCGAAGAACATTTTCTGATATCCTCTTTGATTTCCTTTTTTAGAGTACTGTAGTTTTAATGTAGAGGCCTTTTACTTCATTAGGTTGACTCATAGGTATTTCTTTTGGAGGGGATGCTATTGTGAAAGGTGTTGTTTTCCTAATTTCTATTTCAGTAAGTTTTTTATTCATGTACAGGAAAGCTATTGATTTTTGAGTGTTGACTTTGTATCCAGCTATGCTACTGAATTTGGTTATGAAATCTAGAAGTCTTTTGGTGGAGCCTTTAGGGTCTTCTATGTAGAGTATCATGTCATCTGCAAATAATGATAGTTTAACTTCTTCCTTTCCTATCTTTACTCCATTTATTTCTTCCTCTTGTCTAATTGCTCTGGCCAATATTTCCAGAACTATATTGAACAGTGGTGACAGAGGACATCCTTGTCTTGATCCTGATTTTAGAGTGAAAGCGTTCAGTTTTTGTCCATTTAGTATGATGGTGGATGTTGGTTTGTCATACAGAGCTTTTATCAGATTGTGATAAAGACCATCTATACCAGTTATCTGTAGGGTTTTTTTTTTAATCATGAATGAGTGTTGGACCTTGTCAAATACTTTTTCTGCATCTATTGAGAGGATCATGTGGATTTTTGTCCTTGGCTCTGTGAATACAATGTATTACATTTCTTGATTTGCATATGTTGAACTATCCCTGCATCCCTAGCTATGGTGTATAATCTTGATTTGCTGCATACTGTTTACCAGTATCTTATTCAGGAGTTTTGTGTCTGTATTCATCAGGGAGATTGGCCTGTAGTTCTCTTTTTTGGCTGGACCCTTCTCTGGTTTTGGAATCAAGGTAATGCTTGTTTCCAGGAATGAATTTAGGAATATTGCTTCCCTTTAAATTTCACTAAAGAGTTTGAGAAGTAGAGGCATAAGGTCTTCTCTAAATTTCTTGTAGAATTTAGCAGTGAATAAATCAGTGCTGGTAGGTTTTTAATTATGTCTTCAATCTCTTTGGCTGATAGTGGTTTATTTAGAATTTCTATATCTTCTTGATTCAGTTGTGGTAATTTATATGTATCTAGGAATATGTTCATTTCTTCTGTTTTCCATCTTATTAGAATACAGGTTCTTGGGCCAGGGATTTAGCTCAGTGGTTCCACCACCTGCCCCCCAAGCACAAGGACCCAAGTTCAATTCCCAGTACCCAAAAAAAAAAAAAAGAATACAGGTTCTGGAAGCAGGTATTGATGATCTTCTAGATTTCTGTAGGATCTGTTGTGATTTCACCCTTTTCATTCCTAATTGCATAGATTTGACTCTTTCCTTTTTTGATAAGGTTTTCCAAGGATTTGTCAATTTTTATTTTATCTTTCAAAGAACCAACTCTTCAATTCATTGATTCTTTGTGTTGTTCTTTTAGTCTTCATTGCATTAATTTCTGCTCTGATATTTATTTATTTATTTATTTATTTTGTACTGGGGATTGAACTTAGGACCTTGTGCTCGTGAGGCACACAGCAAAACCACTGAGCTACATCTCTGGCCCTCTGCTCTGATTTTTATAATTTCTTCTCTCATATGAGCTTTGGGCTTGACTTGCTTTTCTTTTTCTAGAAGCTTGAGGTTCAACATTAGGTTATTTAAACCCACCCTGTTTTTCTGATATGGATATTCACTACTATAAATTTCCCTCACAGGACTGCTTTCACTGTATCCCATAAGTTCCAATATGCTGTATTGTCATTATCATTTAATTGTAGAAACTGTCTGATTTCTTCTTTAATTTCATCTGTGACCTATTGATTGTTCAGGTGAGTGTTATTTAATTTCCATGTGTTTATGAAGTTCTTGTGGTTTCTTTTGCCACTGATTTCCAATTTCATTGCACTATGGTCTGATAAGATGCATGAGATAATTTCAATTCCTTTGCTTTTACTTAAGCATGTTCTATGAGCTAGTGTGGTCTATTTTGGAGAAATTCCATGTGCAAGTGAGAAGAATGTGTATTCTGATGTTGTGGGGTGGAACTCTCTGTAGACATCTACTAAGTCCACTTTTAATATTTCATTGTTGACTTTTTGTCTAGTTGATCTGTCTACTTGTGACAGTAGGGTATTGTGGCACCCCATTTCAACTGTATTAGTGCTTATTTGATTTTTCACATCCATTAATATTTGTTTTACATAGTTAGGTGCACTGCTATTTGGTGCATATATGATTGTTATCTCTTCCTCTTGGATTTTTCCCTTTATAAGGATGTAGTGACCTTCTTTGTCTCTCTTAATCAGTCTTGGCTTGAAATCCACTTTCCTGCAAATAGAATAGCTACCCCTGTTTTTTTCCAGGTTCCTGTCACATGGAGTATTGTTTTCTAACCTTTCAGTACATAAATTTCTTTTTGAATTAAATGTGTTTCTTGTATGCAGCATATTGTTGGATCTTGAGCCATTCTGCCAGACTGTTTCTTTTGATTGGTGAATTGAGACCATTTACTTTGATGGTTATAACTGATATGTATTGACTTACCTCTGTCATGTTATTTTCCTGTTGTTGGCTCCTTTCTTTCCTCTTCTGTTTAATTTCTTGCCTTGCCTGGTGGATTCATTCTGTTGAGGTACTTGGAGTTGTAATCCTTGTTATCTCTTTCTAGAAAATTCTTCAGAATACTTTGGAGTGCTGGTTTGGTGGTCATGAATTTCTTCAGGTGTTCTCTGTCATGGAAGTATCTTATTTCTCCATCAGTTTTGAAAGATAGTTTTGTGGGACACATCAATCTGGGTTAGAGGTTGTTTTCCTTTAGGGCTTGAAATATTTCACTCCAAGCTCTCCTTGACTTGAGGGTTTGTATTGAGAAGTCTGCTGTGATTCTGATAGGTTTTCCTTGATAAGTGATGTGTTTCTTTTCTCTAACAGCTTTTAATATTCTGTTCTTGTGTTAAATTTCTGGAATCTTGATTATTATATTCCTTGGGGGAGTTTTTTTATCATGCCTAATTGGAGTTCTATATGCCTCACTTATCTGTATGTCAAATTCTTTTTCTTTGGGGAAGATTTTTTTTTGATCATGATTAATTGGAGTTTTATATGCCTTGTTTATCTGTATGTCTTCTGCCATTACTTCTGTGAACAGGTTTTTTATGTCATTTGCCCTCTCTCCTGCTTTTTCACTGACTCTGATCAATCTTATGTTATTCTTTGTATCATCTGGCAGCTGCTGGATTGATTTCTCATGGTCTCTTGCTTTTTTAAGAAATCTTTCTTTTCATGATCATGAACCTTAATTCTGTCCTCTATATCTGATATTATGTCCTCACAGTGGCTCACTCTGCTGCATATACTTTCAATGGAGTTTTTAATCTGGGTATCTGTTTGAATCTGTTTCATGGATTCCATTTCTTTCCTATGCTGGGCATTTCTTTACATCATTTTCCTGAGCTCCTCTTTTTTGTTTTTCAATCTGTATCTGCCCTAGAGTCACTAGGCATGTCTTTCATTCTGGTCACCATCTCTGTAGTTATCTGAGAAACTATTTTTGCTTTGATTTTTTTCTAGAGCCTCATTCATCTGCTTTGTTACTTCTGCTGTTATCATTTCAGACAGTCCAGGGGGGCCATTTTTGGATTGTTCCACCTCATTGTCCCCTGGGTTTGCCTTTGGTGAGGCGAAAGTCTGGGGTAGTTCTATCTTGTTTGATTGTTGCCTCATTTTCTATTTTTTTTAAGTTTAATTTCTAAGTTTATGCTTTTAAATTGCTTGTGGCAAATAGCTTTATTTCCAGTATTCAAAACTCTTAGGAAATGACTACTTCTTCCAGTTGTAGCCTGCTTTTGGGTTTTGAGTCTGTTGCAAGATCCTACCTGTTCAATTTATTGAGGATGAGAAGTTTCTGCCTACTTAGCCCAGCCACCAGTTCTTTAGCACTGGCCTATAGTTTTTGTTTTTGTTTTTTAAAGATCCTTAGGGAATCTCAGTCTTGGAATACCAGGAAGAACAACTGATTAGCACAATTATGTCACCTTGGCTAAAGTAGTACAATCAGCAATAACAAGAGCATCAAATACAGCCTAGAAAATGACAAACTGTGGTAACTATTAATTTGACACCTTTAAGTGTATGAAGTATATTTATGGTTATATAACAAAAATCTAAAATGAACCAGAAAATTGTATACAATAAATAAACCCTTAATATGGTGATTTTAACCTCAGGGGAGAAGTTTTAAAAGTGGTGGTGGGGGTAGAGAAATAGAAGAAGAGGAAGAAATTAGATTCAAGGCTGGAGAACAAATGAGATTGTACAAACTTTGGGAAACTGGTGAAGAAGATAGTAGGGAAAGAGAAAGGAAGACAGAAAAACAAGAACAGAACAGAACAACAGAAAATTAGAAACTGTGTTCAAACAATCAAAAAAAAAAACAAAACAAGAACAAGAACCAGAAAAGAGGAAAACAGAAAGAAAAAAAGAAAAGAAAAAAGTCCAATTCAAGGCATGTCTCTCCCATCACTGGTAGAGAACATGGGTAGACAGAGTCCAGAGCCAAATTTATTAATGCCAACAAGCTAGCCATAGTTTTACAGTGGAGTAGTGGATAATCCCAGTTCAGTTCCACTAAAGTTCAGGCTGGTTTCTGGCTATGAAGCTGGAACTGAATTTTTTGAGCCTACAATAGTCCATGTGCCTCCTGCCAGCTGGAACTCCATTCCCTGACCTCCTGGTGACTTGAACTTGGCACTCTCACTGAGACACTGGGAGCCACTAGATAGATTCTGAGCTCAGTTGGCCTCTCTCCAAGATGCCTACCAGCCAATCGCACTCTCCTGGGTGATGTCTGATCCCAAATAACTCACCAGCCTCTGCAATCTTGCTGCATCCACTGTTCTTTTCCACTACTTCATTTCTCCATGGAGGCCTCTGGGGTTGCCAGTAGTCTCCATGCATCTGCAGGTTCAACCCACTTCCCACACTATGAGTCTGGGCTCTGGGAGAAAGTCCTGCTTGCTATTTCCCTCCTCTTTGTTAAAGTCTCTTCACTCTCCCTGTGGAGTTCAATTCTTGCTTCAGATCCTTCCTGAGTCCTGGGCACCCACTTTCTTCCTTCTTCTACTCCTCACACCACTATATTCCAGTATCAGGACACCCTTTCTCAGAGACGCTCTTTCTCTGCTGCTCACCACTCCATCATCTTCCTGGAAGTGTCTCCTTTCATATTATAAATACCAATGATCCCTTGACCAATCTACTTTCACTACATTTATTAACTTTCTTCTATCTTATCTTATCTTCTATTAATATTTGAGTTACAGCCAGGGATTAAGCTCAGTGGTTCCGCTGCCTGCTGCACGAGCACAAGGACCCAAGTTTGATCCCCGGTACAAAAAAATATATATATATATATATTTGAGTTACAATCCATGTTGCACCATTTCTACTAGTCACTTGCCAATATTCTCAGCTTTCTCCTATGGACCTTCTGTTGCACTTATATAGAAAAACAATACCCCACACCTATACCTGGCCTGCTTGCCATTGTTGGTAAACTGTACAGCCTACCAAGTCAATGCAACTATTAGTTGAAGGTCTTCAACCTCCAATAGACTAATGATATTGTCTAGAAATCTTCCTATGAGTTTTGTCAGTTCTTTCTTCCATTCTTTGCATGACTATTCAGAGTTTCTTTCTCTTAAATCTCTAACTCAGTCAGACATGGTGGCACATGCCTGTAATCCCAGCTACTTAGGAGGCTGAGACAAGAGAATCACAATTTCAGCCAGGGATTTAGCTCAGTGGTTTCGACCCCTGCCTCGCAAGCGCAAGGTCCTGAGTTCAATCCCTGGTACCAAAAAGAAAAGAGAGAGAGAGAATCACAATTTCAAAGCCAGTCTGGGAAACTTAGTGAGATTTGGTCTCAATTTTTTTTTGAGGGGGGGGTACCAGGGATCAAACTCAGGACCTTGTGCTTGTGAGGCAGGCAGCAGAACCACTGAGCTAAATCCCTGGCCCTCAGTCTCAAAATTTTTTAAAAATTTAAAGGTAGAGGTGGGGTGCAGGTATGACTCAGTGGTACAGCATTTGTGTAGTATGTCTCTGTATTCAAGAACCCAGTATCACAAAAAAATAACAAAAATAACAAAAACACTAACCCTTCCACATCACAGCAGATGAATTGGTTTCCTATTTGATAGAGAAAATACTATAGATGCCATTAAGTAAGAACTCTCTTAATCCCTACATCAAAACTCACAAAGTTTTCTGCAGTTATACCTACCACCACCACCCCCATACATAGGAGGAAGAATCTCTCCAACTACTACCTAACTTCTTTGTCAGAGCCATACACCTCTCAGAACATATTACATCTACTCCTCAATCCATGAGTACCTGGCTCCTGCCTTCTAAAGAAAACACTGTTGAGGGCCAGAGATTTAGCTCAGTGGTTCCAGCGCCTGCCACACGAGCACAAGGTCCCGAGTTCAATCCCCGGTACCAAAAAAAAAGCAAACAAAGAAAACACTGTTGATAAATTCATGAATGACTTTGTTGCTAAGTCCTATGGACTTTCCAATCCTTTTTTCATCATTCAACAGCACTGCTATTGTCAATCTGGTCTCATCCTTTTAAACCCTCTCTTCGCTTGACTATGACATCATATTCTCCTAGTTTTCCTTGTACTACTTTAGCCATTTCTTATTCCCCCTCCTCTTCCTCCTTCCCTTTTCTTCTTTTTCAGTGATACTGGGGATTGAACCTAAAGCCTTTGCATTAAGCTACCTCCCAACCCATATTTTGTATTCCATTTTGAGACAGGATTTCACCAAATTGCCCAGTTTGGGGTCAAACTTGTAATCCTCCTGCCTCAGCCTCCTAGAGTGCTGGGTTTACAGGTGTGTGCCACCATGCCAGGTTCCTCAGTCTCTTTCATATTTCTTTACCTATGTTAACATTTTGTCAATGTTTCTCAAGCTTTCTCTCTTTGGCCCTCTTTTCACCTCACCCTAGGGCACGCTCATCATCTGATTTTATGGTTGTGATCAACTCTGTGTGATGACTCACAAAGCTCTCTTTCCCAGGTATTTCTTCTGAACTGTTTACCCAACTGCCTATTAAACATTTTCCTTTGAGTATTCCACAGCACTTCCAATTCAACATATCTAAAAGAGAACCTATTATTTCTCCCTGTTCCCCAAACCCTCAACTGCTTCTCTTCCTGTGTTCCCTATCTCATGGAATGATACTACTTGAAAGTTGTCAGAGACAAAATAAAGGCACTTATGCCAAACCCTTACAAACAGAGTCAAGAGACCATAAAGGACAGCTTTTCACACACATATTTATACTAAGAACTATTACAAAGACTGCTGAAGTCCTTATGCATGTGTATCTGGGATGAAAACTGCCATAAGAACTCTCAAATAGCATAAAAAATGTTCCAGATAAATTGCTTCTATGAAGACATCTCCCTAGTAGCAATCACTATAACCAATGTGTAAATCACTGGTTTCGGCCATGAACCCCTGTGACTTGAATTTTGCTTCAGGACAGTTTACGTAGACTTTTCCTTTTTGCCTTATAAGGTTTCCCTTGACCTAACCTCCTCAGACATGCCTATGATCCATCACAGTACACATGTCCTGGATTATAATCCCCTACTCAATCCCAAAACTTCATTTATTTTTATTTACTTAATTTATGTGCAGTAAGGCTTGAACCCAGGGATAACACACCACTGAGCAACATCCTCAGCCCTTTTTCTTTTTATTTATTTATTTATTTATTTATTTATTTATTTATTTTATTTATTGGTACTGGGGATCGAACTTGGGACCTTGCGCTTGCAAGGCAGGTGGCAGCACCACTGAGCTAAATCCCCAGCCACCTTGCTTTTTTATTTTGAGACACAGCCTCACTAAATTGCCCAGCCTAGCCTTGAACTTGCCATCTTCCTGCCTCAGCCTCCTGAGTACCTGGAATCACAGGCATGTGGCACCATACCTAAACTCATTTATTTCTTCAGGTTGACAGAACCATCCACCAGGCTTTCTGATCATCATGCTGAACTCTTTCATCTCCCACATTCATATATGGTGACTCTTTTTTTTTTTTGGTACCGGGGATCGAACTCAGGTCCTTGCGCTTGCAAGGCAGGCGTCAAAACCACTGAGCTAAATCTCTGGCTCCTCTAAATCTCTGGCCCCTCTAAATCTCTGGCCCCATGACTCTTAAATATTTCTCTAATCAGTTTGTTTTTATCCATCTCCATTCTGTCCTCCAGGTTTAGGCCATCAATATATCTGACTTGGATTATTAAAAGTCTCTGAATTGGGCTGGGGATTTAGCTCAGTGGTTCTGCCGCCTGCTTTGCAAGTGCGAGGTCCCGAGTTCGATCCCTGGTACCAAAAAAAAAGTCTCTGAATTCATCTTCAGAACTAGTCTCTATATCAACAATCCGCCCTCCCTGCCCTTACCACCAGGAACAATGATAGAGCAATCTTTCAAATGCATATCTAATCAAATGACTTCCTTGATTAAAGTTTTTGTGTCTTCCCAACATCCTTCCCACTTTCTAATCTAGTTTATAAGGCTCAGTGTGATGGGATCCCAGCTACCTCCAGCCTTCTTCTTTTTCTGTAATACTTGGAATTGAACCCAGAGCCTCTGCGCGGAGCTACATCCCAACTCCTATTTTATATTTCATTTTGAGATAGTCTTACTAAGTCTTTTCATGATAGATAACTTCCAATAATGCTGAATTCATTTCAATCCTCAAATGCTTCAAATACTTTCTCCTCTGAGCCACTTACCATGAAGTTTCTAGAACACTCTTCCTATTTCTCTTGGCTCCGTATTACTCAGCTTTCTTGTATCACTATTTATATAACTTTATCCTGGAAGCCTTCCTTAAAACCTTCAAGTCCAGGATAAGCGGCCATTCCACGGTCCTCCCAGTGTGCTGTGTTTCCTCTACCAGAGCTTCATGTTAGCAATGCCTATTTACATATCCACCCTGCCCAATCTGTGAAGGCAGGAGATGTATCTACCTTGGTGCTTTTTATAAAATCATAAAAAAAAGAATAACCTTTACCATCTAGTATAGTAGCCCATAAACACTCCACTGATGCTTGTCAAATACTAACTACTAACATTTATTCAGCATTTATTTTAAGCAAGATATGCTTTCTATACACTATTTCACAATTTTGTTAACAACCCTCAAAACAAAAGTACTATTCTATTGCCATTTTACACATAAAGGGAGGTTCAGACAAGTTAAGGCCCAGAGTTATTCAGCTAGTACGTAACTTGCCATTTACAGACTTACAGATAGACTGGCTCCAAAGATTGTATTGCTATATGTCAATTTTAAAATGGGAAGATGAATTAGCAGAAAAAGAATACTCCATACTGACCCTTAATCCTAAAAACTAGAAAGAGTTCTTATTTCAAGTCCTAACTGGCTCAAATTAAGTGACCCCAAGCCTTCCTTAGAGGTCATCATGGAAAGATTGGGGAACAATGCCAAATTTTGTGTCTCTGCAAAGTTTAGCTTAAAAAAAAAAAGCCAGTTTCAAGGAGAATGTATTCAGCACTTGATCATTTGGACTCATGGCCCAGAGACAGTAACAGTGAAAGTTAGAAACATGGGCTTCTTGAGACAGAAATGTTACACTTAGCCATCTATTCGTTAAGCAAATATTTGTCCAGTGAGAACATCGTGGCCAGTAATGTCCTGGGTAGTAGGTAAGAGACAGACACAAAACAAAGTGCATATCAACCAGAAATAAATCAAGAACTACACAGAAAATTTCATTTGAATTTGAGAGCCAACAAATAAAACTCAAAATATATTTCAAAAGCTGTCCTGCAACAGGATGGTATGCATAATAATCAGTATGCTTTTAATTTTTTTCTTTAAAGAGGCTTGAGGAAGGAGAAGACAAAGAGAAGTATAACTCATTCTTATTCTTTCAGATGCAGATTATTGTACTGCCTGGCAATTAGCTGTACACTATCTAGTGAAATCTCATATTACTATTTTGCATCATCCTTTAACTCTCTATTTTTTCTCCAATAAACTAGTGAGGTGTTTTATTTCCACTATAAAAGTGTTACATGGTTATGGCCAGGGATTTATATCTAGACCTAGATATAGATGTTAGGTACATATATATAAATTAAAATGTAAGAGAAAGAGCCAGGTGTGGTGGCACATGCCTGTAATCCCAGCACTTGGGAGGCTGAGGCAGGAGGATTGCTGCAAATTCAAGGCCAGCCTGGACTACATAGTGAGTTCAAGGCCAGCCTGAACTACAAAGCGAGACCTTGTCTCAAAAAACCAAAAAAAAAAAAAAAAAAAAAAAAAACAAACAGAAAGGGAAAGAGAAACCAAATCTCAGTCTCATTGTTTTGTCTTTGTTTTTTTTATTTTTTATTTTTTAGAAGACAAGGTCTCACTATGCAGTTCAGGCTGGCCTTGAACTCACTATGTAGGCCAGCCTGGTCTCAAACTGATGGCTATCCTCCTACTCAGCCTCCTGAGGGCTTGAATTACAAGTATGTGGCACCACAGCTGGCTCCTCAAATCTTTATAAATAAGGTCATCAAATGTTTTGGTCTTTTCTAATTTGTTAGTTGAAAAATGTAGTTCAATGTGAAGGCTCTGGGTTCAATCCCCAGTAAGGTGAGTGAGATGAAGAAGAAGCTAGGATATTGAACTGAATAACACTATCAAACAACTGGGTCTAGTTTACATCCCACCCAACAGTCAAAAAGACATTCTTTTCAAGTACAAAAGTAAAATTTGCCAAAATAGACAATATCTTGGATCAAAACCCAAACTATAACAAGTTTAAGTATTAAAAATACAGGGCCTGGGATTTAGCACAGTGACACCATGCCTGCTTCGCAAGGGCAAGGTCCTGAGTTTGAGCCCCAGTACCAAAAAAAAGGGTGTGGGGGCAACCCACTTTCTGGTTCCCCTTCTGTCTCTCTTAAGCAGAAGCTTTCTTTCTCTCAGTAAATTTTTCCTACTCTTAAAAAAAAATTGAAAAAAACAAATGTTTTCTCTGAATATAAAGGAAATAAATTAGAAATCAATAGCAGTGAGCTAACAGGAAATTAAACAACTTGGAAAGTTAAAGTTAAAGCCACTTGGAAATTAAAAACATACTTTTAAAACTTCTAAACACTACACTGTGGATCAAAGAAGACACAAGGAAAACTAGGAAATATTTTATTTGAACACAAAAGACAAAATTTATCAAATTTTGTGGGATGCAACCAAAGCAGTACATAAAGGGAAGTTTATAGCATTAAATGGTTACATTATAAAAAGAATGATCTTAAATCAATAATTTGTTTCTGTTTGAAGTAATTAGAAAGAGAATAAAACAAATACAAAGCAAATAGAAGAAAGGAAAGTTTAAAAAGTAGAAATCAACAAACTAAAAACAAAATACAAAAATTAATGAAACCAAAAGTTGGTCCTTTGGAAAATTCAATGAAATTGGTAAATCTCTAGCAAGACTAACAAAGAAAAGTAAGAGAGTAGCCACACTTGTCAATATCAGAAATGAAACAGGAGGAGGACTGAGAGTATAGTCCAATAGTAGAGCACAGGCATGATGTACACAAGGCCCTATGCTCAATCTGCAATGAGAGAGAGAGAGAGAGAGAGAGAGAGAGAGAGACAGAGAGACAAAGAGACAGAGAGACAGAGACAGAAGAGAAAGTAGCTGTGCATGGTGGCACACACCTATATTCCCAGCACATGGGAGGCTGAGGCAGAAAGATTCCTTTGAGTTCAATACCAGCCTGAACTACATAGTGAGATCCTATCTCAAAAAACCAAAAGAGAGGGCAAGAGAGAAGGGGGGGATTAGTGCTACAAACTTCACAAACATTAAAAGGACGAAAATATTACTAACAACTCTATATATAACAATTTAGTAACTTAGAGGCTGAAGACGCAGCTCAGTGGTAGGATGCTTGCCTAGCATAAGCAATGCCCTGGGTTCAATCCCTCAGAACTGATAATATTGATGATAATAATAATAACAACAAAATCTAAGGCTCAAAAGCCAAAAATTAACAAAACTCATTCAAGATTAAATACATAACTTGTACTATAAAAAATAAAGAATTTACCTCATAGTTAAAAAATTTCTGAAATAGGCCAGCCATGGTGGCATACACCTATAATTTCAGTATTTGGGAGGCTAAGACAGGTGGATTGCTGTGAGTTCAAGGCCAGTTTGAGCTACATAGAGAGACCTGGTCTTTAAAGAAAAAAAAAAAAAGAGCCAGGGATTTAGCTCAGTGGTTCTGCCTCCTGCCTCGCAAGGTAAGGACCCGAGTTTGATCCCCGGTACCAAAAAAAAAAACTTTCTCAAATAGAAATTTCCGTACCCACACGGTTCCACTGGTCGATCTTACCAAACATTTAAAGATGAAATAACAACAGCCTTTCATAATATCTTTGTCTTAGTTACTTTTCTCATTGCAGATACAAAATATTCAACACCCACAAGTTAAAGGAGGAAAGGTTTATTTCAGCTCACAGTTTATACAGGTTTCAGTCCATAGTTGACTGGCTGCAAGGCAGGGTGGCATGGCACAGAGACATGGCAGAGGAGAAACAGTTCATTGCAGGGCAGGCAGGAAGCAGCTAGCAGCAGCGGCAAGAAACGAGCCTGCCTTTCTCTTTTATCCCATCCAGGCTACAAATCTTTTTGAGTGATGCCACCCACATCCAGGGTGGGGCTTCAGTCTGCAGTAAATCAAAATCCATTCAGCCACACTTAGAACTATGCTAATTCCAAACTGTGGACTAATTTAGATCACACACACTTAATCCCAGTATGACACACACTAGGTCCAGCCACCTCTGAAAAGCCCCACCTATGAGCACATGAGGCTTTGTGGGGACATCTAGATACAAGCCATAACAATCTTCCAAAAGATAGAAGAAAAAGAAATACTTCCCAACTCATTTTGTGAGGTCAGAATTACCCTCATAATGAAAACAAAGATAAGCAAAAAAACTATAGATTAATATCCTTCATGAATATAGATTTTTTTTAAATGTTTAGGTTGGGGATGTAGCTCAGTAGCAGAGCACTTATCTAGTACACACAAGGCCTTGGATACAATCCCAATACTGAAAAAAGAGTAGAAATAAACCACTCACGAGCTTTAACTTGCATCCCCAGCATGGTGGCACACACCTGTAATCCCAGCACTTGGGAGGCTGAGGCAGGAGGATCACCAAGAGTTCGAGGCCCACCTCAGCTACACAGTGAGTTCAAGGCCAGCCTGAACTACATAGTGAGACCCTGTCACAAAAAAATAAGTTTAACTTGCATGCAATTCTAAGTATCATGATGAATTCTCATGCTTTTCTACTCTTTCCTATCCATGACCTGAATAATCCCTCTGTCCAGTGTATTCACCTTATATACGCCACCCACCAGTTAGTCACTTAGTAGCTACCTCCGTTATCAGATTGATTGTCCAAATATCATGTATTTGTGTTCAGATAATCCTTATTTTATTAATAATAATGCCCCCAATGCATAAGAGTAGTAATGCTGGCAATTTGGATATGCCAAAAAAAAAAAAGCTAGAAAGCACAGTGGTACCTCAGTTCACAAACTTGATTCTCTCTATGATTCTGGTAGCAAATCAAGTTGCATGAGTACCAAATCAAATTCAATGGTTAGGTTCAATGTTGACTTTATGGGGAAATCTGACTTGGTTCTCGTCCAGTTTGGTTGGTAACCAGAATTGTGGAGATAATTGAATTCGTGAATCAAAGCACCACTATTTCCTTTAAGTGAAAAGTAAAAGTTCTTAATAAGAAAATAAAATCATATGCTGAGGTTACTAATATCCAAAGTAAGAATGAATCTTGTATTTGTGAAGTTATGAAGAAGGTAAAAGATTTGTGCCTCTTTGCTGTCACACCTCAAACTACAAAAGTCATTGCCACAAAGAATGCTAAGTGTTTAGTTAAGATAGAAAAAGCATTCTGGGTCAGGGATGTAGCTCAGTGGTGCCATGCCTGCCTGGCAAGCAAAAGGTCCTGAGTTCAATTCCTGGTACTGGAAAAAAAGAAAAGGCATTAAATGTGGGATAAAGGCATGGATAGAAAACATGTGCCTAGAGCCGGGGATTTAGCTCAGTGGTTCTGCTACCTGTCTAGAAAGCACAAGGACCCAAGTTTGATCCCTGGCACCAAAAAAATAATAATAATAATAATAATAAACAACTAATTTTGTTATAGTTATGCACATATAGCAAAACTGTAGTATATACAGGTTTGGTGTTGTTTGCAATTTCAGGCATCTATAAAACTACTATAAATCTAATCTAATAACATATAAAAATGAAGGGAGAGGCAGGGTTGGGAAGTCAAAGGGATTAAGATGCAATATGTGGGGCTGGGCCTGGTGATGCACGCCTGTCTGCAATCCAGTACTCAGGTACCTGAGGCAGGAGGGTTGCTGTGAGTTTGCAGCCAGCCTGGGCTACATAGTAAGACCCTAACTTAAAAAACAATATGCAGTATGTGTAAGTACAAACTCCCCACAATGAATGTATTTAATATGTATATGTATGTATCACAAACATATACTAATATAAAATTTTTTTAAAAGAAACTCCCTACATCAAATGACTTTTACCTCAGGATATCTGAAAATTAGCCAGTGAAAATCACATCTTACAACAAGGAGTTCAGAATGTAGCTCAGTGGTAGTATTTGCCAACCATGGCTGAGGCCCTGGGTTCAACCCTCAGTACCACAAAAGCGAAAACAAACAAACAAAAACCTAAAGAATCACATGATCACATCATTTGATGCAGAAAAGTTGATGACCAATCATTACTTCAAAAAATGGAGAAAAAAATCTATTAAAAAAAAAACCAACTGGGGATAGAATGGGACTTCCTCAACCTGATAAAAGACAGTTGTAAAAACCTATAGCTAGCATGATATCCAATGGCCAAAGATTTAAGGGTTTCCCCCTAACATTGTTTTGGTTTTTTTTTTTTTTGCTTAAATTCTTCTATTGGTACATTTTAGGTATACAATACGTTTACATTTATCATTGGGTGCTTGTACATGTACGTGATGTATCTTGGTTCTTATTTTTTCCCCATTACCTGTGCCCCCTTCACCCCCTCCACCCTTCCCTATTTACATAGACTTCATTTCCATTTTTTTCTTTTCTCATAATTTTTCCTTTCCCCATCTGAAATATTTTAAAGGGATTCTGGATTGTGATTTGTCTAGGTAATCAAAAATTGTCATCTTTTGTTTGTCAGTTGCTTATGCCTTTTCTTTTTAGTTAAAATATGATAAATTTAAGTTGAAAGCATGGGAAGATTGTGATGGCTTCATATTTAGGTTTCTTTGACTGGACATTTTTATTTTTGTAGGCAGGACTTTGTATTCCTGTTTGTATATGCTTCATTTAGATTTACTTCTGCACTCATTGCTGAATTTACTTGTATTCATTTCTTGATTTGTTTGGTGGTTATGAGATGCCTTATTGTCTTACTTTAGACAGCTCTTTGAATGGTTTTTTAAATTTCTAATTGTTTTGCAGATCATGCGCTTGAGTGTGTCTGAGGCTAGGGCACAGATTTTGTTTTTTGTTGTTTTTTTTTTATATATTAATTGGTACATTTTAGGTATACAATACATTTACATTTATCATTGGATGTTTGTACCTTAACATGATGTATCTTAGTTCTTATTTTTCCCCCACCCCCTAACATGGTTAAGACAAGAATGTCCAATCTTGCCACTATAATTCAACTACAAATTCTAATCTGTGTAAAGCAGCGATAAAAAGACATAAAACATCAGAAAGAAACAAACTTTCATTAGCAGATGACATGATTTTTTAAGTAGAAAAATCTCAAGGACCTACAAAATGTCCTAGAACTAATAAGTGTTTAGTAAGATAGATTTAAAAAATCAACACACAAAATCTGCTAGTATGCATGAGGCCCTGTGTTCCATCCTCAGTAACACACACACGCACAGACCCATAGAAATTTACTGTATGTATGTATACTACCAATGACCAATTGCTAATACCATTTATGGGGCAAGAGGTATAGTGCTGCAGTAGAGTGCATGCTTATCATGCAAAAGGCCCACATAAAACATTGGAAAGAAACAAACTGTCCCTATTAGTAGGTTACATGATTTTTTTTTAAACATGAAAGGGAAATTCAATGAAGAAACAGTAATCCTTTCAACAAATCATCTTGGAACAATCCACATGTCCAAAAAAAAAAAAAGGCCAAGAAAAGACCTTGACCTAATCTTCTCACCTTTCACAAAAATTAATTCAAAAAATTATGATTTTTGAATTGGTTACGGTGCTCACCTGTAATCCCAGCACTCTGGGAGGCTGAGACAGGAAGATGGAAAGTTAGAACCCTGCCTTGGCACCTTAGTGGCTTAGTAAGACCTTGTCTCAAAAACATTAAAAAAATAGAAATAGCATTTAAAAAAAAAAAAAGGATTCAAGGGGCCAGGGATTTAGCTCAGTGGTTCTACCACCTGCCTTGTAAGAGCAAGGATCCAAGTTCAATCCCCGGTACCAAAAAAAAAAAAAAAGGATTCAAGGAAAACAGCAACACGGTAAGAAACAACCACTAGACCTCTCTGAGATTTGGAATCTAGACACTGAAAAATAATAACTTGGGGAAGAAAAAAAAACAGAGAAGTAGATCCCCGGGAACCAGGAAGGATCTGACAGGAAAATTAAAACCTGCAAAGAAATTGAAGAAACAGAACACAACACAGAGAAGGGAAGGGACAGTCTGCACCTTCTCTCTGGCCCCAGCTCATGGCTCTCAGGAAAACAAGACCAAATCTGCAGAGACAAAGTGAAAGTTGGGGACTCCAGAGGGCTTTAGGGAGGAATGCAGCAGTGGAATAAATTGACAGATCCTGTGAGCTGTAGGGAGAGCACAGGATTCTGCTCCCACCTGAGTCCTTCAACAGGGAACAGCTGGTGAGTCTCTCCAGTCCAAGCGCCCATCATATCTCTCTGGACAGTGTTTGATCAAACGCCATTCTGGGGAAGGGTTGATTTAATCTGGGAATCAGAGCAACCATAGTGAGGTTTAGAGTGAGAAACAGTCCTGGAAAAGAGCTGTGGTCAAGAAGCTATGGTCAGGCTGGAAAGAGACCCCCGGAGAGATTTGAGCTAAAGGACACAGGACCTGCCCCCAAAGCCAGAGCCCAGGCTCAGCCCAAGTTGCTCTGGATTTTAAAGTCACAGCATTGGCACCATTCCTGTAATCCTACTGCCCCTGATGCCTGCATCCAGCACAGATCAGAGATTTGACTGCCTTCTTTATCTACCAGCATGTGCAGGAATACATCTTGACTTAGACACTGCCCCAAAATTGTAGATCCTAAAACAGTGATGGCAAACCTTTTAGAGCTTTCAATGACACAGGCAGCCCGCTGTGGCACATGAGCCATAAGTTTGCCACCTGTCCTGTCCTAGAAGAAAACCACACACTCGAAATGACAGAGAAAATCTGGGGTGTGAGTGTGTGCATCGTTTTTTAATTTTTATTTGTTTTCTTTTGCTTTTCTTCTTTCCTTTCCTCCTTTCTTCGCCAGTTTATTGGGTTTTGGAGAATTTTCCTCTGTCCTTTTTTCTTACTTCTTATCTCATTTTGTTCTTTATTTTTCCTCTTCTCCCCTTTAAATTTTCTCTTTAATTTTTTCTCTCTTACTATTACTCTCCATATAATTTTTTCTTGCTCTTTTTTTTTTTTGTACCAGGGATCAAACTCAGGACCTTGCACTTCCAAAGGAGGTGGGGAAACCACTGAGCTAAAAACCTGGCCCTTTTTCTTTTTTTTTTTTTTTGGTACCGGGGATTGAACTTGGGTCCTTGTGCTTGCGCAGCAGGCTGCGAAACCGCTGAGCTAAATCCCCGGCCCTCTTTTTCTTTTTTTTTGAGACAGGCTCTCACTATGTAGCTAAGGGTGGCCTTGAACTCATTATGTAGCCCAGACTGGCCTCAAACTCATGGCAATCCTCCTGCCTCAGCCACCCACGTGCTGGGATTACAGGTGTGCGCCACCACGCCCAGCTTGCTCTTTTTATTTTATCTTCAACTTCTATTCTGTTTTTTATCTTACCTTTACCTAATTCTATAAACATCCTTCTACTCCCCAATAAGATCTCATATCATATAGTTTAAGGTTTCAAATTTTTCCTCTTGCATTCCCACATTCCCAAGCCCTGTATCTTTAATAGAAAAACAATAAAGCTTTATTAATCTTTTGATAGTTAATGCTATAAAATTACTATTGAATTATTTTCTATAATTAGTGAAGATATAGCTGTCACATTTAGTACATATTAGCTGTAAGTCAATACCTGCATTATCTTCATGTGAACATCATAATTGTGGATCTCTTCTCTAGGGTTGAAGGTGATACATTATTGGTTCTTATGGTGTGTTAAAGTCCAATTTGTCTAGGACCATACTACCATAGCTGATTTGCTTGATATTACCAGGGTCACATAATTGTTACCGTTTCTCTGTAACCCAATCCTCAGATTATCTTTGTGACAGTAACAATACTAGCCTACATTCCCAGAAAACTTAATATTGGGCTAATTACACTGCATCTTTCCCTCCCAGATTAACCAAGGTGGTCAGATCTCATGACTGAGGTAAAGGACTATAGTTACCCACACTCAAAGTACAGCTCTGGGGCCAGGGATTTAGCTCAGTGGTGCTGCCACCTGCCTCACAAGCACAAGGTCCTGAGTTCAATACCTGATACCAAAAAAACCAAAAAACAAAGTACAGCACTGAAAAGCATCTAAAGAGATCTCTATACTAGCAACATAGTTTCCATGCTATAAGCATCCACAAATAGAACAAAACAAACAAACAATAGAAACACGAAAAGACAAGTCAAAAATGCCTCCCCAAACTCTCAATTCCCCCAAAGCCAAGCCAGAGGGCACTGAGGGGGAGAATAGCATAAGCTACACACCCAAATCATTGGAAAGGATAACAACAGAGGTTAGAAAACAGATCAAGAGATATTCAGCGGAATCACAGAAGATATAACTAAACAGATAACGAAAGTAATAATCAAAATGACCCGAGTTTTCAGAAGACACTAATAAAATCTAAATGAGCTGAACAAAACTATACAAAATATGAATGGCCCATTTATCAAAAAATTAGAGTCCAAGAAAAGGTTTCAATCAGAAATCCAGGAGATTAAAATTTATATTGAATGTACAAGTAACAGAAGCAAACCATGTGAGGATGGAATTTCAGAACTAGAAGATAATGATGCCTTCAAAGGCCAATTACTCAAAGACACCTTAAAAGTAACAAGAGAATATGAAAAATGGATTCAACAGTTGCTGGGTGATGCATAGAAGACTAACCTAAGAGTAATTGGAATAAGTGAAAAATCAGAAGACAACATAAATGGCATTAAAAAAAAACAACCTGTTCACAGAAATGTCAGAAAACTTTCCAAATACAAGGAAAGAAATGAACATGCAATAAGTGAGGCATATAGAATACCGAATAGCCATGACCAAAAAAAGAATCTCTCTGTGCCACATTATACTCAGTACCAGAAGCCCATCACAGGGGTAAAATCTTAAAAGCTGTTAGAGAAAGGAAATAAATCCCATATAAAGTTACACCCATTAGAATTACAGCAGACTTCTCATTACAAACCTCAAAGGTCAGGAGGGCTTGGAATGAAGTGTTTCAAGCCCTAAAAGATAACAACTTCTAACCCTGATGTATGTATTCTGTAAAACTTTTAAAACTGATGGAGAAATAATATATTTCCATGACAAAGAGTACCTCCATAAGTTTATGACTACCAAACATTACAAAAAATTCTCAAGGATATTCTGGAAAGAGACAATGAAGCTAATAATGCCAATAAGTAAAAAAGAATGAATACACTTGGCTAGATGACGAGTTAAACAAAAGGATAAAATAAGGAAACCAGAAAGAGGAAAATAATACAATGATAGGCACAAATCAACACCTCTCAGTAATAACTCTCAATGTGAATGGACTCAACTCCCTAATCAATCAAAAGACCTAGACTGGCAGAATGGATCAAGAAACAAAAACCAATGATACGCAGTATACAAGAAAAACATTTAATTAAAAAAGAAATTCACAGGTTAAAAGTCAAAGGATGGAAAACAATATTGCACGCAACAGAAACCTGGGAAAAAAAGCAAAAGTAGCTATCCTAATTTCAGACAAAGTGAATTTCAAGCGGAAACTGATCAGGAAAGACAAAGAAGGTCCCTACATGTTAGTTAAGGGAACAATTAAACAGGAAGAGATAACAATTACAAACATATGCGCACCAAATACCAGGGCATCCAACTTCATAAAACAAACACTAATGGACATGGAAAATCAGATAAA
Organism: Heterocephalus glaber; assembly: GCF_053883595.1. NCBI lineage: Eukaryota > Metazoa > Chordata > Mammalia > Rodentia > Bathyergidae > Heterocephalus > Heterocephalus glaber. Next base: position 8,434,913 of record NW_028258302.1, on the reverse strand, counting down.
CAGCAAGGAGACCTCAATACCCCACCATCACCAGCAGACAGACCAACCAGACAAAAAGTCAACAAAGAAATCAAGATACTAGCAAACAAAATGCAGCAATTCATCAAGATCATACACCATGACCAAGTAGGATTCATTCCAGGGATATAGGTGGTTCAAAATATAAAAATCAATAAACGTAATATACTACATAAACAGAACCAAGGACAAAAATCACATGGTCATTTCAATTGCCTCAGAAAAAGCATTTGACAAAATCCAACACCCATTCATCTGATAAATGCCATCTATGACAAACCAATGGCCAACATCGTATTAAATGGACAGAAGCTGAAAAGGAGAGAAGCTTTCCCTCCAAAATCAGGAGCAAGACTACTATTGCCACTCCTGTTCAAAACACTGGGCAGAGCAATTAAACAAAAGAAAGAGGTTCGGGGATTTATCTCAGTGGTTCTGCCCTCTGCCTCAAAAGCACAAGGTCCTGAGTTTGATCCCCAGTACCAAACAAACAAACAAACAAAAAAAAAAAAAAAAAAAAGAGAAAGAAATAAAGGGGATATAGCTAGGAAAGGAAGAAGTTAAATTATCATTATTTGAAGATGACATAATCCTCTACATAGAAGACCCCCCAAAATCCACCAAAAGACTCTTAGAATTAATAACCAAATTCAGTAGCATAGCAGGATACAAAGTCAACACTCAAAGGCTAATAACGGGGCCAGGGATTTACCTCAGTTGTTTCACCGCCTGCTGCGCAAGCGCAAGGACCCCAGTTCGATCCCCGGTACCAAAAAAAAAAATTAATAACATTCCTGTACACTAATAATAAAGTCACTGGGAGAAAAATTAGGGAAATATCACCTTTCACAACAGCAACAAGAAAAATGAAATATTTAAGAATTAAACTAACCAAGGAACTGAAATTCTGCTACAATTAAAACCACAATACTCTTAAAAAAAAATCAGAAAGGACATCAGATTCAATCCCTGGTACTAAAAAACAAAAACAAAACAAAACAAACAAAAAAGGACACCAAATCAGAAAATTGAAAGATACTCCTGATCCTGGATAGGCAGAACCAATATAGTCAAAATAGCCATACTCCCAAAACTATTATACTGATTTAATGCAATCCTGATCAAAACAGCAACAGTGTTCCTCACAGAACTACAGAATGCAATCCTAAAATTCATATAGACCCAGAAGAAATCTAGAATAGCAAAAGGTAGTCTGAACAAGAAGGGCAAAGCAAGGGGCATCACAATCCCAGAACTTCAAGTTATACAACAAAGCTACAGTGATAAAAACAGCATAAAATTAAGGGGAAAAAAAGGACATGTAGAACAATGGAACAGAACAGAGCATGCAGAAACAACTCCAGGTACACTCAGCTATGTTATCTTTAACAAAAGGACCAAATCCTTTCATTTGTCTTTAACAAATAATACTGGGAAAACTGGCTGTCTGCATGCCGGAGATTGAACCCAGACCCATATCTCTCACCATGCACTAAACTAAAATCAAATGGATCAAAGATCTAATTACCAAAACAGAAACACTTAATCCACTGGAAGACAAAATAGGTAATGCCCATGTCTTCAAGGTGAAGACTTTCTAAACAAAACCCCAGTTGCACAAGAAATAATACCACATATAAGATCATATCAAATTATAAAGCTTCTACAAGCAAAGGAAACCACCAAGAGAATGAGTGATAACTTACAGAAGGGGAAAAAATTTTTGTCAGCTACTTCTCAGACAAAGAACTAATATGTAGAATATATCAAGAACTCAAAAAACTAGACGCCCCCCAAATTTAAAGACCTAATCAAAAATGGGCATCTGAAATGAATCTCAGATGAAGAAGTACAAATGGCCAATAATTACATGAAAAAATGTTCAACATCACTGGCCATTTCAGAAATGCAAATTAAAACACTGAGATTCCATCTCACTCCAGAAAGGACGGCCATCATCAACAAATCAAATAATAACAAATGCTGGAAAGGCTCCCCAGGGGGTGGGGGGAAAGAAATACTTCTTTATTGTTGATTGGAATGTAAACTGGTATAACCACTATGGAAATCAGTATGGAAATTCCTCAAAAAATTAAAACTAGAAATTCCATTTGACCCGGCTATCCCCCTTCTAAGTATCTTCCCAAAAGAGTTAAAGACATCATCTTACAGAGTTACATGCATACCTAGGTTCACAGCAGCACAATTCATAATAGCTAAATCTTGGAACCACCCTATATGTCTATCAACAGACAAATGGAGGGCTGGGGATTTAGCTCAGTGGTTCCGGCACCTGCCTTGAAAGCGCAAGGTCCCGAGTTTGATCCCCGGTACCAAAAAGCAAAACAAAAAAACAGACGAATGGATAAAGAAAATGTGGTATTTATGCAGGATGGAGTACTACTCTGCCATGAAGAAGGACAGGCTTGAGTCATTTCAAGGAAAATGGATCCACCTTGAAACCATAATGTTAAGTGAAGTAAGTCAGATACCAAGCTTAAATAGTACATGGTTTCTCTTATATGAGAAACCCAATACATAAAGAGTGCAAAATAAAAAGTAGATAGTAAAAAAAGTTTTTGTGATCTAGCATGGACAATGTACCTAAAAGTGTACCTTGATTTAGTATTATTGCCTTATGTGTCTTATATGTTTTTTGTCCTGTTATCCCGGCTGTTAATTTGTGTTTATGATAATTAACCTGATAAAGACTTACAAAAGAAATAAGTAAATCTGATGCCGGCAAAAAAAGGGGATGGAGGAAAAGGGGAAAAATTGAGATGTGTTATGTATGTGTACTGATTCTCCACAATGAATATAATCATTATGTACTGCAAATATGTACTAATAAAAATATAATATTTAAGTAAATATTTTTTTAAATGATTCAATCACCAGTACCAAATATATATGATTGTGTGTGTGTGTGTGTGTGTGTGTGTGTGTGTGTGTTACTGAGAATCAAACCTCAGGCCTCATACATGCTACACAAGTAATCTACCTCTAAGCTACATCTTAGCCCTAGAAGATTTTTGGAAGAACAAAAGAAAAGTCTTCATAACCTGAGGCTAAGCAAAAAGTTCTTAAATATGGCACCAAAAGCACAATTCATAAACTATTAATAAATTGGACTTAATAAAAATTTAAAACTTTTTTCAATTATAGACACTGTTCAGAGAATTAAAAGAAAAGCTCCAGAATGAGAGTTTCAATGTAAAATAACAACTCTGATTTAAAGGGAATAAGAAAATTGTTTATTCTTAGTCAAATATGAGTGACCATGGTCCAGGAACACAGGTTCAAGTTACCTTGAATGACACACTGCCACGAAAAAGATTATGTGAACTTTTATAGCTAAAGAACAAAGAAAGTCATAAATCAATATATTTAACAAATACACTGGGGAGGCATTAGGTAAGCCAGCTGTAACAAAGCAGGAAACATCTTTTCTATAAGTTTCAGATTTTATCTCTTAGCATTCTTGATAGAGTCTAGCGTTTCAAATTTAACAATACAGTCCAAGAGGTTTACCTTAACAGTCATGAGAATGGTAAGGTCAGATACGAAGGTTAAAAATATATGGCTATTTTTTAAAGGACCTGAGAAAAACTAAGATAATTTTGGCTTTCAACGTGCAACATTTCCATTCCACTATTCAATCTATGTCAGGATTATTAATATTAATATTAATGTTGTTTTGGTACTGGTTATGATACAGGAAATAATACCGGAGATGAAATATTAAATAGTATATTTCCCAACCTGTTAGCTGTATGATACACTGAGCTCTTGTTCTCTAAATTCCAAGAATGAATTCTAGGAACAATGGAGGTTAAGAGTAGGAAGATATTTATTGATAGGAAAGCCCCTGCGGGGCATGAGGGGTCCCGGGGAGCCGGGGAGCCCTCTCTACAGGAGAGTTTTATAGAACAAAACCCACGTAGATACAACATGGGCCACAACCATGGTCATCCATTAAGGTTACAAGCATAGTCACTTAGGTAACAATGATCCAGTTGGGAAACAAGTCACATAACAAGCGTGGATGGAAGAACTAAGATTCTCCTAGGAAATGGTGGGTCCAGAGGTCTCTGGTCACCCACCCAGGTGGCTGATGTCTATCCAGACCTCATTAGGCCCTGTGTTTGTTCTCTGAGGAAGTACACAGGTCTGGCTATCTTGTCTTTATCTTGAGGCCGGGTTTCCAACTGATATGTCTCTGGCCACAGCTGTGATGTGTTTCACCTTTGTCCTGACTCTCTCAAAGACCTAACCCTATCTACTGCCTATAATATTTCTACCTAATTCATCTGTCTATAATAGTTGGATCCAAGACCTTTACGCTGAACTCCATTCTTGGCCCTTTTTATTTTTGAGACAGCTTCTCACTAAGTCACTAAGTTGCCTAGGCTTGTCTGGAACTTGAGATCCTCCTGCCTCACCGCCCAGAGTGCAGGGGTTACAAATACACTCCACCATATCCAGTTTGTCTGCAGAATTTTCAATATAAACACAGCTTCCTTAGAGAACATCACTGTTAGAGCAATAATACTTTCAAGCTAATTTAGCCAGAAACCCTTTATATTTGATGTTTACTCTTAGTAATTTTCCACCACTGATATCCACCCAGGCCCTTTGTTATAAATCCCCATATTCCCTTGTTACAGAGTTGAATTCATTCTCCCCCCAACTTCAAGATTTTATTGGAGTGGTTCCTTTGCCTATCACCACAGCCTTCCTTGAATAAAGTTTGCCTTGCCATTCTGAAACCAAAACTCTGGGGACAAAGGAATCACTGAGATGAAAGGGTTTACCACACCATTACAGATGCTAGCTAGAAAAAGAAAGGACCAGATCTCGAAACAAGTTCCCAAAACTACAAGCAGCGGTTCTAGTTAGCATTTGAAAAAACTGTCTACCAGACCAGAGACAGGAGTATTTTTAAAATAAACTTTGAGGAAAGAAAGCAATGCAACCTACATTGGATATTGATAAGAGAGATGGGATAAGGCCTTTGAGATTCATCTAAGGGATAGGAGGATAGTCTATAAGAAATACTTGTTGCTTCTGAATTGGTTGAGGTTTATAGTTTGGGGTAATTGCTTCTTGGCCTTTTGGCTAAGATCAAGTATAGTTTGGGTTATGACAGCCAGGATGGAATTCGAGTGAAGACTTCAACATAAATAGCAACTGTTTTTGTTTTTGTTTTTGTTTTTTTTGTGGTATTAAGGATCAAACTCAGGACCTTGCATTTGCGAGGCAGGCATGGTACCACTGAGTTAAATCCCCAGCCCTACAGCAACTGCATTTTAAAAAATCAACACAAATTAATTTTATATATCAATAGGGTTCAGTGTTATATTTCCATACATGCACACGGCCCTACACTTATCACCCTACACTTACCACATCCAATTACCCTTCTTCCACCACTGTCTTCCCTTCTCAGACCCTAACAATCACTATTATACTTTCATATATATATCTAGATAGATAGATAGATAGATAGATAGATAGATAGATAGATAGATAGATAGAGATAGATAGAGATATATCTTTTTTTTTTTAAGTTTCCACATCTGAGCAAGAACATTCAGTTCTTGTTTCTCTGTGTCTGGCTTATTTGTCCAGTTTCATCCATTTTGTTGCAAATGACAGACTTCATTCTTCTTTATGGTTAAAAAATGCATATATATGATTTCTTTAATTTATTCCTCTGTTGATGGGCACCTAGGTTGATTCCATATCATAAGTATTGGGAATAAGGCTGCAATAAACATGGGTATACAGGTCAGGCATCCAGTCGCTCCCCACCCCCCACCCCCCACCCCCCGCCACCCAGCCTACTTTGAACCCAGAACCTTTGCACTGAAGTAAATCCCTACCCTATCCCCTTTCTGAGACAAGGCCTTGCTAAGTGGATAAGTTCCCTGGGCTGGGCTTGAACTTGCGGTTCTCTGACCTCATCCTCCCAGAGCACTGGGATTACTGACTTGCACCACCACGCCTGGTCCAGATATTTCCTTTCCAAGCTAACTTCATTCCTTTGTCTATATAACCAGGAGTAGGATAGCAGGATCATATGGTATTCTATTTTTAGTTTCTCCCCCCTCCCCCATGGGAACTCAGGACATTGCACTTGCCAGGCAGGCGTGGCACAACTGAGCTAAATCCCTGGCCTTATTTTTAGTTTCTTGAGGATACTCTATATACTATAGTATTTTTCATAGTGGTTGCATTAAATTTACATTTCCATTAATGGTATATAAGAATTCCTTTTTCTCCATATCCCAGCCAGTTATTTTTTCATATTTACAGTAATAGCCAATCTAACTTGGGAAAAGTATTTTATTTCAGTTTTTCAGTGTTTTTGGATTTTTAGAGAGTTTTTGTTTGATTTTTTGTTGTTCTTTTTTGTTGTTGTTGTTCTTGTTACTATCTTGTTTTGTTTTTTGAGACCAAATGTCTCTTTCTTGCCCAGGCTGATCTCAAACACCCGGGGCTAACAATGATCCTCCTACCTCAGACTCCCAAGCAGCTGGGACTACAGGCAAGTGCCACCACACCCATTTCTCATTGTTTTGACTTGTTTTTCCCTTGTGGCTAATGATATTGACAATTTTTTCAATGTTTATTAGCCATTCGTATTTCTTCTTTTGAGAAGTATCTATTCAGATCATTTGCCCATTTTAATAGAATTACTTAGGTTTTGTTAAGTTGTTTTTCTTTTTAGTTCTTTATATAGTCTAGATCAATGGTGGCAAACTTATTCCACATGTGCTGCAGCAGGCTGTTTGTATCACTGAATGCTCTAAAAAGTTTCCTAAATAGAAGGTCTAGATAATTAAACCTAATAATATAAGATGAATAGCTAGCTGCCAAAGACTTTCTACCATTCTACCACTAAAATACCTCTCCAGCTCTCTTTGTTTTTTTTATTTTTAGACAGGGTCTCATAAATTACCCAGGTTGGCCTTGACTTTTTTTTTTTTTTTTCTGGCAACAGGTTTATTCTCTTGAGCTCCTATCTTTTCTACATATGATCGTGATACAGGGTTACCTGATTTCAAGTTTGTATTTGCCAAACTCAAAAAACCAGCCACTTCAAAACAGCAGAGCATTGCATTACTCCAATTAAGCTGCAGGTTTCATTACATGCACCAAACAGATCTACAGGGCTAGTTTTAGCACTTCTCTTTTAAATAATTTTACACCTATTACATACACCACACAGCATGTTTTAAACACTGATATATAACTCCCCAATAAGATAAAGCAAAGACAAAAAAGCTTATTAAAACAAAGATACACCATCACTTATAGTCTTCAAACATTATTGCACTTTAACTTTCATTTGACAAAGCATTCATGAAATAATCAGCACACTACTTAACAAATAACACTTTTAAGCAGATGGGACTGTCCTAAATTGTTTATTAGGTTATGAACTTTACAAACATTACTTCTATTAGTGGTAACAGTGGAGCTGGAGAGTAGTGCGCCTTCTCCAAGCTGCACGGCGAGAACCACCAATAGTGTGGTAGAACTTGTGGCCCTTTCCAAGGCCATGACTCTTGCGGCCTGCAGATGTCAGCCCACACATCTCCCTGTGCTTATGGACTGGTGTGATCCACTGGGTGTCAGGATTTCTTCTATTGGCTTTGTGGAATGGATCAATGAGGATAACCTCAAAGAATTTGTATGTGGAATCTTCACCAACCCAGTAAGAATTCAGAACTCTCAGAGCCCCACAGTGGCGTCCAGCTTGCTCCTCAGCAACAGACTGAAGGCTTCGTGTAAACTTCAGCTGGTTAACACCATGATGGACAGGCTTGCCATAAGTCGCACCTTTAGGAACTGGGCGTTTCCGGCCACCACCACGCACTCGAATCCTGTATATGACATAACTTTGTTTGGCCTTGTATCCCAGTCTCCGCGCTTTATCCGGCCGGGTGGGGTGGGGAGCCCTGTGCAGCGCAGAGAGCTGGCGGTACTGCCAGCAGTGGACCCTCAGGAGAAAGCGCATCACATCCGACTGCTTCTTCCTCCACAGCTCCTGGATGTACTTGTATGCACCCATCTTGGCTTACCTGATGGATGCCACCAGATGGAAAGGCCCTTGACTTTTTGATGCTCCCACCTCAGCCTCCTACATGGCTGGAATTAAAGATGTAAGCCACACCCACCTAAATGCAGAAGCATTTTAGTGTAATACAATCCCACTTGTCAATTTTTGTTTTTGTTTCTGTCCCTAAAGGTTCCTATCTAAAATATTATTGCCAATACCAATATCTTGAAGTGTTTCTCCTCTGGTTTCTGTCTTAGTTACTTTTCTTGTGCTGAGACAAAATACCCAACACCCAAAGTTAAAGAAGGAAAGGTTTATTGTAGTTCACAGTTTGTAGAGGTTTCAGTTCATAGTTGGCTAGCTCCAAAGCAGGGGAAACAGTTCATGGCAGGCAGAAGGCAGCAAGCAGCAAGCTATAAATGACAACATTAGCCCTCTTTCTGTCCCTTATATTTTATCCAGGCTACCTGCCCTAAGGGTGGGACATCCTTAATCCTACCCCAAACTATGCCAAACCAATCAGTGGACTAATTTAGTAATCACACACCCTTGATTCCAGCATCACACACTCCAGATCCAGCCGCCTCTGAAAAGCCCCACCTATGACCACATGAAGCTTTCAGGGGGGCATCTATGTACAAGCCTTAGTAGTTTCATGTTTTACATTAAGATCTTTTTTTTTTACATTAAGATCTTTGATCTATTTTGAATTAATTTTTGTACAGGATAGGAGGTAGGGGGTCAAGTTTCAAACTTCTACATGTGGTTATCCAGTTTTACCAGTACTGTTCATTGAAGAGGCCATCTTTTCCAATGTATCTTTTTGGCACCTTTGGTGACAATCAGTTGGCTGTAGATGTGTGAGTTTATTTCTGGCTTCTCATTCTGTTCCATTGGTCTGTTACTATGGCTCTTCAGTGTGTCTTGAAATCAAGTATTATAATGCCTCCAGCTTTGCTCTTTTTGCTCAAGATTTCTTTGGCAGGCTGGAGATGTAACTCAGTGCTAGTGTTTGCCTAGCATTTGAAAGACCTTGAGTTCAACTCACAATACAGCCTAAAAAAAATTATTTGGCATGGCCAGGGATTTAGCTCAGTGGTTCCAGTGCCTGCCTTGCAAGCACAAGATCCTGAGTTTGATCCCCAGTACCAAAAAAAAATTATTTGGCTATTTGGGGTCTTTTGTGCTTCCATATGAATGTTAAGATTGCTTTTCTTGTTTTATAAAGAATGTCATTAATATTTTGATGAAATTTCATTGAATCTGTCTATTGCCTTGGGTAGTATGGACACTTTAATAATACAGTATTTGTTCTTCCAATCCATAAACAAGTGAGGTCTTTCCATCTCTTTGCTGTCTTAACTTAGCTCTGTACATAGACATATTGACTTTTTTTTTTTTTTTAGGAGGGTCTTGGCCTTGAACTCAGTGATCCTCCCACCTCCTGAGTGCTGGGATTACAGGTATGTGCCACCATGCCTGGCAGGCTGATCATTTTTAAATGTTTTGTCCAAAACTGTAGTACAGAGTTAATTTGGCCTATTGCCCATTGGAGCCAGTATGTTGTAATGTTGTGTTTTCTTTCTCTTTCTCCTTTCTTTTTCTCTCACTCTTTTGGACACATCTTTTAGAAATCATCCCCCAGTGGGAATTACCAGACTTCAACATACCCCAGAAAATTAATAAAACCTACCACTTTCTTTGTTCTGTGAACAGCAGCTTGGTCACTCTTTTGACCCATTGCTGACTCAGCTGAAAAGCTCAATTTGGCTGAAACTCCACCCCCCATAAAGCTTTACAAGTGTGCGTGTGTGCATGCATGCATGTGTGTGTGTGTGTGTGTGTGTGTGTGTGTGTGTGTGTTTGGCCCAATCTCTTTTCTACCATCTCTGGGTCAAAACATCCCATCATCTGATAACAATTTTCATCGTGGAGGTCTTCATTTCGTTACTTAAGTTTATTTCTAGGCTGTGTGTGTTGTGAGTGGAACTGCCTTCATGGTTTCTTTCTTAGCAAATTTGTTACTGGTATATAGAAAAGCTATTGATTTTTGTATGTTGATTTTGTACACTGCTACTTTACTGAATTCATTTCTCAGTTCTATCAGGTTTTTTTGGTGGTTTTTAGGAATTTTAGGTATAGAATCATATCATCTACAAACAGAGATATATATATTTTTTTGGTACTGGGGATCAAACTCAGGTCCTTGCGCTTGCACAGCAGGCGGCAAAACCACTGAGCTAAATCCCCGGCCCCAAACAGAGATAATTTTACTTTCCTACTTGTATGTCTTTTATTTCCTTCTCTTGTCTAATTGCTCTGGCTAGAACATCTATCATGATATTGAATAAGAGCAGAAAGAGTAGACTACTTTGTCCTGTTCCTGATAGTAGAAGAAATGCTTTCAGCTTTTTCTCATTTACTAGGATGCTGACTGCAGCAACTGTTAACTGATTATTTCCCTTATCTCTTCTCCCCTCAAATCTCAGGTCTTTCACATTAAATGTATAACATCTTTAAGGCCCTAGGGAAATGCAAAAGTGCAAGATGGCAGTACTTCTGTTCAGGCTGTGAAGGGAAGCAGATCTAGGAGGCAGTGGGTTCTGTGTCAACAGAATTCCAGCACAGGAGCATCTCCTGATACCTCAATGTAAATAAGTTTGTAGCCAAGGTCATTTGCTGGCCTGTGTAAATAACTTATATAACCATAGTCGTTTTGCTGGCATATAGCCACCTTTATCATGCTCCTATGCAGTATATCCTCAGGTGGCTATGCTAAATACATGGCTTCATAACCACTGGAAATAAAGGTGTTCCATTTGCCAACTGTTCTTTGCCTCTTCTTTCAACTGCCTGCCGCCCTGCCCCCCTTCCCCCACCGTGGAATCTCTATCAGCATCATTGAGTGATACATCTCAGAAATTTTTCCTTTTTTTTTTTTGGTACCAGGAATCAAACTCAGGACCTTGTGCTTGTGAGGCAGGCGCAGTGCCTCTGAGCTAAATCCCCAGCCTCAGAATTTTTTCTTTTGCCATCATCATTTTTGTTTGGGGTTTGGTTTGCGGCAAGGTCTGGCTATATTGCCCAGAATAGTTTCAAATTTCTGGGTTCAAGTGATCCTCCCATTTCAGTCTCCTGAGTCCGAGTCTAGGATTACAGACATGTGGCCCCCACCCCCAGGCGTTATTACACACCACCTTTAACAAATGTCATCAAAAAGAAACCTTGACTTTCTAAAAAAAATTAGGCCAGGTGTAGTAGTGCACACCTGTAATCCTAGCACTCTGGGAGGTTGAGGCAGGAGAATTACAAGTTCAAGCTCAGCCTGGGTAACTTAGCTATTTAATGAGACTCTATCTCAAAATAAAAAGGATTGAAGGTTTATTTCAGTGTGAAGGCCCTGAGTTCTTCAATCCCCAATCCTAGAGAAAACATTAAGGCTGGAGAACAGCTTAATGGTATAGCACTTGCCTAGCATGTGTGAAACTGATTTTTATTCTCATTACTTTAAGATGTGTGTATGCATGTACACGCATGTACATATGTATAGGCTGGGTGTGGTGGCACACACCTGTAATCCCAGCACTTGGATGGCTGAGCCAGGAGGATCACTGCAAGTTCAGTGTTCAAGTTCAGTTAGCTCAGTGGTTTCGCCGCCTGCTGCACAAGCACAAGGACCCAAGTTTGATTCCTGGTACCAAAAAAAGAAAAAAAAAAAAAATAGAAAGGTCGGAGGATATAGCTCAGTGGTAGAGTACTTTCCAAGTATGCATGAACCTCTGTGTTCAATGATTAAAGACAAGGTTGGAATAAGTTATTTAACTATATGCTTATTTTTTCGAATCCTATTATGACTTTAGAAATCCCACAATTATTATTATTATTTTTTTTTTGGTACCGGGGATCGAACTCTGGACCTTGCGCTTGCGAGGCAGGCGCCAGAACCACTGAGCTAAATCCACGGCCCCAACAATTATTTGATTCAATCTTTCTAAGGTGTTTCAAGTATTAATTTGTTAAATATTAGCATTTAAAACATACCATAGAGCCAGGGGTTTAGCTCAGTGGTGCCGCTGCCTGCATCTCAAGTGCAAGGTACTGAGTTCGATGCCCGGTACAAAACAAAACAAAAAACCATAATTTTGCCACACACTTTTGGACTTATTTTAATTCATAGTATCTCTAGAGCTCCCCAAAATGGCAGAATTCCTTATTTCTGCGAGTAAGTGTACCGGTAATTTATTCTGTACCTGACTCTTTGCTAACACTGCCTGGTATTCACAAACCTATGTAGCAAGCACTACAATTATCACCATTTCAAGGATTAAGAAGCTGGTTTTACAGAAGTTCGCACATCACTTATTCTAAGTGATAGAGCCATCTCAAATTCAAGAAACCTTATCAGCCTGCCTGAGTTCTATGTCATTCAGAAGCTGCAGGCTTTAAGGACCAAAATTTGGCTGGCAGCTAAAGACTGACTTAAATAACAAAGGACTAGGAACAGAAAGCCTCTTCCCCTCCCCCTCTCCCACCTCCTTGCCTAAACCAAGGTCGCCCTTCCCTACTGAGAGAACCACGCCGTGCACCCGCCACGTTGCGCATGCTCAGCCGCAGAGGACGGCGGGAGAGGGGCGGGGCCGAAGGAGCCGTTTTGCGTGGAAGAACCTGTGAGAAGCTTCGTTTGCTGAGCGTCCTGTGGGGAGAAAGTAGTAAGATTCCTACTGCGGCTCGGGTTTCGGTCTTTACTCAGGCGCGTAACTAGAAAGGAACAGAGTTTATTTTGTCGGAGGGGAGATGACAAGCTTGTTGGGGCCTAGGTTCTAGAGACGCAGCACTAAATCCGGATTCTGGAACTTGGGAGTCGGGAACTCCAGGCCAAGCCCCGACCTGGTTTGCCAGTTGACCCTTTAACATCGTCTGCGGAGAATCGGGGTCCTTGTCTCGCTTCCGGCGCGTCTTCTGGTTCCTGCGTGATAATTTGAGCGGCCTTCCTTTCTGAAACATTCATCAGATTATACCTGTGACTCATTAAACAGTGATTTTTCTAATTTAAAAAAAATCATAGAATAGCGTTTGCAAATAGAATTGCCCATGGGATTACAGCCAAAAGAGACAAAGTCATTATAAAACTTGTACTCTTGAATTCGGATTTGAGATTTGAACTAGATGAAGATGCGGTAGTGATTGTGTGCAGGATTGAGAATATCTTGGTTTGCATACACGAGTGTTTGCAAACGTAATTTAATCAGCCTTCTTAGGATGCAGTGTCAGTACGCTTTTCTTTTCTTTCTTGTTTTTGAGATAGGATCTCACTTTGTAGTTCAGGCTGGCCCTGAAGTCACTATGTAGCCCAGGCTAGCCTCGAACTCGCAGCGATCCTCCTGCTTCTGCCTCCTGAGTGCTGAGATTACAGGCGTGCACCACCACGCCCGGCGTCAGTACACTTTTCAATTAAAATCAACCTAAAGCTTGAAAATACTGGAAATGAGGGGATGGAGATGGGAATGTAGTTAAGCAGTAGGAATGCTTGCATAACATTCATGAGGCCCTGAGTATGGTCCCTAGCTGTGCCAAAAAAACAACAAAAACATACTGGACAGTTTTTGCTTTAAGAATTGAATTTTGAATTACCAGTGATATTTGACGAGAACTTGTATTTCTCATCACAAATATATAGGTCCCCAATATTTATAACAAGAACTTAATTTTACAACACTTAACCATTTAACTCTTAGATTGAGGCAGGAGCATTAAAGGAGTAATGTATTTGGTAAAGTAGTGAATTTAAGTCTAAGGTTTATATGAGTGAACATACACAGGCTCGAATCCAGAAAGAACTGGTGCAAACTTGTCACCATCCTGATGAATGCCAGAGCCACAAAGAATTGAACTGTATTCACTCAGTAGGAAAGGCTGCTACTTCCTTAACGTCTGTGTTAATCTAACAAAAGTTATTGTTTTGGAAGTATCCAAATACTTCCTACTTGATATGTAACACAGATAAATGTATCATGATTTTATTAGCTTTTTAAAAGTAAATTTATATTTCGAAATGAAATATAAAGTATAGGACTGGAGAAGTAGCTCAGTGGTAAAGTGCTTGCCTAGTATGTGTGAGGTCCTGGCTTCCATCCCCAGCACCACACACACACACACAAAACCACAAAATAGTAGTAGTAGTAAGTATAATGCAAACAAGAGGAGTATATCTGTTTTTGAGTTTTATTTTTTGTTGTGTGCATACCACGCTTTCTTCCTTTCACCTTCCTTCCCCTTCCCCTTCTTCCTCCTTTCCCCTCTGCTTTTCCCGCTGGGGACTGAACCCAGGTCTTTGCCTTGCTAAGTGCTTGCTCTACATTGAAATACTTCCCCAGGGCCATACCATGCTACTGTATCTTAGTTACAGTAGCTTTGTAAGTCATTCAACTTTTTTTCCTTTCCTTTTTGAGATTGTTTTGGGTACTCTAGGTTCTGTATATGTACATTCGAGTTATCTTGCAAGTTCCACAAAAATCCCTACAGGAATTTTGGTCCACAGCTTAATTTAGGGAAAATTGACCAAAAGTTGAATCTTTGAATAGTATTGTGTATCTTTCCATTTGTTTTAATCTTCCCTAATTTCTCTTAACAGTGTTTTGATTTCAGTGTACAAGTCTTGGCCTTTTCATTAGATTTATTTCTATATTTTGTGTTTACTTTTTCTGTGTGTACTTCTGAGGATTAAAGCCAGGACTTTATGTGTGCTAGCAAGATGTCTACCACTGAGCTACATCCCCAGACCCTATATTTGATATTTATGATGTCAGAGAAAATAGTTTTTAAAATGTTTTTATTTTAGTGCAAACAAATACAATCAGTTTTTCAATATTGACCTTGCTTAATGTAATTATTTACAGATCCGTATGAGTTTTTTCACTATGTACAATCATCTATAAAGAATGACAAGTGTTTTCAAAATTTTCCCTTTTTTTCTTGAGTTATTGACTTAAAAAACCTCTAGTATAGTGTTGAAGAGACATGATGAGAGGAGAAATTCTAAAATATCAAACTTGTATTGCTAAATTCTTTATTAGCCCCCCCCCCTTACTTGTGGAAGATACTTTCCAAGACTCCAAGTGGATTCCTGAAACCTAGAATAGTACCAAACCCTGTATGTGTCATTTAAAAAGAAGCACTTTGCAGCTTCTCTTTGGCATATCTGAATTGCCAGCATTGCTGCTCTTCTGCGTTAAGTAAAATAAATGTTATTGAACGCAAGCATTGCAACAGCTAACCCCTAAGACTTACAGAGTAGGGCCGGGGATTTAGCTCAGTGGTTCCGCTGCCTGCCTTGAAAGTGCAAGGTCCTGAGTTCAATCCCTGGTACCAAAAAAAAAAAAAGAGTTACAGAGTGGATAATGGAACAGGAAGGCAGATGCTTTCATCATGGTACTCAGAACAGCATTCAGTTTGAAACTTAAGAATTGTTTATTAGGCCTGGGGATTTAGCTCAGTGGTTTCGCCGTCTGTGCAAGCGCAAGGACCCAAGTTCGATCCCCGGTACCAAAAAAAAAAAAAAAAAAAGAATTGTTTATTAAAACTAAGGAATTGTGTATTTCTGGAATTATTTAATATTTTCAGACCATAGTTGACTGCAGATAACTGAAACCAAGAAAAGTGAAACTTAGGGTAAGGGAAGAGTACTATATTCTAACAGTTCCTTTTTTTAAAGTTGGTTAGGGAAGATTCCTTAGAGTTTCTATATATATGCTTATGTTATCTAAAAATAAAAATAATTTACTTTTTTCCAGCCTTTCTGCCAAATTCTCACCTACTATTTCACTTCAGCCTAAAGAATTTCCTTTAAACAAAGCTTTTGTACATGCTGGGGGGAGATAAAATAAAATTTATTTTTTAAAAAAATTTCCTTTAGCATTTCTGCAGTATAGGCTTGCTGGTAAAAAAATTTTTTTGAAAATGTCTTGTTTCACTCATAATTTTTTTTTTTTTCTCCAGACAGGGCTTGGTATGTAGTTCAGTCTGACCTCTAACTCCTGGTGATGCTTCTGCCTCATCCTCAGGAGTGCTGAGATTACAGGTGTGTGCCACCACACCTGGCCTCACTCATAATTTTTTTTTTTTTTTTGTACTGGAGATCAAACTCGGGTCCTTGAGCGCTTGCGCAGCAAGCGGCGAAACCACTGAGCTAAATCCCCGGCCCCTGTCACTCATAATTTTGAAGCTCTTGTTTAATTTTTTGTTTTTGTTTTTAGCTCTACTGAGTGAACCCAGGGCTCTTGCACATTCCCTGCCCTACCCCCCTACCCCTGCACTTCTTTTCTTTTCCTTTCCTTCCTTTTCTTTTGAGGCAGGATCTTGCTAAATTGCCCAAGCTGGGCCCAAATTTTAGATTCTCCTGCCTCAGCCTCAAAGTGCTGGAATTACAAATCCGTGCTGTGACACTCCACTGAAAGCATATTTTTGTTTGATATAGAATTTAGGTAGAAATTTCCATAGTATTTTATTACTATAAAATATAGGGGTTCTATAGATTAAATCCAGGGCTGCATGCTAGGCATGTTTTTACACCTCCAGCTTCCCAGTACAGTACTTGAAAGATGTATCTCTAGCTTCTAGCCTTCATTGTTTCTGACAAAATATCTTTCATTTTCGTTTTGTATGTTAATTTTTTTCCCTTTCTCTTGATGCTTTTTAAGATTCTCTTTTCGAGGCCGGTGCCGGAACCACTGAGCTAAATCCCCGGGCCTAAGATTCTCTTTTCATCTTTTGTTTTAACCAGTGTGACTGTGATGTATAATACTTGTGTTTTTCTTTATATTTATCATGTTTGGGATTCATAGAGCTTCTTGAATTCAAGTGGTTTGATGTTTTTCTTCAGTTTGGGTATATTGTCCAGTCATATTTCTTCAAATAATTGCTTTTTGTCTATTTTTCTCTTACTCTGAAACTGTTTACATGTGCTATATGTTCCATTATTTGTATTTTTTATCCTTTTGTCTCATGTACCAGTCCATTTCTTATTAACTTGACTTGTAAATTCATTTATTACATTATTTTTTCTTTTTTTTTTTGGTACCGGGGATTGAACTCGGGTCCTTCTGCTTGTGAGGCAGGCTGCAGAACCACTGAGCTAAATCCCCAGCCCTCATCTATTAAATTTTTAATTTCCTTATTCTGTTTTCTTTAATTCTGGAATGTCCATTTGATTTCCTTTTTTTTGTGGGTTCGGCTTTCTACTGAACTTCTTCATCTCCTCTATTTTTTCTTTTCTTTTCTTTTTTTTTGGTACTGGGGATTAAATTACGGACCTTGCACTTTCGAGGCAGGTGTCTGTCGGAACCACTGAGCTAAATCCCTAGCCCCTCCTCTATTTTCTTAAATCAGAGTCCTTATTTAATCATATCAATAATCTTAAGACTTCTGGGGGATTGTTTCCATTGTCTCTACTTCCTTTTTCTTTTTGTTTATTGTATTGTGCTTTGAAACCAAGGCCTTCACACTGAGCTACACCCCCAACTTTAAAATTTTTTTTTTTAATTTTGAAATAGAGGTTTACTAAATTTCCTGGGCTGGCCTTGCACTTGCAGTCCTCATGCCTCAGTCTCCCAGAGTGCTGGGATTACAGGTGTGCACCATCATACTGGCTTTGTTTTTGTTTTCACTTGGGATTTTTAAAAAAATTATTATTATTGGCTCACACATTTTTATTGTATTTTATATTCTGCTCGTGATGGATGAAAATTCTTAGGTCTAGATGTACTTCCTTCAAAGAGAACTATATTTCATTTAGGCAGGCACACAGCAGATTACACTGATCTCTGATACTGTTGAGGATTGGTTTTTTGTTTGTTTGCAGTGATAAGGATAAAACCTAGCCCTTGTACAAACTAGACAGGTGCTCTACCACTGAGCTGCACTGCAGCCTGAGGGTTGGTTTTAGACCTTGATAAGGATAGTCTATTTTGGGTTGCCAGTCCTTCAAAGAAGTAGTTTTTGTTCCCAGGGTAGGGCCTCCTAGGATCTCTATTGAAAGGCAGGCAGTTCTTGAGGGTGTGGAGACTGAATCCAAGACTTTCTGACTGAGCTACATCCCCATCCCATTTTGAGATAAGGTCTTGCTAAGTTGCCCAGGTGGGATTCCAACTTGGATCTTCCTTCCTAGGCCTCCCAGAATGCTGGAATTATAGGTGTGTACCACCTGCCCAGGAAAATGCCTGCTTTTAATTAAACAAGGCCCCTTTCCTTTTGCTGGTCTTAAATTTCAGCATTGAATATCTACTAAAGTATTATCTGTTCTCAGCTTGTTAGCCTCCCAACTGCTGTTTTCTGTCAGGTTTTTTGGAGTCCAACGGCAGATGCCGCATTTTAGGAGTCAGCCAGTGACTTAGAGGATTTGTTTGTAAATCTGGGGCTTCTTTTTTTCAGTAGAGGGTCTCACTATGTTGCCCACAATTCACAACAGAAACACTGTCTCCTACTGTTTTCTGCTTCGGCTTTTTTCCCCTATTCTGCCTTGAAAAGTGCCCTAAATTCTTGCCAGTCTGATAAAATATGTAGCTGAACTGGTTTTCAAACAAGCAGTATTTCAACACAAGATGATTTTTGCAGGGTGGAAAACAGTATGAACACAAATATAGTAGGGAAAAATTGAAAGATTAAGGTGAAATGGCTTGAAAAACCAGATTTATATAAGTAATATTGTACTAATTTCTCAGGAGGAAAGTAGATGAATTCCCTCTATAAAGATTTGTATATGTAACTCTTGATAACTTGCAGTTTCTTTGCCGTCACGTTTCACTTTTGAAACATAATATAAGTTTTGTTATCTGTTCCATGATGTGTTCCTGTTTGGTTTAACACATTCCCACCACCGTGAAGTACCACCTGGAAACTAGACATACGAACATGTTAAGAAAACATTGTGAACATGTTAAGAAAAAAATCATTTTGCAGTGCTGGAGAATGAACCCAGGGCTTTTTGCATGCTAATGATATGTAGGGATTTTTTGTTTGTTTGTTTTGGGTTGTTTGGTTGGTTGGTTTTTGCTACAGAGTCTTGCTATATATCCCAGGCTGGCCTTGAACTCAAAAGACATCCTTCTGCCTCAGCCTTCCAAGTGCTGGGATTACAAACCTGTGCCACCATGCCCAGCCCATGCTAATCATATTCTTTACTACTGGGTCGTATCCCCAACCTCTTAATCAAAGTGTTTTAAATTACTACCAAGTAGTATTGACCAGCAGGGAAAGCAGCCACAATTATCCTTTGACTGTTACACTCTGACATACTACACTTTAGCCCCAGTTTGGAAAGACAAGTAGGACTGTACTAAAAGCTAGTCTTGGGGGCCGGGGATTTAGCTCAGTGGTTCTGCCACCTGCCTTGCAAGTGCAAGGACCGGAGTTCGATCCCCGGTACCAAAATAAAAAATCATGAAATTCATTTGTGTGTGTGTACGTGTGTGGTGCTGCTAGCGTTTGAATCCAGAACCAACCACTCTACCACTGAGTTAATAATCCCAGGTCCTGGAATTCTTTGTCTAAATTTACAACCACCTTTTATATTATAATTTTGAATTTTAGCAATCTGTGTACCAAAACAGAATTCATTGATTTGGTGGATGAGAAGTAGGCATGATGTATCATGGGGAAAAGTCCAGACTTAATTAGAAGGTAGACTCAACCCAATTTTGTGATTAGATTTGAGGAGAAAAGTTAATTTAGAACTACTAGATTTCTGGCTGGGGAAATTCAGTATATAATAGTGCCATTTGACAACAAAAGGAATGTGCAGGCCGGGTATGGTAGTGCATGTCTATAATGCCAGCACTTAGGAGGCTCAGGCTGGAGGAACTACGTGAGTTCAACTCCAGCCTGAACAACAGAGCAAGATACTATCTCAAAAAGGAAGGGTGGAATCTACCTCAGTGGTTCCACTGCCTGCCTCAAAAGCGCAAGGTCCCAAGTTCCATCCCCAGTACCAAAGGGGGGGGGGCATGTTTAAGCACGTTTATAAATATGAGAATATAGTTTTAAATCTCCTGAGTTTGAAGGACCCATGGAATATCCAAGAAGAGGTATTCAATAGATAACTAGGTAAATGGGCTGGAGCTTGGGAATGTAGAGGAAAATCAGCTTATAAGTGATAATTGAATCTCACATTGTACCTACCCATGTAGCAAGTGAGAAGAGTACTGGGGAATTGTGCTTTGGAAGAACACAATTTTGGGGAGGGGGTACCAGGGATTGAACTCAGGACCTTGCGCTTGTGAGGCAGGTGGCGGAACCACTGAGCTAAATCCCTGGTCCAGAACACAAATATTTTAGAAGCAGATGAAGTAAGTATTTGCAAAAAGACTGGCAAAAGAAAAGAAATGGAAGGTTCTGGAGTCAGAACTACAGAGTAGTAAGAGAGGACACAAACATAAGAAATTGAATCCCCTTCCCTTGGTCCTGGTTCCTTGAATGTATTTTTTGTTTTGTTTTGTTGTTTATTTTTATTTTTGTTGTTGATGTTGCTTTTGACACAGGATCTGCTGTGCAATTCAGACTGCCCTTGAACTGATTACAGGTGTGGGTCACCATATCTAGCACCTTGAATGTATTTAAATGCTATGTAAGAAGAATCAATAAGGAGAGAAGCAGAGAGGAGATAACTGGCAGACAGAGGTGGTATAGTGAGCAGAATGATTGAATTAATCTCAGAAGACTTTGCATTTTAAACCAACATGGTGATGCACACCTGTAATCCCAGCCCTCTGGGAGACTGAGGAAGATCTCAGGCAGGAAGATCTCAGGTCCCACCCCAGCCTGGGCAGTTTAGCAATTTAGTGAGACCCTGACTCAAAATAAAAAATAAATGAACAGGGCCAGGGATTTAGCTCAGTGGTTCCACCACCTGCCTGGCAAGCTAAGGACCTGAGTTCGATCCCTAGTACCAAAAAAAATTAAATTAAATTAAAAAATAAATGAACAGGCTGGAGATGTAGTTTAGTGCAAAAGGAGTGGGTTCAATGTTCAGTCCCTAGTTCCATCAAAATAAAAAAGCTTTACATTTTCTAAGACTACTGATAAATTAAAAATCAGGCTAGAAGGTATGACTCATTTAAGAGCACTTACCTAATTTGCAAGCGCCCCTGGCCCTGGGTTTAATCCCCAACACCACAAAACAAAACAAAAACCCTTCTAGGTATCCTAGCCTCAGGAAAAAGAAATGGAAAGTAGTTCTAGGAGAAAGCACAGAGCTACCAAGAATGTAAAGTAGACCTGTGTTAAAGAATAATGAGTAAAAGGAAGAAAGTCAGTTGTGATTTGAAGGAACCTTGATGCTGAGTTATCTAAACATCCTTTTGTGGTTCCTTTATAGACTCTTCACCAGTATTTTATTTTAGGAATCTGGAAACTGTTCCCCAGGAAGAAACCCATTGGTTTGGAGCTGGAGGATTCCTTTGCATCAGATACTGAAATGAAAGAACCACTGTTAGATGGTGAATGTGACAAGGCAATGTCACCACAACTGGGGCAATTAAATGAAATTAAGACAGAACCGGACAATGCTCAAGTAAATATTTTACCTTATATTCTTTTTTCTAAAGCAGTGTTTAATTATAAAAATGCTAATTTATCAGTTGAAAACTTAAATTCTCCAAAGTAGTTGATCAAATAATGTAAGGCATATGGTATGAAGTGCCAAGAAAGTGATTTGAAAGAAAAATAGACTCTTTAGAGATGGGCTTTTAGGTAGGTAAAATTGCTTAGGTTGTAATTGACTTTGTTATGGTTAACACATTTTTGTTTGTTTGTTTTTTTAATGTAGTTTTTGTTTGCTTTTTTTTTGGTTTTTTGGTACCAGTAGAACTCGTGACCTTGCGCTTGTGAGGCAGGCGGTGGCACCACTGAGCTAAATCCCCAGCCCTTTTTAATGTAATTTTTAATGTTATTTTTAACATGTTTTGTTGTTGTCATTGTTGTTGTTGTTGTTTTCAGTACCAGGGGTTGAACTCAAGACCTTGCACTTGTTAGGCAGGCACAGCACCACTGAGCTACATCCCTAGCCTCCTTACATTTTTGTTTTTTTAACTCGAAATAATACAGATAACTAACTGTATGTGTTATGCTACTGCCTCCATTGAGTAATACAATTAATGCACTGTTTAAGCTTTTTGTTTTGGGGAGGGGACAGAGTCATGTTAAGTCACTAAATTGTCCAGTCTGGGCTTGAACTTGCTGTCCTTCTGCCTCAGCCTCTGAGAGTGCTGGGATTACAGGCATGGGTTATCATTTTAAACTCATAAAAGATTTTCTTTATAATTTTTTAACCCAAATTAGTTGTTTTTTTGGTTTTTGGTTTTTTGGTATCTGGGATTGAACTCAGGACCTTGCACATTTCTTTTTCCTGGTGCTAGAGATTTAACACAGAGCCTTTAATATACTAAACATATGCTCTACTAGATTAAATTTTTTAAAACCCTTTTTAGACATACTGACATAGTCATGACATGGCCAGAGACCACCATAGAGGCAAAGAATAAATTCCTAGGCCTTTAAACCTGTAAATCATCTGATGCGTTGATTTGTGTTTTCTCCTAAGAAAGTCAGGGATTTTAAGCTGTTTTTGCTAAAAATGAGACTCTTCATTTGGGCCTACAAATGCCCACTTAGTAACTAAAAGTAAACCAAAGCTTGACCTTCATTTTGTGAAATTCTGGGTCCTTCTCAGCTCTGCATCCAGACATATTAGTCTCTTAGAGGGTGTCTTGTATATTAGACCTAAAATCTACCTAGTCTGTCTCATCACTCTTCAAAACTGAAAACATCTACATCTGGTAGTCTCCAAGGTCCTGAGCCTATGGTGACCTTGGATTCCAGCAGAGCTTCCTGTGACTGGAATTGCCCTCAGATCCTAATCCATGGATTCCTCCCATGGGAACCAAATTCCCCCTCAAGGATGACAAGGATTCTACCTGAGCTTTGAAACCAGGACTGAGATAATAATCAGCCAGACCTCCGCTAATCCTTAAAAGTTTACTTCCTGCTTTTGTGGTGGGCCAGTCTGAACTCCTGTATCAGAATGTGCTCCCTACTCGTGCTGGAATCTTTTCCTGTCTTCTCTCTTACTTTTCAATTAAAGCTTTTTCTGGAGCCAGGTGTGGTGGCACATGCCTGTAATCCCAGCACTCAGGAGGCTAAGGCAGGAGGATGGCTACTAGTTCAGGGCCAGCCTGAACTACAAAGGGAGACCCTGCTTCAAAAAAAAGAAAGAAAGAGCTTTTTCTGTAAATTCATGCTTTAGTTTTCATTTGCATATCACGAAAGCAAAGACCAACACTAGCTGGTGAAAAGTACCACCTACAAAAGAACCTATGAAAGATAAACGGACTCAAGCTGTGACTATTATGAAACATCAGATTTCCTTAGAATATTTTTAAATAAAATAGCTGAAATCTCTGATGAAACAAAGGAAATCAGAGAATTCAGTTCTATTTCTAATATTTCACTGAGAAGTACCCTCAGGTAGGTGCAGTGGTGCACACCCATGGTCCACTATTAGGGAAACAGAAGCAGGAGGCTCATTTGAGCCCAGGAATTTGGGGCCAGCCTGTGCAACATAGTGAAGTAACATAAAGTAGATCAATATTAAGTGAGGGTATTATTGCTCTTGAGTTGATCATACTAGGGAATGTTATCTATGTAGGAATTACCTATTGCTTCTCCACCTCATGGACATTCAAATCTTATAGATCAAGTTTAGACATTGTTTTAGTCACTTTCCTTGTAACCTGAGACACAGTACCTGACACCCACAAGTAAATGGAGGAAAGGTTATTTTGGCTTACATGTTTAGTACATGGTTGACTGGTTCCAAGGCAGGAAGGCATGGTGGAAGGAACTAGCAGAGGAAAAGTGGTCACCTCATTGCAGTCAGGAAGCTGAGCACAAAGGGAGGAGCTAGAGAGATATACCCTTCAAGGCCACACCCTCAATAACCCACTTCTTCTGCCCCAGCCTTACTCCTAACAGCACATTTAGCTATAAACTCATCCATGGACTAATCCACCAATGACTATAGCTCCCCCATGATGTAATCACCTCCCAAAAGCCCCGCCTATGAACCAATGATGCTTTGGGGGAACATCTAGATATAAACCATAACACATGTGGGCCATGGAATTGCTGATGTTCAGGAAAAAAGCCTCCTTTATAAGAATCATTCAGTCCAATCAAACAATTCTGGGTTTAAGGTCTTTATGAAGACAATTGGCTGTTAACAATTAAGTAGGGACAGTAGGTGTCATGGAGTGTACCTACTCTCCGTTGGTGGTGGGATTTGTTAAATATTACTCAAGTCCACTGAGCTTCAAACAGACCAAGATAAAAATCACAATGAAGTCCCTAAAGTTTCGGGTCACCAAACTGAACCTAAACTGTTTATCTGACCTTCCAAAAAATCTGTATTAGAGAGAAAACAGCAGAATTTCCCAAACAGGCAGGTTTCAATTGCCTGATAATAAAATTCCCTCTACCTAATCCTTACACAAAACAAGGTAACCTGAAGTAACTTCACATTAATCAGTTATTTTTTGTATTGTTTTATCTCCACTTGCTAAGGAAAGAAATTTTTTTTTTTTTGGTACTGAGGATCGAACTCGGGTCCTTGCGCTTGCGCAGCAAAAAGAAAGTAATTTTGAAAGGATTGGTCCACTTGATTTTTGTTATTCTTTCATCAGCCCTTTTTTACGCTTAAAACCAGCCTCCTCTGCTTGACTCATTGGAACACTTACTGTGTTTTATGGAATTAACTATTGCCTGATTCTAGAATTTAAAATAAAGCCAATTAAGATTGTTAAATTGTTATTTTGTCCTTGGACACTACTGAAAAACTGTTGATTCTGAATGCTGTGGAAAATTATTACCAGCCAAAGGGCACCAAAAGGAGAATGCGTACCTGTGGTTCAAGTCAGTTATACAGTTCATTGAACAGACTTGAGAATAATTTGTCATTTTCTGTTGATTGACTCTCTTAATACATGGTATTCATTATTTTCAATTATTTTTTAGGATTATTGTCAAGCCCAACAACCCAGAAATCAGGAGAATGAACTGAAAATAAACACATTTTCAGACAGTGGTAATAGACTTATTTAATTATATTTAATATATGATATGCCAATTTACTTTTTTTTTTTTTTTTTATGCTTTTGACTAATGCCTTGTAGGGAGTTGGATTTCAAGTCCAGAAGTTACCTCTAAATATGAAAGAATGCATATTTAATTTGTTGGAAATACTAATTTTTTTCTTCCTGTTTCATTTTTATAGCTTCACAGTTGAATACAGGCATTCAGCTTTCTCTGGCGTCATCTGGCACGAATAAAATGCTTCCTTCAGTTTCAACTACAGCTATTCAGGTTTCCTGTGCTGGTTGTAAAAAAATCCTCCAGAAAGGACAAACTGCTTATCAGAGGAAAGGGTCTACTCAGCTTTTCTGCTCCACACCATGCATCACTGAGTACATTTCATCTGCCAATGTACCAGCTCCTACCAAGACAACTTGCTCCAACTGCTCAAAGTATATAATTTTAAATTATGCCTTTTGCTTTCCTACACAGATCTTTATCTGAATCTTAGTTGTAATTTTCGGTTTTCATTTTTTTTTCTGAAGATGTGTCACCTTGGTTTCATGAAAAGAAACTGCTTCTGCTTTCAGATCCTCTAACAGATTGTTCAAATGTAGATTTTTTTTGTTTTTTTGGTACTGGGGATCGAACTCTGGACCCTGCACTTGCGAGGCAGGCAGCAGAACCACTGAGCTAAATCCCCAGCCCTTTTTGTTTTGGGGGGTTTTTTTGGTTTTTTTGTGTGTGTTCAAATGTAGTTTTTTGTTAATTGAGAGGTTTTCAGAAATTAACATGGAAGTTCTGTTTCTTTTCCATTTTAAATGAGTGACTCTCAAAGCTTACTTTCTTACTCTTTATTTGAAGTTTTCTGTCAGTAGGATTATTGGTATGTTCATTCTGTCATTTAGCCGTATAGGGAGCAACATACCAAAAACTTAATCATGTAACTGTTATTATGGATCTTCCAAATATAGAATGATGCTGTTTCTCTTACAATTGTAAAGAAAGTTACATAGGGCTGGGGATTTAGCTCAGTGGTTTCACTGTCCGCTGCGCAAGCGCAAGGACCCAAGTTTGATCCCCAGTACCAAAAAAACAAAACCAAAAAAGAAAGTTACATAATTCTTATAAAAAGTTGAATGGCCATAGATAAACATACTTACATGTGTGTAGTCTTCCAAAGATTTCTGTGAGGATGTGATTGAATCAGTGGCCTTTTCCTTTTGAGAGTCCATAGGTAACATAATTCTGGGTTGTTAGCATTCATTAAATGCTAGTGCAAATTTTAACCATTCTTGTTTCAGAACAACAAAATTCACAGACTACCAGATTTGCTTCTAAATATAAAAAATTCCTTTCAAGTAATATCTTAGAATTAGATTCCTATAATATGAATGTTGCTTCCTCCATCTACAGTAAATTTTTGCTATTCAAAGTGTGGTCTCTAAGCAGCTATGTCAACATCACCCAAGAGCTTGTTAGAAATGCAGATTCTCAGGACTCACCCAGACTTAATGAATCAGAACTGTATGTATCCCCATGTGTTTGAGAAACATTGAGAACTTCTTTGTTTCTTAGCATTTCCATTTGTTTTATAAAATACGAACATGAAGATTAAATAATGTAGATAAGTGATCAGAACAGTACTGGCATGTAATAAGAACTCAGTAAATGTTAACTGTCACTATTATTGTTATACCCTTGACTAACTCAAAAACCCTTTTCATGGACTGCTTTAGCTCCTCATTTGACTGCTGCTTCAAGTATTATCTGTTGCTTTAAGTCTTATTCCTCGAAACTGTGTTTATTTTTCTCTTTTGCTTTTTCAGCCCTTCAATACTATACTTTGTCTTTTTTCTTTATTGCTCTGGGCTATGTGGCACTGTCTTCAGCCTACTTTCTCTCTCTGCAGAATCATAAAAGTGGAAGGGACCTTAGAGATCATCCAGTCCAAACCTTTTCTTTTCGTTTTGAGGAAACCCTAGGAGGCCCTGGGAAGTTAAGGTATCATCTTGCTATGTTTGGCGTGTACTCACAACATTTCTTTAGCACCAACATAACCACATGTCAGACAGATTGAGAAAGGTAGAAGCAGGAAAGAGTGTGTAAGTCATTTTCTAAGGCATAGAAATCCAGTATGAGCAAAAATAGATGAGTTTTACTTCCTCTGGAATAAAATTCTTATTAAAAACTATATAGGTTGGTGGAAATATGGTTGTAACGTTTATATTGGGAGAGACCATCATTGTTCATGGTGACCTGTGCTTTTATCAACTCTTTAAAGCCAGGTGTGGTGCTTGCCTGTAGTCCCAGCAGTTGGGAGCCTGAGGCAGGAGGATTACAGCAAGTTCAAGGCCAGTGTGGGCTACATAGTGAGTTCAAGGCCATTCTGAACTGCATAGTGAGACCTTGTCTCCCCCCAAAAAAGAAAAATCCTTTAAAATTGTATATTCATTACCTTCTTATAATTCTCAAAATTTTAGCTAAGTTATAGTCATTTTTGAGGTTTCTTTCTGTGAGAATTATTCTTTTGTTTTATTTTGTTTTTCTGGTACCAGGAATCAAACTCCACCAGGCACATTGCCACTGAGCTAAATCCCCAGCCCCTAAGAAATCTTTTTTTTTTTTTCTTTTTCTGGTACCAGAGATCGAACTCAGGACCTTGCACTTGTGAGGCAGGCGCAGCACCACTGAGCTAAATCCCCATCCCAAGGTTTCTTTCATAACAATGGTTTTTTGACCTCTTTGGGGGTTAGTTTTTATTCTATTTCATGAACCATATAAAAGCTTTGAATATGACATTTGAAATTTTATTTAAAAAGCTGTGACTTGTTTCAGGCAACTATATATTTAAGAGTATCATTTATTTTATCTTAGTATGTTTTTATTTTGCATATCCTTGAAGATTAAATGAAATATCATTTCTACACTTTAGTGTCCTTGTTGGTTCCAAATCCTCAAAACCCTGCAACCAGGCACCAGAGTCCAATATACACCTATGCACTAATGTTTTACCTGTGCTCAAAGTTTCATTAAGCCAACTTTAGGTCCTCCTATCAAAATTCATTTCTTAATTTTTTGCTTATAAGTCTTTAATAGATTAGAAACCAGCATTGTAGTATGCTGATAGCAGTAAAAACTAGTAAACATGTTCAGATTGCCATGCCTTTTCTGGTGTAGCTTCTTCTGCCTCTTTTTCTATCTGGCTAATTTCTTTCTGTCTTAAGGATATGCCTCAAGTATCTTCACCTCTTGTCTGCTCTTGCACTGTCCCTCATTCTGCTTTTATCACTGCCTCCCCAAACTAAATGTTCTGTGGTCTTGTTTTTATGCAGTGGTGTGTATTCTTATCTTGTCCTGTTTAGACAGTGAGCCTCTTGCAATGAAGGACCAGATTGTACTCAGCTTTACACACTAAAGGCCTAGCATTGCCTGAAACTGTATCCTATCAAATGAAGTGTAGGAAGAACACTGTGGCTAGAGCTAGCTGTGTTTTACACTGGTAAAATCACTGATGTGATAATGTTATAAAACTGTTACTTTAGGTTAGGAAAGTAGAAAGTCCTTAATATGTACACTAAAAAAATTTCATTTTTTTTGGTACCAGGGATCGAACTTGGGTCCTTGGGCTTGTGCAGCAGACAGCGAAACCACTGAGCTAAATCCCCAGCCCTACATTAAAAATTGTTGGGCCAGGGATTTAGCTCAGTGGCACCGCACCTGCCTCGCAAGCACAAGGTCCTGAGTTCAATCTCTGGTACAGAAAAAAAAAAAATTTTTTTTTAAATGTTAAGGTGTTGGGCCAGGGATTTAGCTCAGTGGTTTCGCCGCCTGCTGCGCAAGCACAAGTACCCAAGTTTGATCCCTGGTACCCCCCCCCCCGCAAAAAAATGTTAAAGTAGTATTGTTTTCAGGAGAAATTCACCTTAAAAATGGTTATCCTCAAAGATTAATATTATGAAGGTCCAAGAATTCAGATATCTTGGTATTTATTATAGTGGCACTTCTCCAACGTTTTGATTTCAGGGCCCCTTTACACTCTCTTTTTGCTTTTTTTTTTGTTGTAGTTGTTTGTGTGTTTGTTTAATGAGACGAAGTTTCACTGTTGCCCAGTCTGGCCTGGAACACCTGGACTCAAGCCATCCTCAGCTTCCCAAGTCATTGGGACCACAAGTCCATGCCAGTGCACTTGGCTTCTTTTACACTCTTAAAAATTGTTAAAGACTTCAGCCAGGTGTGGTGGTACACACTTATAATCCCAGATTCTGGGAGGCTGAGACAGGAGAATTGCAAGTTTGAGCCCAGCAAGGACAATTTAGCCCAGACCCTGTCTCAAAATAAAAAAATTAAGGGCCAGGAATGTTGCTCAATGCAAAAGCCTTGGGTTCAATCCCCGCTACCACCAAAAAAATTATTGAAGACCCAAAGGGCTGTAATTACATAGACTATATTCATCAAATTTACTATGTCAGGAATTTAAAATTTTAATGAAAAATTTGCCATATTTTTAAAAATTTGAAAAATGAATTGATTTATCAGTTTTGCAAACCACTTTAATGACTGGCTGGATTTTCATACTTGTTCTGCTAAGGAAATATGGCCTCACAAATATATAATTGGAAAAAGGATGAGTTTATTGGGAAAGGGAGAAATGTCTTATTTTCATCAGTCTGTCTTGTTCTTTGAATGTATATTTTACCCATGAATGAATGATTTTTATAACATGCTGTCATCATTTGGAAAATAATTGGTTCAGGGAGTTCTAGAGATCCTCCAAATGTTGACACATTTCATTATGCAATATTTTATGGATTATCGCCAAACTCATCAGAAAACTTCAAATGTTGGCAAGTGAGCAAGCTGGAGGTGGCAGATACAGGTTTTCAGAAAATTCTAATTTTTACTTAACCAGTTGAATTTTACTACTGGCAGTAATTACTGTCACTTGTTTTCCTTGAAGTGACAGTCTCACTTTTTAATTTTCAAGAAAATATCTGCAGATACCCACTTCTGAATATATATTCAAGTGAAAATACAATCCATGAAAAAAATAGCTAATTCAGGTTATAACTTTATATTCTCTTATATAGGCTTTTTCTTGAGACAGTCATCAACCTTTGGTGGGCTGGAGAATACTTAATGCCCATGTCCCAGTGTGTCACATAGACTATTAAAACAGTATACTCCAGGATCAGATTTAAATAAGTTAAAAATATTCACTTTTATTAAGGATATCCTAATTGAAACTGAGATGGTTTTACAGCAAATGTCCGGAAGTGAGTAATATGAGTATTGGTACATTTTGGTATCAGTGGTATCAAGGCCACTGCCTTGATATGTACTAAAGCTCAGGTAATTTTACCTATCATTGCTTTTTTGTTTTCCCAGTTCATTGATGTGAAACTTATGTAACAAAAAAATTAACCATTTCATTGGCATTTAGTATACTCAGAATGTTGGACAACTGCTACCTCCATCTTGTTCCAAAACATTTCTATCACCCCAAAGTAAGATACCTTATTTATTAAGCAGTTTCTCCCCACCCTTCTTTCTTCTAAATCCCTAGTAACCATTAATCTACATTCTTTCTATGGACCTGTCCTGAGTATTTCATATCAGTGGAATCATACTACATGTGATTTTGTGCCTGGCTTCTTTTCCTTAGTATGTTTTCAAGAAGCATCCTTCTTGTACTTCTTTTTTTTTTTTTGCCCAGTACTGGAGATCGAACTCAGGACCTTGCACTTGCAAGGCAGGCATGGCACCACTGAGCTAAATCCCTGGCCCCCTTCATTATTTTTTATAGCTGAGTAATAGTCTCTGTGTGCATTTACACAATTTATTTATCCATTTATTCATTGATGAACATTTGAGGTGTGTCTCTCTCAGCTATTGTAAATAGTGCTAGTAGTTATGAACCTGTGTGAATATATACTTGTCTGAGTACCTGTTTTTAGTTCTTTTGTGTATATACCTAAGAGTAGAATTGTGGGCTCTTACTCTTGGCTTTGCACCATTAATTAAAATGTCAACATAGTGAAAAGCAATATTTTAATATTTTATGAAAAGTAGCTTTGATACTGTATTCTCCCTGCGAGTATCTAGGGTATACCACCTCTGCCTTCAACAGAAATTGCAGGCTATAGTTTGAGACAGTCTGTCTGATAGATTCCAGAGTTGCTCAGATATGAACATGCTATTTCTCATCATCACTGTGTTCTCACTAGCATCAACTGATGCAGGCTAGTCCTCACAATTGCACTATCAAGGCCAGGGATTTAGCTCAGTGGTTTCGCTGCCTGCTGCGCAAGCACAAGGACCTGACTTTGATCCCCGGTACCAAAAAGAAAAAAGACAATCGCACTATCACATGTTTTATAAACATTACTGTGGATGAAGAAATTAAAGTGTAGGGAGTATAAATGATTTATCCAAGCCTGCTTAATATAAATGATAGAACTGGATACCAAATTCGGGTTTTCTAATTTCAAGGTTGATGTTCTTACTATTGTTTCACAGTTCTTCAGGTAAATGAAACAGCAGAGAGGGGTCATTTAGTTTATGAAGAGCAAGAAATTAGTATTGTGGTAAAGGTGCTTCATGATGTCCTTGTTACTTATTTTTAGAGACATTATAAATCTGAAGGATGTGATCAATATCCAACTGGAAGATAATTCCTCTAGCAAAAATTTTTGTAGCCAATCTTGTCTTTCATCATATGAAGAAAAAAGAAAACCATTTGTTACCATATGTACTAATAGCGTTTTGACCAAGTGCAGCATATGTCAGAAGACAGCTACTGTAAGTTGGAAATTTTTTTTAACATTTAGAGGAATTCTGATTCTTCTTAAATGGGACAGTTTTTATTTAAATCCTTTTTCTTTAAATCCTAGATTCAGTATGAAGTAAAATACCAGAATGTGAAATACAGTCTTTGCAATAATGCCTGCTTTTCAAAGTTTCACTCTGCGAACAACTTCATCATGAGCTGTTGTGAGAATTGTGGAGCTTACTGTTATACCAGCTCTAGTCTGTTTCAAATACTTCAAAAGGATGGACAGTCTAACTACTTTAATAGTTCAAAGACTATTACACCACATGAGAAGGTATGAAGAAAGATTATTGCCTCCATTTGTTGGTCTATGAATGGTTTTACTCTAGGAAAATGTGTTAGATATAGTTTTTCATACCACTAGGAATAATTTCTGCTGGTAAATTTATAAAGATGGATGAGAATTCGTAAGTGTTGTGTGGAGATTTTTCTACTAGATAATCTGTGATTGTCTTACCCAGGAGAAAAGGCAGGCAAGTGGAAGTCTTATTTATAAACTACAAATAAAGATAGCAAAAATAAAATTAGTAAAAAACTTACTAAACCCCAAAGAGAAAAGGTGTTTTTATTTTGAATTCCATGTGTTTTAACTCTTTCACCTAAGCAGCATAAAAATAAATCAAGAATGTTACATGCTTTTTCTAAATCAGTCATTAAAAACAATAATATAGTGAGAAATAACCCCTATTTTTGATAGGAGATCCTTGGCTGGCTGTCCTTTGGTGGACTGAAATGAACACAATTACTGGTCTGGTCCTCTTTCGTGAAGTAGGACTATTACATAATCTTGTTCATGTGATGCTTTGTGACCTTAAGTTGATCCCTATAAATTGTTCCTTAAAAACCAGCAACTGGCCAGACCTGGCAGTGCATGCCTGTAATCCCAGTACTCTGGGAAGGTGAGGCAGAAGGTTCACAAGTTCAAGCACACCCTA
Organism: Heterocephalus glaber; assembly: GCF_053883595.1. Lineage (NCBI taxonomy): Eukaryota > Metazoa > Chordata > Mammalia > Rodentia > Bathyergidae > Heterocephalus > Heterocephalus glaber. The sequence continues at coordinate 8,401,945 of NW_028258302.1, read as the reverse complement.
GCAACTTAGTATTTTTTGGTTTTTGGTTTTTTTGGTACCAGGGATCGAACTCGGGTCCTTGCGCTTGCGCAGCAGGCAGCGAAACCACTGAGCTAAATCCCTGGCCCGCAACTTAGTGTTTAGCAAGAACCTGTCTCAAGATGTATAAAAGGCCTAGAGATGTAGCTCAGTATGAAGGCCCTGGGTTAAATCCCTAATACCAAGAGAAATCCAATAAACCACAATTCAAATAGGTCATTTGTGAGCCATGTCTTTTCTATGGTGGGATGTCCTCACCACGATAATGTCCTACCTTGGGACCAGAAATGGGAAGATAGAAGGCACAGAAGCTTTCCTCCAAATGTAAGAAATACATTCTTTCTTTTTATTCTTCTTCACTCACACTCAGTAAATAGCCCTTGTTTTATTAGCCTGTAGAGAACACCCAGTTATTCACCCTATGTGATAAGAGGTAAACCAGCTAACAAGCCCTTCTAAAACTTTCTGTATATAAGTTATTATACAACAGTGATGATGGGATAAACCATGTTGTTAGTGAACTATAACTAAGAATTGGAAAAATGTTAAAATATATGAATCTAAAAATGAGTTGGATTTTAATTGTAAAAGGTGGATTATTTTATACTGCCACAGTGGCCTGTCCCTGTAATACTGGCACTCAGGAGACTGAGGCAGGAGGATTGTGTGTTCAAGGCAAGCTTAGCAACTTAGCAAAATTCTACCAAAAAACAAAAAAAAGTAGATTATTTGATATAACTAATTATTTTGGTCACATCTTTTTTTTAATTAAGTCACTTAAGTTGCCCAGGGTGGGTTCAACTTCTGATCCACTTGCCTGAGCCACCCAGAGTGCTGGTATTATAGGCATTGATCATCATATCCTGCTTGGTCATTTCTGCTTAATAGAGTATATGAAGTATTGGTTTTCCTGTGTGAATGAAAATTAATTTATAAATTCAGCCCTTTTATTTTTCTTGAGACAGTGATTTGCTAAGTCATAAGTTGCCCAGGTTTGCCTGAAACTTGTGATGCACCTGCCTCACCCAGAGTTCTAGGATCATAGCAGCTACACCAGCTGAAATAACTTAGTAAATGGCATCAAACTCGGGACCTTGAGCTTGCAAGGCAGGCAGTGGCACCACTGAGCTAAATCCCTGGCCCTTGTTAATATTAATAATAGAAATTTGAAAATTGTTCTCTGCTTTTTTTTTCATTGTTCCTTTATCAGTATTCTGTTCTTCCACCAAAAAAAGAAAAATGTGCAAATTTTCATTTGTCTTTGCAATGTGTACCTCAGAAAGCAGTTCTGACCCATCATTGCTATCAGGTTATAAAAGAATAGCCTAGTGTTGTGGCACACTTCTGTAATCCCAGCACTCAGGAGGCTGAGGCAGAAGGATCACAAGGCCAGCCTGGGCTACCTAGCAAGTTCAAGGCCAACCTGTAGCAAGAGCCTGTCTCAAAAAACCAGAAAAGGAAAGGGAAGGACCAAGGGAGAGATAGTGATCCTCATAGTTTATATCCTTTTCCTTTGTATACTTACTGCTTATTGAATTCACTGTAGCCTATACTTCTATATTGCTTGTATGGTGCTTTCTTACAATGTATTTGTGATTTTTACCATAAAGTTAGCCTAGAAACACAGTGATCCACACACTGTCTTGTAATATGTGTTAAGCACCCTTTTCTGGTTCCTCCTTAGCACCAATAGAAGGCATTCTCCAATTGATAGTCAAGCTGGTGTTGAAGAAAGACTTGTAATTATTACTGTTATTGCTGTTAAATATATCCAGTAAATAATAAAATACTTTTCAAATAGATTTATCAGTTTTCTCCATTTCAGTCATTCCAATCTATTTTGTCTTTTTTTGGCCTTTTTTTTTTTCAGGCTGGCCTTGATCTCACTATGTAGCCCAGGCTAGTCTCAAATTTGAGGCAATCCTCCTGCCTCAGCCACCTGAGTGCTGGTATTATAGGCTTTCGCCACCATGCCCAGTTTTTGGTTGCTTTTTTTTTTTTAAAGAAAGTGTCAAAATTGGCTTCATTCTCATTATTTGTAATGCTGCAACTAAAAGCAGTCGTAGTGGATATGCTTTTGTTTGTTAACAATATATGACATATGCCAGGAGTGTGAATATTATTTTAATCTCTAAACAGAAACCAACCAAAACACTTACGTCTTTTCCTTACAAATCATTGAAACCATCAGATGAAATGATTGAGATTACTAATGACTTGGGGAAGACAGAGATTTTCTGCTCTATAAATTGTTTTTCTGCATACAATAAAGCTAAGATGGACTCTTCTACAGGTAATGTTTGTTTAGCCACTTCAGAGTTTTACTGATGATTGAAGAATATAAGTACATTTTGCTTTTCATTTATAACCTTGATTCATCTCCAAACTAAACCAGTTTATAAGGCAAAATAGTCTAAAACATGTTGCAAAGAACTATTTTCTAGTTTTTTGTTTATTTCTTTTTGTAGCACTTTGGAATTGAACCCAAGGGCACCCTACTCCTGAGCTACATCCTTGGTCCTTTTTATTTTAAGACAGAATCTCACTGAGTAACCCATGCTGGCCTTGAACCTGTGATTCTCCTGTCTCATCCTTCAGTGCTGGTATTATGGGTATGAGTCATCAGGAGTGGCATTTCCTGATATTTTTTGTGTAAAAGGAAGGCTACTGTACTAGAGATTTAATATTTATTTGTAAATTTCGTTGTGTTGTGTTGATACAAATCCTCTTTAAGACAAAGATTATCCAGGTGTGGTGGTGCACACCTGTAATGCCAGCATTTAGGAGGCTGAAGCAGGGTAATTGCTGTGAGTTCAAGGCCAGCCTGGGCTACATAGTGAGTTCAAGTCTAGCCTGAACTACATAGCGAGACCTTGTCTCAAAAAAACTTTTTGTTTTTTGTTTTGTTTTGTTTTTTAGTACCAGGGGATTGAACTTGGGTCCTTGCGCTTGCGCAGCAGGTGGCGAAATCACTGAGATAAATCCCTGACCCTCAAAAAAACTTTTAAAAAAGTAAGATTTATGGAAAAAAGTTAGGGATATTTGTCTTTATTTAGATCCTTTAATAAATGAATATGTTTACATACATTCACATACTTAACATTTGTTTACATTGAGAACCTAATACAGGACTTGGTTCATAGGAGTCACTTAAATCAATATTGATTAAATAAATAAATAATGAGTTTTTTCAGTACATTTATGGTAAGAATAGTTCTGATAGACTGTAGAATGTTAGCTGGGCATGGTCACACATGCCTGTTATCCCAGCACTTTGAGAGACTTAGGCAAGAGGATCACAAATTCAAGCCCAGCCCGGGCAACTTTGTAATTTAGCAAGACCCTATCTCAAAATAAAAAATTTAAGAGAGTTGAAGCCGGGCATGGTGGCTCACACCTGTAATCTCAGCAGTCAGGAGGCTGAAGCAAGAGGATCAGATCGCCACCAGTGCAAGGCCAGCTTTGGCTACTTAGTGAGATTGAGGCCAGCCGGAACTGTGTAGAGAGGTCCTGTCTCACAACAAAAAATAATAATAATTTTTAAATGAATAAAAGGTTTGAGACTGTAGCTCAGCACAAAAGCCCTGGTTTCAATCCTAGGTGTGTTTTTTTCAGTTGTACTTAGTTCTGCTTTGTGTAAATAAGGCTTTTAGTTACATTTTTTACACAAAGTATACGTAAGTGAAAATGCCTTAAGATTCCATAATGGTACAGGGTGTGGTGGAGCAGGCCTTTGATCCCAACCCTCAGGAGGCTGAGGCAGGAGAATTGCCATGAGTTCAAGGCCAACCTGGTCTACATAATGAGACTCTGTCTCCAAAAAAAGAAAAAAAGATTCCACAGTGAAAGGCTAGAGATATAGCTCAATGGTAGGGCATTTTCCCAGCCAGCATGAGGTCCTGGGTTCATTCCTCAGCTCACTCAACTTTAAAATAGAAAGCATTACTAAGCCTGGGCCAACTAAGTAGTCTATCAGTGACCCTTCATATAGGACCAGTGGTGCTATTTACAGGCAACCAACTAAATGATGCCTCTGCAGTTTGTACATTATATAAACTGGTTTGTTACAGAACTCTCTGTAGTACTAACATGGATACCACCCTAGCTTAATTGATGTTGAGTTTTATGAATCCTGGAAGAGTTAATAATATCTACTAGGAGATTCTACAAGAATCTTCACTAGAGGTAATTTAACATCAACTATTTATACATAATTTCAAGCAAATATGCTAAAAGTACTGAGAAATTATGTGCAAAGGTAAAAGATATAAAATGATAGAGTAATGTAACTTATCAGTTTCATGTTGTTAATATTCTAAAGAACCTGAGTATTCCTAACCCCTAAGAAAAATTACTCTAGTTCCCAACAGTACCTAAGATATTTGATATTTGCATTGTTCCTTGAAAGATGTTTGGTTTTTTGTTTGTTTTGTTTTGCAAAAAGCAGTGGCAAAATTTATTTGAAAAAGTAAAAATGAGTGAGGGAGAAACTGGCTCTGCAGAGTGAATATGGGCCGAGTAAAAAAGGAAAAAGCAAGATAAAAGAACACCCTGGAGAAAGCAGGGTAGGCTATCGTGAGGAAAGCCACAATAGCCATGTTTGGGTTTTTTTATATGTTGTGGTTTTTGTTTGTTTTTCTTCTGTTTTGTTTTGTTTTTGTGGAGCTGGGGAATCTAGCTCTGGAGTTTATACATGCTAGGTAAGCACTCTACCACTGAGCTACATCCTTAGCCCAAAACACTTATTAAACACTGCTTTCTGATTGATTGATTCTGCCCAGTTTATAAGAAATATTTTTGTTTATTTTCATCAGTAAATGTTTCCACAACGCACAGTGCTTCAACGGAGCACCTTTCTCCAAAGAAAGATTTAATTCCAGTTATAAGCAATATAATGTCATTAGCAGATAATCATGCTGCCCTGCCCATTGTGAACACAGACATCTTACAAGGTAAAAGTTGATGTAAAGACATTTGACATAAACAGTTTCGTCATGCTTGATGAATCTATTTATTTGTTAAATATTGGTTTTGTTTCCTGATACGAAATGTCATTACAGTTTATGATGCTATTTTATAGATGATAGTATGAGATCTTGAATTTATGCTTCAATTTATTTTAACAGGTACAGTTTCTTCAATAACAGAAAATGTCATTATGGATGTAAGTTTTATCCTAATTTTTTTGGCTACTATCTTTGATAAACAAATTATGTATGCATGCATGTATGTGTTTATAAGAATGTTTACACAGAAGTCTTATTAGTCATATCTCCCCTCTTTGGGAGTAAACAATTCTAGGCATCCAAGCAGTAAAAATTACTTTTAAATTATATACCAAAAGGTTTCTTTTAACATTTAATACTGAATCTAGATTGCAAACAGATTAGTTATAAGTAATTGTTAGTGTCCCCCACCGAGAAGTTCGTACTGTAATTTATTTAACTGTGTTATCAGGATAGATGTGTTGGATGTTTTATTTGAAAACTGCTAAAACAAGTTTTATTTTATCATTTTACCCAAAGATTTCAAAGAGTTCACCCAGGGAATCAAGTAGTAGTGTTGCTAATGGTATGGAACAGCCAAACCTTTTGCCATCATCATCAGTACTCAGTCAGCAGACAGCTTGTTCCAGCATAGAAGCACAAAAAGATGAAGTGTTAGACCAGGATCCTGCATACAGTGTGAAATCAAGTAATGGACTCTGTCATCCTCCAAAATTTACTTCTAAAGTGCAAAAAGTTAAAGATAAACCACAAAGTATTAGAAAATCTTGGCGTTCAAATCGTCAGCGCTTAAATAACAGTGTTAAAAAAGATGTAACATTTTGTTATTCATGCCAGTTGTTCTGCCAAAAAAGTTTTAGCTATGGAGGAGAGTCATTTGTAACCCAAGAAACTTCTAATTGGAAAAAAACGCTGGAAAAATTCAGAAAGCATGAAAAAAGTGAAATGCATTTGAAGTCCTTGCAGTTTTGGAGGAAATACCAGTTCTGTGATGAAACTGTCAGTGATGATTTATCTAATCATCCAAAACAGATTGAGGAGCAAAAAAAGTACCTAAAGCTTATAGTTGAAAATATTTTATTTCTTGGGAAGCAGTGTTTACCCTTAAGAGGAGATGACCATTCTGTTTCTTCTGTGAATAAAGGCAATTTTTTAGAATTGTTAGAAATCAGAGCAAAAGATAAAGGAGAAGAAATGTATCAACTCATGAATTCACAAGTTGACTTCTATAATAGTACACAAATCCAAGCTGATATTTTTGAAATAATAAAGATGGAAATGTTGCAGGATATTGTGAATGACATCAATCTCTCCTCAGCTTTTTCAATTATATGCGATGAGATAACTAATGCCACCAAAGAACAACTTTCAATTTGTGTAAGATACCCACAAAAAACATCAAAAGCTATCATAATTAAGGAAAGATTCTTGGGTTTTGTTGATATTGAAGAGAAGACTGGGACCCACTTACACAGGAGTATCAAAACTTATCTGCAGCAAATTGGAGTTGATTTTAATAATATTTGTGGCCAGGCCTATGATAGTACCACTAATCTGAGAGTAAAATTTAATGAAATTGCAGCAGAATTCAAGAAGGAAGAGCCAAGAGCTCTATATGTACATTGTTATGCACATTTTTTTGATTTAGCAGTAATTAGGTTTTGTAACGAAATAAAAGAACTCCGAGGTGCTCTACATACTCTCAGTTCTTTGTTCAACACTATTTATATGTCTGGGGAAATGCTAGCGAATTTTCGAGACATTTGTAAGCTAAGTCAAAACAAAACATGCAGTAAACATACATCACAGTCATGTTGGATAGTCCATGACCGTACATTGTTATCTGTGATTGAGAGACTTCCAGACATTATTGAAACACTGGAAGTTGTGTCAAGCCATTCCTCAAACACAAGTTTGGCTGATGAATTGAATGATTTACTAACACTAGTTTCCAAATTTGAGTTTGTTTTTTGTTTGAAATTTCTTTATCGAGTGTTAAGTGTTACAGGAATTCTTTCCAAAGAGCTTCAAAGTGAAACCATGGACATTTTTTCTTTGTCTTCAAAAATAGAAGCAATTTTGGAATGTTTATCATCTGAAAGAAATGATGTATATTTCAAAACTCTCTGGGATGGAGCAGAGGAAATATGTAGAAAAATTATCAGTAAAGATTTTGAAGTTGAAAAGCCTTCTCTTCAAAAAAGAAGAAAAATTCAGAAAACTATAGATCTTGGCAATTCAGAGAATGTGTTTTTTCCTACTTCAACAGAAGAACAATATAAAATTAATATTTATTACCAAGGATTAGATACTATATTACAAAATTTTAAATTATATTTTTCAGAGTTTGATTATTGTAAAATGAAGCAAATTTCAGAGCTGTTATTTAAATGGAATGAACCATTAAATGAAGCAACAGCCAAACATATTCAAGAATTTTATAAGCTTGATGCAGATATTATCCCTGAACTTAGATTTTATCGGCATTATGCAAAGCTCAACTTTGTCATAGATTATGCTTCCATCAATTTCATTACACTTGGCTATTTGTTTATTCAACATGGTCTTCACAATAATATTCCTTGTATCTCAAAGCTGTTACATATTGCTTTGTCTTGGCCAGTTACTTCAGCAAGTAATGAAAACTCATTTTCTACACTGCCTCGTCTTAAAACGTATTTATTTCATACCATGGGACAAGAGAAGCTCAGTGGCCTGGCCCTAATGGCTGTTGAGCAGGAGTTGGTAAATAAATTGATGGAGCCTGAAAGACTCAGTAGAATTATAGAAAAGTTTATCCGTCAAATGTAAGAAATACAATACCTGCTAATTGTGTCTTAAAAGACTTGTGTCTGCTGGAAACCTGGTTTTCCTGTTGTGGTTTTGATTTTTTTTTTTAATTTATCTATTTATTTTTTTGGGATGAGATATGTTTCCCATACCTGGTCTGGAACTTGTGAGCTCAAGTGATTCTCCTGCCTCAACCTGCCAAGTAGCTAGGACTAAAGCATGACAGTGTGCTCAGCTTGGAATCCTAATTCTCATCTTAAAATAAACTCTTTTAAGAAAAACAATTTTTTTTCCCAAAAGAATTTGTATTCACATTCAAAAGACATTGAATAATATACAATGAAAAGGTTTCCTTCCCTTTTTCAGTTCCTCCTTCCTAAAGTCTTATCAGTTCCTTAAATATCTTCTTAGAGATATTTTCCATAAGAGATACAATACAGTGTACATTGGTCTTCAGCTTGTCCTTTCTACATGTGATATTTTTGAGATTGTCTGATATCAGTAAATAGTTGATATTTTTTACAACTACAGAATGTTATATTGTATAAATATACCTTAATACATTGTGCATAGGTCATTTGTACATAATAAATTACTGTAAAATGTAAAATTAGAATTCCTAAGTCAGAAGGTTTGTACTTTTTTTTTTTAATGAGATGTGTTTCCTAGGCTGCCCTCAAACTCATGATCCATCTGCTTCAACCTCACAAGTAGCTAGGATTACAGGTGTGTGTTACTGTGACTATTTTTTGCATTTTAATTTTTGACATGTTGGAAAATTGCTTTCTACGAGGATTATGCCAATTTATGGTCCTACCAACAATGTACACGTGTCCCCATTTTCCCCCATCTGCTTGTGCGTGTGCGTGTGCGTGTGTGTGTGTGTGTGTGTGTGTTACTGTTTTGTTTTGGTTTTGAGACAGGGTCTCCCTGTGTAGTTCAGCAATCTTCCTGCTGCAGCCTCTTGAGTGCTGGGATTACAAGTTTGCACCACCAGGCTGGCTCCTCAAATGTTTATAAACAAGGTTATCAAATGTTTTGGTCTTTGCCAATTTGTTAGTTGAAAAGTGGTATTTTAATTTCCGTGGAATTCTCATTTAAGAATAAGGTTAAACATCTGTTTATTTGGGCCATTTGTATTTTCTTTTTATGAACTGTCACATTTAAACATAAAAATTAAAAGATCGATGTTTTGGGTTTCTGTATTCCAACTGAATGACACAACAAAAATTATTAAGCTATTTTATGAAAATATGACTTTGTAAATAAATAACCTCCAAAGAAAGGACTCTTTCTTTCTTTATACTTTATTTCCTTCCTTATAGTTTATAAAATTTTTAATAACAAAGGAAATCTGTTCTTCAAAGATTCAAAGAAATGCAGTGTTACAAATAATGGAGTCCAATTTTAAATGATCTCTTTGAAGCAGTTTGGAATTCTAGCACACCTAAAACTTTCAAGTGTAAAATTTCATCTGTAAACTTCCTAAGCCTGTCACCTGTTTTGGTCTGTAAGATCAGTGTGGTGGCATATATATAAAATACAGATCTAAGTAATTGTGCCAGTCTTCTGAAATCTCAGCATTGTACCAAGATTGCATATTTCATTTATTACACAATGTGGAATAGTACACAGGAAGATTATTTAAGGAAATTTAAAGGGTTTTTTTAATAACTTAGAAAAAAACAATTGAGTTTGAGATCTTTTGTTTTTTTGAGGAATATTTCTCTGATACCTTTCTTTAGCAGTTTATCAATTTTTATAATTTGTAATTTTTCTACAAAGAGGATTTTTTTGAGGCTTTGTTTCAAGTTTTTTGATTAGAGTTGTGGAAATATTCTTAATTTCTTCAGTATACTTTTTTGTTGTTCTGTTTTGGGAACTGAACCGAGGGCTTTGCACATCCTCAGCAAAGCAACCTACCTCTGAGCTGCAAACCTACCTCCCCCTTTTCTTTGAGACACGGTCTAAGTTGCCCAAACTGGTCTTGAATTTACGATCCTTGTGCCCAGGCCGCATAAGTAGCTGAGATTACAAGTATGCACCACCATGCCCAATCTCTTCTTTTTTTTTTGGTACCAGGGATCGAACTCGGGACCTTGTGCTTACAAGGCAGGTGGTGGAACCACTGAGCTAAATCCCCGGCCCTCTTCATTTTTTTATCAGTCCTCCCTCACTTTTTTTTTTCCTACTTTTTTTAATTAAGGTTTTTAAAACCATACATAAAATTTAATATTTAGAGTTTTAATATATTTAAGAATACAAAGATCCCACGTAACATCTAATCCTATCAAATCATAACTTTTAGTGTGCTCTAGATTTTTATTTCAGAAATAAAATATCATAGATTGATTTGAACGCTCTTGCAAATGTTTTCCTGTTACCTTTTCCCTTTTGTTTTCCCCAGATGGAAGAAATATATATAAAAATAATTTTGTACTTAATACATAATCTAGTTTTATATGTTAACAGATTTTTATATAAGGTGCAGTATACATGTCTTTCTGGAGTTTATTTTTTCACTCAGTGTTGTTTTTGAGGTTTACATAAGGATCTCTAGTTCATTTGATGGCTGAATAGTATTTCATCGAATAATTATATTAGTAAATCCTTTATTTAAATGAGTAATTTATATAGTTTCTAATTGCACTTTTATAATATTCAAATGAACATTTTATGTGTTAGGCACTTGTACATTCAACAGATAATTATTGAGCTAGTATTATATACCACATACTATGCTAGCTGCTAGAAATGCATCAGAGAATTAAATAAGGCCCTGGATGTCAATGAAACTTGATTTTCTAATGTAGTAATCCAGTAAGATAATAGAAGAGGAGATTGCTTGCCATCATGTACATTAATGATAGTATAGGAAAGAATACTTGCATACTATACTTGAATAAAATAATGAAGTTTGGAGGATCTGTCGCCATTTCAGGCCTCACCCAGCTGCCCATCCTTAGCATACCAGTTGGGTTTATCTGTTCTAGCATACTTAACCTAGAAGTGGATGTGACAGTTTAGGCTATATTCATCTTCTACTTTAATTAGACGTTACGCATATCATTTTTTCCCATTCCTCCCAATGTATGAATGTCTCTGTTTTCCACATTGTTGCCATTATTTGGTGGTATTCATCCTCTTTCTCCTATTACATTGATTTCTACTTTCAGAAGCAGAAGACACTTAACCTCTAATAGTGACTGCTTATTCTTTTTTTTTTGGAACTGGGGATCGAACTCGGGTCCTTGAGCTTGTACAGTAGGCAGTGAAACCACTGAGCTAAATCCCCAGCCTGACTGCTTATTGAATATATTTTTCATTCTTTTGTAGTTAAGGTGCTGAAGGCTATGAAGTCAGCTTTGGCTACCAATTTGGTTTTTTTAATTTTCATTCATTTTCTGTGATCTCTCAGGCTTTTCATAGAATGAGAGTTAGTATTGTTTTTGTTAAAGTCCATATGGACTGGCATGGGAATTTAGCTCAGTGGTTCTGCTGCCTACCTCACAAGCTCAAGGCCCCAGTTTGATCCCCAGTACCCAAAAAAAAAAAGTCTTGCAAAAGAAAACTACATTAAGTGTAACAGATATGTTTGTTGAATACCTACTAAGTAACCTAGTACTTTTCTCAGTGCTTTACATGTGTTAAGTTAGTGTTCACAAATGCCTGTTTTACAGAGGAAACTAAGAAACATTATGAATCACACAGCTGTTAAAAAATGATTTGAAGGGCCAGGGATTTAACTCAGTGGTGCCGCTGCCTGTCTCGAAAGCAAAAGGTCCCAAGTTCGAACTCCGGTACAAAAAAACAAAAAAATGATTTGAAAACCGACAGTCTAGGCTGGGGATGTAGCTTAGTGTTAAGAGAGCTTGCTTAGCATACATGAGAACATACATGAGTCTGATTCCAAGGCCTGGAGGAGGGGAGGAAGTCTTACTCCAAAGAGCATCTTTTCTTTTCCTTTTTTTTGAGACAGAGTCTTGCTGTGTAGCTCAGGCTGGCCTTGAACTCACTACATAGTCCAAGCTGGCCTTAAACTCATGGCAGGGCTGGGGATTTAGCTCAGTGGTTTTGCCACCTGCTGCGCAACCGCAAGGACCTGAGTTCAATCCCCAGTACCAAAAAAAGACAAAAAAAAAACCTAATGGCAATCCTGCCTCAGCCTCCCGAGTGCTGGGATTACTGGCATGCACCACCATGCCTGGTAAAGTGAATCTTTTCTTACTTATTTTATTTATTTATTTATTTATTTATTTATTTATTTATTTATTTATTTTTGGTACTGGGGATCAAACTCAGGTCCTTGCGCTTGCACAGCAGGCAGCAAAACCACTGAGCTAAATCCCCAGCCCAGAGTGCATCTTTTCAATCACCATTCTCTGCTACCTCATAAACCATTGTCACTTATAAATACAATATTCCTAAATAATAAAAATAGTAACTACCAAAAGTATATTAAATAAAAAAGATGTCACAAATAGCTGTGTCATATTTTAATCGCCCCAAATCCCTCTATAAATACAATGACTAGTATAGTTAAAGCAGAAACTGATCCACAGCGTTTAGAGCAAATCTTAGTGACTAATACCCCATAACCCCAAAATATAATTAGGTAGTGATGAACTTAAAAGCAGCTGTAAGAATGCTATTGACTATATAGAATGCAGTGGAGAAAAGACAATGGAATATCTGATGTACTTAAGAATAGGAAAGCCAGTAAGAAGTCAGGCTTGGTGCTGCTTGCTATTTCATTGCCTTCTCCCTGCTTTGCCATGCACTGTTTCTCCTCTGTGATACCTCTCTGCCATGCCACCCTGCCTTGGAGCCAGCCAACTACAAACTGTGTATATCCCCCTTCCAAGTGATTTCAGAGAAAAACAAATTAGAACCTGAACCTCAGGCTCTGATCAACAGTGAACAACTGAAAAAGCACCATCCCTATGGAACAGGGTTGTACGATCCAGGCCATCTTGCTGTCCACTCAATCCCATGTTGCGTGACTATGACACTGAATGTGAAGTCTCCCACATGCACTTCAGGCAGTTCCAGTACAGTGAAGCAGCACAGCCTTAGGAAAACAGACTATGAGAGCTTTGCTATTAGTGGCTGAAACCAAAGATACACTCCATAGCATAAGTCCTGAAGCTGCTTGTGCTGGAACAATTCCTCACTGTACTGCCCACAGAAATAGAGATGCAGATGAGCGCACATGGCCCAGAGAGTAGAGAGAAACTATTTGCACTGATAGAGCACTTACAAAGAGAACATGAGTTTGAGAACAAAGAGGCATCAGTTTGACATGCGTGACATACTCTTCAAAGAACTGGAGCCGTTTGGAATGGCATCACTGCTGCCAGAAATGTGCATGGAGTCACCTGCACTCCTGTTAATGGACCAGTCTAGGAGGCCCCAGTGCCAGGAGTCTACAGGCAGGCCCAGAGGGCCTGAACTATCATGCTGCTGGCAGATGCCTTCAGGCATCTGGACCCTGGACAGGCAGTACCACAGCCTGACTGGAGCTATCCACTGGAGCGTTGAGAACAGCTGTGCACAAAGGGACTGTGGGGTTCCAAAAGCTTGGAATGATTGACTTCAAGAGAGATAGGAACACCATTCATGGTCATAACTTACTGGACAACTGTGAATATCTGGAAGTTTCCCAGGAAACATCCTCAGGAGAGCTACTTAGCATTGGCACAGAGTCTGTGGACACCCAGAACCCCTTTCTAAGAGAGGCATCCCAAAGTTCAAACCAGAACTTTGTCTGAACTAGGTCTGAAACCTAGGACCAACAAGCAAAAGCCTTCCAGTACAAATTCTTATTGTTACCTTGAGTGTGGACCACAGTTTACCTATAACTACTCATAACTAAGCTACTTCCTTGTCACCCAGAAATTCAGGAGAGCTAGGTTACAACTGTCCCAAATGTGGGAAAGGATTCCTTCACCAGTCAGACCTTGATAGGCACCAGAATATTCACACAAAGGAGAGACCCAGTGCAGCATCTAATTCACTCAGCTGGCACACCTTTCAGAGCATGAGAGAAAACATCTTGAAAAACAGACCTATCAATGCCCTGTGTATAGGCAGTTCTTTACACTTTGATCCACCCTATCAGCCCTGGAAAATTCACAGTGAGGGAAAGAGTCATGAGTGCCTGACCTGTGCAGAATGCTTTAATCGGTGGGCAACTTATTGAGCACCAGAGAATGCACACTGAAGAGAGACCATTTATTTGTGAATATTGTAAGAAAAGCTACAGGTACAGATAGAGCCTGATGATACACAGAAGAAGCTACATGGGAGAAGCCATACAAGTGTAGCCTCTGTTCCAAAGGCTTCGTAAAGAAAGCAGACTATTGCCCACCAAGTTGCCCACTTTTCAAAAATTCCCTGAGACTATGTCCATGGAAACGGTCCTGAAGGAAGTAACAGCTATAAGGGCCTGCTCCAGGAGTACGCTGTCCTGAACGGTAATTTCATTTACACTCATTTCAGACAAGAGCTTTGCATTTGGATACATTTAAAACTCACCTGCCAAGACAAACTCTAGAGTATTCACCTACTAGTACCACTACCCTAAATTTGATTTTCTTGGGTGGCCTTGGAAGAATTTGTTTAATCATTACAATGAAAATTCTTTTTTTGTCACAAGCCATGCAGCCACAATATAAAGCATAAGTGAGAACCCTATAAATGGAGGCATTCCTTTCAGAGATCCAGTACCTACCCCACAAACACAAACATTCCCAATTGCTCTGTAGCTATGCATTATTTTCACTGATAAAGGTCCGACCTATGAAGGAAATGCACCTGCTGTCCTTGCTTCAGTCTCATCAGCTCCTTTGAGCAACCTGGCAATCCTTTCTGAACGTTGGTGACAAGAACATTGCTTGACCCCTGCCCCAGCCCACAACAGCACCACCTGTTATGTAGCTGGGGCACTCTACCTGGGCATCATTTCAGCTTTTAACAGGCTCCACTTCTGGCAGGCAGACCATTTGAAAGACATAAGGCCAACAACTCACCAGTATTGTGAAGAACAGCAAAAGGTACCCACCACGTACGTACTAGTAGTGACCCTTAAATGAAAAAGATCAACATGCGGGCTCTGCCCCACTGTAAGCTTCCAATATATAGTCACTGCTTATAATTTGTTTTTATTGCTGATTGAAATGAAAGCATTTATGGCAATGAGTTTTACTTTATATCTAGCTTTGGTCACCTTCCATCAATTGGAGGTAATTTTGTTACTGATGAGCTTGCTACTCGTGGTTTGGTTTATTATCACCATAGGCATTTTATTTCTTGTTGGCTCCAAGAACTAGACCATGCTGATACTGTCCTCTCCATTTTTGCTTCTATTGCATTTTTTTAATAATAAATGAGGTTCATTAAAAAAAAAAAAGAATAGGAAAGCCACAGGTTTTCACTGAAAACCATTATCTGGTCAACTTCAGAACAGCCAAAACAAGCTCTCTACAGACTCCCATTTGCTGATGAATTTAAAGCAACTGTGCTAAGTTGTGAAGATGTTGGAGTGGCCTAGGTCTTTATAATGCTTCATTTCAAAACAAAATCCTACTAACATCATAAATTAAAAATTGAGCAAAGAAGAGAAGGTATAGATAGAAATGAGCAAGAGAAGCAGGTGAAGCAGAGCTCAAGAAGTACTAGGCTATTTAGTCACTTTATGAAAAGTAATAGAATTTCATGAGCCTTCAGGCCAAAATGCTATTCCATCCCATCTCTCCCTCCTAAAAGTATAGGAAAATACATTCCATATAAAATCAATAGAGAAGAATTGTGGAATTTTTTTTTAAGTATAAGAGTAGATGGGCACCAGAGATGTAGCTCAGTGGCCCCCTGCCTGCCTGGCAAGCACAAGGTCCTGAGTTCAATTCCTGGTACTGAAGAAAAAAAGAGAGAAGATGGTAGTTGAACATGTTGGTGCATTCCTATAATCCCAGCAGTCTGGGAGGCCGAGGTGGGAAGACTGGATTGCAAGTTTGAACCCAGCCTGGGGCACTCAGTGACTTACCAAAACCTTGTCTCAAAATTTAGTCTTGGGCTGGGTATGGTGGCACACACCTGTAATACCAGCACCAGGATGCTGAGGCAGGAGGATTGCCATGAGTTTGAGGCCAGCCTGGGCTACATAGTTTAAGGCCAGCCTGAACTGCATATCAAGACCCTGTCTCAAAAAAAAATTTTTAAGTGTTGAGGATGTAGCTTAGTGGGAAGGCCTTGGGTTCGATCCCCATTACTGAAGAAAAGAAAAAAGTTTTGATGACAAGGGGAAAAGCCCTTTGGGAATCCAAGCACTATTCCCAACTTCTAAGGACAGATAAATCTGATTACTTTAAAAAAAAAAAAAAAAAAAAAAAAAAAACAGGGTCTCACTAGGTAGCCCAAGCTCACCTCAAACTGATCTTGCCTCAGCCTCCCTATTGCCAGGATTATGGGATTACAGGTGTGCATCACCATGCCCAGCTATGATTACTTTTGTACTTTTTCATAATGATACTCTATGCTAGAAGGCATGGAAGAGGCCAGAATTAGTATTTAGAAGTTCATTCTTAAAAGTTTGAATAATCCTGTTAAACTGAAATTTAGACTTCTCCAAGAAGGGTTCATTGCTCACTGGTGCTATTGTCCATTAGGAAGTACATAATGTCTGTCTTTTAATATGAGTAACCATTGATGATCATTGCTTAGATCCATTCAAAAGGGTGCTATTTCTGTGTTATCATTTGATTTTCATTGAATTTCTGAAATGAAGTAACATGAAGTTCCAGTTGTGATTTTCTGATACAAAAGCCACAAACCATCATCTGTAACTCATGAGATATCGTTGCTATGACCCCTATCTGCAGAGTCTACTAAAGTATGAGTATTCAGGTAACTTACCAGAGAGGTATTAACATAAGAAATGATAAAGAATTATAGCAATTAACTGAAGAGACAATAAATTAGAATATCACTCCTTTGAATTTTGGGGGTTTTTTGTTTTTATTTTTTGTGCCAGGGACCTTGCACTTGTGAGGCAGGCAGCAGCACCACTAAACTAAATCCCTGGCCCTATCACTCTTTTGAATTAATGGATCTAAGCAATGATCATCAGTATCTGCTCCTATATTTTTTTCTGCTGTTATTATTATAAGACAGCCAAACAGTGTCTACTCCCTAAAGGACATCTGTACTAACTAAGCAGTGCACATGCTCAGAGAGGTCTGAATTTCATTTCCAAAGGAATCCATTCTTACAGGCCTCTATGTTTTACTAACTCCAGCCTCTTCCACTTTCTCCCCAGCCTCAGGATAGCAGCCACTTCCTGCCGTTGCTGCTGCTATATCTTAGTGCTGTTTGTGCCTTTTTAGTTCTACAGTACCCAGTTAAGAGTTCTCCCTGTTTAAATAACATGATTTGTAGTCTTCTGACTGGACTCTTACTGATGAAGCACCAGCCATGAAGTAATCTCAGCAAAATAACTTACCAAGAGCTCAGATATAATTGTTGACTCACTGGAAATATAAGGAGACAGAGAACATTAAACACCACCATTAAGATGTAACACCAGGGCCGGGGATTTAGCTCAATGGTTTTGCTGCCTGCTACGCAAGCATAAGGAGCCGAGTTCGATCCCCGGTACAAAAAAAAAAAAAAAAGATGTAACACCAAAATCTAAATCCTGAGACACTACACAGGATAAACAACTACTCCTTTCTCTCCCCCTTCTATCTCCCCACTCTTTCCTTCTCCCTCTGCCATTCTAGGGATTGATTCCAGGCCTTGATGCTGAGCTGCATCCCCAGCCCCTTTTATTTTTTCTTTTGAGACAAGTTCTCACTAAGTTGCCCAGGCAGTGTTCAAACATCAGATCCTCCTGCCTCAGCCTCCAAGACAGCTGGAATTACAAGTGTGTGCCACTATGCCTGCCTGCCTCTGCATTTTTAAACTAAAGGTTAGAGAATAGGATTGAAAGCAATAGACATATTTTTTTTTTTGGTACCAGGGATTGAACTCAGGTCTTTGTGCTTGTGCAGCAGGCGGTGAAACCACAGCTAAATCCCTGGCCCAGCGATAGACATATTTTTAAGTGCATAAAATGAGCCGGGTGCAGTAGCATATACCCAAGGCATCTTACTCTCAAAATAAAAATAACCTAGGGCCGCGGATTTACCTCGGTGGTTTCGCTGCCTGCTGTGCAAGTGCAAGGACCCAAGTTTGATCCCTGGTACCAAAAGAAATAATAATAAAAATAAAATAAAATATAAATAGCCTAAACCTAACATGGTACAACTGTCTTGCATATAATCATAAATGCAATATCCATTCTCCAAAGTTCAACAATTCCAGCATTTTTCAAAAGTCCAAGTCTCTTCTGAGACTCAAGGCAAACTCAGCTGTGAACCTCTATAAAAATCAAAAACAAAATGTCCAGGGATTTAGCTCAGTGGCACTACCCCTGCCTGCCATGCACAAGGCCTTGAGTTCAATTCCTGATACCAAAAAATAAAAAACAAGTTACATAATCCCAAGGTACAGTGCACAGGGTAAACATTCCTATTCCAAAAGGGAGGAATCTTGGGCCAGGGATGTAGCTCAGTGGTTCCGGCGCCTGCCTTGCAAGTGCAATGTCCTGAGTTCAATCCCTGGCACCAAAAAAGAAAAAACTGTAAATAAATTTTTTTAAAAAAGAGATGTGACCCTCCTCCCCCAACATGTTCCAAAAGGGAGGAATCTGGATAGGAACAGGGTAGCACAAACATTAAGTCCTAGACTCTGTCGAGCATCCAGGGCACATAAATGGCTATGAGATGTGAGTTCCAGAGTGCTGGGGTGACCTCACCACTGTGCCCTTGCAGGTTGCAGCTCACATAGTCTTTCTCTTGGGCTGGCTTCACTCAGCCTACAGCTTTCCTTGGCAGACATTCCTTGTTCCTGCATCCCTACTTCCTGAGGTCTCCACTGCACCTTTGGCTTCATGCACTGCCCCATCAGGGCTTCCTTGCATGGCCTCCCAGGCCTTCTATTGAAATCTGGGTGGAAGCTTCCCTGAACCCACAATTCTTGCATTATCATACCAGTAAAACTATCATCATGTGGACAACAAAATTTGTCAGTTAGATACGAGATTAACATCTAATAATGAGGAATTATAATAAAGTACTATAATAAAAGATTTAAAACCTGTAAGTTGTTTATTTCTGAAGTTTTCCATTTAATATTGTTGGACTGTGGTTGATCTCAGGTAACTGAAATCACAGGAAGTGAAACTGGGGATAGAGGAGACTACTATATTACATGATTCCATGTATGTGAAATATTAATAGGCAAATCTAAAGAGACCAAAAGCAGATTAGTGGTTGCTAGGCATTGGGGCAAGGCTAATGCAGAGTGACAGATGCAAGTTTATTTTGGGAATGGGACTACTGGAGATTGAACCCAGGGGCCTTCATACCAAACTATATCCCCAGCCCTTTCTTATTTTTTATTTTGAGACAGATTCTCACTAAGTTGCCCAGGCAGGGTTCAAATTTGTGATCATCCTGTCTCAGCCTCCAAGAGTTCTGGGATTACAGGTGTGTACCACCATTCCTGATTAAATGCGGGATCTTTTTATAGGGTGCAGAAAATGTTCTGAAATTAGTAGTGATGGTTCCACAACCTTGTAAAAACACTAAAATCCACTAAATTTTATGGTATGTGAATTTTTAAATATCTCAATTTTTAAATATCTTTAAGCAAGGAGGATTAATAAAGAGAAAATTTACACATAAATATATCAGTGAAACTGCAGAAAACCAAACATGAAGAAAAACAGTGAGGTGGACAGAGATTGCCGTAACAGGAATAATAAATAGACTAATGGGCTGGGGATTTAGCTCAGTGGTTCTGGTGCCTGCCTCCCAAGTGCAAGGACCGGAGTTCAATACCCAGTACCAAAATTAAATAAATAAATAAATAAATAGACTAACCTCTTACAGTGGGAACAATAGTAGATATATGATTTTTCAAACAGTTGGAATAAGCTAACTGGCATCATACAGCTCTATTTCCAGTGCAAAATAGCACTCAAAAGTGAGAATGAGGGCCAGGGATTTAGCTCAGTGGTTCCAGCGCCTGCCTCGAAAGCGCAAGGTCCTGAGTTTGATCCCTAGTACAAAAAAAAAAAAAGTGAGGATGAGCTAAAGATACTTTAAAGATTATCTATGGATTCCATATTTGCCATTCAACTACATTCTAAAATGGATTGATAAAACTCACAAATCAATACTCAGGGACTTTTGCTGGCATTGATGAGCTTGTAAACCTTTGAAGAAGATCCACTTGCCCAAAGCTCACATCAAAAAAGAAGATGCTCCACCTTCATGTCCCTCATACAGAGTTGACCAGACACTGAAAATGGTAGGCAGGGCAGTGTTCAGGAAGCTCTGGCCCTGGAACTGTTGCAGAGGATGGGTTCAAATCCCAACTATTTCATAATAGCCAAGTGTCACTACTTAACTCTTCTGTAAAAATTTTTTTTTAAATGGAATCTACAGGGCCGGGAATTTAGCTCAGTGGTTCTGGTTCCTGCCTCAAAAGCGCAAGGACCAGAGTTTGATACCCAGTACCAAAAAAAAAAATGGAATCTACCGAGCTGAGTTAGTTTTAGCAGTTAAATGTGTAACTTTAAATTCACAATGAATATGTTTCTCACATAGGTTATAATCTTAAGAGATATATGTGTATATGTATTTCCTCAAATAATTTATAGACCATAACATCAGCAAATAATAAGAATCAACTGTATTCCCCCTTAAAAAAAAAATAAAACAACCAGTAGAAGTATAATTTACTTATTCTAAAAAATACGCATTCTTTTTTTTGTTTTTTGAGACAGTTTCTTGCTATGTAGCCCAGGCTGTCCTTGAACTCACAGCAATCCTCCTGCCTCAGCTCCTGAGTGCTGGGATTATAGGCATGTGCCACCACACCCGGCCAAAAATACATTTCAAAGTGTATAATTCACAAGTATTGGTAAATATATGCATATATATAATCACATCAAGATATAGAATATATTCATTGTTCTCAAATGAACCGTTTTCACTTTCTCTGCCTGCCCCCATGCTCAAATCTTCTGGCCCCAATCACTAATCTGCTTCAATTCACTATATATTACATTTGCAATTTCATATTTTAAAAAACATAAGTATATGCTCTTATATTTGATTTCTTTCCCTTAATGTAATGTTCTTTGAGATTCATATTGCATGTGTAATTTTTTCCTTTTTTATTGCTGAGTAGTATTTTACTGGATGGGTAGATGAGAGGTAAGTACATTGACTGATTGACTTGGTTGTGCTAAAAATCAAACTCAGGACATCAAGCATGACAGACATGTACTCTACCATTGAGCTACACCCCACCCTTATTTATTCATTTATTTATTCATTCATATATACTTCCATATATCCATATATATATATATTGATGCCACCCATGGATTTGACATATCACATGAGCTATGGAAAAGTCTAGAAAAGTGAAATATGAACCCAAATAATATAAATTAAAAAGAACATAAAACCAGTAAGTAGCAAACCACTAAAACTGGCCGTCTCTTTGTTGTCTGGCTTCTCATAGTAGAATAAAGATTGTTATCATAATAGAAGATAAAGTACATAGGCTTAGAAGATTTTGTTATCAGACCTGAATGCAGCTGCTTGCCAAATGACAAGCCAATTAAAATAAACAAGGTGACTATTCAAAAAGCTGGCTAAGGCCAGGGATTTAGTTCAGTGGAACTGTGCCTGCCTCACAAGCGCAAGGTCCTGAGTTTGATCCCCAGTACCAAAAAAAAAAAAAAAAAAACTGGCTAGATGAGAAAATGGAAGACTATTTTTACAAAGTCTATCTTGCCAGGAAGCTGATTCAGAATCTAGGACAAGTTTATACAGGAAGCTGATGGGTATTCCTAGATTAATGGGTGCTTTCTCACATGGGAAATAGATAGTCACAGGCTGGTGGGAGCCTTCTCAGAGTGGATGGGCCAGATGATGCACAGTGATCCTAATCACCTGACCATGAGGTACTTTTCTACCAGTCTCAAGAACAAAAGTGAGCCAGGCATGGTGGTTCATGCCTATAATCCCAGCACTTGGGATGCTGAGGCAGGAGGATCACTGTGAGTTTGAGACAGCCTGGGCTACAAATGAGTTCAAAGCCAGCCTGAAAAACAATATGTGTGGTGGATTGACTAATGGTCAACTTGTATAGCCCAGCTGAACTGAATCAGCATGGTCTGGGCGTGGAGAATCCACCTGAGGATCGTTGCCAATAGCCATAAAAAGAGAACAGGAGATCTTGGCCTGTTGATTTGCTAGGAGAAGCTTCCTGTGGATGGTTTTCTTGATGCGAACTAGGCTGTTCTCATTGGAAGAGGAGGAGGAGCTCCTTGCCTCACTGTCTCTGGGAATGGCTGCAGTTTTCATCAGGGGAGCTCTGATCTTCACGCTGAACGCCACTCCCTGGCTCCAGTGTGGATCCCTCGGCTTGGTGGCACAAATCCTTCATCTCACCAACATAGGTTTTCTGGCTTCCACCACTGGCCTTTGGGCCTTCCAGGTACAGATCCTCAATATGGACAAACATGAGACATTGCAGTGGGCTCTAGGCCACTGACTGGACTCATGGAGGACATTGCCTTGGACTCTAAGCCTTTAGCTGGCCTTGTGTGGGAAATTGCTGGAATCTAAGCCCTCAGCTGGATTCCTTGGGCCCCTAGTGTTCAGTTAATCTCTCTTGCACTCCTTTGCGTTTGACTCTTTGGATAATTATCATAAAATAATCTTATAAGTTATGTGTCCTTTATTTAATGTATTCCCTTGCCAAATCTTGCTGACTACAACAATATGAGACTGTTTCAAAAAAAAAAAATGCCAGGCATGATGGCACATGCCTGTAATCCTAGCAGTCAGGAGGCTGAAGCAGGAGGATTACTGTGAGTTTGAGGCCACCTTGGACTACATACTGAGTTCAAGGGCAGCCTGAACTACATGACAAGAACCTGTCTCAAAAAAATAAATAAAAAGAATAAACTGTCTTCAATTTTTTTGTTTTGTTTTGGTACCAGGGATCAAACTCGGGTCCTTGTGCTTGCACAGCAGGCAGCAAAACCACTGAGCTAAATCCCCGGCTTCAATTTTTTAAAAAAAGAACAAAGATGGTTATTTCCTCAGGCTATTCTTGGCACTGATTAGTTTGTTCATGCACTGTTCCTGAAGTATTACACAATGGACAGAGGACAGAGGTATATCTGTCCCAAGGCCCTCTTGCTGATTAAGTTGGGCATAAGATATGATCTCAATACTTGGCTTCAATTTGAGAGTATTGGATAGGAGCTTGTCTATGAATGTACTTTATCTTTTTGTTTTGTTTTGTTTTTTCCAGTACAGGGAATCAAACTCAGAACCTTCCATTAGCTAGGCAGGTGCAGAGCCACTGAGCTACATCCCCAGCCCTTGTCTATAAATGTTTACTGAACATTTCCCTCTAAAACCAGGCTCAGAGCACTGCCTGTTCCCCTAGTGCTACCAACTAGCATCATGACATCAATACAGTCTGAGATTTTGCCAAAACACATAGAGATGCATATTATGACATTAGGATGACTACAGCATTGGTGACAGAAAATGTTCAGCTCCATTAGAATCTGGGACCACTGTCATATATGTGGTCCATCTTTGACTAAAACATTGTTATGTTACATGACTCTATTTTAAATATCTTGGAAGCTAGGAAGAGGTAAGATCTGAAAGTAAGATATTTAGCAGATTCTGCATTCTAAACAATGGAACCTACAAGCCCATTTCTCAGCTGAAGAAAGTAACCCATAACAAGATTGGGAGATACCACTAGAGAATTTGAAAATTTGTAAGTAGTACACCTGGTAGTTCACTATGCTTGGAGTGATATGGTCTATCATCCCTACACCATTTTATTGTCTCGTAGACAATATCTAGTGATTTGCTTATGTGCTCATGAACTTGGAGGCAGGGATATATATATGGTGGAGTCAGTTAATTTCATCTTGCACACTGATGGTGAATATCTCTCCCCAAGAGAGATGAATTAAGTAACTTCAAATTGTTCATAGTGAGAGTATTTGCTTTTATTTCCATGGAAATCAGGAAAATTCTATAAATCAGCCCATACCCCACTGTGAGCCACTGCTTGGAAGCAACAGTCTTGGAGGATCACTGACAAGGAGACAGAGAAAAGAAGTATGTGAGTGGAATAGAATGAGCTCATATTATATGAATATTTGTTTCTATTCCTAACCAAATGGCCTCACTGGAGAAAGGAGTCTTAAAAACAAGTACAAGATGATTGATTTACCATATGGATATCAATCAAGCTCCTTCCCAGTCACCTATGAGTTGTTGGATAAAATGATGGGGAGAGTAAGCACAAAGGTTTTATTAGATTTCCTCTTACTGAAGCCAACTTGACCACCACCGCTGCTCATTTTCTAACTTGTCAGGAGCCCTGACTAACCCCCAATCACAAACTCTGATATCAGTATTTAAATTTAGCTCAAAATAATTAATTTCTCTCGATCCCCCCTCCTCTGGTCCATGTTATTTATAAGTACATGATGTAGACCCCCAAATATTGGGAGTATTTTCTAGGTATCTTGTTACTGATTTTAACTCAATTGTGGTCAAAGAGCATTCATTGTATAATTTGAATCCTTTTAAATTTATATTTATCACCCAGACTTATTTTATTCCCCAGGTCTATTTTAGTAAAAATTCCATGTAGCTTTTAAAAACAATATATATTCTGCTGTTGTTGAGTGGAGTGGTCTGTAAATATCAATCAGATAAAGTTGCCTGGCAGTATTCAACTTTCATCTTCTTTACTGATTTTCTAGATAGTTTATAATTAATCAATTATAAAGGAATATTGAAATCTCTAACTATAAGTATGAACTTTTCTATTATTGTTCTTTTTATTTTGGTACCGAGGATCGAACTCAGGACCTTGTGCTTGCGTGGCAGGCGCCGGAACCACTGAGCTACCCTGAACTTTTCTATTTCTACTTACAGTTCTGTTGGTTTTTCCTTTGCGTTTTGAATCTTTAGTAGTAAATACAAAATACTTAGAATTGTTACATCCTTTTTATTAGTTGAATTGTGTGACTGTACATGTTATAACTCTCATAATACATTGTTAGTCTTTTTTTTTTTGGTGCTGGGGATCGAACTTGGGACCTTGAGCTTGCGAGGCAGGCGGTGGAACCACTGAGCTAAATTCCCACCCAATTGTTAGTCTTTTTACTCTAAGCAGTTCTCTCTTAAAGAAATCTATATGAAAAAGCCTTAGCTAGGCATAGTTGGTACACTCCTGTAATCCCAGAATTCTGAAAAGCTGAGGCAGGAGGATTTCAAGTTCAAGTCTAACCTGGGTAACTTAGTGACTTAGCAAGACCCTGTCTCAAAATATAAAAAAGGGGGTGGGGATATATCTCTGCAGAGGCCCTGGGTTCAATCCCCAGTACTGCAAAAAGAAAAGTCTTATATTTACCTTCATAGTTACCATTTATGATACTTTCGTTCCTTTGTATATATCCATATCTCATCTGGTATCACTTTTCTTCTGCTTAAAAGAGGGCCTTCAAGGGGCCAGGGATTTAGCTCAGTGGTTCTGCTGCCTGCTGCGCAACCACAAGGACCCGAGTTTGATCCCCGGTACCAAAAAATATATATATTTTTTTAAATAAAAGAGTGCCTTTAACATTTCTTGTCATGTAGGTTAATGAGTGGTGAATTGTTTCAGGTTTTGTGTGTCTGAAAACAAAAGTTTTCTGCCTTTAGTTTTGAAAGATATTTCTCGAGTATAGAATTATAGTTCATAGGTTTTTTAAAAAGCTTTCTTTTTAAAAAAAGCTTTCTTTTAATACTTTAAAGATATTTATCCACTACCTGAGTTTTTATTGTTTTCTTCAAGAAGTTAGCTGTCACCCGGTTTCATGGCACATGCTTGTAACCCCAGCACTAGGGAGGCTGAGGCAGGAGGATTACCCCAAGTTTGAGGCCAGCCTGGGCTACCTGCTGAATTCAGGGCCAGCCTGAACTACATGGCAAGACCCTGTTTCAAAACACCAAAAAACAAACAAACAAACAAAAACCTGTTATTCTTACCTTTAGTCTCTATGTAATGTGTCCTCTTTCTTTTTTCTTTTTTTTTTTTGGTACCGGGGATCGAACTCAGGTCCTTGCACTTGTACAGCAGGTGGCGAAATCACTAAGCTAAATCCCCGGCCTTTGTCCTCTTTCTTTTAACAGCGTCCATTCAGTTTGTAAAAGAATATAAACTCCCGGGTGAGCAGATGCTACAAATCTCACTGGCCAGTGGCTCCAGGGCCTGGGGAAAGTCTTTGTTCCAATCTCAGTTCTTCCTATTAGTCATGACATTTCATTCTTCCAAGGAAGCTGTAAAATGACTCTGTATCCCCTTTCCTTTGTTTAATATAATACCCTTTAGAGATAACATGACAACCAACTTCCCACTTCCTATTTCAAAAGCCTGCTCTGGATTCCTGGGCTCAATCACTTCCCTTCTGGTTAAGATGTCCAGTGGTGGGTCAGGGATTTAGCTCAGTGGTTTCGCCGCCTGCTGCACAAGTGCAAGGACCCGAGTTCAATCCCTGGTACCAAAAAAAAAAAAAAGAATGCCCAATGGGGACTCGGGATTTAGCTCAGTGATGGCTCACCTGCCTCACAAGTGCAAGGTCCTGAGTTTGATCCCCAGTACCAAAAAAAAAAAAAGGTAATCAAGAATGTCCAATGGCTCCTCTGAATACAGACACTGGCCATGGCTCATTCTTGAAATGAAAAGCAGATTGTCTACAGAAGGTTTTCCATTCTCATGGTCACCTGCCTTGTGGATCATCTAACAACATCAAGGGGGAAGAAGTGATTGCCTCAGTTTCTTTCTTTTTTTTTTTTTGGTACCAGGGATCGAACCTAGGACCTTGCACTTCTCAGTTTCCATTTTAACATCCATTCCGAATAGGAAGACTTAAAATGTGCTGTGCCTTGATGCTTCTGTCTCAGCAATTACTGCACATGTCCTGGAACAGAGACACAGAATATAAAACTAAGCTGCTCATCTGATGCTTTCATTGAAGCTTTCCAGATCATAGGAGAGCCGAGTCAGGGAAGTAGCAAGATGTACAGCTCAAAAATAATAAGAACACCTGAATCAGGAAAAAGAACATGGAATAAATGAGAGACTTGGGAGTTGAATAGCAAAGGATGGTTTCAGGATTTTGCCCTGCTTTCCTAAGGAGCCAGACTTGAGACAGGCAGGAAAGCAGCCAGGAAATGACCTCCCTGGACTCGTCCTGCCAGCTGCTGTCTCTGGGTCCTGAGGGTGCAGAGGATGCCACTATAAGAAAATGAAGAACAGCAGAAGCAGGATTTGTGTGTGGTGTCCATATACATACAGAACCCATTCCAAGTCCTAAGTTCATTCTCTTTTCTCTAATCCTTTCCCTTTGCCTCACATCAGCTATCTGCCTTCCATCATCTAAATCTTAATGAGTCTCCCTGCTCCATCCTTGCCCCTATTAACCTATTCACGTTCCTGCCAGACCTATATCTCTAAATGTCAAATAAAATCTGAACAGGTCACTCCACTGCTGAAAATTCTTTAATACCTACCCACTTCCAATAAGGAAACAAATCAAACTCCTTTTTCGCTTGGTACTCAAGACAGTTTCCATTCTGGACTCTGTCAGCTCCTGCAGCCCCACTGCCAGTCCCTTCTTTCTGTGCTTCTTGTGTTCCACCAACCCTGGTCTGAGAGAAGTTTCAGCACTCACTGTGATTATTCCAAATTCCCCAACGCTCCCCAGACTTGGCTGGAAGCTCTCCAATACTCTCTTCACACTCTACATATTTCTCAATTATAACAGCATATTGTATCATAATTTTATAATTGTTTGCATTTTGCTTGCATTCTAAACCACTTAAATGTGGGGGGAGGGGATGTGGGAAAACTTGATTGTTTCAACCTGAATGGTTTGGAGGCACTTAGGGGATTAGTAAACCACACTTCTGGGTGTGTCTGGGTGGGCCATGGGGGTGAGAGCTTGCTATCAGGTCCCTGTGTCTGCACTGTTCCCCAGCTCTTCTTCTTGGCCACCATGAACTAAGTGACTTTGCTCCACCGTGATGTTTCTCCCTTGGAACCTGCTGACCATGAACTGAAACCCCTTAAAATTGGAGCTTTTAAATTGTGGGTGTCGGTATTGTGTCCAGCAATGGCAAAACTGAATAATACAAGGGGAGTCTTTTTATTGTTGTCATTTTATTTTATTTTATTTGGGGGGAGGGGGTACTGGGGATCGAACTCAGGTCCTTGCGCTTGTGCAGCAGGGGGCGAAACCACTGAGCTAAATCCCCGGCCCAAAACTGTAACTTTTTTTTGGTACTGAGGATCAAACTTGGGTCCTTGCACTTTCAAGGTAGGTGGCAGAACCACTGAACTAAATCCCCGGCCTTGTCATTTTATTTTTAAATGCCATTTTAATCATTTTCAAGTGTAGTACAATAGTTATATTCAGTGTTGTACAACAATCACTATTCTTTTATCTCTCCAGATGAAACTCCTTATTTTCCCCTCCCCTCACCCCCTGGTAGTCTCCACTTACTTTCTGTCTGTGAAGTTGCCTATTCTAGATATTTCATATAAGTGGAATCATGTGATACTTGTCCTATGCGAGGCTTATTTCACTTTGTATGTTTTCAAAGTTCATCCCATGTCAGAACTTTATTTCTATTTATGGCTAAATATTATTCCATTATATAGCTCTATCATGTTATTAAACGATGTGTGGAAGGCCACTCAGACACAGGCTTTGTGAGAAAAAAGCTTTATCCCTGTCCAGGTGTGAACAGAGACTGAAATCGGGGGCAGATTTCAGCAGCTAGCTGGGAAGAGCTGAATTTATTTCATCCATGTGTGGATGGGCTGACATCGAGAAAGATAACAGCAGCTACCTGGGAAAGAAAACTAAGTTTAGATAGGGTTTGGGGAAGGGGCTATGATCATAAGGAATGTTTATTACTAAGAGTGTAAGGACGGTCAGCAAAAGTGTGCAGACCATCACTGAACTTCTCCACACCGGGAACATTGTGTATTCCGTCCTAAATTTTCTTTATGGCCATCTGTCGTACTTACTGAGAGTAGCTTGTTGTTTGCTGAGATCAGCCTGTTTGCTTGTGAAGGTCTCACTCAGGCCAGGCATGACACACCACATTATATGTACGCATTGATCAGTTGATGGACCTTGGGTTGTTCCCACCATTTGGCTATTGTGACTAATTCTTTGATGCATGTTGGGTTATAAATGTATTTTTAAGCTGGGCATAGTGGTACATGCCTGTAATCCCAGCACCTGGAAGCCTGATGCAGGAGGATAGCCACAAATTCAAGACCAGCCTGGGTTACATAGTGACTCCAAGGCCAGCCCAAACTACATAGTAAGACCCTGTCTCAAAACACACACACACAAAATGTGTGTTTGAGTCCCTATTTTCAATTCTTTTGTATAGATTTTCCCTGTCTGCTATTGTTAAAAACTGAGTTAGTCTAGGATTCATTCTGATGAATTATTTTTTTCAAAATGAGTTATTTTTCCTCCTTCTTTGCATGCCTAATAATTATTGAGTGATAGAAATTGTGAATTTCACCCCCTTTATTACTGAATTTTTTTTTTTAACTTTCTTGATCTTTGTTCTGGAATCCAGTTAAATTTCATGGAAGTAGCTTGATCCTTCTTGTTCTTGCTTTCATAATTTGGCAACTCTAAAACAGTGCTTGGTCTGTGACTAAGTGATCAGGGAGAACTTCTCAAGTATTCTCCCAGTGACTGGTGAATTATAAGCTTTTCTAGTCTGACTGGTAGAAACAGGAATTATTCTTCGCTGTTATGGTTTGGATCGGAAATGTTCACCCCCACCACCACCACCCAGCCATCCAACTTCGTGTGTTGAAGGCTTGGTACCCAGTGCAGTAGTGTTCTGAGGTGCAGTATTTGGTAGGTGATTGGATCAAGAGGGCTCTGACCTCTTCAATGGACCAATCCATTATGGATTCATAATGTAATCCCAGCTACTGGGAGGTGTAGGAAGTAGATCTTTGATGGTGTGAATCTAAAGGGTATAGTTTGTTCTTTCTCTTCTCCCCCCTCTTTCTGGATTACATGAGGCAAGCAGCTTTGCTCCACCACATATTCCCCTCTGTGATGTTCTGTCTCATCAGCAGCATTCTCCTTTAAGAATTGATATAGCTCAGATACTTTGTCACAGTTACTGAAAGCTAACACACCAGCCTTCTGTGAATGCCAGACACTGTTCCCTAATTCTAATGGTTTTGTCTTGGCCTCAGGACTTGATCACTACTCTGCTGAATATTTGAGATTTCCAAGTTTCCAATTTGAGCATAAAGAGCTTGGAAGTAATCACTTCTATCCTCACACCAAGAAAAAGCTGAACAGGGCTGGGGATTTAGCTCAGTGGTGCTGCCACCTGCCTCACAAGTGCAAGGTCCTGAGTTTGATCCCCAGTACCAAAAAAAAAGAAAGAAAAGGCTGAACAAATTGAAAATCAACAACTATTCTTAGATTCATCAGAAAGTTGAAGTCACAAGGCAAACTGCTGTCCCCAAATCTGGAGAAATAGACAGAAGACCACAGCCTCATGGGAATGGAAGCACAGGAGAAGACGCCTGCAGCCAAAGCCATTATTGGTAGGAACCATTAAAATTTAATTAACAAATTCCTGGAGGCCTGGTGTGGGCAAGCTTAGGAGTTCAAAATGAGGGTGGAAGCTATCTACACTTTGAGTCTTATCTCCAGTATCACTATTAGGTTCTCACAGTGAAAACTGGAGGAAAATCCATTTTGTGTTTCTAGTAGGAAGAGAGCAAAAGCACCCAACTAAAATATTTCCAGATGTCTCTGTTTTCCTTAACAATGCCTGAACTCAAGGAAAACTGTTCACCAGAACCTAACCAACCAGTTTTACTAAAACTTTCACAGACCTGAGGGAAGGGAATTACCCAACTCCTGCCCATCTTCTCAACTTTCAACTTGGGGGAAACACTCACTGAAGACAAACCTAATCATAGTACCATAGGCTGCCTAACCCCACTTCACTCCCACATCAACAAGGCTCCTGTATAATAACAAGAAATTATAACTAAAAGAACTGCAAGGCTCAGAATCTATTTAAGGAGTTCCAGGGATACCCAAGACAATAAGGGGGACTCAGCAAGGACATTAGACACCACAACTACAGAAAAGAGTAACCATAAAACCTCAAGAAGGGTGCACTCAAATTTAAGCAGCCAGTCACGCACGAGCTGCACATGACTGCAAATTGAGATGTTGCACCCATCCCCACAAGCTAAGCCCTCCAACTCTAGTAACCCTGGAGTCTTATTTCATGTGGACATCAGTGGGGAGTGAGTTGTTTGAACTGTTTTAGAATTGTTTGCAGATATTGTGCCCAAAACTGCAGAAAATTTCTGCGCATTATGTATAGGAGAAAGAAGCATTGGACCCACAACTGGGAAACTTCTTCATTTCAAAAGATGTCCTTTCCGGGCCGGGGACTTAGCTTAGTGGTTCCGCTGCTTGCTGCACAAGCGCAAGGACCTGAGTTCGATCCCCGGTACAAAAAAAAAAAAAAAAAAGATGTCCTTTCCATCAAATTATTATGAAATTTATATATGGGGAAAAAATAAGAACCAAGATATATCATGTAAAGGTACAAGTACCCAATGATAAATGTAAATGAATTGTATACCTAACATGTACCAATAAAAGAATTTAAGGGAAAAAAAGAAATGTATTGATTCAGGATGGAGACTTCTCAAGTCAGAATGGAAGAGGTAGAGAAAGTATTTATGGTGAAAAGTTTGAAGTTGAAAACTGTTATAAGCACAATTGAGAAGGTTTATTGAGCATGGCAAATGCAGGTGTCAATGCAAAGGGTTCTCAGTTCTTTATCACAACAGTTCCAACCTCTCATTTGGATGGGAAACATGTGTTTGGCCAAGTAATGAAAGGAATAGGTGTGGCAAGGATACTGGAAAATGTAGAAGTAAATAGTAAAAAACCTGCCAAATTGTGCATCATTGCAGAATGTAGAGAATTGAATGACAATGACGAGGGCCGGGGATTTAGCTCAGTGGTTCTGCCGCCTGCCTCACAAGCACAAGGACTGGAGTTTGATCCCCGGTACCAAAAAGAGAAAAAAAAAGAAAGGCAATGATGATTGGGGAATATTCCTAAAAGATGGCTCTGGCTACAGTCATCCAGATTTCCCTGAAGACACAGATGTGGATTTCAAAGAGGTAGATAAAAGTTTATTAGTAACAGAAAACTTAAAGGGGCCGGGGACTTAGCTCAGTGGCACCAGGCATGCCTCTCAAGCACAAGGTCCTGAGTTTGATTGCCAGCACCAAAAAAAAAAAAAAGAAGACTTTAAAAAATTGGAAATATTTTTTTCAAGTCTCAGAACTGAGAGATGGCCATTAAAAAAATACACAAAGGAGCTGAGGATTTAGCTCAGTGGTTCCAGCGCCAGCCACGCAAGTGCAGGGTCCCAAGTTCTATCCTCATTCCAAAAAAAAAAAAATACACAAAGGTTTTAAGGTATGTAGATAGTTGAAAGGCTGTTATTGAGGAAGCAGATAGATTCAGGCTGCAGTCTGTGGCCTTCAGCTGTGTACTGAATATCGGTGCTCATAAACTGAAAATGTCTGGGGATAAAGGAATTCTTCTCCATGTTAGTAGGAGTGCAGACTGGTGCAATCACTGTGGCAATCAATATGGAGATACCTCAGAAAACTAGGATTAGAGGTCCCATTTGACCCCGCTATTCCCCTGCTGGGTATCTTCCCCAAAGAATTAAAAGAATCATACTACAGTGATATATGTGCACCCATGTTCATAGCAGCACAATTTGTAATAGCTAAAACTTGGAAACAGCCCAATTGCCCATCAACTGGATACTGGATAAAGAAGATTTTTTTATATAAAATGGAGTACTACTCAGCCATAAAGAATGAGAAACTAAAGACATTTATAGCTAAATGTACGCACATTGAGGCCATATTCTTAAGTGAAATAAATAGGACACACATGTGTAAATACCAAATAGTTTCTCTGGTGTGAGAAACTGAAAGTGTAAATGAGGATCAAAATGTATAATAGATAATGTGAAATAGGAAGAAAAGGTCCAAAGGGGAAAGGGAAGCGGGAGGCATCAGGAAAGGAAAGAAGGGAAAAGAACTGAAAATGCCAAATCGGTAGAAAGCAATCTCTTGAAATAGATCCATCAAATACCTTAGGGCCAGGGATTTAGCTCAGTGGTTCCGGCGCTGGCCTCGAAAGCACAGGGTCCTGAGTTCGATCCCCGGTACCAAAAAAAAAAAAAAAAAAAAAGATCCATTAAATACCAAAGCACCGAATCGCAGAACTCAAGGATGGCAAGGATTAAAAGAATATGATCAAGCATTGGCTGAGCTTAAGAAAGCCCAAGAGCCAGGGATTTAGCTCAGTGGTTCCACCACCTGCCTCGAAAGCACAAAGACCTGAGTTCAATCCCCGGTACCAAAAAAGAAAAGAAAAGAAAGCTCAAGAGATGGCACCAGAAGATAAAGCTGAATAGTCAAACAAAAAGTAAAGACACAGAAAGATAAAGAAAAGGCAGTATATGCAAAAATGTTTGCTTTGTGTGGATTCACTTTTGCCTGAGTATTATGCATAGATTGTTTAAGGCAATAAGACAGTGTAAGAGTTATGTGTGTATATTATCCCTGAGTAGCCAGGTGTGGTGGCAAATGCCTGTAATCCCAGCACTCAGGAGGCTGAGGCAGGAGGACTGCTGTGAGTTTGAGACCAGCCCAGTCTACATAGCAAAACCTTGTCTCAAAAAACCAAAAAAAAAAAAAAAAAAAAAAAAGAGTATCTGATAGAATTCCTGGTTTTTGTTTTTGTTTTTTTGGTACCAGGAATTGAACTCGAGACCTTGCCCTTGTCAGGCAGGCGTTGCACCACTGAGCTAAATCCCCAGCCCATCTTTTAACACTTCAGCTCCTCATTTTTTACAGTTTAGAAATACTGATAGTTTCCCTCTTAATAAAAGATGTCACCAAAAAGAAACATAAAGCTTCACACCAGCCTCAAACTGAGGCCTAACTACCTCAGTTTAATGTCTAGGGTTTTCTCTATGTAAATCTCTTCTTTCTCACGAATTCTAGCCACCTTTCTGTCCCCAACTCCCAGATGCATCTCCTCAACTCTAAATCCACTGGCTCCACCTGGTCTCCCTCTTCCTTATCATAGCCTGGAGACTCTATAGGAGCTTCCTGGAGAAACTGAGGCTTGCTTCTCCTCATTTATTTTTCATCTCTCTGTGATCATTATCTTTTGTTGCCTCATGCCCAGTCCCTTGAAGGCCATTATTTCATATATTTTGCTTGGGCTTTTAGTTTGTCTGTGTGTTTGTTTGTTTTAGTCCGGAGGGTAAAAGTGGTTTTTGTCAATCCTTCTGGGCAGAATTGGAAGTCCTTTTGCATTCTGACATTTGGAATCGATTCTTTCAATGTATGCTAGAGCTTGCTCCATCTTCAATAGCTGGTACTAAACAGAGCAGGACCAACATATGTAGAAAGCCCTTTCTTCAGGAATGAGAAAAAGGTAGATGACATTCTTCCCCTATACAAATGGCCCCAAACTACCATATGATTTCAGTTAGTTGATCTTTCCAGTTTTGTGTCCTCTCCAACTGGCTCTGTGCTCCTTTTTGGGGGGGGGGGGCTTCTAAGATCCTGCTACTGTACTAGGGCTTGTGGATAAAAAGATGAGTAGAACCCGAGTCTTTGAAAAAAAATCGTATTTTCATACACATATTCATAAAACAAATTTGATATGCTTGATAAAAACTATATAAAAACATCATGAGAATTGTGAGGAGCAATCAATTGATTCAAAGTGCTGGAAGAGAGTTGGGGGTTAATAAGAATTTGGAGAATGCTATGCAGAAATGGTGACACTTGAAGCAAACCTTTAAGAGCAGAGGAGTTACCTTGACAGGTAAGCAAAGCTCCTGGCAGAGCGAGCAGCTTCTTATAAGCATACATGGCACAATGAACCAAAGCAACCCTTTTTCGACTTTGCTGCTTCTCATATGTTGTGGGCTAACCCACCAATTAGCAAGCTTACTAAAACTCCCTTAAATTATTTTTAAGCAGCCCTGTGAGCATGATTTTTTTTTTGTATTAAATTCTTTTATTGGTACATTGTAGGTATACAACACAATTACATTTCTCATTGGGAATTGTACCTTTATATAATGCATCTTGGTTCTTATATTTTCCCCATTCCTAGCCCTCCCTTCACGCCCTCCACCCTTCCCTATTTACAAAGACTTTATTTCCATTTTTTCCATTTCTCATCATTTTTTCCTTTCCCTTCTTTCCTTTCCCCTGCCCCTCACACTACCCCTACCCCTTTGGACCTTTTCTTCCTATTTTGCATTATCGATTATTCATTCTAATCATTGGTACATTTTAGGTATACAATATAATGACATTCATCATTGGAAATTTGCACCTTTACATAGTCTCTCTTGGTTCTTATTTTTCACCCTTGCCCAGCCCTCCCTTCAACCCTTCCAGTCCTCCCTATTTACAAAGATTTTGTTCCTATTTTTCCATTTTCTCATATTAATCCCATTCCCTTCTATCCTTTCCCCAGCCCTTCCACTTCCTTCCCCTTAGCCCAAATGCCCATCAACTGGAGACTGGATAAAGAAAATGTGGTTTTTTTATAAAATGGAGTACTACTCAGCCATAAAAAATGAGAAATTAGAGACATTTATAGCTAAGTGGATGCACATTGAGGCGATACTCTTAAGTGAAATAAATAGGACACAGATGTGTAAATACCGAATAGTTTCTCTGGTGTGAGAAACTGAAAGTGTAAATAAGGACTAAATGTATAATAGGTAATGTGAAATAGGAAGAAAAGAGAGCATGATTTTTTTGAGCATGGGCTTTTTTGTTTTGTTTTGTTTTTTGAGAGCATGTTTTTTTGGCTTTCCTATTGAAAGAAAAATAAATGCAAGAGTTTCAATGTATGACCTAGTAAAACCTATTTTGGAATTAAATGATCGTTTCCTTGGATCTTAGTATACAGATGGTTCCTGACTTTCAATGAGTCGACTTTACAATTTTTCAGCTTTAAGATCTGCAAAAATGGCCCAGGATTTAGCTCAGTGGTTCCGGCGCCTGCCGGGCAAGCGCAAGGTCCCGAGTTCGATCCCTGGTACCAAAAAAAAAAAAAATCTGCTAAAATGACACGCACTCAGTGCTTCACATTTTGAATTTTTATCTTTTCCCAGGCTAATGATGCTGTGGTATGATGATTGTCTCTCTCACAATGCTGGACAGCAAGCAGTGAGTCAAACCCCCCAGTAAGTCACAAGACTGAAGGGAAACAACAGACTGCAGTGTGCTGTGCCGCTTACTATGACTGTCCATAGGTGAGTTGTATTAATGCAGTTTCAACTTAGAATGCTTTCAATTTACAATGGGTTTACTGGGATGCAACCCTATCAGAAACCACATAAAAAAGATACTACTTGAGTTCATTATCTCAAAAAAAGGAAAGAAAGAAAACAAATCATACCTTTAGGCCATATTTTAAATATATTCTACATATTTGGTTTTTGGTTTTATTTTTTGTTTTTTGTTTTTGTTTTTGGTACCAGGGATTGAACTCGGGACCTCGAGCTTGTGAAGCAGGCATGTATTCTACATATTTAAAGAATATATGCTCCATTACAACTTTTGCACTTGGGGATTTTTTTTTTTTTTTTAGTGTTTTGAGACAGTCTCACTATGTGATTCAGGCTGGTCTTGCACACATTATGTAGCCAGGCTAGAACTCAAGGCAATTCTCCTCCCTCCGCCTCCCAAATGCTTGGATTATAGGCATATGCCACCATACCCAGTTTAAATTCTGTATTTTAAACCACCACTATAAATGAGATAGCAGTGCACATTAATGTCAACTAATATAAGTTCAAAAGGATGAATTAAATTCTAAAGGCTTCTAGATGTGTACAGAAGCTGTAGGAAAAATTCCCAACAGTTAACTCTGACGAACTCTAGGACATCCTGCTTAGCTTTTTTCTCTGCTTCTCCACTTTGCTACTGTAAGAATTTGAGTGATTTACTTAATTTTCCACGTTTCTGTTTCTCTATCCATAAAATAAAGATAAGAAGCAACCTCATAGTACTGTTAGGAAAATTAAATAGATTAAGCCACAGAAAGCACTTACTAAGCACATTATAAGAACTTACTAAGTGGTAGTTATTTTTATCACAACCTATGTATTGCCATTGTCTTTCCACAAGCTTGTTGAGTTAAATTTTCTTTTTTTTTTTTTGGTACTAGGGATCGGACTCGGGACCTTGCACTTTCGAGGCAGGCGCCGGAACCACTGAACTAAATCCCTGGCCCTGAGTTAAATTTTTTTAGCAAAGAGATACTTCAGAAGAAAATAAATTTTTTTTGTCTTCCTTCTCTGATTGCTTTAAGAGCTTTAGTTATCAAACCTGGCAAGGCGAGTCATCAGCATTTCAAGTAGACATCCATATCCTATCCTTGTAGATCATGAGTCAGTCCATCTGGGGCAAAGGTCATGGCACTACTTTTAAAAGCTCCCTGGGTGATTCTGATGCAGTCAACATTGGGAATCACTGTGTGAGAGAACAACTTTCAAACCAGTTGTATCCTTTCAGGTCTATTCGGTTTGTCTGAACCTGAGCTGTAGCAACTTGATGGTTGGCACCCGGTTTCTCCTGTGGGTCTCAGGACCCTCATAACCACAGGAAAGGCTTGGGCTAGGTGACTTCTGTGTTCCTCTCACATTTTGTGGTTCAGTACACACTTAGAACATCTAATAAAGAAACCAGGCTCAAGTAATGTCTTCAAACAAAACGTAGTAAGGAAAAAATTTTAAAAAGAGGATAAAGAAGTATGAAATGAGAATGAAGAGAAAAGAGGAGAGGGCTAGCCAAACTGGCTAATTTTGAGGGGGAGGTTCCTTTTTTAAAATAGGGCCTCACTATGTAGTCCAGGCTGGACTCCAACCCACAGCAACCCTCCTGCTTCAGCTTCTCGAGAGCTGAGATTACAGGCAGGTGCCACTATGACCAGTTTTTAAATATTCCATTTTAATGCTAACTTTAATATATAAAAGCCCTTGCCTCACAAGCACAAGGACCCGAGTTCGATCCCCATCCTCGGTACCAAAAACAAAACAAAAAAAACAAACAAAAAGAGTAGGGGATATAGCTCAATGTGAAGGCCTAAGGTTAAGTCTCTAGTAGCAGACGAAAAAAAAAAGAAAGAAAGAAGAGAAAGGAAAAACATTGCTTTGGACAATCTAGTTCCTTTCTTTTTTTTTTCCCATGAATAAATTTTTTTTTTGGTACGGGGATTGAACTCAGGACTTTAAACTTGCAAGGCAGGTGCCAGAATCACTGAGCTAAATTCCTGGCCCCAAATAAGAAATTTTTTTTAAATGGAAACTCTTTGATCTAAAGAAGTAAAACAAAAATAAAAGCAAGCAAAACTCTAAAAGAGATTAGGGTAAATGTTATGGCTTATATCTAGATGTTCCCACAAAGCTTCCTAGGTGGGGCTTTGAGGAGGGACTTGATCATGGGTGTGTGACATTGGATCATAGGCGTGTGATACTAGATTAGTCCATTAGTTGATTTAACATGGTTCTAGGTGTGGATGATGGACTCACTGAAGAGAGAAGATCCACCTAGGTGTGGGTGTCATCAACAAATAGGCTTGTAGCCTGTATGGAATTAAAAGGAAAAGCAGCTGGGTATAGTGGCACACACCTGTAATCCTAGCACTCCAGAGGCTGATGGAGGTGGATTGCCATAACTTTGAGGCCAGCCTGGGCTACAAAGTGAGTTCAAGGCCAGCCTGAACTATGGGGGGGGGGGGGGAGCAGAAGGAAGAGTGCTGTTTCCTGCCTGTCATACCATGAACTATTTCTCCTCTGCCATGCCACCTTGTCTTGGAGCCAGCCGACTATGGAATAAAACCTCTACAAACTGGAAAAAAAATATATATGTGTGTGTGTGTGTGTGTGTGTGTGTGTGTGTGTGTGTGTGTGTATAAAAGGCCTTATATACCCAAAAGAAAAATTCTTGATAGATTTATCTGGGGATAAAATAAGAAAATCAATTATTTTCTTATTCTAAATCAAGCACATTGGCCTGGAATGTGATTGAGTACTTGTCTAACATGTGTGAGGCCATGTGTTTAATTCCCAGCACACTCTATTTAAAATAAATAAATAAATCAAGAGCATTTAAAACCTCTTTCCGTTTACTGACCTCTGACTGCACACAGTGTTTTTTAAATTTCTTTTTTTTGGTACTGGGAATCAAACTCAGGACCTTGCACTTTCGATGTAGGCAGTGGCACCACTGAGCTAAATCCTTGGCCTTAGAATTTCTAGTATCTGAGGATACTGGATATCCAGAATACACAGATATTCAAACATTTCAGGGTAGAAAAGATTCTCTACAAATTAAATGTGTGACTGTAGTAGTGAAGACATGGTCCCTTTCCACATCAGTGTCCTTAGTGAGAGGAGGCAGCAAGAACAATCTCTAAAATAATAATATCCAGGGATAGTAGAAGAATCAAGATATATGCCTGTGACTCACACTCTTTCTGTTGTATCTTCGCATTTCTGATCTAGAGACCAATGGATAACTGAAAAGATAAATGAAAGTGATATCACCTTGGCCTAAATATCTAGTTTTTATGTACATGTATAAAGTTCTTTCTTCAAAAGAAATAACTTGGGCCAAGGAATTAGCTCAATGGTGCTGCCACCTGCCTCGAAAACACAAGGTCCCAAGTTCCATCCTGGGTACCAAAAAAAAAAAAGAAAAATAACTTGCATGTAGTGTTACAAGAGTAGCTTTACCTTTCTTGAAGCCTCAAAAATGTCTTGGCCATAAGGGCTGGGGATTTAGCTCAGTGGTTTCGCCACCTGCTGCGCAAGCATTCCCCAGTACCAAAAAAAAAATTTCTTGGCCATTGTTAAATAATGAATGATGTTTAAATAGTAATTGTCGGGCCAGGGATATAGCCCAGTGGCCCAGTGCCTGCCTGGCAAGTTCGAGGCCCTGAGTTTGATTCCTAGTTCCAAAAAAGGAAAATAATTAAATAAATAAATAATAGTTGTCTACAAGAATAATGTTTAATAGAATAATTCTACACTATTGCTTTTAGTGCTTGCTTCAGCAGCACATATACTACACTACTGCTTTTATAGAAAATTTCAACTGAAAGAGGTAGAAAAATTTCAGGTGTTCCTTAAGGCAAATAGCTAGTTGTGGGCTGGGGATTTAGCTCAGTGGCTCTGCCACCTGCTGTGCAAGCGCAAGGTCCAGAGTTCGATCCCCGGTACCAAAAAAAAAAAAAGCTAGTTGTATTATTTAGCTTAGAAGAGAACCAAAACTCTTAGTACTTTAGAATCTACAAACCCCTCAAAAAATCTTTTTGAGGAAATTTCATAAAGCACAAGTAATATATTTGTTCTAAAGTGACATTTCCTCACAAACATAGAAATGTAGAAAACTAAAATATTCTAAGAAGTATATGCACAGTAATGGAGAAAAAGAACATAGACTTTAGAATTCTACTTTGAAAGCACAAGGTTCCGAGTTTGATCCCTGGTACCAAAAAAAAAAAATTCTATTTTGAGGGCCAGGGGTTTAGCTCAGTGATTCCGATGCCTGCCTCACAAGCAGGCAGAGTATTTCTTTTTGGTAGAACTTGGTGAACTACTAGATGAAATTTGCTCAAGAGTCCACAGTGTAGAAGAGCTGAAAATACTGAAAACTACAATCCTCTGAAAAGCAGTTTACTCCTGATGATTTTATAACCTGAACCAGAAACCACCATAGCTATTGTTGGTGTTATAAACAAACCAAACCAAGTTTTATTCAAAAGGAAGGAAACCAGGTGTGGTGGCACATACCTATAATCCAGCACTTGGGAGGCTGAGGCAGGAGGATTGACTTGAATTCCAGGTCAGCCTGAATTACGTAGCAAGACCCTGTCTCAAAGAAAAAAAAGAAAAAGAAAACAGCTTAGACAGAATGTGACCATTAGCTAGCTATAAACTCTTTCATTCATAGAGTTTTTTCAGTGTTGAAAACCAGTGTTTGAGACATCACGAAATCCCTTAAAAATTAAAAAAG
Organism: Heterocephalus glaber; assembly: GCF_053883595.1. Lineage (NCBI taxonomy): Eukaryota > Metazoa > Chordata > Mammalia > Rodentia > Bathyergidae > Heterocephalus > Heterocephalus glaber. The sequence goes on along the minus strand of NW_028258302.1, from coordinate 8,360,741 downwards.
TAAGCTGGGTGTGGTGGTACATGCCTATAATCCCAGGACTGGGGAGGCTGAGGCAGGAGGATCACTTTGAGTGCAAAGCCAGCCTGGGCTACACAGTGAGTTCAGTGCCGGCCTGAGCTATATAACAATACCCTGTCTCAAAAAATACAACAAAAAAATTTAGAAGGAAAATTAGTACATCAATATAATGTACAGGCCGGGAATTTAGCTCAGTGGTTCAGCTGCCTGCCTTGAAAGCACAAGGTCCCAAGTTCCATCCCCAGTACCAAAAAAAAAAAACCAAAGAAAAATAATAATGATGATAATAATAATAATAATGTATTGCATTTCTTATATACATATATATATGTATATATTTCACATGTAGACATTTAAGGGCCAGGGATTTAGCTCAGTGGTTCCACCGCCTGCCTTGCAAGCGCAAGGACCCAAGTTCAATCCCCGGTACCAAAAAACAAACAAACACACATGTAGACATTTAAGCCAAATGCTAAATTATAGTCCCCTTTATTCAGTAAACCATGCACTGCATTCTAAACCAGAAATCCCTGCAGTGAGGTATCCATTCCCTGTGCTGGGCAAACATACAAATATCAGAATCAGTCATGGTGCCAGGGCCAGATTTCAGCCCTCAATACAATGACATGACAGCCACTAAAAGTGCCATTAAAAGCTGGACTTGACCTGCGAAATAAAACTTAATTTTCCATTCCTGCTTAATGACTAATAAGTAGGTACAAAAACTTCAAAAGCAAAAACCTACAAATCGATATAGCTTTCTGAGTTTCATTTAAAAACTATGAGGCCAGCGTGGGCAACATAGTGAGTTGAAGGCCATCCTGAACCTCATAGCAAGACCTTATCTCAAAAATAAAAATTAAAAAATATACATTAACTCAATAATTTAAGAAGTGTTTACAAATCCAAAGTGCTCTAAATATGCCTGGCCCATCATAGGCACAACATGTTTATGCTGTGCTGATTATTGAGGTCTCACTATGGCAAAACACTGTTACAGGCAGTGGGGAAACAGCAATAAATCAGACAGACAAAAGATTCCCTTCCTTGATGAGATGCTTCTCTTCTGGTGAGGGGAGATTCCTAATAAACAGAATAAATAAGTCAATTATATAAGGTATTAGAGTTTGATAGGGGCTGGGGATTTAGCTCAGTGGTTTCGCCGCCTGCCTTGCAAGCTCAAGGACCCAAGTTTGATCCCTGGTACCAAAAAAAAGAGAATACAAAAGATGCTTTGGAAAGAAAGCAGGGGAAGGAGTAGAGAGTACCATGTGACATAGTCATTCCACTCCTTGGTACCTATCCAAGAAAGCTGACAGCATATGTTCTCACAAAGACTTGTATCTGATGCTTACAGCAGGTTAAATACCCCAGCCAGGCATCGTAGTGCACTCCTGTAATCCCACCATTCTGGGAGGCTGAGGCAGGAGGATCACAAGTTTGAGTCCAGCTTGAGCAACTTACTGACTTAGACTTACTGAGACCCTGTCTCCAAATAACAGTTTTAAACAGGTCTGGGAATATAATTCGGGATGAAAGCCTTGGGTTCAATCCTGAAAAAAAAGGAAGAGGGAGAGGGGGAGAGGAAGAGAGAGAGAAAGGGAGAGAACCTAACCACGAAAAGAAATAAACCATTGATAGATATACTTAACAACTGATGAATCTCAAAATAATTTATGCAGAGTGAAAGAAACCAGACAAAAAAAAGAGTGTAACCAAATGATTGCACGGAGAAGTGCTAACCGACAGCGGTGAGGAACCAGACAGATGGGGCACAGGAGCAGCGGTCAGGGATTCTTAGGGGCACAAGGAGAGGTCTGGGGGTGATGGACATTTCATTATTTTGATTGGGGTAATGATGTCATGGGTGTACACGTATTAATACTTATCAAATTTATATTTTAAATATGTGCAGTTTATAGTGTTTATATTTATCAACTATACCTCAACACAGCTATTTTTTAAAAATGTTTATTGTGTTCTATGTAAAATGGAGATTTGTGTGACCATAATTTTTTCCAACTTGTCCTGTCCTTTGTTAAAACAAATCTGTTGGATTCGGCTTCCAGCTCAGATAGAGGACTGGTATCAAATTTTCCCTACTGGCCCCCCATTGCGACGCGGGACCCGGGAGACTGGGAGAGCATGAGGTGGAGCGAAGGGGCGGAGTGTGGAGACACCGCTGGAGAACCCGGTCCCTGTGTCCCTCCCTTCACCCACCCCGCAGGCAAAGGCACTATTTGTTCCTGCAAAGTACAAACCTTCCAAGACATACGTCCTTCTAGCTCCCCTCTAGCCAAAGGAGGGAGTGGGGCAGAGACACACACCCCCCCCCCGCCCCCGGAGTCATGATCTTTCATTCAAGACAGAATTTGGCGACCTTGTCTTCCTATTTCAAATCAAAGTCATTCTCTCTTTACGTAGCTGAGGATGAAGAGCCAGACAGAAATCCTATGCTTGAACATCAAGATGCAGCATCAAAACTTGAAATGCAAGTAAAGAAACGAAAAACTCCCAAAGAAGAAAGACATAGTTCTGAGGATGAAGAACCAGACAGAAATCATACACTCAAACATCAAGATGCAGCATCAAAACTTGGGTGCAAGTAAAGAAACAAAAAACTACCAAAGAAAAAAGATATAGTACTGAAGATGAGGAACCAGACAAAACTCGTATGCTTGAACATCAAGATGCAGCATCAAAATTTGAAATGCAAGTAAAGAAACAAAAGATTACCAAGGAAGAAAGTCAAAGTCATAGTACTCAGGATGAAGAACCAGACAAAAGTCCTGTGGTTGAAGGCCAAGATGCAGAATCAAAACGTGGAATGCAAGTAAAGAAACGAGAAACTTCCAAAGAAGAAAAACATAATATATCAGATGAAAATCTTAAATTTGTGCATCAAGATTCTGTGTCAAGGGCCGGGGATTTAGGTCAGTGGTTCCGATGCCTGCCTCAAAAGCACAAGGTCCCGAGTTCGATCCCTGGTACCAAAAAAAAAAAAAAAGATTCAATGTCAAAACCCCAAATGCAAATAGAGAAAGAAACAACTTCTGGAGAGAGAAGACGTACTACCCATAAAAAGGATGAATCCCCTGAAAATCTACTGCCTGAAGAGAAAGTTTTATTGTCTACAAGCCAGTCTCAAATTGAGAAACTGGAAGCTATGAGCAATGAGATTCTTAAGAGTCAGAATGTGGGGCCGGGGATTTAGCTCAGTGGTTGCGTGGCCTGCTGTGCAAGCGCAAGGACCCGAGTTTGATCCCTGATACCAAAATAAAAAGAGCCAATGAAGACACAATTGAAGAGTTATGCAGACACTGATACAGAGCGCCTGACAAATGTATTCAGAGGAGGTAAAATGTTTAGCGGAATGAAGACACAACCAAAGAGTCACCCTAATCTTGACATAGAACCCTTGACAGATGCTATTGCAAGAGGTATCATAAGGGGATCAGTCGAGCCACAATTCAAGAGTCAACCGGAGACTGACAAAGAACCCATGGCAGATACTGTTGTTTTGTTTTGTTTTGTTTTGCTTTTGGTACTGGGGATCGAACTCGGATCCTTCTGCTTGCAAGGCAGGTGGCAGAACCACTGAGCTAAATCCCCAGTCCAAACTGTTGATGAAAGTATTATAAAGGACCCAGTGAAGATACAAGTAAAGGGTTTTCCCGGTGTGAGTTTATTTAAAAACAAAGATATATCCATACAACATCAAGAAGGGACTAATACTAGGCAAGCCACGCCAAGTGAATTTCAAACAAAAGTGATCAATTTATCACCCTTTGCCAAAGAAGAGGAAAATGATGAAGACTCTTCATCCTATTTGACTGAACCTCCAAAAGCAATTAATAAAACATCTAGAAGAGCTTCAAAATCTTCTAAATTTATCTTATTTCCTTCACTGAATAAACTGCCATTGAGTAATTTTTAACATTTTTGTTTACAATGTGATTTTTAAATAAAGCTTTCATTACATAGAGAAAAAAAAACAAAAACAGAATTTGGCCCATGATCTAATAACAAAAAAACACAGCACTTTCCCTACTGCTGCAACTAGAAAACTGAAAAAGTAGTATATGAAACAACTGTTGTTCATACGTCATGTGTTTGGGCCACCATAACAAAATAGCAAAGACTGGGTGGCTTAAAAAACAGAAATTTGTTATTCAGTTCTGTAGGTTAGAAGGCCAAGACCAAGGAGTTGGCAGGCTTGATTTGCAGATGGCCACCTTCTTGCTGTGTCCTTATATGGTACACTCATCCATGGTGACTACTACTCTTCTCCTCTTCCTCCCCCTCTTCTTCCTCTTCCTCCTTCTTCTCCTCTTTGTCCCCTTCCCCCTCATTTTCCTTCTCTCCTCCTCCTTTTTCTTTTGAGACAGACTGTCACTATGTATCCCAGGCTGGCCTTTATCTGACAATGCAGCACCCAGTCTTGCCTTGAGCTAGTGGCAATCCTCCTGCCTCAGCCTCCCAAGTGCTAGGGGAGTTTGATGAGGCTGAAACAGCTAGAATTTGTGAAACAAAATACTAGAATGGAAGGGACTGAGCTGGGCATGGTGGCTCATGCTTATAATCCCAGCACTCTGGGAGGCTGAGGCAGGAGGATCGAAAGTTTGAGACCAGTTGGGCAACCCAGCAAATTAGTAAGACCCTGTCTCAAAAAGTGGGGGTGGGAGGGACATAGCTAGCTCAGTGTGAAGGCCCTGGGTTCAATCACACACACACACACACACACACACACACAAAAAAAAAGATGGAGGGAGCTAGACTGCACAGAAATAAATCTGCATTACAGGTCTTTTAAGTCCTTGGAAGAACATAAAACTGCATGTACCAAATGAGACTCCATAAGGCCAAATAATTGAAAAGGAACAACCAGGGAACTATGAAATAAACAATTTCAAGAGCTTATACAGTGTGTTAGACATTTCATTCTGACTGTTCAGAAAAGTAGATCCTTGTTAAATACTTGGGGAATCCAGTAGAGACTCTAGAATTAGTGCTAAAAAAGAGGCCACAGCTGACTTACTCTAAAATATCTAACTCCCAAAACAAAGCTAAATATCCTTAAAAAGAAAACACTGAGGGCCAGGGATTTAGCTGAGTGGTTTCGCTGCCTGCCTCGCAAGCGCAAGGACCCAAGTTTGATCCCCAGTACCCAAAAAATATACATATGGCCAGGGATTTAGCTCAGTGGTTTCACTGCCTGCTGTGCAAGCACAAGGACCCGAGTTCGATCCCCTGTACCAAAAAAAAAAAAAAAAAAGAAAGAAAAGAAAACACTGAGGCCACCCCAATAGCATGTGCCAGTAGTACCAACTACTGTGTACTTGGAAAACTGAGGCAGGAGACTGCTTGAGCCCAGAAGTTCAAGAATACCTGGGCAACATAGTTAGACCCTGTCTCAAAAAAAAAAAAAAAGCTGTTAGTCATAAGCCAGGTGTGGTGTGGTGGTGCACACCTGTGACCCCAGCACTCAGGAGGCTGAGGCAAGGGGACTGCCCCTAATTCAAGGCCAGCCTGGGCTACATAGTGAGACCTTGTCTCAAAAAACCAAAAAAACAAAACAAAAAAAGCTACTAGTCATGTAAAAAAAGATGAAAATGTGACCTGTATCAGGAAAAAAATAAAAGATCAGCTTAGAGAGGGGGAAAAAACCAGGATAATAGACATCACTGAACTAGCAGACAATAATGCTAAAAACAGCTGTTATGATCATGGACCTGTACATAAAGGAGAATATGAACATAATAGGAAAAAATATTAAAATGAAACTTCTACAGATAAAAATAGAGTACTTGAAAATTTTACTTACTGAGGATATAGGAGATTAGAACTACAGAAGAAAAGATAAATGAAAACACAGCAGATCATACTGTCATGCCTTCAAGTTCACTAAAGCCCTAAAGAAAACTAACAAGGAAAATAGAGCTCAAGTGACGTGTGGGACAATGTCAAGAAATCTAACTTATATATAATAGGAGTCTAATAAAAGAGCAGAACAAGGGCCGGGGATTTAGCTCAGTGGTTTCACTGCCTGCTGTGCAAGCACAAGGACCCGAGTTTGATCCCCGGTACAAAAAAAAAAAAAGAGCAGAACAATATTGATGATGTTACGGAAATCTCGGAAAGAAATACACAGAGACACAGAATTCGGATAAAATAATAAAATTTCTTCTTGCGAGCGGACGGACAGGCATGCCAGAAACCAGTCTGGTCAATATCCGTCCCCTTTGTTCAGCATTTCCCTTTTCATATCCTTTTTAGCCATTATCTCATCCCTAGTGGTCTTTGATATGTAAATACAATTCCAGTTCCTATTTACAAGTCACAGACACAAGATAGGCCATATACATTGTAAATTCACCCTGGCACGGTAACTTTGTTAGGTTAATGAAGTTACTGGTTAGAGTCAGATAATCTTCACCTTAAACAAGGAATTACAGGAAAAGCAAATCTTAAAAGAACATATTACTTATTTTGCTTCTGCAACTACCTTAATATTCAATCTATTAAGTTATCTAAAACTTTTCCGTAGCAATGAAACAATAAATCCATAGATTCAAGCATTTCAAAAAATACAAACCAGAATAATACATAGCAAACTACCTCAAGTCACATCATACTCAAGAGGCTGAAAGGAAATTCCACAGGAACTATCACAAAGAATCAACAACTTGGATCACATCTTATTAAAAAGCTTTTGCACAGCAAGAGAAACCACCAACAAATTGAAGAGACAATCCACGGAGTGGAAAAAAACTTTCGCCAGCTGTTCCTCAAAGGACTACTATCTAGAATATATAAAGAACTCAAAAAAGCTGGGCATGGTGGAGCACACCAGTGATCCTAGCACTCAAAAGGCTGAGGCACGAGGATTGTGGCAAGTTTGAGGACAGCCTGGGCTACATAGTGAGTTCAGAGCCAGCCTGAACTACAAAGGGAGACCCTGCCTCAGAAAAACAAAACAGGGCCGGGGATTTAGCTCAGTGGTTCCAGCGCCTGCCTCGAAAACGCAAGGTCCCGAGTTCAATACCCGGTACCAAAAACAAAACAAAACAAAAAAAACCTCAAAAAAAATCAGACCCCCAAATTTAAAGACCCAATCCAAAAATGGGGATCTGAAATGAAGACAATTCTCAGATGAAGAAGTAGAAACAGCAAATAATATATGAAAAAATGTTCGACACCACGGGTCATTCAAGAGATGCAAATTAAAACAACTCTGAGGTTCCATCTCATTCCACAAAGAACGGCTATTATCAAGAAATCAAGGGGCCCGGGATTTAGGTCAGAGGTTCTGCCACCTGCCTCTCAAGCACAAGGTCTGAGGTTTGATTCCTGATACCAAAAAAAGAAAAGAAAAGAAATCAACCAATAACAAATGCTGATGGGGCTGTGGGGAAAAAGGAACCCTTCTCCACTGATGGTGGGAGTGTAAACTGGTATAACCACTGTGGAAATCAATGTGGAGATTCCTCAAAAAACTAAAACTGGGGCTGGGGATTTAGCTCAGTGATTCTGCTGCCTGCCTCGCAAGCACAAGGATCCAAGTTCGATCCCCAGGACCAAAAAAAAAAACCCTGAAACTACGATACCTGATACCAAAAAAAAAAAAAAAAACTAAAACTAGAGGTTTTATCTGACTCAGCTATTCCTCTTCTTGGTATCTTCCTAAAAGAATTAAAAGCATCATACCACAGCAATATATGCACACCTATGTTTATAGTGTCACAGTTTATAATAACTAAATCTTGGAAACAGCCCAAATGCCCATCAACTAGTGAATGGATAAAGAAGTTATGGGTTTTTTTATATGATGCAGTACTACTCTGCCATAAAGGATAACCTTGAGAGATTATAGCTAAATGGATCCACCTTGAGACCATAGTCTGAAGTGAAATAAATCAGATACCCATGTTTAAATACATGTGTATTTGTTTAAATCAGACACACATGTTTCTCTGGTGTGAGAAACTGAAAGTGGAAATAAGGACTAAAATGTATAATAGACACTGGAAAATGGGAAGAAAATATTCAAATGGGAAGAGCAACAAGGGAGGAGGGAGGGGCTAAGAAAGGAAGGAACAAGAAAAAAGTGAAAATAGAAGGAAAAAATGAAAACAAAGTTTTGTATATAGGGAGGGAAGGAGGCCTGAGGGGAGAGGGAAATGGGAAAAAAAGAAGAGGCAGGACATATCATGTACAGGTGCAAACTCCCTATGATGAGTATCATCATTATGTATATCTAAAATGTACCAATAAATACTTTGCTTTATAAAAAAGATGCTGTAAGACAGAGATAAAGGAAATAAAAGCAGTTAGAGAGAATAGACATATTATAATAGGACAAAGATAAAAATGACTAGTAATTTCTCATCAGAAATAATACAAGCAGGCTGGGGATTTAGCTCAGTGGGGCCACCGCCTGCCTCACAAGTCCAAGGTCTGGAGTCTCGAGTTCAATCCCTGGTACCAAAAAAAAAAAAAAGAGAGAAAGAAAAGAAATAATGCAAGCAAGGACATAATAATATCTTTTAAATGCTGAAAGAAGATCCATTAATCTAAAACACACATAATATATATATATAAATATATATACATAATATGCAGTTAATATACCCTTCAGAATAAAGGCAAAATAAAGATATTTTCAAATAAACAGAAGCTGAAAGAATTCATCACCAGCCCTGCAATACAAGAAATCTTAAAGTTCTTCAAGCTGAAGTAATACTGAGACAGGAGATTAGGGCGTGGAAAAGATAGCTGGGGAAGTGGGCAGGACCTGTTAATTACAAGCTCTCAGACACATGCGCAGAGTAGTTCCCAAACCCCTGCATGTGGACTTCTCACAAGATGGCCTAGACCTGACATCAACCTGAGAAATGGGATCCCAGCACTGCCTCTCAGGACCTAAAGGGTTTCCTCCAGATTTGGACAGCATAAAAGGACACAGATGCCAAGGAGATCTTGCTGTCATGGCTTTCTTCATAATAGCCCACCTTGTATTCTCCAGGATGTTCTTTTATCATGCTTTTTCCTCTTTTCCTCAGCTCAAGCTCACTCTGCAGAGCCAATTTCTCCCTCACTCTTCACTTTTAGTTTTTCAAATAAATTTTGCCACTGGTTTTTGCTTGTTTCGTTCAATTCTTTGTTGGGAACAAGAAGAACCTGGCATCTAACTTCAGAGGGAGAAGCAAGCAACTCAGAACCTGGTAACTTTTAATTGGCAAGCCACTTTTAGAAGGAGCTATCCTATAACAATACCAAATGAAAATTAAGGTCCATGTAAGTGAAGAGTAAAAAAAATCTATATCTATATATCTATATCTACCCTGTTTCCCTGAAAATAAGATCTAACTGGAAAATAATCAGTTTTGTGGCTTGTCCCCTCAAAGCCTCATATGGTCAGAGGTGGGGGTTTTCCAAGGTGGCTGGATCTAGTGTGTGTGATCCCGGGATGAAGGATGTGATGCTGGAATTGATTAATTACATGATGCTGATACAGGACCTCCAAATGATGTAAGGGAAATAATATAACTCCCAACCTGCTAGATGTTACATATGCCGAGTTCATGTTCCACAAAATCAAAGAATGAATTTTAAGGAACAACAGAGGTTAAGAGTAGGAAATATTTATTGAGAGGGAAACATATAACTCCTGAGAGAGACAGGAGGGACCCGAGTGGGTTGCCAAGGACCTCACTTCACCAGGGAAGTTTTACAGAGCACAATCACAAGGTGGGTAAAAAAACATGGGACAAAACTACGATCAATATGATTACAAGTATAGTCACTTAGGTAACATTGATCCAGTGGGGAAGCAGGTCACATAGCAAGTGTACATGGAAAGAACAAAGGACTTTTTTAGGAAGGGATGGATCCAGATATCTTGGTCATCCATCAGGGTGGCTGGTGTCTATCTAGACTTTATTGGGCTGAGTGTTACCACTTATCCCTTGGGGAAGTATGTACTCCTGACCATTTCATCTTTATCTTGAGGCCTGGCCTCCAACAGATGCATCTCTGGCCACAGTTGTAATGCGTTTTCATCTTTTGTATTGACTCTCTCAAAGGGCCTACCCCTGTCTATAATATTTTATGTGAGAATTTTTTTTTTTTTGGTACTGGGAATCGAACTCGGGACCTTGCACTTGCCAGGCCAGTGACGGAACCACTGAGCTAAATCCCCACCCCCATGTCTATAATATTTTTACCTAACTTAGCTGCCTATAATAATGCTAGGATTAAGGCTGCCCCACATAGGTGTGAGTGCTACCTGCCCTACTGATGGGTAATCTGGATAAAATATAATGAGCAGAAAGACGGTTGCTGCTGGTTGCTTGTCACTTGCCATTTGCATCCTCGCCACTTTGCTGCTTTCCTCCGTGCTTTCTGCCTGCCATGAACTCTTTCTCCTCTGTGATGCCCCTCTGCCATGCCAACCTGCCTTGGAGCCAGCCAACTATGAACTGAAACCTCTACAAACTGAGCTAAATAAACCTTTCCTCCTTTAACTTTGGCTGTCGGATATTTTGTCTCACCAATGAGAAAAGTAATTAAGGCAATTAGTCTTTAAAACTAGACATAGAGCCGGGGATTTAGCTCAGTGGTTTCGCCGCCTGCTGCACAAGCGCAAGGACCTGAGTTCGATCCCCAGTACCAAAAATAAATAAAAATAGACATAAAAACTGCCGCTCCAATCACCTTGCTTTACCGCCTTACAGAATAGCCACTGAGCAAGGACTAATAAGGTATAATCAATTGCATAACACTGGTTATCACTATGGTAATGACCAATGATTATTTTCTAGGTAAGTCTTATTTTGGGGGAAACATAATGTATCGATATCGATATATATGTCATATATATTTCCCTAGTTGTGAAATTCATTTAAAAGATATTCGAAGGGCCAGGGATTTAGTTCAGTGGTTCTGCCGCCTGCCTGGCAAGTGCAAGGTCTCGAGTTCGATCCCCAGTACCAAAAAAAAGATATTCGAGCCAAGCATGATGGCACATACCTGTAATCCCAGCACTTGAGAGGGTGAAGCAGTAGGATTACCATGAGTTCAAGGCCATTTTGGGCTACATAGTTCAAGGACTGTCTGAACTACATAGCGAGACCCTGTCTCAAAAAATCAAAAAAATTTTAAATTTTTAAAAAAGAAGATATTTGAATGTCTAAGCAAAAATAATTTATTGGGGGGGGCTATAAGTAGAAGTAAAGAATGGCAATAATAACACAAAAGATTGGAAAGGTAAATTGTAAATATATGCTTTGAAGTTCTGTTTCTTGGGAGATTGAACATTGGGCCTTCACACTAAACTACATCTCCAGCCCTTTTCTTATTTTTTGAGGCTGGGTCTCACTAAATTGCTGCATGCCTGTAATCCTAACACTTGGGGAGACTGAAGCAGGAGGATCCCAAGTTCAAAACCAGCCTAGGCAATTTATCGATTTAAGGTTCTTACTTTTCTTTTTCTTGTCTTATCTTGTCTTTTCTTCTCTTTCCTTTTCTTTCTCTTTTTCTTGTACTGGTGATTGAATCTGGTACAGTCAGAAATAATGGCATTGAGGAAGTCATTCCCTTTCACCCATTTAACTTTAAACAGCACCCTAGGGTCATTCCTCCTTCTATTGTCCAAAGAAAGGTAGAGAATCACATAATAGACACCCAGGTAATCCGAAACTCTAGGCAAAACACATGCCCATTGGATCTCCAAGTCCGACCTTTAGTCACCTTCACCCTACTACAAACTTTTTTTTTTTTTGGTACCAGGGATCAAACTTGGGACCTTGTGCTTGCGAGGCAGGCAGCGGAACCACTGAACTAAATCTCCAGCCCAACTTTAACCTTATTCAGCGTTTATGAATAGGCACTACATCTCATGTATGTAATTAAGATTAGAGTGAATTCTGGAACAAGCATACGTGTTGAGACACCTTGAGATGACACAGCACCCTGTCAGTCATTCCTGTCAATCATACCTAGAGACACAGGGGAGGCACCTAGGCTGAGGTGCATATCCTTTAAATTCTAAAAGCCTGATTCATCTGGGGTCTGCTGTACTGTGTGCTGTGTGCTGTGTACAGTGCACTTGTTTTCCTGTCACCCTGGCAGCACTTTTCTGTTCATGCCATATCTTTTTATCAGCACAGCCTTGACCTGAGCACAGCTTTCTGTGATCTTCAATAAATGTGGCTGCTTTCCACTTGCCACTAAGTGTGCTCTTACTAAGTGTGCTTTCACTGCTTGTTGTACACAAGAGCCTGGATTACACTTGCTAAATCCATCACACAGTAACAAATCCAGGACCTTCACACTGAACTATATCCCCAGCCCTTTTTATTTTTTTAATTTTGAAACACGGTCTCACTAAGTTGCTAAATTGTCCAGATTGGACTCACTCCTGCAGTCCTCCTACCTCAGCCTCCAAGAGTGCTGGGATTACAAACCTCCTCCACCACACCCAACTAAGGTTCTTCCTTTAGAGGTGAAGTGGTATATATTTGAAGTAAAGAGTGACAAATTAAAGAAACATTATTGTAGAAGGAAAAAATGGAAACAAAGCTTTTGTACAAAGGGAGGGGAGGGGACTTGAGGGGGTAAAATAAAATTTATTAAAAAAATAAAGAAGCGGCCCTGGGATTTAGCTCAATGGTTCTGCCGCCTGCTCCCCAACCACAAGGACCCAAGTTCTATCCCCGGTACCAAAAAATAAAAAATAAATAAAGAAGCATATTGTAGCTCTACAGCAACCACTAAAATCATTAAACTGAGAAGAAGAATGGTCAATAGGGAGGATAAACATTCAATTAGTCCAAAAGATGGGGGGGAGAATAGGGAAAAGGAACAAGGGACAGAACAGAGAGAAAACAAACAAGATTTAAGTCTAACCATATTAATAATTACATCAAATATATTGTCTTTTTTTTTTTTGAGACAGGGTCTCGTTAGTCTCACTATGTAGTTCAGGCTGGCCTTGAACTCACTGTGTAGTCCAGGGCGGCCTCAATCTTGCAGTGATCCTCCTGGGTCAGCCTCCCAGTTGCTGGGATTACAGGTGTGAGCCACCATGCCTGGCTAAAATATGGGCTAAAGTTACCAGTTGAAAAATCAGGATTGTCAGACTTGAGAAAAAAACAAAACTTGTTGGGCACTGTATGACCCAACTGTTGTCTATAAGAAATGAACTTTAAATACGGTCAAAGAAGAACTCTAATCTCACAGGGATAGTAAGACTCTGAGAAAGATGACTAAGCAAGCTGGTTAGAAGAATACAATTCAGTGTGTACTGATACTAAAACTCGAAGGCTCAGAGCAAGACAGGTGCTTTTTGGGGGGTTTTTTTGGTACTGGGGACTGAACTTGGAACCTTGCGCTTTGGAGGCAGGCGGCAGAACCACTGAGCTAAATCCCCAGCCCCTAGATAGACATTTTTGCTCACAGCACAGCAAACAGCAAGATGATCTGTTAAGACCAGATGCCCAGTTCCTACCTCTGGTATCAGGAGTAGAAAACCCTTCTATCAGGCCAGGGATGTAGCTCAGCGGTGCAGTGCCTGCCTGGCAAGCAAGGCCCTGAGTTCGATTCCTGATATCCCACCCCCCAAAAAGAAAACCCTTCTATCCAAGGTTAAGGCCAGCTCATTACACTCCAGACTCCAGTACTGTTATCTGTCTCCAAAAACACTTCTACTCATTATCTTCTGTCCTGGAGCTACTTATTTCTCTGCATCCTGTCTTAGTCTCATCAGGGAACTCTTCTTGCATTCACTCCTCAATCCTGGGGTTCTGAGAGGTCGGTCTCAAGCTTCTCACTTTCTTCTCACTCCCGAAACAGCCTGCAGTCACGCCTGAGCTTCAGTCAGCACACGTGTTTTGGACTCCATTGTCCCCACCGGGCTCCCCCTCCGCATAGGGGCACTGTCCCCTCAGTTGTCAGACAGGCTCACAGCTCCATCCTCTCTAGGAATTGTCCTCAGCTGAAGGCAGCTGCCTCACCGGTTCACACTCACCTTTCCTCCTCCTGCCCAGGGACATCTGTATCAGGTGACTTGCTGGTGTGGGAAATAAAAGCATCTGCCCCTCCTGGGAATGTAGCTCCAGGGTAGAGCACTTGCCCAGCATGTGTGAAGCCCTGAGTTCAATAGCTAGTACTGCAAATACAGAAAGTAAGGAAAGGTTAGTCCCTTTATCTTAATTTGGAACAACTCCAAAGGCCCATCCCAACTCTGGAGCTCTCTGTGGATTAGTTGAGACCACTGTTGTAACCACATCACAGGTCAGAATCCTCCTGTGTCCAATCCTGCTTTTAGTCCTTTACAGATGTTCTTCTTTTTTTTTTTTTTTTTTGGTACTGGGGATCGAACTCTGGACCTTGCGCTTTCGAGGCAGGCAGCAGAACCACTGAGCTAAATCCTCGGCCCCTACAGATGTTATTCTTGAGCACACTCCCAACAAATCTCACACAGATCTCCATTTAAAATAACATCATACTCTCTTGTCTCCACATCTCAGCATAGGTCTAGGACTACTGACAGGCTCTGAAGAATAAATTACTTAGTTCACATGACTACATAAAGTTCTGCATATACTTGGAACACACAAAAGCGTTAGTCTCCTAGCCAGGCATGGTATGCTTGTAATCCCAGCATTCTGGAAGGCTGAGGCAGGAAGCTTCAAGCCCAGCCCTAGTGACTTAGCAAGACCCTCTCTCAAAAATATAAAGTCAAGGGCCCAGGGATTTAGCTCAGTGGTTTCGCCGCCTGCTGCGCAAGCACAAGGACCTGAGTTCGATCCCCAGTACCAAAAAAAAAAAAAAAAAAAAGAGGGATTTAGATTTAGCTCAATGGTTCCACCACCTGCCTTTCAAGTGGAAGGTCCTGAGTTCAATTCCTCGTACAAAAAAAAAAAAAAAATATATATATATATATATATATATATATATATATAGTCAAAAAATGGCTGGGAGATGTATCTCAGTATGAAGGCCCTAGGTTCAATCCCCAGTACTAATAAATAAAACTATAAAAATTATAAATGTTAGTTTCTCCTCTTACTCCCAGATCAAACTTCCCACTAGATTTGAGCATCTTGAGGACAGAAACCACATCTTTTCCCCTTATCTCCACTGTTGTTCAAAGATGTACCTGGCACAAAGGAAACAATAAAATTAGTTGCTGAATAAGTGAAAAACTGATTAGCCTATGAATTTCATGACATTAGTGGTTTTAAAACACTCCTGTAAATTCCTTGATACTCCTCTCATTAAGAAGTGGGAGTCAGGGCCCGGGATTTAGTTCAGTGGTTCCGGCTCCTGCCTTGCAAGCACAAGGTCCTGAGCTCGATCCCTGGTACCAAATAAAAAGAAGTGGGAATCAGCGAGGCATGGTGGCACACACCTGTAATCCCAGCTCTCTGGGAGGCTAAGGCTGGAGAATTGCAAGTTCAGGCTCAGCTTAGGCAACTTAGTGACTTACATGAGACCCTGTCTGTCCGGTCAGTGGGTGGAAGGGAGGCCTGCTCAGGTGAGATTCCCAAAGAAAAGAGCACTCATGGAGCAGACATCACAAAAATGCAGGAACCAAATTTTATTTTCCAGCACAGCGCTTATACTAGTTTTTATCAGCTTACTGAGACATAGTAAGCAATACATTTCAGGAGACCTTGCAGGCCATGTGGCACATGCATGGTTGTCTATGCCGATTCTTTATTATATAACAAAGCCCTATAGTGCACCTGCACTAAATGACAGGATTATGTCCTCAGGTGCCCTCAGATGTCCTCAGATGCCCAGGCTTTGACACATCTCACAGCAGCTCCCTACAAAACAAGAAATAAGAAAACAAAATTTTAAAAAACTAGAGTTGTAGCTCAGTGAGAAGGCTCTGTGTTCAATCCCCAGTACCACACACATGAAAAAGGAGGAGGAGGAGGAGGAGGAGGCAGAGGAAGAAGAGGAGGAGGAAAGAAGGAGGAAGAAGAGAAGTAAGGGATCTATTTCCCCTTGAATCTGGTGGGATTGTGACTGCTTTGACCCATAGAAGTGGAGGTAGTGATGATTCATGACTGAAAAGATCGTGCAGCTTCTACCAGGCCCCTTGAGATGCTCCTTGGAGAATCTAGCTGCCATGGGGAAAGTTTGATAGCCTGAGTCTGCTGCATCAACAACAGATATTGCATCTAAACACTGCTCAGCAGTCCCAGCTGAGCTCTTGGCAAACAACATGAATGAGCCATCTTAGATGTCAAGCACAGTGAATTTTCTGTACTATGTTTTGTTTTATTTATTTATTATTTATTTATTGTGCTAGGAATTGAACCCCGGAACTACTGCATAGTAGGCAAGCACTCTACCACTGAGCTATCCTCACCCCCAAGCACAGTGAATTTTCAGATGACTTGAGCCTCAGCCAACAATTGACTGCAACATCATGAGATCCCCCAAGCAAAATTTGCAAAGCCAACTCCAAAGTAATTTTCTCTTTTAAAAAATTGTGATCAAAATAAAATGGCTGGAGTAATTTATTATGATTATGGGGGGCTGGGCGTGAGACAGGGTCTTGCCATGTAGTTCAGGCTGGCCTTGAACTTGTGGCAGTCCTCCTGCCTCAACCTCCCAAGTGCTGGAATCACAAGTGTGTGCTACCATACCTGGCCTATATTTGATGTTTTGCAGTCTACTTTTCAAAACCAGATGTCAATATTTGTTATTGGGATACCTGATAAAATTCTCCAATTAGTTACCTCATATCTACACTCAGTAATGGAAGATAAAGGTCATATACACATAATAAGTAAGCTTTTCATTACTATAATTGATTTAGTCCGTTTTCTTTTGCTATAAGAAGACACTGGAGACTGGGAAGTTTATCAAGAATAAACACTGTATTTCTCTAGCTCATGGTTCTGAAACTGGGAAGTCCAAGAGCATGGTACCAGCATCTGCTCAGCATCTGGTGAGACTCTTCTTGCTGCATTCTAACATGGAGGAGGGTTATCACATGACAAGACCCAGCAAGCATGCTAGCTGAGGTCTTTCTTCATTTAAAGCCACTCATTTCATTGTGGGCACCCACCCTCATGACTTCATCTAACCTAATTACCTTCCAGAGACCCTTCCAAACACCATTAAGAAACATATAGAAATTGGAGGATTATGGTTCCACCACCTGCCTCACAAGTGCAAGGACCCAAGTTCAATCCTCAGAACCAAGAAAAAAGAAATTGGAAGATTTTTTTTGTTTTTTGGGTTTTTTTTTTTTCCATTAAGTTTATTGGTACATTTTAGGTATACAATACAGTTACATTCATCATTGGGATCTTGTACCTTTACATGATGTATCTTGGTTCTTACTTTCTTCCCATTTCCCTGCCCTCCCTTCACACCCTCCACCCTTCCCTGGAAATTTACAAAGACTTTGTTTCCATTTTTTCCTTTTCTCACATTTTTTTTCTTTTCCCTTTTTAGGTTTTTTTAGGCAAGGTCTCGATATGCAGTATAGGCTGAACTTGAATTCACTGTGTAACCTGGGCTGGCCTCAAACTTACAGCGATCCTCCTGCGTCAGCCTCCTGAGTACTGGGATAACAGGTGTGCACCACCACACCCAGCCTCCTTAACTTTCTTTTCTTAAAAAAAACCCTTCATAAATTTACATGTCATCTTTGCACAGGGGCTATGCTATTCTGTATTGTTCTAATTTTAGTATATGTCCTAACAAAGCCAGTACTATTTTAAGTTATTGAGCCTTAGATATTGTAATGGTTTAGATCTAAAATGCCCCCCTACTACTCTGAGAGGTTGAGGCAGGAGGATCTCAATCTCAAATTCAAGCCCAGACTGGGCAATTCAGTGAATTAGTGAGATTGCCTCACTTTTTTTTAAGTGTGAGGGGTGGCTCAGTGTGCAGACTTTGGGTTCAAATTCCTAGTACCATAATAAAATAAAATGTTGGTTGGATGCAGTACTGTATAGCTATAATCCCAGCAAGTTCGAGGTCACCCTGGGCTACATAGTGAGTTCAAACCCAGCCTAAATTACAGCAAGACCCTGTCTCAAAAAATCTAAAAATAATTTTTTAAATTAAAAATAAAATAAAGCATCACCTCAAAGTCTCATGTGTTTAGAAAATGATTGGATCACGGGGGAGCTGTAATCATCAGTGGATTCACCCATTGATTAGTTCATAGCTGAATGTGCTGTTGGAGGTGGGGCCTGGTTGAAGGACTTGGGTCACTAAGGATTGTACTGTACTGTGTATAGCTCTTGATCTGACCCCCCCCACACACACACATTTCCTAGCTGTCAGGGTTGAGCAGCTGTCTCCCACCATGCCCTTCCACAATACCATTTCCCTTTTAGTCGTGGACTGAACCCTCTGAAACCATGAGCCAAAGTAAACCTCTCCTTCAAGGTAGGTGTTGGGTATTTTGTCCCAGCAACAAGGCAGTGACTAATATAAAACCTTTGCACAGGGCTGGGGATTTAGCTCAGTAGTTTCACCACCTGCTGTGCAAGCTCAAGGTCCCGAGTTCAATCCCTGGTACCAAATAAATAAATAAATAAATAATTTCACTCAGGGCCTGTAATCCTAGCACTCAGAAGGCTGAGGCAAGAGGATCACTGCAAGTTCCTGGCCATCATGTGCTACATAGTGAGTTCAAGGCCAGACTGAACTACATAACTAGACCCTGTCAATAATAATAAAATAATAATAACAATAATTTTCCTCAGGGCTAACACCAAGGTTATAGTGAAAAGATTAAATAAAATATTATAAATGAAATGTCTGTAATTTATAGAAAGTAAGATTACAGCTATTTCACCTATTTGATTTCACCGTGATAACTCTTACACTATTATCCTAGCAGGTAGCCATAATAATTTTTTTCTTTGCAGTTCTGGGGATTGAACCCAGGGGCCTTGTATATAGTAGGCAAGCAAGTACTCTACCTCTATGGTACATCCTCATTCTTAAATATTATTATGTAATGCATACTAATAAATGTTATAGGACTAGTTAGCATACGGTAGAGGGAAAGAGAAGAACATTGATCTATTTGCTACTAAAAGAAGAGCTAGGCAGGGCCAGGGATTTAGCTCAGTAGTTCCACTGCCTGCCTCGAAAGCACAAGGTTCTGAGTTCGATGGCCAGTACCAAAAAATAAAAAATGAAAATAAAAGAAGAGCTAGGCAGGTATGGTTGCACAGTCTTGTAATCCCAGCTACTCAGGAACCTGAGGCAGAAGATCCCAAGTTCAAGCCCAACCTAGGCAATTTAATAAGAGTCTGTCTCAAAAAATTTTTTTTTAAAAATCCTAGACTTGAGTGTCAGCTCTGCCATCTCTTAGTTCTAGACTTTGGATAATCCATATTCTCTCAGGCTGTCTCCTCAGAGAAGTAGGAGTTCTGTCATTATATGGTTACTTAGGGCCTATTCTGTGCCAGGCACCCCAGAAGATACAAAGTCCAGTAAGCCATGTTCACTGCCACCCAGAGTTCTGTGGATGAAGCACACACATCTCTAAGAAAATATACCCAATAATGTTTGGCTGACATGAGGAAGAACACAGAACCACCATTTTGGTTTTTCATTTTATTTCGTTTTGGTGTTTTTGGTTTTTTGTTTTTGTTTTTTTTTTGGTACCGGGGATCGAACTTGGGACCTTGCGCTTGCGAGGCAGGTGCCAGAACCACTGAGCTAAATCCCTGGCCCTTCGTTTTGTTTTTTAAGACAGTCTCACTATGTAGTTCAGGCCAGCCTTGAACTCATTACATAGCCCAGGCTGACCCGAATCTTTCAGCCATCCTCCTACCTCAGCCTCCCAAGTTCGAGGATTACAGGCATGTACCACCATGCCCAGCTTCTTGCCATTTTCTGAAACAGTCCTGGAAGTCCTCTTCTGTGTGTTTTTACATAGTGTGACAAAAAAGATAGGTATATATGGTGAATCTGACATCTGTCTGCCATCCAATAGAAAGGCAGGCTCATAAGAACATTATGGTATGTCCTCATCCACCTTTTTCACCAGGTCTGTCACCATACAACTTCTGGTTCTTCCCCAGAGTCACAATGATCAGGAAAGAAAGATACGCATTTTGAATTGATTCTGTACACAGAGGCAGCCACAACGGCACAATTAAAGACACTCAGGAAAGAGGACTTCCAGAACTGTTTCAGAAAGCTGCAAGATGACAGGCACAGTGGTGCACGCCTGTAATCCCAGCATCCAGGAGGCTGAGGCAGAAGGATCACTGCAAGTTCGAGGCCAGCCTGGACTATATAGTGAGTTCAAGGACAACTTGAACTACATAGTGAGACCCTGTCTCACTAAAAAAATGGCAAGAATCGGGCTGGGGATTTAGCTCAGTGGTTCTGATGCCTGCTTCACAAGCATAAGGTCCTGAGTTCGATCCCCAGTACCAAAAAAAAAAAAAAGTGGCAAGAATGATGGGACAAGTGTATTTGAAGCAAGGGGTAGTATTTTAAAGGATATTAATGGCAATGTATCTTTTACTGCAATACTTTTGGGGGGTGGGGTGGGGGGTACCGGGGATCGAACTCAGGCCCTTTCACTTTCGAGGCAGACGGTGGCACCACTGAGCTAAATCCCCGGACCTGCAATTTATTTTTTAAACATTCATACCATGTATACACACCCCTTGAACAAGAGAAAATAAGACAAAATTTCATCAAAACAGAAAAAGGAAAATAAGAGTATCTCGGAAGCTGCTGTTATCCAAGTGCGGTAGCGCACATCTGTAATCCCAGCTACTCCAGAGGCTGAGGCAGGACTACAAGTTCAAGGACAGCCTGGGCAACATGGAAGGGAAGGAGGGAGGAGTCACTAAACTCCCCAAGCTGGTGTCACACTTGCAGTCCTCCTGGCTCGGTCTCCCGTGTACTGGGAATACATCACCATACCTGGCTATTTCCAAATATTTAATGAAAAAAATTTTCAACATTTTGATTGAAATATATTTGAAAAATTTTAAATCTCTGGTTCAAAACTACTAGGTAAAAGGAGAGCCAATCTCTGTAAGGCACCAAGTTAAATATTGATAAATTCTCAGATATAAGAATTACTCTTTTTTTTTTTTGTACCGGGGATCAAACTCTGGTCCTTGCCCTTGCGAAGCAGGTGGTGAAACCACTGAGCTAAATCCCTAGCCAAGAATTACTCCTCTTTAGGTCTATTACTGCCAAGGGAAAAGTCACGAAAGTGTTTTTCTTTTTTTGGTACTGGGGATTGAACTCGGGACCTTTCACTTTTGAGGCAGGAGCCGGAACCACTGGCCCCACAAAAGTGTTTTTCTACTGCTCAAGCCAAAGCCCTTTTCTGACAGACTGGCTTCCTTTGTTCCCTTTTCTTCCTGATACAAGTGTGCTTTCCAATATACAGTGGGCTCTTGATTTACGAACTTGATTGGTTCCTGAGGGCTGGTTGCAACTCAGGCTGATTGTTAAGTCAATAAAGCTGAGATCTGGATGTTTACCTGGGGTACATGCTATAGATAACAAGGGGCAGATGAATCTTCCATTATCCTAATTAACCCAAGTTGTTCCTATGTCAAGCTGATTGTAACTTGAGGGTCTACGGTAAGGCAACAATTACCACAGAATCTGTCATTTAGGAGTCAGTGGCACAGTCCTAGCTACTCAGGAGGCTGAGGCAGGAGGATCACTTAAGTCTAGGAATTGGGGCCAGCCTGGGCAACATAATGAGACCCCCCCAGCCCATAACCTAATTAATTAAGAGTCTTCTTCTTTTATGTCACAGGCTCAAGGTGGAACATTCTCTACAGTCCGCCTTCCTCCTTGTCCTGAAAAACAATCACCAGTCCTTTTTCCTTTCAGGAACTGAGACATCTATTTATTCTGTGGAAACAGAAACAAGATAAATATTCTAACCATCTCAGCCGAGCTGTCAGGTTAACTTGCACTTCCAGTTCAGTAGCCTTTGCAAGGATCTAGCCCTAGCCTCCCTGACCTAGAACCGTGTAGCCAAACCCAGGTCAACCCTGAAAGTAATAAATTTTTGTCCAAAGCCACTGAGTTTAGGGGCAGTGTGTTATGAAGCAATTAATAACCAGACCAGCAGCTGTACTAAAAACTGACCCAAGAGAGATAAGGAGTGAATCCAATTAGGAAGCACTCCAAATAGTCCAGGTGCTCCCAGTGTCTCTTGTTGGAGCAGACAGCAAGAATACAGTGAAGCTAAAGGGCCACAGGCTGTTTTCCACTGCTCTTCAGATGAAGATCAAAATCCTTAACATGGCCCACAAAGCCTCTCCAGTGATCTGACCTGACACTGCTCCTGCAATCTCATCCTGTCTTTTCTTAAAAACAGCTTTAATGCAACCAGGCAATCTCAGCACTTGGGTGGCTGAGGCAGGAAGATTGTGGCAAGTTTAAGGCCAGCCTGGGCTACATAGTGAAACTTTGTCTCAAAAAACAAAACAAAACAAAAACAACAAAATAAACAGATTTATTCCCAGGTATACTAGCACACACCTGTAATCCCAGCACTTTCGAGGCTAAGGGAAAAGGATCAGAAATTCAAGGCCAGCCTAGGCTATATAGCAAGACCGTTTCAAAAAACAAAACAAAAAGCTTTATTGAAGTATAATTTGTGTACTAATTTTGTTTTGGTTTGGTTTTGGGTTGAGACAGGGTTTTGCTATGTACTTCAGGCTGCCCTTAAACCTACTATGTAACCCAGACTCTTCTCCAAGAAAAGATCATGGCGATCCTTCTTCCTCGGCCTCCTGAGTCCTGGGATTACAGGGATGCGCCACCACACCTGGCTGTGTACTGGTTTTTAGAGTATTCACAGATTATGTACACCCACTACCAACCAATTTTAGGACATTCTCATTACCTTCAAAAGAAATCTAGCATCTTTCAGTCATCACCCACCTGGTTCTCTGTCACTCTCCTGCCTCCAGCACTGAACAACTGCTAATCTACTTGGTAAATTTCCCTATTCTATCCACTTCATATGAACAGAATCATACAACCAGTGTTTTTGGTTTTTCTTGTTTTGTTTTGGTTTTAGTTTTGTTTTTTGAAACAAGATCTCACCATGTAGCCCAGTCTGGTCTTGAACTCACTCTGTAGCCCAGGCTGCCCCTGAACTTGCAGTGATCCTCCTCCTCCTGCCTCCCAAGTGCTGGGACTGGGTGGCACCACGCCCAGCATAACCAGTTTGTTTTTTTTTATGTGTGCAATTTCTTTTTTTTTTGTACCAGGGATCAAAATGTGCAATTTCCTTTACCTAGCGTATTTTTAAAGTTCATCCATGTAATGGTATGTATCAATACTCCATTCCTGTTTATGTCTGAAATATATTATGCATGTAATCTAATACATATTTAATGTATTTTTTTTAGACAAGGTCTCACTGTGTTGTTGCCCAGACTGTTCTTGAACTCATGGTGAACTCAAGTGTGGGGGACACTGCCAGGAGTGAAGATTAAACCGAATGATTAAACTGCAGGACAAAAGCACATCGGCTCTATGAGTGAATGGTTAAAATATGAGGCAAAAGCACACACATAATTAAACTGTGAGGCAAAAAGCACGCAGGGTCTGTGAGACTAAATAAACTAGGACAAAAAGCATGCATGCTCTGTGAGGAGTGAATGGTTAAACTGCAGGGCAAGGATTGCTGCATAGGCGGCCAACAGCAAGGCTGTCTCCAAAAAATCAAAACTCATTTGTCCTTAGGCATTATGCAAAGTATTTCATGTACACCATCTATATTAATGACCCTATGAAGGATAGTATTCATTTTATGACAAACTGAAAATTACAACTTGCCATATTAACACAAACGCAACTCCAGTAGTACAGCTCCATGAGCCCCTAAAGCACTATAAGCTTTTACGTTGAGAAATCCACAAGGCTTTAGCTTCAAAGCAGGGAATCAGAAGAGTAACACAATTGAATCAAAATACTCAGAGGATCTGAGGGTCTCGTCACTCAGGTTGGGCTTGAATTTGAGATCCTCCTGCCACATTCTTGACTTGGGGTGCTGACCTCTCTGGGTACTTGAAACACATGCTGTGAAGATAGGCAGTGACTATGAGCATAGAAACCACCAGATTCTGGTCTCATTCCTGATCAGAGTACAGCTTTTCAAAACAAATTTCGGGCCAAGTGAATGTTTCAGCTTTCACCTCTCCCTGTGTGCCTTTTAAATAATCTCAATCTACTCTGAATTCCAAATTTACTTAATCCCAGCAAGTTAACTGGCTAGCACTGAAACTCTCCAACATTAGTGATATGGCTCAAAACAAAAGGCCCAGACATAATCATAAAATTACCTTTTACACATTAGCCTCAGATCCCAGCCTTAACAAATGCTTCAACTAGTGTTTACTTTGAAATGAGGGTCTCCCTACATACCCTAGGCTGACCTCAAACTCATGCTACCTCAGCCTGAGTGCTGGGAATTTGGGCACGCACCACCATCTAGGACTCTGTGCATGACTCCACTAAGCCACAAACCCAACCCCTAAATTGTACTTTTGTTGTACGGGGGTTGTTCAAACTCAGGTCTAGGCAGGCATCAGGGCCACTGAACTAAATCCCCAGCACCCAGCTGTATTAACTTTAATGAATTAAAAGTGAAGTCATTCACTTTCAAATACTCCCTACTCCAGAGAAGCTGTCCACGTTTTCCCTTTTCTTTTTGCCACCTTCAAATAAATCTTTTATTAAATAAAAGGGGCTGGGGATTTAGCTCAGTGGTGCCTCACTTGCCTCACAAGCACAAAGTCCTGACTTGAATCCCAGGTACCCCAAAAAAAGAAAAAAGGTGAAGATAAACTGGGCAAGGCAGCACTGGGGAGATCAAAGCAGGATGAGTTCTAGACCAGTCTTGGCTATTATATTAAGGCTGTCTCAAAAGAGAGTTGTCAGAGTGGGGGAAGAGACCTGGGGATACAGCTCCATGGCAGCTTAGTGTGTGCATGCAGCTTAGCACGTGCAAGGCCCCAGAGTTTGACTGACAGGAAGTCAATCTTCCTTCTTAATCAGGTTTTACAGTTAAAAGAAAAATTTAAAAATCTGGTCTGTCCCTTACATTTAGGCAGAGAAATCAGACAGAACATACTGCATTTCCAAATTCTACTTCACTTAAATTTGCCAGCACCTCAAACTATAGGTAACAAAAACATCCAGCAAGATGTAATCTTGCTTGTTCATTTATGAAGCAGTAACTTACCCAACAACCATCATCTGATAAAACTTTTGGGGGAGGGGGCGCGGCAAGTACTGGGGATTAAACTCTGTTCCTTGTGCTTGTGCAGCAGGGAGCAAAACCACTGAGCTAAATCCCCGGCCCAAAACTTTTTTGAGATAGCATCTCCCTATGTAGTTCAATTCAGGTTGGCTTTGAACTCATAGCAATCCTCCTGCCTCTGCCTCCCACCTCCCCAGGCCTGGGATCACAGGTGTGCACCACCATGCCTAGGGCAATTCTTTTGTGTATACTGAAGTTGGTCACACAATACTATCATGCCTGTAATCCAATCAAGGGATATTTGCCTAATAAGTTAAATTAATGACATAGTAATTTTTACAAATTAAAACTATAAAGACAATTTAAAATACTAGTGACAAAACAAAATAAATTAGGACAATGAAATAAGGACAGAGCCTGTCATTCAGAGTAGAGTACCAGTGTAATCAAGTGCAAGGCCTTGTGTCAATTCCCAGCACCCCTCCCAAAAGATAAACCAAACATGTTTTGTTACCTAGAACTAGAAGACATCAGGAATATGACAGAAAATAAGAGGCCTATGGTCAGAGATTTAGCTCAGTGGCACTGCACATGCTGCCTTGCAAGCGCAAGGTCCTGACTTCGATCCCTGGTTATCAAAAAAAAAAAAAAGAAAATAAGAGGCCTACTTAAAAACAGTCAAAACAAAGGACAGCCAGATTTTCAAATGTCTTTATTAATGGCAAGTAAGTTGTCCGCTGCTCTTTGTACTCTTCGTTTCTGGTTTCCTAGACACAGCTCAACCGGCTCCTGTCAATTAAAGGATAGGTAGGATTAATCCCAATGACCTAAAAATCAAAAGTGAGTTCTCAAACATAACATTACCAGCTCTAACCCCAACTGAACTTCCAAACAATGAAAGAATTGTGATACTGACACACACTAGTATTTTTTTCTGTAGCCCGCAAAAGCAACCCCCAAAGGCAGCAGCTTACCCAGACACTTTGTCAGTCCAACAACTTGCAGCTTTCCTTCTTGACTCACGCTGGGTTGATGTCTTGAGAACAAACTATCATATCCACCTATAATTAAAAATATTTTATTAAAAATAACATTCCAGGGCCGGGGATTTAGCTCAGTAGTTCTGCCACCTGCTGCGAAAGCGCAAGGACCTGAGTTCGATCCCCAGTACCAAAAAAAAAAAAAAAAAATCCACTGAGCACAATGGCACATGTCTATAATCCCAGCACCTGGGAGGCTGAGACAGGAAGAGGACTGCCTCTAGTTCAAGACCAGCCTGAACTACATAACAAGACTGTCTTAAAAACAAACAAAAAATCAACATATTCCGTGGTGTGCATTTTAATCTGATGTTAACAGGGGCTAAACTCTGCAAGGGTTCCAATCAAAACTTTTTTTTGCTACCAAACTTATCCCACACTAAAATTATGTGTATTTTCCTGTATTTCTTCACATATACTTGATGGAATTTTCCCTCCTCCCTCCTGTAATAAATTAGTTAACTCTTCTACTATTTATTGCATAAATATGGAGATTTTTTTAATGGGCCAAAAACTAAATTTAAAGTACAATATTATTACTCCATTAGTTCAAGCTTTCTTTTCTGATTCTTACATAATCATGCATCTTTTGTGAATTCTATTATTTTTTATAATAAATATTTTACATTCCCACACTATTATTTTTCTTTCAGTGCTGGAAATCAAGCCAGGGGCTCTTGCACACTAGGGAAGCACTTTACCACTGAGCTATACCCCTAACCCTCACACAATTTTCAAGAAAATAATAAAGGAATATTATCTGAGGAAAGGCAAACACCTGAAGACTGAGCAAGTTTCACCTCATATATAGCTAAATAAAATTATTTTAGCCTCTAAGATACCAAGCCCAATGCCACCTGCCTCACAACCGCAAGGTCCTGAGCTTGATTTCCAGTACCAAAAACAAACAAAAAAAACCAAAACAAAAATGATACCAAGCCCCAAATCTACTAGAGGCTAAAATTTCTCACTTGGGAAAGCAGGAGAATCACCACAAATTCAAGGCCAGCCTGAACTACATAGCAAAGACCCTGTCTCAAACAAATAAATAAAATTTCTAAGGAGACTTACTTCAAGTGAATGAGCACTCCAACATCAGCCAACACCAATCATTCTTACCTAAAGAATAATACAAAAAAGTTAATATAAAAGACAAGGGTTTAAGATAAAGGTTTGAAAATGCTAGTTCACTTTAAAGAGTAAAACTCCAGAGACAAAAGATTGGGATAAGTTATAGCATAAAAAAATAGAAAGAAACTTCATGGGTGGGGGAATCTAAAATTATTCCTAAGTAGACACTGTAATTAGAATGAAAATTGTATCTTCCTTAAAATCCAAAAGCCTAACTCCTACTTTCACCAGTCTGAGCACAATGAAGTTTTGACTGCAACCCAAAATATACTATCCCTTATGTGAAGGTATGTGACAACGTTTACCTCACCCAAGACTTTTTATCAGCTCTCTTTTCATATGAAAGTACATACCCTGCTCCCCCATTCAGGTATGTCTTCCATTTTGGTGGGCTAACCACCGTCAGCAGGAGTCCTCCCATAGTCCTTTCCCCTTTCCCCACAGTACACACACTGTAGCTGTTGCCCTGCAATCCTATGTATTGCCTCACACTTTCCCTTTCAAGTCCTCACTGAGTTTTAAGTTAGGGCAAGAAAGATATGCCTTACTGGGACAGCAAGGAACCCAAGTTTTTCTGAGGGAGAAAGACATTCACCTTCAGTATATACCTAGCAGGGCCACAGTGCACAAAAAACAGATCAACCTTAAGTTCCAGGTATTTCTTCCTCCCTGTATCATTATACTGCCACAGCTACATGAAATAGAATTCCCTGTTGCACATGTACCATCCATAAGGGATACTATATCGTTTTGCATTCTCTTCCCCATTCTCCAGATTGTTCTTATCCTATTCTACGTCCAGCCCCCTTTTCACCCTCAAAAAATAAAAACATTTCAGCACTGGTGTTCAAATGCAACTTTTATGTTTGGTTTATCACCAACTGTGAGATTTCCACAGTCTTAAAAATTGCCAATCATTATCTAGCAGCAATGACAGATGATTAGGAACAGTCAAATCCTCAATTCTTTCCCTAATGGGCAGCCATTTGAGAACTGCACTAGCTGACAGCACTGAAACATGATCAGCTAAAGCCAAAACCAAGTAAAGGCCCAGAACAAACACCCCAGCTCTCTAAAACCTGTCCAAAAATCATTGAGGAAAAGGTAGTATATGCAGGACTGTGGATCTTGTCACTGCAGCTGACAATGATTAACAATAGGAAACATGCAACCCCCATTAAGGTTAAAAGTCCAAAACTAGTCACACGCATCTCTATTAGGGAAAGTGAGACTATTATGCATTCTTTGTAGGTCTGCAACCTTGCATGAAGAGTACCCATTGCATTTCTTTCATCTTTCAGAAAGCACCGGTATCTGTTCCAAGGGCCTAACAGTACGAAATACATTCTGACATCACACCTCTGAACTCAGATTCTTCCCAATGAAAAGCATAATTTTGGTTTGTAAAAATATTATGAAATACAATGCAAGCACCTCAGTATATATCATTATTACTGAAACCCACTTAATTCCCAGCTTTTTGAGTGCTTTTTTAAAAAGCCACTGTACTAAGTCACAATTTATAGCTACATATAAATTTTATTGATTCAAATGGCTTCTCTCATTCTAAAGTGCAATAACCTAATCTTGAAGCAAAACAAAGCAAAATTAACCCCCACCCCAATGATGTTCCTTATACATTATGCCAAGTACATCCTCTGAAAATTGTTACTGTTAAGAAATAAACCTGAGCTTTCATTTCTGAATCATTAAACCATGGCAGCAAGCAATGGCTGCCCATTTAATGGATTATGACCCTGCAGAGTCCCCATCAGGGGTCTTGCAATTTAATAATCATGTCACTGACAATGATCACTGTTTGATCTGCATTATATTAATGTGGAAAAGCTAAACTCATCATCATTTGCTTTCATCTACTGGGAAAGTAAAAAGTTGTTCACTTGAATGGATTACATATTTGAATACAAGTCTGTCCCCCACCTTGTAACCTGCTTGCCAAAGAGCAAGCTATTTTCTTGATACAATGAAAGAAAATTCTCAGTCATGAAGGAGTTTTCACCGGCATTTATGCAAGGTAAACCAACCTTTCCATTACAGAGCAGGAAGCATTAGAACTGAAAGCTGTTTCTCATGCATGCTAGCTAAAAACCAGCTCAGAGACCAAAGTTAAGTAGAATTGAGGTCTTAAAGTCGATGCAAAGCTTATGTTCTAAGCAACAGAGAAGATTCCTTTTGGAAGACTTACATTTTCTTGTCATTAAACATTTTGGACTGTTAACATCATATCCCTAAGGCTAAAGGGAACCAAGTTCAAAAAACTGCTCTGAACAAATGAAGTCATTCTACAGAATACGACGAAGTCTTATAATTGGGAATGATTCCAACCTGTAGTCAACTGTAAGCAAGTCAATGTTTCATACCACTTTCCCCAGGTTTAGTATAAACATTTTGAGACAAGTCACATAACCTGAACTATTCACATTAGAGTCCCATCTAAGCCCATTAGTAACAAAGGTGTCCATTCCCATAAAGCCCCATGTTTGAAAAATTTCCAATCACATTACAAAAGGGAAAAAAAAAACACAAAAAACAAACCTATAGTCTTTATTCACTCAACTTACAGAATGGTTACCAAGATTGCATACTGAAATTAGTACTGCTGACCTGTAGGCAGATCAGTTTACTACCACAGAGAGACTAATTATCACATGCTTTACAGTCCGTGCTAAGGTGCTGGGAGCACCTTAATTTCCAAGTATGGTTTGGTTCCCTCACCCCCACGCCACTGGTGTTCCATGTTATCTTCAGTTACAATGCAACTAAAGAAAACCACACAACTGAGTCAGATATACCAAAGAATCAGAAGTTTGCACTTTTATCTCAGAACTACAAGAGCACTGAATTCTGCCTAACAAATTACAGCTCTAACCCCAGACCCACGCAGTTTTGATGTAAGCTAACTTTACCATACAAGTGTTAGGTGCTGCACTGTAATTTCATTGTCAGAAGTGTGATGTCAGAATGCCCACGGATAAAAGTACATAGCAAGTCACCAAGTTAGATTATATTGCTTGTTACCTACCTGTATGCAGTCGGCAATGAGAATCTTGGAGCAAGCAGGAATACTACATCCGGGTCCTAATGTCCATTGCCATTTGCGGTACTACGTTCCTCACAGTTACGCACTGCAGAAATGCTGGCTAAATGCAGTTATGTAGCAGGCCACTACTTTAATAGTGCATAATTGCAGTCCAAGAACACCGCAAACATTCTGCCACACCTTGGTGGCTTGCCCAAGCCAAGTATCTAAGTTTTTAATCTGCCATTAAATATGCCACTTTTAAAGAATTGCACAGGCGTAACATTACAATTTCCCAAATCATTAACTGTTTATATTAGTGGTCTAAACACATCTGTAGAGTGGTGGGGTTTATCACACCTCTTAAAGGAGCTTAAGTGTTCTAGGCAAAAAGGATTATGGTTTTACTAAGTAATTTGAGCCAATGGGTTAAGCTTATAATATACCTACTATTAAATACACTAATGTCTTAAGAGAATGCACTTTTTAAAGATTAAGAAAAGTTTTTAAAATGGAGTGTTCCTCTGAAACAGATAAAAGTGAAGAGGAGGAAATAGGGGCAGGTGGTCTCTTAAATGAGAAAAAAAATGGCTAAAATACTTCAAAATTACCTTCCCTCTCCCACCCCAAGCTTCATTGTCAACTTTTAGGAAATGTCATTATTTAAATTCCCATTAGGCTAAAACCTATTGCGTATATACATTGTAAGACTTACTAAAGTCTATGAGTAGCTTACGACCTTGGTATACTGCTCTTTTAGTGATGAAAGTCAAATGTCAGTTGAAACTAAACAACATTATTTGCTAAACAAAGTTTAGCTTTCTACAGCCCACAGTAAGGCTATCAAAGCCACAACTTTCAGGAGATTATCCATTAGCATCCTTCACCACTCTTCAAAGGTACAGTACTAGCAAAAGCTTATTTTAGGGGTCTGTGCCAGCATCCCTTATAAAGAAAGGCATGTAATCTGAAAAATAAACTGAAACATTAATTTTATAGGCAGATGTTCCCATTTCCCCTCCAGCCCCCACCCACATACATTCACAAGTTCACCCTTGGTGGGTGTCCCATGAACACCCCTAATTCTCTTATCATTCGTAGAGTTCCTACTAAACAGTTCAACCAAATTGTAATGAACTCCCTTCAAATTGAGACCATTGTTTTCATACAGAAAAATCTCATGTATCACCAATTAATAGTATGACTTGGGGCAAAACTTCCTCATTGATGTAATTATGGAAGAACTACCCAGTTCCAAATGTATTGGTGAACAGAAATGAGCACGTTTTCTAAGGAGATTCTCTTCCTTAATTAGCACACCATGTACCTATCACACAACCAGAATTTAGTGACATGCTTTTATATTGCACTAGTGTTTTCCTTTAAAGTATCATTTTGCTTCCTATGAAGTACTCAGTAGGTCTCCTTTTGTACTGAGGCACAATACTAAACTTCAGCATGTTAAAAGATTTTAGAATTTTTCCTTTGCCAATTAGCACCAAGAACAGAGGTGAAAAGGATGAAGGCATTCCATAGTCAAATCTATAATGTACAGACTTGAATGGAAACGTAACTAAGAACAAAGCCGAACCATTCAATTTCTTTAACTGTTAGGAAGTTGTCCCTCTAACATATTTACACCGGGAAAACAAGCTCCCATTGTACACAGACAACAGTAGTAACACTCTAATATTGAATCAAGAAGTATCTTGTTCTAATGGAAGGAAATTCAATGAAGTTGACAATTACCTGACAACACCATCGAAACATCCCAAGCTTTATGGTTTGAAGAAAAAGGGGTGTTTGCATTGTGCAGCATAAACAACTCTTCAGATTTAATGCTACATTCTCCCCCACCCAAAAAAAGAGTAAAAACAAGAATGGTAATCCTGCACCCGTGTAGATTAACAGTCACCACTAGCTCTAAGAACCAACAGATTTTTATACTCCTATGGATTTTGCCCAACAGAAATAGCACAAAGATGTAAAAGTTATAGAATACAGATAGAGCTAAACCTACTTTTTAATTAAATCTTACTTTAAAATTTTTTCAGACTAAACTCCATCTTTTAAAATCACTTTGAAGTAATACATGTGAAGGCTTTATGTTTAATAATCTTTAATTCAAATGTAAAAGTTCAATACAAGCCATTTGTAGGGCTTGGGGTTTTTGTTCTTTCAAAAACAATAGGGAAATGCAACAAAATGATCTTTCCACTGTTCAAAAACTTTCAAGGAAAGGATAGATCATAGGGCCATAAACGGATGCATTTAACCAAACCCACTTTCTCCCCCTACCAATCTTACACCCAATTCCACAATCTTAATACGTATTCCTGAATGAAGAGTTACAGTTCAGCGTTGCTTACATAACCATTTAAAAATACTTAGCACCAGCTTGCTTCCTATAATGCCAAACAAATCATGAACTACTTCAATATGTATTTCTTTTTTAAAACAAGGGGACAGTCAGTTATCTGTAGAAAGCAATACTTAGCCTCCAGATACATTTCCCAGAAATGGCATATGCCATTCAAAAGCCTAAACACACTCATGCTATCAAAGTGGAAAATCTAGCCTAATGTGCATGGAAGCAAGAATGGCAAAGGTGAAGATCAGTATTACAACTATTTCTTCTATTTATTTGAAGCACAGTAAAAAAAAAAAAAAAAAAAAAAAAAAAAAAAATTGGTACACTTTGGGAATTCAGTGGCACAAGGTACACTGCCATTAACTTGAGGACATTATACAGTTAAAAAAAAGGAAATAAAAAGGAAAAACTTTTCTCCTGTTTCGAACACTGCATTACATAATTTTACCTGCCCAAACAGACCATTTACAAATCATTAGGTCAGTAAACTGCTAACATCCATAAAAAGATAGATTTCTTACTAAAATGCAAGAATTTAAAAGTGGTATCTAAACAAAAGACAAAAACAAACTGGAATGAAAGCCTAGATATCACATCTAAAATCGGGGTTTTTTGTTTGGGCCTTCATACTCTTCTCTCCCTCTACCATATCCTGCTGGAGTTCCAGGCCCCATTCCTCTAGGACCCTGGCCACCCACAGGCCCCGCACCTCCCTGCCCAAAGCGCTCAGTACGCTATTGAAACAGTAATCAGTTCATTATATGTAGTTGATGTCCATGTGTGTTAAGTAAATATTTTAGAAGGTTCCGTAGTCAACGTTCGTCGATACAATCACCAATGAGTCGATCCACAGGTACCGGGAACATAGAAAGGAAAAAAGGGTAATTTGAAAATTAGTTTAAGATAATACATGCCTTGTGGTATGTTCCCACTTGAGCCATTCTCATACACCTGTTTCAAAGAATAGATCATCCCTGTAGTGCTAAAAAATTTAAGAATTAGTGCAGATGTGAAAATCCATTCCAAAATGAGTTCTAAAAAATTTCACATCAGATTAATCCACTGAAAAGCTTGCAAACTCTCACCTTCAAAGTCTGAACAGAAAATTTAATCTCCAAGTAAGCCTAACAAGCCTAACCAGACAGTCAATTCACTCAATGAAATGACAAAGACCTACTCACCAGTTAGTGGCATGTGCTGCATAAGAAACCTTGTGCTTTTCAAGATCTTAAAGACACATCTGCTAAGTTGCAGAAATCTTAAAAAGGTTGAAAGTTTTAATAAAATGCTACCAGACTACAAAAAGAAAAAGCATAAAAAACTAAAAGATTTAGTCACTTAACCCGCACATTAGCTTGATCAAAAAACTTGTGTTGCCATATTCTCACAGGTTCAGAGCCATCACTATAAATACCAGAGACAATTATGTTCACAATACTATTCTACATTGTTGCAAAGTGACTGAACAAACAGCCCACCTGTTTAATAGTCCAGCTTTGCCCTTAGGTCTTTGAAAAGTAAACTGACACTTTGCTATGATCCCATGTTTTATACATCTCCAGAAACAGCATTAACACCAAACAAAAGTGACTGCAATAAAGCAGTTTGTGACTTCCTTATTACATGTAGTTTCAGGTACTTTGACTCCAAATAGAAACATTATGTACCCAAATAGAACCCTAATAGGTATGGCAAGCACAGCAGCCTACACTACTCTTTTAAATTCCATTTAAAATGGCCCAATTACCGAGAGTACTACTCCAGAGGGAAAGAAACTAAAATGGCAGCAGGGTTTAACTCTTTCTATACATAATTCCTCAGCACTTTTTAAAAAACCCAGAATACTAAGATTACTTGAGAAGATTAAACTCAATCCTTTTGAAAACCTTAGAAAGTGCATGGTTTTATGCACTGTACTTTATACCTCAAACTAAAAAGGAAATTTGGGGGGTTTCTGGTGTTTTAACAGAGAATTCATTAGTTACTATGAAGAAATATAGGTCCTCAACTATGGCAACATCATGTCAAACTTGTGTTTATGAACTGGATACACAGCTAGCAATCTGTATGAAGCATGTTAACCAAAATATTACCCACATACTTTAAAAACTCAATTCCATGAAAGGTAACAGTACTACATTTAACCCATCCATTCTAATTCTCACTTGATTTTAGCCAAAAGGCTGAGAAGTGATGTCTAACTTTAATTCTCAAAAAGCCATAGGCTGATTTTAAATAGGTATGGTCTCATTATTAGTCCTTAGTTTCCAGTTACAAAGTGAATCTTGTGAGCTACACACTGCAGCTCCTTTCTCAAAACCTATAGGTGAACTAATCCGATTCAATTCAGCTGTGAAAACGCACTTTCTAAACCCACCAAAATTCCGTCCTAAGGATTTGTAAAGCCCTGATACAACCACTCACACCAATTCACTGTGATTGTTCTAAAGCATCTGACAGGCTCTCTGTACAGCTAAAACATTAATAGCATCAAGAAGGTTCAAATCAAATGCACACCATTAGTATGCTTAAAATTGTTTTTGTTTTTCTAGGAAAATAAAGATGCCAGTTTATTTCAAGTGTACCTACAGACAGGCCCAACAGGTGGAATACGACGAGTCAAAGCACTAAACAATTCCCTTTTCATGGGACAGAAGCCACAGCAAATATAGGTCAAAGTCCTACGTATCACTAAAACATGCCTAATCCTACAAACTACAAGTCTGATTCCTACTTATGGCAAATACCAGCTTA
This sequence comes from Heterocephalus glaber, assembly GCF_053883595.1. Classification (NCBI taxonomy): domain Eukaryota; kingdom Metazoa; phylum Chordata; class Mammalia; order Rodentia; family Bathyergidae; genus Heterocephalus; species Heterocephalus glaber. The sequence continues at coordinate 8,325,123 of NW_028258302.1, read as the reverse complement.
GAATGACTTTGCCATTTGATTATTCACTTGGGTGTAGAATAATCATACACATTATCTTATATCCAGAATTTGGATTTGCTATGCACTGGAGTTCAAAAGTGCACAAGCAACAAAGTGAAAAACACCTAAATCTACTTATTGCCAAAGATAACTCCACATATTACTAACAGCATTGATTCCTCATTGGCAATCTGTTTAGGTTGCCACAAATTTCTTCTACGTTGCCAAAGTTTTCTTCAATATTACATATAGAGGGAACTAAAGAGGTCCAGTCACCTACTTTAAAACAAATGGGGAAGAAAAAAAAACCACATATAAAGTCATGAAAATGAGAGCTTCTTTTGTACTATGTCCCACAGGATACATTACCATGTCGCTTCCCATCATGGAACCACTCATGGTTGCTGGTGGAACTCCAGGATTAGCTTCATAACCTATGCCACCACCACCACCTAGAGGTGGAAATTTCTGGCCTCCTGAACCATACGGATCTAGGAAACAAAGATGATGGTTAAAACTCCAGCAGAAAACCGCCCTCTGATGATACTGTTAACTTATATTCACACTTACCTCCCATGTTCATTGCTCCTCCGCCACCCATTCTCATGTCTCTTTCTCTCTGAAAGAAAAAAATTTTATTCATCACCTAATCTAAGCCACACCATGCTTTTATAAAGACAGGGTCTCTAGGGGCCGGGGATTTAGCTCAGTGGTTCCGCCACCTGCAAGGACCCGAGTTCGATCCCTGGTACCAAAAAAAAAAAAAAAAAAGGACAGGGTCTCACTATGCAGCTGACGCTGGTCTTGAACTCACTGCAATCCTCCTGCCTCAGTAGACTGAGTGCTGGGATTACAAGAATGTAATCCATCACAACTGGCAACACCAAGCCTTGAGTATAAAGAAATTATAAGGTTCAAAGGCATTTTTTTCTACTGACTGAAGTGTTTTTTAAAGATAAATACAATAATCTTGTGCCTGGTGCGGCCATGTAGGCCTGTAAGCTCAGCACTTGTGAGAATGAAGGATGATCCTGAGAATTCGTGGCCAGCCTGGGCTACACTGTAAATTCAAGCCTAGACTGGACAGCTAGATTGTTTCAAAAAATAAACACATGAAATGAAATTAGTATTTTGCAATCTAGTCAGACTCGATTATCAAAAAGCCTACATGCCAGGTATGGTGGTACACATTTTTAATCTAACACCTGGGAGGCTAAGGGCAGAAGGACCCCAAGTTTGAACTCAGACTGGGTGATTTATAGAGTATAGAGATCCTGTCCCAAAATAAAAGGCTGGAAATGTAGCTCAGTGCCAAAGGTCCTGGGTTCAAATTCCCAGGACTAAGGGGAAAAAAATGACCTAAGAATACCTTCCAATCCAATGAAATCTTCTGGCCCATACAAGGAGCAGAAAAAATTACAACTTGTAGCAATAAAATATACTTAGTTAGAGAAATGACAAAACAACCACTACACTGGTGAGACTTTTTTCATGTAAGCTTCCATTCCAGATATGTACAAAAACCTATACACTACTCCAACTAGACTGCAGTAATACCTGACTTACTGGATCCATGTAGCCCATTCGACTGTAACTTTCCTCTCTTTGGCGTCTCATTTGTTCTTCCATCTCACGTTGGCGAATCATCATCTCTTCCTCTCTTCTACGTCGTTCCTCTTCTTGTCTGGAAATATTCATCAAGTATGTAAACCAAAGTGTCACCCACATCTCTTAAAATTCAATTTGAAAAAAGCTAGTAGTTTGCTTGAGAATGTTAGAAAGTCTAGGTTACAGTAAAAATGCAAAGGCTTAGCTTAGCCTGAGTATAGAAGCATAGCACAAGTGACATTCTGATAAAGAAAACTAGATTTATTAACATATACTATATCATTTTAGAATATGTTAAGTCAACATTGACATAATTATTTAACCTCTGCCTTCACCTGATTTACCTGGAAAACTTACTAGATCTTGTCTAAATTCAGAACATGACAGTAAGAAATGACAGTAAGAAGTGAAAGTTTACCTCAATTGCATTTCTTTACGTTTCTGCATTTCTTGATTGTGAAGTTCTTCCATACGTCTTAATTCTTCCTGACGTCTCATTAAATCTGAGTGTTACAAAACCATGTTTTAGATTCACATTAATGAGGTTCTGATGAGCTTAAAAAGTAACTGATCCGCGGGCATCTGGCTTAGTGGTTTTGCAGCCTGCTGTGTAAGCGCAAGGACCCGGGGAGTTTGATCCCCGGTACCAAAAAAAAAAAAAAAAAAAAAAGTAGCTGATCCTACCAGGAAAATTCAGGAGGCTCTCTAACCTTGGCGCAAAAGATTTGCCTGATGCTCATGATAGGCATCTTCCATTTCACTTTCCAATTTGTCTTTTGCATCCTTCATGTTCTTTTCAACTTGTTCCCTTTGTTGTTTCTCCATTTCATCCAAGGATTTCCACCGCTGAGAATATTCATACTCAAATGTACCATGCTGAGCAAAACGAGGTGGTGTTTCCCTCTCCCTAACAACATAACAAAATTTAAACATGAGCCAGTCTGTAGATGCTTGTAAGCAATACTACCTAATTCCTTTTTTTTTAAAAAAAATCTGGTCACGATTCTGTCGCTTGCCTCAAAAGTGCAAGGTCCCGAGTTTGATCCTGGTACAAAAAAACAAAACAAAACAAAACTGGTCTTTGAGAGGAACATGGTTCAATGGTACAGCACTAGCACTGTCAGCATATGAGGTTGCCTCCCAGGCACAAGGCCCTGGGGTTTGATTCCCAGCACTGCAAAACAAAACTAAACAGGATTTTTTTTCCTAGACTATCACTTGAAAAGAATAAAAACCACCTTGATACACAAAAACAACACTACCAGAATGATACAGTAACAAAAACTAAGGCATCTTCAATACAATACCAGATTATTTCTTTTAGAAGAAAACACCATATTGACAACTTTATACTTTTCTGGGTGATGCTGCTCATTCAAAAGAGGGCTCCTTTTCAATACTGTCTCTCCAAACTCATCACAAACTTCTCCTGGACCCCTTATTCTCGCCTGTTCTTACTCATTCTAACATTAGTTGGAAACGAGTTATTTATCCAAACTGCATTAATTTAGTTAAGAACTAATAAATGATATACTTTATTAAAAAAATAAAGAACTCAGGCCAGGGATTTAGCTCAGTGGTTCCGCCGCCTGCCTCGAAAGCGCAAGGTCCTGAGTTTGATCCCCTAGGAGACATAAATCCTATCCTCCTTACCTCGTTTTCCTCTAACCAATTGCATTTCACAGATCTATAATAAACAGCATACATGCGAATGTACCTAACTCACAAAAACAGCTCAATGACAAGATTCAAAATGTAACCTTTAGCAAGTTCTCTTTCACACTTTTTTTGAGACTGGGAATTGCTATGTAGTTCAGACTGGCCTCGAACCCTCAGTGATCCTCTCTTGCCTCAGCCTACCAAGTGCTGGGATTACAGGTACTCACCACCACACTTGGCTTTTATACTTAACCACCTAACTAACGGTCTACCTAAGCAGTCACCTGAGGTCTACCTGGGTGTCGCTCAAGCAGGTGTCATTTTCATCAACCAGTCCATTACTGTATTAATAAGTCTGAGAAAATGGTCCTTTTTATATTTCCTGTTATACTGCGCCTTATAAAAATTAACAAAAAATATGCAATTTGGGGTCATCTTGTATTTAAATAATTGGACTAGTTAAGTCTTGAAAAAAGTTAATCTTACTTTTGGTACATTGGATTTTTCTGGGCAAGTTTTTCAGGAAGACCATCTTCATCATCCAATTGTTCAAGTGGTTCCACAATGACTGGCCGAGGTGTTCTGAGAACAAAAACGTTTCCATCTTAACCATATTCCAGTTTTTATTGCAACATCCTCATAAAACTATCAAAAGCAATCTTAGAATAAACCAAAGACCAGCGCCTGCCTGGCAAGAGCAGGGCCGAGTTTGATTCCCCATACCAAAAAAAAAAAGAATAAACCAAAGACAACTTACGTTGTCAGTAGGAAAACACCTTCACTGCATCTTTCAAATGCTTTCCTTGCTGCTGGTTTAGAAGCAAATTCAACAATGCCTTTCCCTGTAGATCTTCCACGATCGTCCACTATTACCACAGCCCTTTCAATAGGACCAAACTGGCTAAAGGCTTCTTCCAACAGTTCATTGGAAACATAAGGTGAAAGATTACGAACAGACAGGGCAGCAGCATGTGTAGCAAAACGAACTCGAAGCTGTCTACCCCTCATGGGTGTGTCATCAAGTTCAGCTTTGGCAATTTCAGCCAAGGCTCTAGATTCCTGTAAACATGAAATTACTCATGTTAGTGCCTTCAAAATAGGGTAATGGTCACTCCCAAATTGTCATAAATCTAATTCCTACTCCCTCCAGGTCAGTTCAAGCATGTTCTAGAAGCCTTCCCTGACACCACTAAAAGTAAATATCCTACCTGGCCCCCTTGCCCCGAGCCAATAATTACATAAACCAGCAGGTGTATTTTCCTGCAAGAGTAAAGAATTCTACTTAAAAACCCGACAATTACACTTACAAGCTTAATAAATCCAAATCCTTTTCCTTTATTGATAAAAACCTCTCCCGGCTCTCCATATTTAGCAAACAGTCTTTTGAATTCATCCTCTGTGATATCAGCAGGTAGATTTCCAACAAACAACCGGCAACGCTGAGTGTAAGTTTTCTCTCCCGGCCTCCTCAACAGAGACAAGTTGGCTTTAAACCCCTAATAGAAAAGGAAGGGAATTTGTTCGGATACCAGTGACCACTATTAAAAAAAAACAAACCTCAAAAACTAATTTTTGCTTTTTCCGAACTGGACAAGTTTATAAATTGTTTTTCTGTTCCATTTAAAGTCAAAGTCAGATTTTATTGTATTTGAAAATTTCCAAAATCAAGCCTCAAACACCCAGCATGTTAATAGTAGACACACGCCTACTCGCCGACAAAACACGACTTATCAGCAACTATCAGCCACATAAGCTCAGTGTCCTTCACAAAAACTGAATCTCAGTAGATTAAGACCAGAACGGCCCAGTTGCCCCCAACCCCAAGTCTCCGATCTGCCGAACGCTAGTTGCCAGCTACCGGGCTCTGCCCTTCCCTCCTCCCGCGCTCGCCCAGACCGCCCCGCCCCCGCAGCGCGCAGGCGCTCTTCCGGCCGCCGACAAAATGGAGGCCGCGCGGCGGCGGGGGTGGGGCGCGCCGCCATCTTAGAGCCGCCACCGCGTCGCTCCCGGGACTCACCTCCGAATCGGAGATCTTTTCCTCGCTGCGGCCACCGGGCCCGCCAGGCGGGGGTCCCTGGTGGTGCTGCTGGTGGTAGGGCGGGTGGTGCTGGCGGCCCCCTCGGGGCTCCCCACCGCCTCGGTGCAGTGGCTTAGGGTGGCCTCCGGGCGCGCCGAGGCCGGGGCCACCACCAGGCTTTGGCCCGCCGGGCATCTTGCCGCCCTTAGGGCCGCCAGGGCCCGGCCCCTGCTTCGGCCCCGGGCCCCCCGCGGGGGGAGGAGGCGGGCCGCCACTCTGGGGGGGAGTGGTCGGGACCCCGCTAGCGGGGGGCGTAGGCGGCGGTGCCCCAGGTGGGGCCGAGGTGACAGCCGGCGGTGGGGTTGGAGTAGGGCCCGGGCCCGGCGGCGCCCCGGAGGTCGGTGGAGTGGCGGGCGGGGCCGGGCCGGCGGCCGGCGGTGCACTCCCCACCCCGGGAGCGGGCCCGGGCCCCTGAGGAACAACGGGCTTTGACGATTCCTGCGGCGGCTGCGGCGGCTGGTGTGGCGGTGGCGGCTGGTGCGGCGGCGGCTGCTGGTGCGGCGGGGGCTGCTGCGGCGGGGGCTGCTGTGGCTGCTGCGGTGGTGGCGGCTGCTGGTGCGGAGGCGGCGGCGGGATCGGGGGTTTAGGGCCGCCGGGTCCCGGGCCCATGGGGCCACGGTTCTGATTGAGGCCCATGCCGGGCGGCGGAGAGCGGAAGTCATGGAGGCCGCCTCGTCCACCGCCTCCTCCGCGCCGGTGGAAGCCGCCACCGCCACCGCCGCGACTCCGGAACCGATCCCGAGACATGTCAGTGGTCAAGGGGCGGTCGAGGCAGAAGCGAAGAAGACGTTCAGGGAACGTAGAGGCCACCTTGTTTCACACAAAATGGCGGATGACACAGGCGGCGCGCCGCCTTTGTCCTCTACTTATATAGTCCAACCTGGCACCGCACCGCCCACACCTCGATCGACAGCTCAAATAGCCAATTACAAGTGCGGCACTTGGTGACACTCAGTTACGAACGGAAAATCTCTCCTATTGGCTGCCGGGCGAGAGGCGGGAGGCACCCGGAGGCTGAGCTTTCCAGTCGGCAAATGAGCGAAGAAGGCGTAGGCCGAATGTTACTGTGATTTGCTGGGAGAAATTTGAATGAGCATGCCTAAGCAATTTTCTGGGAAAGCAGATAAGGGCTCTATCAGCCCTGGGGAGAAGAGTTGGAGGTTTCTATTCTTTCTGGATTTCCTCTAGAAGCTGTCTACTGGCTTTGCCCAGAAAAATAGATTTTATTTTCCCCTGTTCAGAGTTATAAACTGAATGCCATCTATCTATCTATCCTATCCTTAGCGGAGCCAATGAAATTAAAGAGTTTCACTGATTTCAAGCACACACAATGTTACTGTTTTGTAATCCCATAAGAATACAAATTTGCTGAAATATAAATTTTGAATTAGTCTTGAGTGGGTGGGTGCACTCTATTTTAAGAAAAGAGCCTTTGGTTGTCTATGTACATAATGGTTTACAAATACAAATGACAGGAGGAATATAAATTTTAATTCTATTCCCACTTAACATTTTATGAACAGATTGAAGTACTTCAAACATTTCCACATTGCCTGCCTTGCAAGCGCAAGGTCCAGAGTTCTATCCCCAGTACCAAAAAAATTACGACATTGTCGGGAGTGGTGACACATGCTTGTAATCCCACCACTGAGGGAGGTAAGGTAGGAGAATAGAGAGTTGGAGCCCCATCTGGACGATTTAGTAAGACCCTGTCTGAAAATAAAAAAATTAAAAATAGGGAGCTGGTGGGTGTAGCTCAGTGTGAAGTCCCTGGGTTCAATCCCCAGTATCAACACACACATACACACAAAACATTAAATATGATTTTACCGCAGTGTGGTGGTGCACGCCTGTAATCCCAGCTCTTGGGAGGCTGAGACAGGAGGACTGCGTTGAGTTCGAGGCCATCCTGGGCTACATAATGAGTTCAAAGTCAGCCTGAACTACATAGTGAGACCCTGTCTCAAAAAAAAAAACTTATAAACCACTAAATATTACTTTTTTCACTCTATTTCTTACATTCTCATATTCATAACTTGTCTCATTCATTTTGTTGTTGTTGTTTTAAGATAGGATTTTGCTATGTTGTTCAAGTTGGTCTTGAACTCATAGGTAGCCCAGGATGGACTCAAACTTTCGATAATCATCCTGCCTTAGGCTCCTAGGTGCTGGGATCACAGGTACACACTACCACACCTGGCAGGGCATTGGCTTTTGCCTGGCAACCTTTTTAAATTTCTCGGAATAAATTCACTTTTCCACTTTCATAGGTAGCTTTTCTCATGCTTTCTCTCTTAAACTCCTGTACTTTCCTTACCTCACTATATGCCTCTCACATTCCAGGAATGTTCTCCTTCCAAATGGAAAGCCTGCTTGCATTTGCCCTGTTTTCTTGTTCTCCTTGGCACTGTTATAGATTTATCTTTGTATCTTTTTTTTTTTTTGGTACCGGGGATCGAACTCGGGTCCTTGCGCTTGCAGAGCAGGCATCAAAACCACTGAGCTAAATCCCCAGCCCCCCAGTCTTTCTATCTTTTAAAGAGCAAACTCTCCCCTTGTACTATGGATCCTACTCCCTCTAGCCTTATCAAAGATCTTTCTTTAATGTATTATCTGTTTCTTCTTGTGACTCTTTACCATCTTAAAAATACACAACCTGAGCTCAGTGGTAGAGTGCTTGCCTTGCAAATTTTCGGCCCTTGGTTTGATCCTCAACATTGCAAAAAAAACAAAAACAAAAAAAAACTTACCCTTTCTCCTGTCTTCCTATTTCTTAGCTCCTCTTTGCAGTGAAACTCCTGAAAAAAGACTACATTCATAGTCTCCATTTTCTCCCCTCTATTTCCTCTTCAATCCTCAAATCTGTCTGCCCTATTCTTCCTTAGCTGTTGACAAGGAAATCAACAAGCCTTATGTTGCCACATTGAATAAACAATCACCTGTCTATGCTTGTCCTTCTTTATTTGGTACCAGGGATTGAACTCAGGATCTTGTGCTTTCGAGGCAGGCAGCGGCAGCACTGAGCTAGATCCCCAGCCCTTGTCCTTTTTTTTTTTTGAGACAGGGTCTTGCTATGTAGTTCTTGCTGGCCTTGAACTCACAGCAGTCCTGCTCAGCCTCCCACGTGTTGTGATTACAGGTGTCTGGCACTGTGCCTGTCTCTATGCTAATCTTTTTTACCTGTCTTTCATGAAACACTTTCCCTACTGTCGTGTGACACTGTACTCTTTTCCCCATGTGGTACTGAGAATTGAACCCAGGACCTTTGTACTGAGCTACATCCCTGACCCTTTTTTATTTTTTATTTTGAGAGAGGATCTCATCAAATAGACTTGGGGCTGGGGTCGGCACAGCATCTGCCTGGCAAACCTAAGTGCGGTTCCCCTTAACAAAAAACAAAAACAAAAAACAAATTGCCCAGACTGGGCTCAAATTTGTGATCCTTCTGCCTTAGTTTCCCCAGTAGCTGAGATTACAGGTGTGTGCACCATGCCTGGGTTCATTTAATGTTTGAGACTGGGTCTTGCTATGTTTCTGCATTCATCTATTGTCTTTCTCCCGTTTAGACTGGGCTGTACTACTGGTACTTAACTACACTTTAGATAGTTAATAAATATTTGTTGAATGAATGAATGAAAACACATTGGTAAAGGACAGGCTCCAGTTCCATTCCAAGATCCTCCATTTTTCTGACACACTCCCTAGGAGTACACCCTCTTCCAGGAAGTTGTCAGGACTATGTGCTTAGTAAATACTAGCTTTTGTTATTTTTTAAAAATACTTCACCAGGGCTGGGGATTTAGCTCAGTGGTTCTGCCACCTGCCTCGAAAGTGCAAGGTCCCAAGTTCGATCCCCGGTACCAAAAAAAAAAAAAACCTTACCAATCTGTAAGGAACCTGAATGTTACAGCTCAAAGGACAAGTGGAATTCAGTAATAACAATCTAGTTAGGTTTTTTTTTTTTTTAGTTAGCTTATTTTAAAGTTTGTAATGCTTTTTTTTTTTTTTTTTTTTTTCTGTTACTGGGGGTTGAAACCAGGCCTTCACACTGAGCTACATCCCCAGCTTTTTCTTTCTTTCTTTTTTCCTGTGTCACTAAGTTGCCCAGGCTAAACTCAAGCTCATGATCCTTCCACTTTAGCCTCTCCAGAGTGCTGGGATTATAAGCATGGGCCACCACACCTGGCTAAATCTTTGTCTTTAAATTCCTTTTGGAAAATAGCTGGACATGGTGCACATTTGTAATTCCAGCTTTTGGGAAGGTAAGGCCAGAAGATCTTGAGTTCAAATTCAACCTGAGCTACACAGCAAGACCCTCTCAAAAAACTTTTTTTTTTTTTGGCATAATGGATGTTGGGAAATGGGAAGAAAGTGTTCAAATGGGAAGGGGAACAAGGGAGGAGGGAGGGAGAGACGAAGGAAGGGATAAGAAATAACAATTTTTTCACATTAGATTGCACCAGCCCCTCAGGTCCCAGAGAGGCCAAGTGATGGGTCCAGAATGGGAGACAGGCCAGTTTGAGAGCATATTGAACCCAGCTTCGTTTAACCTTACTACCATTTATTTGATAATAGGCACACTGAGTAGTCATGCCTTAAGTGATGGAAGCAGTTCTGGGGGAAAGCTGCCTGGTACACAAGTTGACTAGCCTTCTCTTCCAGAAAATCCAGCACTGCATCACAGTATAGGACCCATAGGAGAGACCTGCATCATGAGCATATCGGCAGCCAGCTCAAAGCTAGTGAAGACCTAAGCATGCAGGTCCACCAGATGTTCCTATTACAGAACCTTCAGTGTGCTTGTGTTTGCACCAATGACAGGTACAGGCTTGTCTAGTAATCTGGCCAGATTCTCATGCTATTTCCTCCTCCCTCCTCTTCCTGATTCTATCACACTCCTCCAGCTGCTCCATATATCACACACAGGTGAGAGCAGCACACCCTGCCACCAAAATGTTCATGATGTTTGGATGTTACACTAGTTGTGTCTGACAGAAGTGTGAGTTATACTACTGTAGACAGCTAAGTTAGAAATACAGGCAACCAGACAGGGCTAGGCCCTCGAAAGTCACTACAAAAGACAATTGTGGCTAGAGGCCCATTCATTAAAGGCCAGGCTTCAAGACACAGAATTGACTACACCCACAAACTTCCCCTAAGAATGAACAGCAGTGATTGATATTCTAAATAGGCATCAGTCACCTTGGTGGGGGAACCAAAACCTCCTTAATCCATTCCTTCCCTGAAAATCCTTGTCCCTTCTATGTATGCTTGCTACGCGACTTTCAACTTGGTCCCCCATTTAATTAATATTACCTAAGCAATTATACTTTAAATTTCTAGGACTTGGGGATACAACTCAGTGGTAATCTTATTGGCTGACCATAGTTTTGACCCATCTTGTACTCACCTTGTGATTTTCCATTGGATCAATATTACCTAAGGGACTATACTTGTAATCTTACTAGTTGACTAGTTTTGTCCCACCTCGACTTATACCCACCTCACCTCTACTAGCAGTCCACTCTCCAGGCCCCCTTCTGTCTCTCTTAGACAAAAACTCTTTCTTTCAATAAATACTTCCTACTCTTAACCTCCATTGTTCCTAGAATTCGTTCTTTGATTTTAGAGAACGCAAACTCCACATGTCAGACATCAAGCAGATTAGGAGTTATAATATTTCCCTTATATTATTTAAAGGCTCATATATCATATGCCCTATGTCAATATGAGCACAGGCTTTAGAAAGATTTAAGGAATGAAAAAAGTTGTCCTTTTCTTTTTTTAATCTGACAAGTTGCTCCAGTAATCCAAAGAAATGAAGGGGAAAGCAGCTGCCTCATGACCCAGATAGCGGTTTCTTCAATGCTATGATGCTTCATAATACAATAAAGCCTTGGAAATTTTTCTGGCAATTAAAAAAAAAACTTACAGATTAGACCAACCATATGTGGAAATAAACATGTGCTGATTTCTCCCATTTCACGTAGTGGGGATAGCATGGGAACCATTACTTTGTATCAGGCACTCCATTATCTTAACCCTCACAACAATCTTATGAACTATGTACTACTTTTAATCTTATTTTACAAATGAGAAAACGGGCTTACAGAAGCTGAGAGCTTTTTTAAAAAAACGTATAACTTTATTATCATTCACTAAACACACACATATACAAAAATTAAAATTATTCAAAAAAAAGCAATCCAAGGGAAAACAACTATAATAATATTCAAATATGACAGAAGCAACCAAAGCAAAATTGAAAAGTACTTAAACATTTTTCCATGTAATTTAAAAAAAAATCTCAAGCATTAACAAGACATCAGAAGATGTGATTTGTTTTAGAAACACTTTCAAAACTAATATTGAACAAATAGTGGTCTGGAGAAAAAATTCTTTTTTTGCTGTTTTGTTGTTGTTGTTTTTGGTACCAAGGATTGAACTCAGGTCCTTGTGCTTGGGCAGCAGGCGGCGAAACCACTGAGCTAAATCCCTGGCCCTGGAGAAAAAATTCTAATTAGCTAGTAGACTCCACATAGGCCAAAATTTTTTTAAATTAAATTTCAATAAGTCATGTGACATGTGATGGAAATATAATCTGAGAAATATGTTATTAGGCAATTTCATCCGTGTGTTTTGCAAAGTACCACATAAAGTGCCAACTTCTAAGTGCAAACTGAAAAGATAAATGTCAATCATCTGTGATGGCCCCTTGATACTATCCAAATACGCAGTTAAACATGAGATACATGAGGCCACCACTGGCATAGCAGCACACTGTTTTACAATAAACTCTTTTATATAAGTAGGATTATGCTCTAAAGGATGAAAAGCACAGCATGTTATGATAACTACCTAAAACAGTAACAGTCATTTATCACACTATCAAGTACTGTGTACTGTACACAGTTGTATGTGCTTCTTCTGGAAACATACCCTTCTCTCTTTTGAGAGAACAATCTCACAACAATCTTATGAACTACTTTTAATCTTAATCTTTTTGTTTTTGGTACCAGGGATCGAACTTGGGTCCTTGCTCTTGTTCAGCAGGCAGCAAAACCACTGAACTAAATCTCTGGCCCTTTTAATCTTATTTTACAAATGAGAAAACTGGGGCTTACAAAAACTGAGTGCTCTTCCCAGCATTACATAGGTAATAAGTGATGGATCTGGGATTTTTATCTGGACATCTCTGACTAAATTTCTAGCTCTTTGCCACTCAGTTATGCTGCCTCCTCTTTTATTCTCCATGTGGATAGTTAGGTACAATTATTAATTTTTTTATTATTATTAATTTTTTTTTCTGTGATGAGGTTTTACTAAATTGCCTGGGCTGGCCTTGAACTTGTCATCTTCCTGCTTCAGCTTCCACAGCAGCTGGGATTACAGGAGCATGCTACTGTGCCTAGTCAGCTATTAATTTTTTATTTATTTTTGTTTTTATGAGACAGGGTCTTGCTATGTAGTTCAGGCTGGCCTTGAACTTACTGTGTAGCCCAGGCTGGCCTCGAACTCATGGCAATTTTCCTACCTCAGCCTCTGGAATGCTGGGATTACAGGCATATGCCACTACAGGCAGGCCATACCTATCAGTGTTTAAAGATTACACAAGTAGAGCCAGGGATTTAGCTCAGTGGTTCCACCGCCTACCTTGCAAGCTCAAGGTCTGGAGTTCAATCCCCAGCACCAAAAAAAAAAAAAGTTACATGAGTAGTACATTATGTATTTGTTAACTATATATATATATATATATATACATATACACACACACACACATATAAATATTTTTGGTAACAGGGATTGAACTCGGGTTCTTGGACTTGCGCAGCAGGCAGCGAAACCACTGAGCTAAATCCCCACTCCTATTTGTTAACTATAAAAGATTCAAGTAATGAATAAACTTCCAGGATAAAACTTCACCCTCACTCACTCCCACCCTATTAAAGCTTTCCTGTGCGTACTAAAAGGTTAATTCTTTCATATGATAAGAAATTTCTAGGAAAAAAAAATTTCTAAGGCTTGGGGATACAACTCAGTCAGCACTTAACAAGCATGAATTACACCCTGAATTCATTCCCTAGCAATGCAAGAGAAAGAAAATCTTCCCTCAAATAATAGCCAAGATCATAACAATAGCCAAAATTGATTGTTTATTTTATACTAGACACTCTAATAAGTACTTAATATTGAATTCTCATTACAACTCTGCAGATGGCATTGTTTTTCTCATTTTACAGATGAAAAAACCACCACCACTATCACCCAAACTAACTTAGTGGCAGTTTCCTACCTAGACTTCTGCAAAAGTGTTCAAACTGATCAGTGCAACTGCTCTCTTCCTTTTCATTTTCCAGGAGCAACCAGAACTATCATTACAAAAATCAAATCTGGCACTCCTCTCCCCACTTTTAAACTCTGCATTGACTGGGCACACAGTGGTAGTGGTGTGCACTTGTAGCCTCAACTACTTGAGAGGCTGAGGCAGAAGAATCACTTAAGCTCAGGAATTCAAGGCCACCCTGGGCAATACAGTGAGGGCCCCTCTTAAAAAAAAAAAGAGTTGGGCCAGGGATTTAGCTCAGTGGTTTCACCACCTGCTGCACAAGTGCAAGGACCAGAGTTCGATCCCTGGTACCAAAAAAAAAAAAAAAAAAAAAAAAGAGTTTACATGAACTCCTCATTGTCTTTTCAGGGTCCTTGAGAGGAAATACAACCTCCTACTCCTAATCTTCCTTTTAGCTTCCTCTATCCCTCTTTTGCCTTGTTTGCCATAATCAAATCACACTGACTGCCTTCTCATTATTTTAATTTACTACGCTCTCACCTGAACTATCTCTCCCTGGCCACTGTCTCCCTAGTTTATGCTGTTACTTCTTATTGTCTATTTTTCAGAACTTGACTTATACTCACACTTGTCTGGAGGCCTCCTGTGACTCCGAGGACCAATGGCTTCATTTTTGTAGCATCCTTACTTAGATTCTTAGAACATTCACCCCATTTTATTGTAGAGACTTTCTAACTTATACACTCAAAACTATAAGATCATGAGGGCAATCACTGAGATTCTCTTTTAACTACCAAATCCCTGTAGCCCAGCACTAAGATACTCAATATGTATTTGAGTGAATCCATTAATCTCTCCTTTTCTGAGTCACTGAAGATATAAATGATTAATTCCAGATATTATACATAACTGTAGTTCAAATGGGGGTAAATTATCATGCTTGAATGGCATGTAGAACAATCTTCATCTTGTAGTCCTTTGAATGTGGGTGAACTTACAATTCAAACACTATAATTACAATAAATGAAAGTTATAATTATCTTCTGGTTTGAGGTTTTTATGAGGCCTAGAAGGGTAAGAGATAGAGGTGAAGTGCTTGATAAAACACACTCCTACTTCCCTAGTGAATATTAATTGAATTAACTAAATTTACATCTCCAACTGTACCCCAGGACTTGAGAAACCATCTTTGTTTGTTTTCTTTTTTTGGTACCAGGTATTGAACTCGGCACCTTGCGCTTGCAAGGCAGGCGCCAGAACCACTGAGCTAAATCCCTGGCCCTTGAGAAACTGTCTTGATCAGCATGTGCTAAATTAGCTTCATAGTTCTCTCTTCCAATTTTGCTGAGGCTATTTGTTTTCTGGATCTTTCAGCACTTGGTTCTGAAGCTCTCTTCACTCTGTAGAGACCTGAAATTATTTTGTTTGGGGACAGAAAAGAAAAGATGGAGGAGGTCATCTAAACACCCAAAATTCATCCACCTGCTCCAGCCTTCAAGAAAGTAGTTCTTGGTTGGGCCCAACTGGAAAACTCTCCGGTGCAGTGAAGACCCTCACCACTAGGTGTCTCAATGGCCGTGCCACTTCCTTCATCTCCTTGGAATGCAGCTAGCTGCCCACACTCCATTACTCCATTGTTACTGAACATCCAAGCAAATAACCTTTCTGAAGGTTTCGGTTTAATGCCTGGGTAGATTCTTCCAGCACATCTAATCAGTATCTAGATCGCCTCTCTTAATAACAGACACACTGGATTAATAGTAATATCTCACTCTGTTACCTCTTTCCTTTAGGGATAACATGCTGTGTTTGTAGGACATTTATTTATTTTTTCTCTGTCTGTATTTTTCATAGGGGTTAGGCAGAAAGAGGTCTTCCTTAGCCTGTGATGATCACAATAAGCGATTCAATTGCTATCATATCTTACCCCCACGGTGAATTAAATGTCTTTCCAGGCTTTTTCCACACAGCACTTTAGTCTGGAAGACATTTACCACTACAGCTGCTCCTAAATTTTGGGCTGATTTTAAAGGTCAAAAAAGCTAGTGTATAAAGCATTACCGAATGAAGGAAGACAGCTCAGAGATAGATCCTTTGTATGTGAATTTTCACCATAAGAGAACATCAGAAATCAATGAGAAGGGAAAGAAATGTTCAACAAATGGTATTAGAATAGCTAATTTATAAATAAACTAATTCCAAGTGAATTAAAGAAATACACATATTCAAAAAAGAAATCCAGAATGAAAGAGCAAGAAAAATAGGAACGACTACCAGATTATTGTCAGGAATAGGAATCTCTAAGATTTAATATGATAGTTTCGTTGCCTGCTGCACAAGCGCAAGGACCCAAGTTCCATCCCTGGTACAAAAAAAAAAAAAAAAAAGATTTAATATGATAGAACAAATTACAGAACAAAATATCAATAAATTTCCCTACATGAAGATTTTTTTTTGGTCTTGGGGATCAAACTCATGTCCTTGCACTTGTGAGGCAGGCAGCAGAACCACTGAGCTAAATCCCCAGCCCTCTACATGAAGATTAAAAAACACATATGAACGAGAATAATAGAAATAAAAATCAGACTGAAAACACAGTTGTAAGAAAAAAATTATAGTAAGTAGTTAGTGCCTTTACTAATTTATACAAGTTTATAGTCCCAATAAATAGTCAAAACATATGTTTTGTTTTTGAGACTGGGTCTTCCTATAATAGATCAGGCTGGCCTTGAACTCACTGTGTATCCCAGGCTGGCCTCAAATTTATGGTTATCCTCCTGCCTCAGCCTCCTGAGTGCTTGGATTACAGGCATGTGCTACCACACCCAGCAACAGTCAAAACAAATGAACAAACATTGGGATAATATTCATCCTTACTAACGTGAGATATTATTTTTCATCTAAGTGAACACAAACTGAAATAGCCACTACTACATAATCCTTTTGGAAAATAATTTAACATATCCTTTGCTAAATCATTGTCTTTCTGTCTTCCCTTCTCTCTGTCTGCCCCCATTCCCCTCTCTCACTCTCTCTGCCTTCCCCATTCATTCATTATTCAACACATGCCCTCTCGATGCCTGGTAGGTGCTGGAATCCAGTGAAATTCTAAATAGGGAAAAATATTTAAATAAATCTGTCATCTCAACATGATCAGTAACAGCCTTAAATTGAAAATATCTACACTGACCTCCAAAGTCGAGGTGACCAAAAGTCCTGTTTTGCTCAGGACAGTTTTGGCTTTTGCCTGATGTCCAGGGTAGTTCCAAATTGGTGCTCCTCACAATTTCAGGCTGGTAGTAGAGAAGCATCTTTTTTTTTTTTTTTTTTTTTTTTTGTTCTGGGGATTGAACTCAGGACCTTGCGCTTGCGAGGCAGGCACTGGAACCACTGAGCTAAATCCCCGGCCCTATAAGCATCTTGAGAATAGACCAGCTTTTCTAATTTGTAGAAAAGCACCATTGGGATTAGCCACAGTCCATTGAATTACTAAGGTTCAGTGACCTGTTTTTCTAATTCTCTAGTAATTTCCAGGTTTTCTAAAGTGGATTTTACATGGATTAACTCAATTTTCTTTTTTTAAAATTTTTGTTTTGTTAGCTCATGTAATTTTTACAACACCATACATAAATGGGTTTTTTTTCTTTCTTTCTTTTTTTACTTTTTTTTCCCCTTTAGTATTGGGAATTGAACTCAGGACCTTATACTTGCCAGGCAGGCATGGCACCACTGAGCTACATCCCCAGCTCTTTTTTGTTTTTTTGGGACAGGGTTCCATTATGCAGTTCAGGCTGGCCTCAAACTTGTGGCAATCCTCCTACCTCAGCCTCCCAAATGCTGGGATTACAGGTGGGTACCATCACACCCCCAACACACTATTGTTTTTTCTTATTTCACCCCTTCCCTCATTAAAATAATGAAATTGAAATAGTGAGAGAATAAATCACCCAGAAGAAAACAGTTGTTTTTTTTTTTTTATACCAGTCACCTTTTATTGAGCATTAATTCTCATTTAGGCTGTGAACAGATTCAGCCATGAGTAAGCTGTTCACAGATGGGAGTAGGATGAGGCAGTCACAGTCTAGAGTGCACAGTGTGCCCTCCACACTGGCCCTTTTCAGTGGTACTTTCGTCGCTGCTCATGTTTGAGTTTCTTATAAGAAAAGCAGTAGCTAAAAATCACATAGGCTGCCAGCACCATGTTAAGCCCAGCGATGCTCCCTTTCTTCACGTTGATGTACTTGTTGTAATACCGGTAGTAACCTCTCTGAAATGCTCCCACAATGCCTGAAGGGGTGAAATCCCGCATCAGTATCCAGCTGGGCAGCTCCCCTAGTTTGACATCCATGAGTTTCTTCTCTTTCACTGGTTCGACGGAGGCCATCTTGGAGTCCTGGTGTCCAGGAAAACAGTTATTAAGAAGTGGCAACAGGATTTGTATTCAGTTTATATCCATTAACACTGTTATTCTGCCGATAAGAACAACTACGTACAGTTGGTTTCTTTCTTCAGTTAGGGGAAGCAGGGCGGGGATTTAGCTGTGGTTCTGCTGCCTGCCTCAAAAGCACAAGGTCCTGAGTTCGATCCTAGTACAAAAAAAAAAAAAAGAACCCAGGGCCTTTGCTCTGAGCTATATTTTCCTCAGTTAGGGGAAGTAAAGATTACCTTTACTTACAAGTGTCATCTGAAAAATGAATACACATAGTAGCTCAAAAAACATTATCTCTTAGAAACAAAATCTATGTCCACTAATTAGAAACACTATAAGCATAGTTAATTTTTAAAAATACAATACAAGAATTCATAAACAAAATGTAAGGACCCCAAATATCAATTTAAGAATTTTCTTGAGGCACTGGGGATTTAATTCAGACCACTCAGCTTCATCTCCAGACTTTTTGTTTGTTTTTTTGTTTTGTTTTGTTTTGTTTGGTACCAGGGATGGAACTCAGGACCTTGTGCTTTCAAGGCAAGCATGGTGCCACTGAGCTAAGACCCTGGCCAGACTTTTGTTTGTTTAGATAGGGTCTTTAAATTGCCCAGGCTGTCCTTAAAACTTGCAATTCTCCTGCTTCAGCTTACAGAGTGGTGGGAGTACAGTTATGTGCCACTGTACCCAGCTGGACAAATAATATTTTTCTTATACTTTTAAATTAAATAATATGTATCACTACTTACATGAAGAAATGTAAAATATTATTTATATTCCAAGTATTACTGAAGATTTATAAATTTAACTATATAATACTTTATTGAAGATATATAAACCTAACTGTATAATGTTGCCTTTAATTATGTTAATTTAAAATAAATTATTTTAACCTAAAATCACTTTTTTTTTTTGGTACTGAGGATCAAACTCGGGACCTTCCGCTTGCGAGGCAGGCGCCGGAACCACTGAGCTAAATCCCCAGCCCTAAAATCACTTTTGTATCATATCCTACAAAAGGACAAAAATTTAAGCTATCTCATTAATTAGGCCGCTGCCATAACCAAGTTTCAACTCACCTGAGTCATATTTTGCTAGTACCAATTAAATTCCTTTTAAGAAGCCAGGTATGGTGGCACATGCCTGTAATCCCAGCACTTGGAAGTCTGAGGCAGCAGCTTGGACTACATAGTGAGTTTAGGGCCAGCCTGAACTACAAAGGGAGACCCTGTCTCAAAACAACAACAACATAAATAAATAAACAAACAAACAAATTTCTTTTAAGGGGGTTGAGTGTTTCTAGCTGGCCCAGCTGCAGATCCACAGATCATGTTGAGGGTAGACTGAAAATGTTTCACCCGTTAAGTGTTGATATTTGCTAGTTTCATTCTCAGACACTGAATCAACACGGGAAAACTTTGGAATGAAACATACTCAGGTTCCATCTCAGCTCTGTCTCTGGCCATTTGTCCCTAGGCAAGTTTCTGAAACTCTCTGAGCTTTATTTTCTTCTCTTATTAAATGATAAGAGTAACAATATCTCCTGTGTTGGCTTGAGGACTAGGTAACCTAATCTAGGACAGGATCCAACTTCTACTAAATTCTCAGTTAAAGCTGGTTATTGTTATCCTTGTGACATCCAAGTTCTGGGGACTCTAACTGAGGGCCACACAGGATCAGGTTTGAAAATACTCTTGCTGACTTGAGCAAGGAAGAGCACAGTGGAGGTGCAGCTTGACTAATGTTTCCTGAAAGAACACAAGGAAACAATCTGGAAAGCTAGGGTGAAGCAGGCAAGATCATCAAGGTTGGTTGTTCTTGGCATGTATTCTGTGCACTACAGGGAAGTTTGGGGGCCAAACAAGACTGACATTCAGTATCCTTCTGAGCACAAAAGGGGTATAGGGGATGAAGTTTCCTGTGCTGCTGATCTGTAGTGAAAGGCAGACTGGATACTGGACACTGTGTTTGCACCAGCTCAGCCCGTTTCCCCTGTCTCCCCTCAGTCAGGCCCAGAGTAGGGCCTGAGCCTTGGCTCCAGGCTGAGTAACACTTGAAGGCTCTTATTATCACTGTATCCTGTGGCTCTCTGAACATCGTCCTACTTGTGGGGGAGGGATGCTACAGAAAAGGAGGCACCATGCCTGGAGATCCCTTTCAAAGCTCAACTCAAGGTTAAGGTTGTGAAGACTCAGTGTGATAATGCATGTTAAGTGCAGCACCCACCCACAGTGTCAGCTTACTCTTCTGGACCTCTGTGTTCCACATGACCAGGGATGTGGTGGGCATGGTTTCTTTAATGGCTATTTCCATGGACTCTGAATTAGGACCCATCACTTGCTCAAGTCTCCTAAATGTCCTCAGTGTGTCACTTTACATTATATTTCAATTGTCTGCTGAGTTGTACATCCCTCTACACAGTTGTGAAGTCTTTGAAGGTAGGGATCATGTCCTTCATTTTTTGTATCCGGTTTTTTTGTTTTTGTCTTTCTTTTGGTACTGGGGATCGAACTCGGGTCCTTGCCCTTGCGGAGCAGGCGGTGGAGTCACTGAGCTAAATCCCCAGCCCTACGTCCTTCATTTTTGAATTCAGAATTCAGCCCGTGAATTCATATCTTAGACATTTAATGAGTGACTTTTTTTCCTTTGTGTGTGCGTGTGTGTGTGTGTGTGTGTGTGTGTGTTACTGTACTGTATATTGAAACCAGGTCCTTCACACTAAGCTACATCCTTAAACCATTTTTACTTTTTATTTTGAGACAAGGTCTCACTAAGTTGCTAAATTGCCCAGGTTGGGCTCCAATTTGTGATTCTCCTGCCTCAGCTTCCCAGAGTGCTGGGATTACAGGTGTGTTCCACTACAAGCAAAGTATGTTGAAAAAATTATGCATTTTTGAATCTTTATAAGGTGAGATTTGAATCTCAACCTCTCCATAACAACTGTAACCCTAGTACGTTACTTCATTTAGAGTTTGAGTTTCCTCATCTAAAAACAGTGTGACAGTAATTTCCTCATGGAGTTGTTACAAACAATAAATAGGATAATAGAAAAAAAAAATAGGATAATAGAGGAAAGGATAGAGACCCAGGACCTGGACAATTTTAGGTGCTCAGTAGGTGAATTCCCTTCCTTCTCTGGGCGCTTATATCAATAAGCTAAAGAAATAAAAAGCAAGTCTGGAATCAGTTCCCTTCATCTATAAAATTCTCATGCAGGAAGAATGCATGAGGTAAATATAAAGCACTAAAGTGTCTTTGGCTAAAGCAGTGGCTGTGTTAGCTGAAGGAAAATTGTTATTACTGGGCTTAAATAAGCCCTCTCTGCCATAATGATTGAATAAAAATCTTCCCAGGGTTAATTCCAGGGACTCTCGGGAGGATGAGTCCAGGGCAGGAGTCCTCAGGGAGGTCCTGCTCCAAGCCCCCGCCTCAGCAGCAGCATTTCTTCCCAGCCCTCTTAGCACACACTCAAGACCCTGGTAAGTGCAGCCTCCTCCTCCCCTGGGGCTTCTTTGTGATTCACCCCAACCAGACCAAGTCTGGAAACTGGACTCAGGGTTCATCAGACCTAGCGGATGGCTGAAAACTGGGACTAAATCTGACAGCACAGGCTGGATTCTAAATAAACACAAATCTGATTAGACAGAGGGAGAAAGATGATGAGAGGGGAAGTGGCGAGATCTCCCTCCTACAGTGCTGTAAGCCAGATGTGGAAGCTGCCAGTACCTCCCCCTGTGCAGCCCTGCCTTCCCCACCTGCCTTCCCTCCCCCACTGCCTTCTTCCGCCTGCTGAATTTAGCCCGGGAACCACGTGCCTGCTGCCTCTTCAGAGCCCTCAAGGGAGTAAGAATCTGATGCTTGTGAAGCAGCCAGCAATCTGAGCCCAGTCCAACAGCCTGCTCCTTCTTTTTTCCACAGTTGGCCTCTGTTATTTGGTAGGAAAAGATGCAAACAGTCACACAAGACATGACTCTAAGAGGGGTGAAAGGCCTAAAGCTCTGAATAGCATATCATAAAACTGGATTAAATCCGCACCCATCACCAGCCCCTTTGGGTCACCATCTCTGTACTCATCCACCCTGTCCCTGCCTCCTTTCCCTCTCTCACTGCCTTCCCCTGTTGTCCAATCAGTGGAGAATAGCCCTTTCTACCCATAATTAACCTTTTCCCCCCAGAAATTAATCTCAGCTGCCTCACAACTCTGAAACCCTTGATTCTGAAAAAGCTCAAAAACTTTTTTTTTTTTTGGTACCGAGGAGCAAACTTCGGTCCTTGCGCTTGCGCAGCAGGAGGCGAAACCACTGAGCTAAATCCCCAGCCCTAAGAGACAATTTTTATGAAAATTGACCAATTTAGGAACTTCAAAAAGGTGGAATCATAAAATATTTGTTCTTTTGTGGTTAGCTTATTTCATTTAGCACAATAGTTTCAAGGTTCATGCATGTGGTAATGTGTCAAAATTTCCTTCCTATTTAATGGATGATAATACTGTATTGTATTATACATCATGGGTTTGTGTGTGTGTGTGTGTGTGTGTGTTTATTTTTAGGAGTAGGGGGCTGGGATTTAGCTCAGTGGTTTCCGCGCCTGCTATGCAAGCTAAAGGACCCGAGTTTGATCCCCGGTACCAAAAAAAAAAAAATCCAAACACAAAAACTCTTAATTCTAAAACATTGGCACCTCCAACCTTTCTTCCTGGGATGTCTGTATCCAGCTCCATAAGAAAATTGCCTTATGCTTTGTTTTTTGTCCTCTCAAAATTCTCAATTCCATAAATTATCTGAAATCAGTTTCTCTCTTTTTTGTTTTTTTGAGACCAGGTCTCACGATGTAGTTCAGGCTGGACTTGAGCTCATTTTGTAGGGCAGGCTGGCCTCAAACTCGCAGCGATCCTCCTGCTGCAGCCTCCCCAGTGCTGAGATTACAGGTGTGTGCCACTACACCTGGCCAGTTTCTCCTTCATAAAAATAAAACAACAAAACCAAAAATCTTTCAGAAATAGAAACAAAGTCACTCTTGAAAAGCAATAAAGCAGTGCACAGGAGGATAAGCAAGGCTCTGAGTTCTGTCCCCAGCACATTGACTTCAGAGCCAGATTGGCTACACAAGAACCCTGGGCTTACCATTTACTAGTTTTAAGAACTTTGTGAACCTCTCTTGGCTTCATTTTCCTCCATACACAATATGGGGATGATAATAATATAGTATTTACCTTCAGCATCAGGAAGATTAAAGTAAATGAGTGTTTAAAACACATAGAAGAGCACCTAGGATATGAGACATACTATAAAAATATATGCTATTATTTCGCTAGAAGATATGAATTCCAATATAAGGATAGCAGCTGGAACTTATGTAATAATTCTTTAACAGCTCTGCTGCCCTGGTCCATGCTTACATGTCACCATTTCCAGTCTACTCAGACCCTGCTCCAGTCTGTTCTGTTCTTCTACCTGGCCACCTGAATGCTTATCCTTATAAGAATAAAATATCTTAGGGCCGGGGATTTAGCTCACCGGTTTCGCCGCCTGCTGCGCAAGCGCAAGGACCTGAGTTCGATCCCCGGTACCAAAAAAAAAGAATAAAATATCTTTTGTCCTTGAAATAGGAGAAATTAAGCCATCTGGTCAAAACTTCTTTGGTGTAACTGTAATTGGCTCAACTTCTAAGAGATTTCAACTCATGGAAATGAGATTGTAGAGAGCAACCCTTAAAAAGTTAGCCAGAAGGGCCGGGGATTTAGCTCAGTGGTTTCACTGCCTGCTGTGCAAGCACAAGGACCAGAGTTCAATCCCCAGTACAAAAAAATAAAGGTTAGCCAGATGTGGTGGCACATACCTGTAATCTCCACACTCTGGGGGCATAGGCAGGAGAATTGCAAATTCAAGTCTACCCAGAGAGCACTTCAGCAAATTAGCAAAAACTTGTCTCCAAAAAAAAGAAAAGAAAAAAAAAAAAGTCTGGGGATGTGGCCCAGTACTGTTTAAAAAAAAAAAAAAAGACCAATGACTGACTCATCTGTGAGTTACAACAGTTCGAGGGGCCTAGTTACAAACAACTAAAGATGAGTTTCAGTGTCTTGAAATGTAGCTCCTGTTCCAACCATGTTACTGCAGTTGTACTTTGTTTTTGTTTTTTTGTTTTGTTTTTTGGTACTGGGGATCGAACTCAGGACATCACGCTTGCCAGGCAGGCACTGTGCTGCTGAGCTACATCCCCAGCCCTGCAGTTGTACTTTGAAAGGTCACTGGTGTCCCCTTTGAGCCAATCCAGGTCTTATTGCAGGCCTCATCTTCACTGAATTCTTTGTAACTTCTAGGCTCCATACCAACAGCAGCAAGGACATGATTGAAAGGTTACAAGGATTTTCCACTAAAAAAAGAATAGACAGGCTGGAGATTTAGTTTAGTGGTACAGTGCTTGCCTAGCAAGCTTGAGATCTTGGGCTCAATCCTCAGCACTCAAAAAAAGGAAAGAAAAAAAAGGCAGAAAAATAGAACAGTGCAGATAAAATGGAGAAAACATGATACAAGTGGAGATAAAATGGAGAGAACAGGATACAAGTGTAACAAAAGCTGCTGGGGCAGTTTCATTACCTTCTCCCTTTTTTCTTTTGTATTTGCTTTTCCTGAGGCTAAGTGCCAACTGTGTTAGAGAGAGGAGAGATCTTTCTTGGCAGGAAGAGGAATTTATTATAAATATGTAGAGAAGTTATTAATGCTTGTGTTTCCAAGGCACTTATCTAATTTACCATTTTATTCACTGGTTGAGTATTTTTGTCTGTATCTCCATGCTATGGTTAGTGTTATGGCTTGTATTTCTATGTCCCCCTAAAGCCCCATGCAGTCGTATGTGGGGCTTTTCAGAGGTGGCTGGATCTAGGGTGTGTGATGCTAGGATCAAGGATGTGATGTCGGGATTGGTTCACAATGTGATGCTAGGATTAGGAGTATGAGGGGCAGGAAACCTGGATAAAATATAAGAGAGAGGAAGAGGGTGGTTGCTTGTTGTTGGTCACTTGTTGCTTACTGCTGCTGCTTTTTCACTACCTTGCTACCTTCTGCCCACCATGAACTCTTTCTCCTCTGTGGTGCCCCTCTGCCATGCCACCCTGCCTTGGAGCCAGCCAACTCTGAACTGAAACCTCTACAAACTGTGAGCTAAATAAACCTTTCCCCCTTTCACTTTGGGCATCAGTATTTTGTCTCAGCCACAAGAAAAGTAACTAAGACAGTTAGGATATGGTTTGTTACCCAATGTTCATGTTCTAGAAGCTTGGTCGCCAGTGTGACAGTGTCAGGGATTGGTGTAAACTTTAAGAAGTAGGGGCCTAAGCCAGGCATCACAGTGCGTGTCTGGATTCCCAGCACTCTGAGAGACTAAGGCAGGAGAATTGAAAATGAGAGTCCAGCTTGGGCAACATAGTGGCTTAGCAAGACCCTGTCTAACAATTTTAAAATATGAAACAAGCCTGGGTCTAGTGGGAGATCCCCAGGTTATTGGGGGTACCAAACTCAAGTAGGAATAATGTAGTTCTCCTGAAACCCCAGTTAGTTTCCATGAGAGTGGTTGTCATAAAAAGAACAAGTATGGACTCTGAATATCTCTGGCTTCCTGTCTCACCATAAAGTTTCATCTCCCAATGTGCCTGCCATCGCAACGCCATCTGTTGTGTTGTGATGTAACCAGAAAGGCCTCTCCAGCTGAGCAGATGCTGACACCATGCTCTTGAATTGTCAGAACTGAGAGCTAAATTCAGTGGTACCTCATTTCACAAATTTAAATCATTCCCCAGTTCTGGGGAAGATGGCCATATTCATGTTTGTCCGCTGATGTGAAGTTCACCGTCAGAAGCAAAATTTTGGTGAATGCTTCTGTTTATGAACCTAATTGTTCTCCCACAGAAGTGTTCATGAACAGAGGTATGACTATAAACCTCTTTGCTTTATAAAGTACCTAGCTTAGCCCAGTGAGTCTTTGGTGGGCGAAGGAGTGAGGGAACTGGTGCCAGGCTGGAGGGTAGGCGCGGAAGCACTGTGGTGGACAGACTCATGAAGTGTGCTTTGGAAACATGAGGATGTTTTCATGTCAGTAAAGGAAAGCAGTCAACCTCTTCAGGAGCACGTTGCTTCAAGGTGTCTGTGTACTGGTGGACAGTTTGCAAGATACAAAAATCAAAACATGAACAACAATATATATTACCAATGTTCAAAGCTGATTTGGGTAGGACTGGGATACGGTTGCCTACAACATATTCCAGAGGAATTAGAGAAGTCAAAGTGATGGATAACAGAAAAGAGCCTCAGTTCTTCAATGAAGATAACATGGAACTGGTACCATTTGACTACAAACTTCTTTTCTGTGATACCATAGGGGTCTTCATTGAGACACTGACTGGAACATGCTTTGAGCTGAGAGTTTCGCCCTTTGAAGCAGTCATTTCTGTAAAGGCAAAAATTCAAAGACTGAAAGGTATTCCCATCTGTCAGCAGCACTTAATTTGGAATAACCTGGAACTTGAAGATGATTATTGCTTGAATGATTACAACATTTCAGAAGGTTGTACCTTGAAGCTGGTTTTGCCCATGCGTGGCGGACCTATAAATACTAGAAAAGTTGCCATGGAAGACCCGCTTAAGGAGATAGCAGAGTACATGGACCCCCGTCGAGATGAGGTCTGGGAGAAGGCCTCCTGCAGCAGACAAGTTCTGTTCTTGGTTTACCAAGGAGACCAGTTGAATTTCTTTCATGTAGTAGATAGGGGAGATGGCACTTTAACACCATTATCTGAATCTTTAAGTGGTGGTTCTGTGTACAATTTGTGTACAGATAAGAATGGGGAGGTGGACCCTTCTTCTTCTGGACAAAAGACCATTGAAAATTCAATAACTATGAATAAGATGAAGCAGCAGAAGGCGAAGATGGAGAGCATGAACCTCAGCAGAAAGGTGACACAGTGCCGACCAGGCTTTCTCTAACTTACCCTGGAAGGGCTGGGTCACAGGGAGAGTGGACAAAGCATTATTCATTGGTATTTCTGCCTCCAGTTATTTACTGAGGTATGGAAATCCTGATACATTTTTTTAAGCCAAACCATGACTGAAGGGGTCTGGTGATTTAGCTCAGTGGTTTCGCTGCCTGCTGCACAAGCACAAGGACCTGAGTTTGATCCCCAGTACCAAGGGGGGGGGGACCTGACTGAAGAAGTTGTACTGCACTTAAAATAATTTGTAATTTTTAAAAATTTCATAGTGCTAGAACTACAAAGGATGATGAAACATAGATTAATCTTGTAACAATTCTTAAATTCTTCTTAAAATTCTGTGTTAAGCCTACAGGGTTCTCTGTGATAGAGCAGGTGCTCAGCCTGTGCAAGGGCCTGGCTTCAACACCCAGTACTGCCCCCAAATCCTATGTTAGTATTTGCTTATTATGGATAATATTTCTGCCTTTAGTAGATACCATCAGTTTTCAAAAGCAATTCCAAAATGATTAAACCAGTTTATATTCTGTCCAATAAATAAATAAATAAATAAATAAATAAAATACCTAGCTTCAGGTATTTTGTTATAGTTCCAGAAAATGAACTACTAAATCATCTTATAATGTAAGTTCCAGGAGAACAAGGAATCAGTCTTCTGTCCAGCTCATCCTTGTATCTCCAGCAACACAATGCCCAGAAAATTGATATAAATATTAACATAGAAAACAAACTAGAAGCTGGATGTGGTGGTACATGCCTATATTCTCAGCACTCTGGGAAGCTAAGGCAGGAGGATCTGAATTTGAGCCTAGTCTGGGCAACTTAGAGACTTAGATAAATTGAAAAAAAAAATGGCTGGAAATATAGCTCACTGAGAAGGCCCTAGGTTCAATGTGCAGTACATCACAGAAAGGAAGAAAGGGGGCCAGGGCTTTAGCTCAGTGGTGCTGCCGCCTGGCTCACAAGCACAAGGTCCCAAGTTTGATCCCCGATACCAAAAAAAAAAAAAAAGAAGAAGAAGAAGAAAGGAAGAAAGAAGGAAAGAAAGAAAGACAGACAGACAGAAAGAAAGAAAGAAAGAAATTAGGAAATATCACAAAAAAATTTTAAATTGTTTTGATTTTTTTTTTTTGAGACAGGTTCTATATATCCCAGCCTTGAACTCTTTTTTTTTTCTCGGTACTGGGGATCAAACTGAGCACCTTGCGTTTATGAGGCAGGTGCCCTGCCACTGAGCTAAATCCCCAGCCACGATGGCCTTGAACTCTTAATCCTCCCATTCAGCATCCTAAGTGCTGGGATTATGAGCATACGTACCATGCCTGGCTTGGAAAACATTTATTTATTTTCTTATTTTGGGGATGCATAAAACTTTCCTTAGCAAGAGAAAAAAATGAAGGGGAAGGATTTAGCTCAGTGATTTTGCTGCCTCTTTTGCAAGCGCAAGGTCCTGAGTTCCATCCCCGGTACAAAAAAAAAAGAGAGAGAAAAATAAGCCAATTCCTCCTAATATTAAGGTCTTTTGTTATCATCAGTGAGTCAATATTGATTTATTACTGGGCCGGGGATTTAGCTCAGTGGTGCTGCCACCTGCCTCACATGTGCAAGGTCCTGAATTCAATCCCTGGTACCAAAAAAAAAAGAAAAAAATATTGATTTATTACTAATGAGACTCCACCCTTTATTCAGACTTCCTTAGTTTTTACCCAATATCCTTTATCTATTCCAAGACCCCAGACAGAATATATATCATGTAGTGGTCATACTTTTTAGCTCTTGGTGGTGTGACGGTTTCTCAAATTTTCCTTCTTTTTGATGGCTTTGGTTGTTTTATGTTGTTTGGGATACCTGCATGTACCCCTGGCTGGCCTCAAATTTGGGATTCTCTTACCTCAGACTCCTGAGTGCCAGGATTACAGGTGTGTGCCACTGTGCTTGGCTCTTCCATAGTTTTGAGAAGTACTGGTCAGGTCGTTTGTAGGATATAACTCAATTGGAATTTATCTGATTTTTTTCTCATGATCTCCCATGGTCTTTCAAGAAGAAGATGACAGAAATAAAGTACCATTCTTGCCACCAATGGTACTTAGCACTGTTGGTAGTTTTGTTTGTTTTGTGATACTAGGGATTGAAATCAGGGGCACTCTGCCACTGGGCTATGTACCCACCCCTTTTGATTTTTTATTTGTTTGAGATGGAGTCTCACTAAATTGCCCAGAATGGGCTTGAATTTGAATCTTTCCTTAGCCTCCCAAGTAGCCAGGATCACAGACATGCACCATCATGCCTGGCTATTTTCTTTATTTTTATTAAGACATTTATTTTATTGATTGATTTTTTTTTTTTTTTTGGTACCAGGGATCAAACTCGGGTCCTTGCACTTGCGCAGCTGGCGGCGAAACCACTGAGCTAAATCCCCGGCCCTATTGATTGATTGATTGATTTTTGGTACCAGGGATCGAACTTGGGACCTTGTGCTTGTGAGGCAGGCAGCAAAACCACTGAGCTAAATTCCCAGCCTAGACATTTTTTTTCTTTGTGCCAGGGATCAAACTCATGACCTTGTGCTTGCAAGGCAGGTGGCGGAACCAATAAGCTAAATCCCGGCCTAGACATTTTTTTTTTTTGGTACTGGGGATCGAACTTGGGTCATTGCGCTTGCACAGCAGGCGGCGAAACCACTGAGCTAAATCCCCGGCCCGACATTTATTTTTATAAGCAGCTAAACTTGTATCCTCAACTAATATGTGACAAAATGCGTGATATGTTATTTCTTGGGCAGAACTTTAAAATCAGACTTATTTTTTTCATTATAAAAATAACCTACTAGCCAGGTGTGGTGGCACACATCTGTAATAGCAGCACTTGGGAGGCTGAGGCAGGAGAATTGCTGTGAATTTGAGGCCAGCCTGGGCTACATAGTGAGCTCGAGGCCAGCCTGAACTACATAGCAAGACCCTGTCTCAAAACACCAATAAATAAATAAATAACCTGCTGGGCCCAGTGATGCATACCTGTATTTTAATCCCAGTACTAGGGGAGGCTAAATCAGAAAGAATGCAAATTCAAACCCCGCCTAGGCAATTTAGGGAGATACTGCCTCAAAAAAAAAAAAAATCAAAAAGGACTGGAGATGTAGCTCAAAGTGAAGGTCCTAGGTTCAATCCCAAGTACCACAATAAGTAAAATAAAATTAAAATTAAAACATGGCCTGGCAGAGTGTTGCATATCTACAGTCTCTGTAACTCTGGAGGCTGAGGAGAGAGGATAAATTGAACCCAAGAGTTCAAGTTCAGCTTGGGCAATATAGTGAGACCCCATCTTTAAAATAAGAAGCTCTAAGATTGGTAAGGGATCCAGGTTCCTTTTGTTTGTGGTTGTGCCTTCTTTAACAAGTAGCTTCCATATTTTCCATGGAAGCACCTATAGTTGCATGGCTTATATGGATGTTCTAGCACCCACCATAAAGCATGTGCACAACAGTTGAAAGGAGATATATTCTTTCCTTCTAAAAACAGCTGGAAGTTGCACATTTCATTCATTCTGCTCAGAGTCCATTGGGTGGAACCTAGTCACAGAACTACAACTAGCTGCAAGGGAAGCTGAGAAATATGGTCTTTTACTAGCTAGCTCTGTGCTCAGACACATTTTCTATAACTATTAAAGAAAAAGATGCTGGATATTGCAGAGCCCATCAACAGCCTCTGCCAAAGATCACAAGCATCCTAAAAGTGAAAGATGTATGTGGAAAACAGAGAAATCCAATACTTTGGTGGTTTTTTAATCACTACCTTCATCTCAAAACCACCAAAAATTTCATAGTGAACACCAGATATTCCTTTTTCTAATGTCATCTGGCTACCTCACTGCTAAGGAATTTACATCAAACATTCTTGCTCTACAGCTCCATAGCAATTCCATCTTTCTTTCTTCATCCCACTCTCCTTTCTCCTCCCTTCCAGGAGCAAAACCCAACTCCTCGACTCACTTTGAGTGGTTTATCCAGCCACAGTCATGCTCCTAGGGTTTCACTGTCTGCTCCAAGAGGATCATCAAGATATTTCTCAAAGATCTTCCCTTGAAAAACTGTTAAAAATTTCAGTACCTTTGTACACTAACAGTGTCCTTCCTACCAACAAATAAGGTAAAATTCCTTTGTGTTCAACACTCTTCAAAAGTCTCATCACACAGCAAGCAGGAGCATAGATTGAGAACTGCTGTTCACAGCAGTTTTCATGGCCCAACATAAGACTACAATCATTGCAAAAGTTTGTTCTCAGGTTCCCTTGGGTTTTCCTCTCCACCCTCTCTCTCTCAGTGTCTCCCCTCCTTCCTTTCCCATCACAGCACCCACAATCTTCCTCCTACCTTTGCTTTCTCAAAGCAATTTATGAGGCTTTTTTTTTTTTTTTTGAGACAAGGTCTCACTTTGTGTTCAGGCTGGCCCTGAATTCGCTTTGTAGCCCAGGCTGGCCTCGAATTCCTGGCGACTCTCCTGCCTCTTCCTCCCGAGTGCTGGGATTACAGGTGTGCGCCACCACATCAGGCTTATGAGGCATATTTGACCGGGGTATAAATAGCAATGAAGCATCTAGTTACTAATTTCAGGACCACTTATATTCATTCATTCATTCATTTATGGATGTTTTTTAAAACAGGGTCTCACTATGCAGTTCAGGGTGGCCTTGTATTCACTATGTAGCCCAGGCTGGCCTGAAACTTGCAACAACCCTCCTGCCTTAGCCTCCCAAGTGCTACTATTATAGGTGTGCACCACCATGCCCAGTCAGGACCCTTTACATTTTTGGGGGGGTTACTGAGGATCGAACTCGGGACCTTGTGCTTGCAAGGCAGGTGGCGGAACCACTGAGCTAAATTCCCGGCCCCAGGACCCTTTACATTTTAACATGGACTAAAGACTGAAATTTAAGATGGGAATGTCTAAATGGGAGAATTTCAAGTGTCTTATAGTTCTTAAGGAAACTTTTTTTGTTTTGTTTTGAGACTGGGTCTTGCTATGCAGTTCATGCTGGCCTTGAACTTAGTATGTAGCCCAGGCTGGCCTCCAACTCATGGTGATCCTCCTGCCTCAGCCTCCTGAGTGCTGGTATTACGGGCATGCAGCACCATGCCTGGCTCCTTGGAGAAACTTCTTCATCTTTGATATCATTCAGGAGAAAGTATGAGGTAAAAGCAAACCTGAACTGAACAGTAGTAGGCATTGTGCACAATATTTTCACATAAGCAGTTGTATTTAATCCTTAAATTATGAGTGGCTAATATTATTCTCCCTATTTTACAGATAAATTGAGGCTCAGAGAGATTTAACAGTTTGAA
Source organism: Heterocephalus glaber (assembly GCF_053883595.1). Classification (NCBI taxonomy): domain Eukaryota; kingdom Metazoa; phylum Chordata; class Mammalia; order Rodentia; family Bathyergidae; genus Heterocephalus; species Heterocephalus glaber. The sequence goes on along the minus strand of NW_028258302.1, from coordinate 8,292,743 downwards.
TCCAGGTCTAATTTTCCAAATCTGTATTGTTTCCACCATAGCGGCTGTGACTATTTGCCTGAAGAAAAGAAATTAAGGACGGCCACAAGGTCAAGGGGCCAAACCTTCTCTGGAATCACCCCTAGACAGACTGTAGACTAAAATTAAAATGTGGTTTCAAGGGAAGACTAAATTCTATACTCAACCAAACTTGGTCCCCTTTGCTGTGATTCTCAAGAAGTAGCCTACAGTAGAGTCATCAGAGGCTCTTACACTTGATCTTAGCCAAAAGGCCAAGAAGCAATCAGGGGCTCTTAATAAAAATGTGGCTTGCCGGGGATTTAGTTCAGTGGTTCCGGCGCCTGCCTTGCAAGCGCAAGGTCCCAAGTTCTATCCCCAGTACCAAAAACAAACAAACAAACAAACAAACAAAAATGTGGCTTCCACAGGCCTGGGGTTGTTGCTCAGTGGTTACAGCATTTGCCTACCTGTGAGAAACCCTTAGTTTGATCTCTCAGCCCTTACCCCTTTCCCTAAAAAAGGAGCCTACAGGGCTGGGGATTTAGCTTAGTGGTTCTAGCACCTGCCTCACAAGCAAAAGTTCCCAGGTTTGATCCCCAATACCAAAAAAAAAAAGGGCCTACTGAATCTCTTCCCAGACTAGTGAATCTGTCCTTCGAGGAAAACAGTGCATGAATCTGCATTTTAAAAACGACTCCCTAGGGCCGGGGATTTAGCTCAGTGGTTTCACCACCTGCTGCACAAGTGCAAGGACCCGAGTTCGATCCCCAGTACCAAAAAGAAAAAAACCAACAACTCTCTAAAGCCCGCTAACTTGCAAACTACGAGTTTAGTGAATGAACAACAAGGAACTGTTGTCCTCCTTCCTGTGAATGCTCATATTTTTGTAATTTTTATACCTTGTTAGCACTCTTGCCAGAGTCTGGGAACTAGAAAGGCTAGAATTCATCCTTCTAAATTATTCATTTAACAATTATTTATTGCATACTTTCAAATGTTCCAGGAATAGGAAAGCAAACACATTGCTTTTTTACTTTTTTTTTTTTTTGGTACTGGGGATCGAACTCGGGTCCTTGTGCTTGCACAGCAGGTGGCGAAACCACTGAGCTAAATCCCTGGTCCCTACATTGCTTTTGAAATGTATTATAAGGAAAGCCAAAAAACTAGGGAGCAGGAGACTTGACAGCAATCGTCAAGAAGAAATTAGCTTTCAGAAATTAATTGAATGATCACTCACTCACCTGGTCTCTGAGTCTCCCCAGAGAGGTAGCTACAATAATCTGGATCTACACAGAAGTTGCTGGGTGTGTGTGTGTATTATCATGTTACAGGACTAGAGTGCACCTGCCTGGCTATGCTGGTCAAAGATAGAAAGACAAGAAGGAGAACTATTTCCTCTTGCTACTAGTGGATAAGCCAGGTGTCTACTTCTCATCTTGCTGGGAAGGGATGCAAATCTACATATGCAGTGGATCCAGGTTTTGTAGGGCCCAATATTTTGTTATTTGGGAGATCTTCTGGAAAAAACGAATACAAAAGTATGAGCACGATATTAAGTATGGATGTGAATGCGTGTTTAGAGTGAGAAAAGAAATCAAAACAAATTGCTAAAGACTTAGAGATCCTTCTTTCTTTTCTGAGATCCTTAGGCTGTTTTTCAGAAATACTCCTTGATTGCAAACCTCTTCCTCCTCTTATCTATAGCAGACTCCCAGCAACTTTTTTTTTTTTTTGGTACCGGGGATCGAACTCAGGACTTTGCGCTTGCAAGGCAGGCAGCAAAACCACTGAGCTAAATACCTGGCCCACTCCCAGCACCTTTTACCTCTCACAGAAGCTCCTGTAAATGAGGGGTCCTGAACCCAAGCTTCATGAACTTCACAGTAAATCCTCTTTCCCTCTTTCTCACCTAACAAGGCATGGTACTGATCTTTGTTTCAGTGACCTTTGCTATAGGCTAGCTTCTGCAAGTATGCTCAAGGCCAGTGGTTTGCCTGATTTAGCTGGTGTCCTAGTTACTTTTCTTTTGTTACTGAGACAAAATACCTGACCACCAAAGTTAAAGGAGGAAAGGTTTATTTAGCTCATAGTTCGTAGAGGTTTCAGTCCATAATCAGCTGGCTCCAAGCCAGGGTCGCACGGCAGACAGGTATTGCAGAGGAGAAACAGTTCATGGCAGGCAGAAGACACCAAAAGCAAGCAAGCAAGGGATGAGACAAGCCTCTTTCTGTCCCTTATATTGTATCCAGGCCACCGGGATTAGGATGGTGCCAAACCAATCAGTGGACTGATTTAATAATCACCCACCCTTAATCCTACCACCCTTAATCCTAGCACCCTTAATCCTAGCATTGCACCATGAATCAATCACACACTCTAGATTCAGCCACCTCTGAAAAAACACCACTTATGACTGCATGAAGCTTTGGGGGGACATCTAGACACAAGTCATAACAGCTGGGAAACAGTCTTTTTTGTTTGTTTGTTTTTTGAGACAGGGTCTCGCTATGAAGTTCAGGTTGGTCTTGAACTCACTATGTAGCCCAGGCTGGCCTCAAACTTGTGGTGATCCTTCTGCCTCAGCCTCCTGAGTGCTGGGATTATAGGTGTGTACCACACAACTGGCTGGGAAACAGTTTTAACAGAATAAATTCTGATAATGGTAGGGTATAGGTAGAGGAAATGGATTACTGGCTCTCAGACAGTTATCCCACCTCATTCATTCTGAGGAACCTGCAATCAGCAAAGGGGCCAACATAGTGCATGTATTCACTACAACCAGGCTATGCAAGCCTGAAAATAGAGGTTTTTTTGGCTTGAATCTATTAATTCAGTTAGGTTTCAAGGTGTATCTCTCTGGTTACTCAGAAGTCTCACTGAGTGTCATATTAGTAACATACACAGAGAAGGACAATAAGCAATTTCTTAGTAAATGCAACTTATTTAGTAGCTAAAAACACAGTGTTCAAGGGATAGGTAGTAAAAATGTTGAGAAGTACTGATCCAGTTCAAGCACTTTGTTTAGAGATGCCAACACTGACACCAGAGAAAGGAAGAGGTGTGCTCAGAGTCACATAGTCAATCCAGAAAAAAGAAGAGATGTGTTTAAAACCATATAGCTGGGGGCCAGGGATTTAGCTCAGTGGCACCGCACCTGCCTCACAAGCACAAAGGTCCTGAGTTCAATCCCCGGTACCAAAGAAAGAAACAAACAAATAAACCATATAGCTGGGCAGTAGCAGAGACAGATTAGAATTCTTTGTCCAGACTTCTTATTTGACTAGACAATTTTCTCAGTTCAAAATCCTGGTTTCTGCCCCATGTGTTGGCACCTACCTACAATCTCAGCTACTTGGGAGGCTGAGGCAGGAGTATCACAAATTTGAGGCCAGCCTGGGCAATTTAGTGACTTAATGAGACTGTTTCAAAATAATAGATAGATAGATAGATAATGTAGCTCAGTGCATAGCCCTGAATTCAATTCCCAGTATAAAAAACAAAAAATAAACAAGAAAAGAAACACACAACTAATTATTGTCAACTGATTATCCCACTGGGCTGTTGAATATTAAGTTATTTCTCCCACCCAACTACATCCCTGTACCTATTGACCATTCCTTCCTTCTTTCTTCTTTTTTAATTTTAATTTTTTATTTTTTTGGTACCGGGGATCAAACTCTGGACTTTGTGCTTGCGAGCCAGGTGGTGGAACCACTGAGTTAAATCCCCAGCCCTAATTTTAATTTTTATTAGTATATATTTGTAGTACGTAATGATTACATTCATCATGGAGAGTTGGTATGTAGCCATTCCCTCTCTATCCACCTCTGTACATAGATTTCTAAACACATAAATATTTAAAATATGGCTTGATTTCCTTAAACTTGTCCAATTTAATTTTTTTTCTTTTTTTTTTTGGTACCAGGGATCGAAGTCAGGACCTTGCACTTGCCAGGCAGGCTCTATGCCACTGAGCTAATTCCCCGGCTCTATTTTTTTTTTAAAAAAACCAAGGTCTTGCTATATAGCCCAGGCTGACCCTGGAACATGAGATCCTTATGCCTCAGCCTCCCAAGTACTGGGATTATAGGCATGTGCCACTGCACCCAGATCTTCCTAATTCTTAAAACCATTAAATCTGATAAGATTTTAATAATATATGTTAATGTCTTCCACTTACTTTTTTTTTTCGTTTGGTACTGGGGAACAAACTCAGGGTTCTGCACTTGCAAGGCAGGTGGCAGCACCACTGAGCTAAATCCCCAGCCCACTTTTTTTTTTTTTAATTTTAAAGACTTTGGAACTTGAATTTTATAATTTTCTAGTCTTACATATTCCTAGGGTGAGATCTTTTTTTTTTTTTTGGTATTTTAAATGACACCCATTTAATTTTGAATATCTTGTAGTTTTTGTTTAACATGCAGTTACGATCAAAGACTCATAAAACAAAATCTAGATGAAGAAAGTCAGGGAACCATGGAGAGAAGACTAGATTTCTCTTGAAACAAAATTGTTGCAGGTTTTCTAACAACTATTAGGATATCACAATCCCAGTATTGTTTATTAATAATCATTATCAGGATCATAACTGTTTCTTGTAGGGAACAGGGAAAGGGGACGTTACTAGAACCTCTGCAGTCTTAGTCTCCTTCAAGCCACGGCAGCACAAGGCGAATTAACTTAAACAGGAAAGGCAGAAAAAATGAGACTTGGAGAAGGTGAGCTTTGGGCCTGATCAGTGCTGCTCTGGGCAGCAAAAACAAAAGCCCCTGAACTCACTGCACCTTTTATTCAGTACATAGGGAGAAATAAATGTAACAGATAATGGGAGTGGTGGAATTCCTAGATCAATGAGGAACTATGCAGATGAAGATTTGGTTCCTCCCAGGGTGTCTCCCGCTGGTGTGGTCTTCCCCTGGAGCATCACAGCATCATGGGATCCTTGAGGTCTCAGTTGTGACTGGTGGCCAAGGTGGAATCATGTCTGGAAATGCCATAACTGGCCTGTAGGCAGAACTAGGCCTAACCAAATGATTTTTCCCTAAAATTATCTAGCATTGCTCCTGACAGTTTCTCTAAATCTCTCTGTTGCAAACTTTACAATGCTTTTCTGTTCAAATAGGTACATCCATCTGTTCATTGAACATATAAATGAGGAGGCTGTGGACATGGCTCAGTGGCAGAGGGCTAGCCTGGCATGTGTGAGGCCTGTTTGATCCCCAGCATTGCAAAACACACAAAAACATATACTGAAGGAAAACAGGGTCTTCTCATTTATTGGTATTAAGCTAGACACTCACAGACATGACCTTACAAGATAGGTGTCATTATCCTTCTTTTACAGAAGAGCAAGCTGAAAACAGCAGAGCAGCTAGCTTGCCTAGGTTCACTTAAGGCACTGCGCTAAGCATGCAGTGAAGGAAACAATGCAGTGACAAGACAGGGACATCAATGCCTAAATACAAAATAAGTGGAGAGGCAGGGACAAGCACAATTCCCAGAGACCCTACAGAAAAGAGAACTGCCCTGACTTCATGGGGGATAGATATTTATGCTAGATCCTAAAGGATGAGGAGGATTTTTAATAGAATATCAAAGGAGTCCCTTCTTTGTTCTAATCACAGAAATTTGAAGGTGCATTTTGTGATTAGGGAATAGCAAATTTCTCTGTGTGGTTGATATATAAAAAAAGTAGAGGCAGAGAGGGGAAATGAGGCCAGATCATAAGTGGTTTCAAATTCCATGCTGTAGGAGTAAGGATTTATTTCTAAAGTTAGTAGGGACATAATCATCATAAATGAGTACAAAAATTATATGGCAATACATGGTTTAGTTCTCGGAAACACTTTTTTTTTTGGTACTGGGAATCGAACTCAGGACCTTGTGCTTTTGAGGCAGGTGGTGGCACCACTGAGCTAAACCCCTGGCCTCTACATGGTTTAGTTCTCAAGGTGTGGTCCATGGATTCTGAAGAGTCCCTTTTTTTTTTGGTTTTTTGAGACACTTTGGTTTTTTGTCTCACTGTATATAGCTCAGGCTGGTCTTGAACTCAATACATAGCCCAGGTTGGCCTCGAACTCACTGCAATCCTCCTGCCACAACCTCCCGAGTGCCAGAATTACAGGCATTCACCACCAGACCCAGTGTGGAACACTTCTTAAAGGAGGATACTTTCTTCTTTCCCTTTTTATTCTGTCCAGGCTATAAGTCTGTTGGTTGATGCCATGCACATGGGAATCAGGCCTTCTTCCCTCAGTTTGCTGGCCTCCATGTCAATCATCTACAGACACATTGTCAAGATTTAGATCTAGAACGTGCCCCAAAAGTCTCATGTGTTCAGAGGTGGGGCCTTTGGAAGGTGATTGGATCATGGGGCCCGTATATGCACCAGTGATTAATCCACTGATGAGTTCACAGTTGAATGTGCTGTTAAGAGGTGGGCCTGGTTGGAAGAGGAAGGCCAGAGGGGGCATGAATTGGCTCCCTCCCTGGCTCCTCCTTTTACTCTCTGCTTCCCAGTTGCCATGGGTTGAGCGTGTTTTTCTCCACCATGCCCCTCTGCCATCCTGTTTCTGCCTGCAATGAATCCCCTGAGCCTTGAGCCCAATTAAACCTTTCCTCCTTTAAGCTATGGAAGTTGAGTATTTTGTCCCAGAGATGGGAAAATGACTAATACACATACCCAGAACTGTGCTTTACTAATCTGCTGGGCATTTAAAACATTTATTTAAATTGACATATCATGATTAATGATCACAGTTTTGTTTTGTTGAGGTCTCTTTTGGTGGTGCTGGCATTGAAATGCAGGGCCCTTGTACATTCTAGGCAACTTCTCTACCACTGAGCTATGTACATCTTCAGCCCTTTTAGTGAGGCAGTGTCTCTCTAAATTGTCCAGACTGGCCTTAAACTTGTGATCCTCCTGTGTCAGCCCGGAGTAGCTGAGTTTTAGGTGTGTATCACCATGCCTGGATGCTCTGTACCTTCATTTTGGCGATAGTGGGGATTGAAGCCAGGGGTGTTTTATCATTGAGGTACATTCTTAGTTTTTATTTTGAGACAGAATCTCTCTAAATTCCCAGCTGAGCTAGAACTTTCGATCTTCCTGTCTCAGAATCCTGAGCAGCTAGAATTACAGGTGAGTGCCACTGTGCCCTGCCTCTTTGTACATGTTCAAATGTGCAATTCAGTAATGTTAACTAGATTCACGTTGTGCAATAGATCTCTAGAATTTTTTTTCATCTTGCAAAACTGAAAATCCATACTAATTAAACACCTTATTTCCCTCCTCTCCAAGCTCCAGGCAACCACAATTCTACTTCCTCTTTCTACAAATTTGACTGTCTTACAGTATTTGTCTTTTCATGAATGACTAATTTCATGTAGGAATGTCCTCAAGTTTTGTTAATGTTGTAACATGTCAGAATTTGCTTCCGTTTTTATGTACATATCACATTTTATTTATCCATTCATCTATGGAAGCACATTTGGGTGCTTTGACTTCTTAGCTATTGTGAATAATGCTGCTATGAGCATGGGTGTGCAGGATCTTTGAGATCCTGCTTTCAATTCGTTTGCTGAATCATAGGGTCTTTCTTTCTTTTCTTTTCTTTTTTTCTCTTTTTTTTTTATGATACTGGGGACCTTCACACCAAGCTTCAGCCCCAGCCCTTTTTTTTTTTTTTTTTTTTTTTTTCGTACCAGGGATCGAACCCGAGTCCTTCCCCTTTCGAGGCAGGTGGCAGAACCACTGAGGTAAATCCCCGGCCCTGCCCATCCCTTTTTTATTTTTTATTTATTTATTTATTTATTTTTGGTACTGGGGATCAAACTTGGGTCCTTGCGCTTGCAAGGCAGGCAGTGGAACCACTGAGCTAAATCCTCAGCCCCCTTTTTTATTTTTTGATACAGGGTCTTGGTGAGTTGCTCAGGATGGGCTCAAACTTGAGATCCTCCTGCTTCAGCCCACCAGAATGTTGACATTTCAGGCATATACAACACACTAGGCAAGTATTTCTAATTTTTTTTTTTTAATTTTAGAAGTGGAGTCTTGCTATGTTTCCCAATTTGGTCAGAAACTCCTGGGCTTCGATGATCCTTTTGCCTCAGCCTCCTAGTAACTACACACAGCTCTTATTTTTAGTTTTTTCAAGGAACCATCATACTGTTTTCCACAGCAACTGTACCATTTTTGCTTTTCCAGCTGTGTTGGTGTTTGCACTGATATGCATTATCAGTGGTGGGTTAATCTGCTGACCCAAGCACAGTGGGCCCATAAGGATTCTATTCTCATTGTGCTCTTTTCTGCCACCCCATCATAGTAAAACAATGTTCCCAATGAAGCACTAAAATTATTAATTTTGTTAAATCTGAACTCTCCTGCTTTTTTAGTACTCTGTGTGATTAAAAGGGATGTAGGCATACAGCACTTCTGCATATCCAAGTATAGGAATTCTTTCAAGGAAATGTCCTTGAGGAATTGAATCTAGTTCTAGAAACAAAACTAGCTGCTTTTATTCATAGAACACCATTTGTGCTTGAAAGAATGATTGACAAACTACAGTTATACAGACTTGGGTAATTGTCAGACATTTTTTTCAAAGTTGAATGAAGCGAGACTATTACTTCAAGGAAAACAACTGACTGTATTTGATGTCAATAATAAAATCTAAGCTTTCAAGTGAAATGAGAAGTTTGGAAAACTTGTATTTGCCATCGTAAGGTTGACAGTTTTACAGTGCTGAAGACTTTCATGATGGGGTTGTGACATTAATGAATGAAATTTATTTCCTTCTTTCTTTCCTCCTTTCCCTCCAGCCCACCCTCTCTTCCCTTCTTCCTTCTTCTCTTTCTCTTTTTCTTTCTTTCTTTCTCTCTCTCTCTCTCTCTTTTTTTTTTTGGGTACCGGGGATTGAACTTAGGTCCTTGCGCTTGCGCAACAGGCGGCGAAACCACTGAGCTAAATCCCCAGCCCCTCTCTCTCTTTTCTTTCTCTTTCTTTCTTTCTTTCTTTCTTTCTTTCTTTCTTTCTTTCTTTCTTTCTTTCTTTCTTTCTTGTTATGGTTTATATCTAGATGTTCCTCAAAAGCCTTATGCACTCATAGATGGGGCTTTTAGGAGGTGGCTGGATCATGGTGTGTGATATTGGATTATGAGCATAATAACTGGATTAGTCCACTGATTGGTTTAGCATAGTTCTGGGTGTGGATAATGGACACCCTGGGTGTGCATGGCTCCAACCAATGGGCTTGTAGCCTCAATGGAATAAAAAAGGAAAGGAAGGCTCACTGTTCACTGCCTGCCTTGAGCTGTTCCTCCTCAACAATGCCCCTCTGCCATGCTGCCCTGCCTTGGAGTCAGTCAACTATGGACTGAAACCTCTACAAACTGTGAGCTGAAATAAACCTTTCCTTCTTTAACTTATGGGTGTCAAGTGTCGTGTCTCAGTAACCAGAAAAATAACTAAGACGTGTGATACTAGTGATTGGACTCAGAACCTTGCATATGGTAGGCAAGCACTTTACCATTGATCTATGTCCCCAGCCCTGAACCAATATTTTCTACATCACCAATGCATGGCAAAATTATTCAAGGGTAGAACATCCAGAGCATGAGGGTCTGGGTTCAAATCCCAGCATTACAAAACAAATAAAATAAAATATAAATAATATTCTCTAGCTTTTGTTTGTAAAGAAGCAGAGAAACAGCTACTTCCATACATAGCTAGTAGATGTACAGACCTATACAAAACATTAGTATCTATTAATATTTAAAATGTTGACCCAGAAATTTATATTACATAATCTGAGCACACTTATGATCTCAGCTACTTGGCAGGCTGAAGCAGGAGGATCATTTGAGCCCAGGAGTTCAGGATCAGTCTGGGCAACTCACCCAGATCCTGTTTCTAAACATATACATACATTCATACATACATACTACAAATATATGCACATTCATTCAAAGTTACATATATAGTGCTATGGTTTTGAATGTCCCTCTGAAAACTCATGCTGAAACTTAACTGCCATTGTAACTGTCGAGAGGTGAAACCTATGTAAGGTAGTTAGGTACTGAAGGTTCTGGATCCATGAATAGATTCATGCTGTTGGGATGGGGGTGAGTTTGGGGGTTTCTGATAAATAAGGTGAGTGTGTTGGGCTTTCTTGTCTCACATTCGCTTGCTTACCCTTCTGCCACATTATGACAAAGCATGAAGGCTCTCACTGGATGCTGCCTTCATACTCTTGGACTTCACAGCCTTCAGAATGGTTTGCTAGATAAACTAATATTGTTTATAAATTACCTAGTCTGTTTTATTCTGTTATAATAGCAGAAAATATACTAAGTTATAAAGGAATGTTGACTGCAAAAAATTGGAAGCATTCCTAGAGGATGGTTTGGGAGGTAATCGTATGCTTTAGTTGAGTTACTGGAAAGTGGCTGCCTGTGTGGTACATGATTACATAACTAGAATACAGTAATGGAAAGGACATTTACACTTCACTGTATAAGTTTTGGAGCTATTTTTTTTTTGGTACTGGGGATCGAACTTGGGTCCTTTTGCTTGCAAGGCAGGCAGCAGAACCACTGAGCTAAATCCCTGACCCTGAGCTTTTTTTTTTTTTTTTTTTTTTTTAAGATTTACAGATTTTTAATGCTCTGGGTTCCATTCCCAACTCATGAAGAAGAAAATAAAACTCTCACATCAGGTATATGTAGCATTATTAATTTTTTTTACTTAAATAATCAAGGGAAAATGGTTCTGATGACAGTTGATAAAGGTATTAGTTATGGCAGAGGCAGTGAAATGCGCTGCAGGAGACTGATATGACAGACATTACAAAGGCAGAATTGACTGGTTTTGAAGTTGTGGCTAATGGGATCAAAGGAAGGAAAGAGAAAAATTAAAGATGATTTAACTTTAGAGAGATTGGCTGATGGTGCCACAACCCTAAAAGGAACACTGAGTGAAGGTTTATATATCATGGTGGGGAGGGGGAGGAGAAGTTATAAGTCACAGGCTCACATTCTCCTATCACTTCTGGTGAATACACCAATAATTTATCAAATGCGGTTACATACATTTTCATAAAAATTGTCTCTTAGGGCTGGGGATTTAGCTCAAGTGGTTTCACCACCTGCTGCGCAAGCTCAAGGACCCGAGCTCGATTCCCGGTACCAAAAAAAACCCCAAAAACCAATAATTGTCTCTTTAATTCATACAAAATAACCATATGAGCTAGGAATTTCTATAGCCATTTTAGAGGTGACAAGATAGCTTCAGAGGTCTTAAGACACATACAAAGCTAAACAACTATTAAGCACCAGACTTGACTTACATGGAAGCTGGTCTTGTACTCTGACAATGGTGATGCTTCTAAATACCAAGCTGGTTTGAAACTTGAAGAAGTTTAGAGGACAGGCTGTAGACTTGAACAGACTTTGGTTCAAATCCCAAGTCTTTTAAGACCTAGCTATATGACATTGGACAAGTTTACTTCACTTTTCCAAATCTCAATTTCATCCTCAGGGTCTAGTAATATGGTTTAAATTATTATTTTTGTTTTGGTTTGGTTTGGTTTTTTTTCTTGAACAGTGCCTCACTCTGTAGTTCAAGCTGAACTTGAACTCACTATGCAGTCCAGGCTGGCCTTGAACTTGTGGCAATCCTCCTGCCTCAGCCTCCCAAGTGCTGGAATTACAGGCGTGTGCCACCACACACCTAATTTAAGGTTTAAATTAGATGATGCATCCAAAGCTTTAGCAGACACTCACGACTGCTTAATAAAGGGCAGCTGGGGTGCCATATTGATTGGACGTGGGACATGTTGGTTCAGTAAATCAACAGTAAGAATTTTGGAGCTGGAATTAAGGAGGGAGGAATAAATTTACCTAAAGACTGCTTACTTAATGACTTTTTCCATAACGCTTTTCTTTCAGTTTTTATTTTTTGTAAGTACCTGTTTGCATTACATCATAATTACATTAATTCTGGAGAGCTCGTACATGGACATAACAGATCTCTACTCTTTTTCTCATCCCTTTTCTCTCCCCTCCTTCCCCCTCCCTCCATGTCTTGATCCCCTTCTCATCTGAAAAAGACCAGGGCTGGGGATTTAGCTCAGTGTTCTGCCACTTGCATCGCAAGCCCAAGGTCCCGAGTTCAATCCTAGATACCAAAAAAAAAAAAAAAAGAAAAAGATCTCCCTACTTCCTATTATCTATCCTTTATTTTGCTCTTCTATTTATATTTTGGGTTTCTCATATGAGAAATTACATAATATTTAAGCTTGTGTGTCTGATTTATTTAACTTAAATTATGGTCACAAGGTGCATCCTTTTTCTTTTTCTTTTTTTTTTTTACAAATGACTTGTTTATCTTTCTTTTTGGCAGAGTAGTATTCCATTATGTATACATACCACATCTCTTTCTTCATCCTGTTGATGAGCATATAGACTGTTTCCAAGATTTAGCTATTATGAACTGTGCTGCTATAAACATGTGTATGAAGGTAACAGTGTAATATGATGTCATTAACTCTTTCTGGAAGATACCTAGAAAAGGAGTAGCTGGGTCAAATGGAATTTCTAGTTTTAGTTTTTTGAAGACTCTCCATACTGATTTCTATAATATTTGTACTAGTTTACATTCTCACCAACAATGTAGAAGGTTTCATTTTTTTCCCCTCACAGCCTTGCTAGCAGTTTTTTGTTTTTCTTTTGCAGTGTTGGGGATTGAACCCAGGTCTCACGTGTGCTAGGCAACTGAACAGAACAGAACAGCCCTGCCATAATGGGTATTGAAAAATTATGCCACCTTTTAGTCAATGACTCATTTTCCCCCCTTATGACTTTTTCACTTAAATACATACTGAAAAAAATATGCTATGAGGATTTTTTCAAAACTAAGATTTTAAGCCAAGACTTAACACTTCACTTGGTGCTACAGATTTTAGTGAGAGAATATCATATGAACACATTTGAATTGTGTGCTATGTTTGGATGAACAGGCCATGTTCTGTTTCACATGAACAGACAATGCCAAGTGAAAGAAATGAAGAGGTAGTATCTTTATGACTCTTCCATCTATTATGCATGGATGCCATTTTCTTTTTTCAAGTACTTGCACATTTAGCCTTTACTTTGCTCAAGAGCTTTTCTGTGTCATAAAATTTTTTAGAAAAATTTATTTTTGGCCCAGGGATTTAGCTCAGTGGATTCACCGCTGCCTCACAAGCGGAAGGACCCGAGTTCGATCCCCGGTACCAAAAAAAAGAGAAAAATTTATTTATTTATTTTTGGTACCAAGGATCGAACTCAGGTCCTTGCACTTGCACAGCAAGCGGTGAAACCATTAAGCTAAATCCCTGGCCCAGAAAAATTTATTTTTAAGTGTAGCTTAAGTGCAAGATAACCACAAACCCTTAAAAGGTTGAGTAAATGGTAAAAACTGAACCAAAAAAGAAGGCAACTTTCAAAGAATGGTCCCCTTCTCCACCAATCACCCCACAATCAAATCTTCTTTTCTTTTTTTTGGCCAGTTTAATAAACCTCATTCAATTAATTTTATAGATAAATAATATTAACTTTCAGTTAGTTTATCTGAAGAGTAATATGGTATGTTACACGATCTCTATCAGTAGCAAACCTATGACATGTCCTCTCTGTCAGCATGTGAGTCAAGTGTATGAGTTGTTTTTTCTAAACTAAAACCTCAGCATTCAGGTTTAATTGGCACTTTGTGATAAATAAGTGGATTTTAGATTGCAGTTTGGGCACTCAGTTTCTAAAAGGTTCACCATCACTGATCTGTATTATATAGATTTTATTTATTTATTTGTTTTTTTGGTACTGGGGATCAAACTTGGGACCTTGCGCTTTCGAGGCAGGCGCCGGAACCACTGAGCTAAATCCCTGGCCCTGTAAATTTATTTTTAATGCTCTATATATTTATCTTTAAAAATTGTTTCCACACCTGAGGTTCAGATATTGTACTAAGCAGAATTCCAAAATGGTCCCCAGGATTTCTATTTCCTGGTATATACATCCTGTAAAATTCCCCTCCTAATTATGAATGGAACTTTTAACTATGATGGGATATAATCTTGTGATTAAGTTATCTCTTATGAGAAAAGTGGAGGGATTTTTAGAGATGTGACAAAAATCCCTAATTAATTGGCTTTAACCTATCAAAAGGGAAATTTTCTTGTATGGCCCTGATTTAATAAGCTTTTTGAATAAAGGTCTGAGATAGACAGAAGCCAGAGAGATTAAAGTGCCAGAGACACCTGTTAGCTATGAAGAAACAAACTGTCATGTTGTACAGAAAGTCATATGGCAGGTAACGCTGGGTGGCTGCTAACAGCCTCAGCCCTACAACTATAAAAATAATTGAATTTTACCAATGGAAAGAATACTTGGAAGAGGACTCTATGTCTAAAATGAGATCACAGATCTGGTTGACACCTCGATATCAGCCTGGTAAGACTCAGATAACCCATGCCTGAACTTCCAAGTCACAGGCACTATGAGATAATTTTTTTTCTGGGTGCAGTGGTGTATATCTGTAATCCAGGCTATTAGGGGATTAAGAAAGGAGGATCATGAACTCAAAACAAGCCTGGGCAACTTAAGGAGACCCTGTCTTAAAATTAAAAATACACTTGATCGGTACAAACACCCAATGATAAATGTAAGCGTATTTTATACCGAAATGTCAGGTAAAAGGGCCGAAGACCAAGACCAGACCAGGCCACAACAAGCCTTTATTAGGGGAATAGATCCGCCGGGCTGTCTCTGAACAAAAGAGAGACAAAAGCAATATGGCCGGGGCAGGGAGAGTCTTTTATAGAGACTGGGGTGGGGTTTGTAGGGGCTGAGGTGGGGTTGAGTGAGGTAGTGACTAGGGAATGGAGGAGCCGGGGATGTCACTAGGTGTTAGGAGGTGAGAGAGTATTAGGTTACTTTCTAGGCGGGAACAGGGGCATGCTGGAAAGAAGGGTTTGTTCTTTGGTGGGAGCAACCATCTTGGCATGACGTCACACAGGGGAGGGGTCAAGGCACGATAGGAAGAGGGCAGCTACTATACATAATAGCTGCTGAGGTAGTGGAGACCTGTCACTAAAATGTACCAATAAATATATATATATATTTTTAAAAAATACACTTGATCTTAGCCCAAAGGCCAAGAAGCGATTAAAAATTAAAAATAAAGGGCCGGGGATTTAGCTCAATGGTTTTTCCGCCTGCTGCACAAGCACAAGGACCTGAGTACGATCCCTGGTACCAAAAAAAATAAATAAATAAAAAGGAAAGAAAAAAAAAAAGTGGTATAGTGCTTCTGGGTTAAATTCTTAGTAGTAAAAAAAAAAAAAATCAAGTTTGTGGTATTTTGTTATGTAACAATAAGGTATGTATAAATTATTTATTGCCACACTAATGCTGTTACACAAGCAGCTCACAATTCAGTACACGAGTCACCATTATTATTTGTCATGAATCTATGAGTCACCTGGGCAATTCTGTTGATCTGGGCTAAACTGTGTTACTCTCACCTGGACTTGGACTTCTTCCTGAATTCCTAAATGGCTGCTGGGTTGGCTAGAGGTTGGCTAGTTGAGAATGTTCTAACCTAGCTGGGCATGGTGGTGCCAATCTGAACTAAGGAGGGAGACCGTGTTTCAAAAGAAAAAGAATATTCTCACATTGTATGACTAGGCTGCACTCCTGATCTCATCTCCATGAAGACTAGCCTGTGTTTGCCCTCATGGAAGTGACAAAGGTTTAACAAGAGAGGACAAGAAAACATTTGGACACTTTTTCTTTCTTTCTTTTTCTTTCTGTCTTTCTTTCCTTTTTTTCAATACTGGGGGTTGAATTTAGGGCCTTTTTTTTTTTTTAATTTTTGAGACAGGGTCTTACTAAATTGCCCAGGCTGGGCTCAAACTTGTGATCCTTCTACCTCAGGCTCCTAGAGTTGGGCAATTTTCCAAGACACCTTTTATCAAATGTCCTATTGTTCCATTGGTTGAAACAAGTCACATGAGAAGAGAAATAAATACAGATGCACACTGGTCTCCCTTGGTCCCATATTGAACTCCAGTTGGACAAGACCCAATCACCAGATTGAGGTAAATTGGAGCCCATGGTCTTCAGCCTGAGTGATACGGAAAAGTTTTAGATAACTTAATAGATTGAATATTAAGGTAGTTGTAGAAGCAAAACAAGTAATGTGTTCTTTTAAGATTTGCTTTTCCCGTAACTCCTTGTTTAAGGTGAAGATTATCTGACTCTAACCCCTAACTTCATTAGCCTAACAAAGTTACCATGGGGGGGGGTGTGAATTTACAATGTATATGGCCTGTCTTGTGTCTGTGATTTTTAAATAGGAACTGGAATTGTATTTACATATCAAAGACCACTAGGGATGAGATAATGGCTAAAAAGGATATAAAAAGGGAAATGCTGAACAAAGGGGGTGCGGATACTGACCAGACTGGTTTCTGGACTTCCCGCCTGCTCAGGAGAAGAAATTTTATTATTTTATCCGAATTCTGTGTCTCTGTGTATTTCTTTCTGAGATTTCTGCAACCTGAGGCTGTTGGCTCCTGGGGGTAGGGAGGAGAGCCTTGATCCAAAGGAACAGAGTGGTTGAAGAAGCTGTTGATTGGTGCTGGAGCTTTGAAACTATAGATAATTGTTTAAAGGAGAAATGGATGCGCACAGATAGTGTGGTTAGCAGAGACCACCAAAGAAAACCTTTGAAAGTTTTGGTTTTATGACTTTTTCTTGTGTTGAACAGGTGGCTGCAGGATGTGGGATGGACACTCAGGGTTCATGCAAGTGGAGTGGAACCAAAGAGAGTTGTTTTTAGAGAAGAGTCTGTAAAGCATGGGTGCCACCCAACTTTTTTGTGACAGGGTCTTACTAAATTGTCCAGGCTGGCCTCAAACTTGTGTTCCTCCTTTCTCGATCTCAGAGTAGCCAGAATTACAAGTGCGTGCCACCACGCTTGACTTCTGTTGTAACTGGGTGTTTTTTTTTGGTACCGGGGATCAAACTCGGGTCCTTGCGCTTGCGCAGCAGGTGGCGAAACCACTGAGCTAAATCCCCGGCCCTCTGTTGTAACTGCTGATGATCATGATACAGTTGATTAAACTGTTGTTCAGAAATAACTTTTTTTTTTTTCTGGTACTGGGGATATAATCCAGGGCTTTCCCAGTGAGCTATATTCCCAGACCTTTTAAATTTTTGAGACAGGGTCTTGCTAAATCGCTAAATTTCTTAGGCTAGGCACCATCTTGTGATCCTTCTGCCTCACTTCCCAGAGAGGTGGGATCACAGGTATGCATCTTTCACCCCCCAGCTCAGAAATAACACATTTTAATGGGGATAACTATGGAAAAGGCCCTTTCTAAACAAGAGACAAAGTATGCTGGATCAACCAAAGGTTGTGGAGGTGGATCTGGCAACCTTATGGGTTGCAGAGAAAACTGTGGAGTTGGTGGAAGTAATTTTAGCCAGAGTAAAAACTTTGGGTGAAGAGGAGCCTGTGGTGGTGGAGGTGGTGGGAGCACAGGTAGTTGTGGAGGTTATAGCAGATGTAATGGATCTGGAGGTGATAGTGGTAACTATCGCCACAGTCTTGGTCATAGCAGCAGAGGAGGCTATGGTGGCCTTGGATCAGGACATGGAAGCTAAGGTGGTAGAGATGGTGGTGGTGGAGGATATGATGCTTAAAATGAAAGAGAAAATTTGGCAATGGTAACTATGGAGGTGGTGGGAACCATGATTTTGGAAATTGTAGTGGACAATAGCAATCAAATAATGGGCCCATGAAGAGGAATAGTTTTGGTGCAAGATACTCTGGTAGTCACTATAGTGGTGATTATGGAACAGGTGGTGGAAATAGTGAATGTGGTAGCAGAGGTTTTGTGTTTTCTTTTTTGTTTTTTGAGACAGGGACTCACTGTGTAGTTCAGGCTGGACTTGAACTCACTATATAGCCCAGGCTGGCCTTGAGCTCACAGCAAGCCTCCTTCCACAGCCTCCCAAGCGCTGAGATGCACCACCAGGCCAGGCTCAGCAGTGGGTTTTAAAAATAGCAGAAAAGAACTACAATTCTTTGCAAGTAGGAGAAAGAAGGAATCATCAGGAAAGCTGCAGGTTACTTTGAAATAATTGTTTCAAGATCCATACAAAGACTTGTGCAAAATGCTCACACCCATTTTATTCAGCTAGCAACTGGAAACAACCCAAATATCTACCAGTGAGAGAAAAAAATAATCAAATTGTGGCATATTCACAAAATGAAATATTTAATAATAAAAGAATGAGTTACTGATCTACTCTACAATGTGGGTGAATATTAAAAATTTTAGGTGAAGGGCTTGAGGATGCAGCAGTTTGATCCCCAGTACTGCAGAAAACAAAACAAAACAAAAACAATATGTTGAGCCAAAGAATTCAGACATAACAGTATGTTTTTTATGATTCAATTTATATGAAGTTAAGGAACAGTTATGTGTAATCTATGCTATGAGAAATTAGAAGACAGTTCTAGAGTGCATGGGGATGGAGTGGAAGAGAACAGGAGGGTACTCTATTCATGGAAATTTTTTTTTCTTAGTTGGTCTTGGTTACGTAGGTACATAAATTTATCAAAATTCTTTAAATTATACTCTTTAGAATTATGCATTTCATTCTTTCTAAATTTTACTTAGACACACACTGGTGTAGAAAGAACATAATAAGCATTGGTAGTAAAAGCTTTCAATTTAATATCATGTTTAATTTTTAGCTGTGTAAAATTCCTTTAGTCTTCATAGGCTTTAAATTTTTCATCTCTCAGCCAGTGTGGTAGGACATGCCTGCTGGCACTTGGGAGTCTGAGGCAGGAGGATTGCCACAAGTTCGAGCCAGCCTGGGCTACATAGTGAGATCTTGACTCAAAAAAAATTTTTTTTTCATGTCTCAAATGGGAAAGTCATTCATCTTTCTGTATTTTCATTATTGTGGTAAAATATACTTATGTATATAAACAATAGAATTTTCGGGCCGGGGATTTAGCTCAGTGGTTCCACCGCCTGCCTCGCAAGCACAAGGTTCTGAGTTGATCCCCGGTACCAAAAACAAAAAAAACAAACAATAGAATTTTCCATTGTACCACACTTAAGTATCCAGTTCTGTGACACTAAATACATGTTTGTTTGTTTGTTTTTTTGGTACCGGGGATCGAGGTTGGGTCCTTGCGCTTGCGCAGCAGGCGTTGAAACCACTGAGCTAAATCCCCAGCCCAACATGTTTTTCTTGTGCAACCATCACTACTATCTAACTCCAGAGTATTTTTATTTCTCCAATGGAAACATTGTACCCATTAACAGACTAAATCCCTATTTACCCAGCCCTAGCAAACACCATTCTATTCCCTATCTGCATGAAATCGACCAATTTAGGAACTTCACAAAGGTGGAATCATAAAATATTTCTTCTTTTGTGGTTAGCTTATTTCATTTAGCACAATATTTTCAAGGTTCATCCATGTGGTAATGTGTCAAAATTTCCTGCCTATTTAATGGATGATAATACTGTATTGTATTGTGGTTCCGTCGCCAGTGTCTCAAGAGCAAGGACCCAAGTTCGATCCCCGGTACCAAAAAAAAAAAAAGTAGGAAAAATTTGTTGAGAGAAAGAAAGCTTCTGTCTAAGAGAGACAGAAGAGGGACCAGAAAGTGGGTTGCCCACCCACCCCACTTTTCAAAGATGTTTTATACAGCAAAGCCATGTGGTGAGGCGGGTACACAGTGGGACAAAACTGTAAGATCCAATGCAAATTTTTTTTTTGGGGGGGTATCAGAGATTGAACTCGGGACCTTGGGCTTGTGAGGCAGGCGATGGAACCACTAAGCTAAAACCACAGCCCCAGACTCAGTGTAAATTTACAAGGTGGACATAAGGTGGGACAAAACCACAACCAACCAATGAGATTACAAGTACAGTCACCCAGGTAATATTGATTAAATGGGGATGGGGATCCAATGGGGAAACAAGTCATGTAGTAAGAGTACAAGGAACCTGGGGCTGAGGATTTAGCTCAGTGGTTCTGCCACCTGCCTTGCAAGCTCAAGGACTCGAGTTCGATCCCCGGTACCAAAAAAAAAAAAAGAATACAAGGAACTGAGCAAGGATTTTCAGTGGAAAGGGGTGAGTCAGGGATCTTTCTTGGAAGATCTTTGTCCCTAACCCAGGTGATTGATACCTATTTAGAATATCGATCACTGCTATTCGTCCAACGACGCGGGTGTGGTAGTTTCCTTTTACAATGGTGGCCTTCAGTGAATGTGTCTTCCCTGTCCTCATGTTGGCTCCTTGATTTACCTCCATGTTGGCTCCTCGTGGGCTGGCCCTGACTAACTGCCTACAAAATATCTAATTAAGGGCGGAGGATTTAGCTCAGTGGTTCTGGTGCCTGCCTTGCAAGCGCAAGGACCCAAGTTCAATGCCCAGTACCAAAAATAAAAAGAGAGAGAGAGAGATCTAATTAACTTACCTATCTGCAATATTCCCCCCTCAGAAGAAGTACCCCTAACTGCTGTGAGGGAGCAAAGGGTGAAGACTGCTCTGGCTACTTCCAGATGAAGAGGGTCAAAGGTGTGTTCAGCAGTTAGAGTTACTCTGCAGGGGGTCTATCTAAAGGCCTTTGATAGGCACCAGGTCATCTTGGTAGCCATATAGCTTTGAGTTGGAGGGGGCAAAGCGAAAGAAACAGTTAAAAAAAGTAAAAATACATGGGCCAAATTATAAAGTCAGTAGGATTGCTATGAATATAGCCAACAAGCATTTCCACCGGGAGGAACTAGTAATAGCCTCCCACAAAGTGGAAAAGGAGAAAGTCCAGGATCTTAAGAATCCAACATAGAAGTAGTTTAGCAATTATGAGCTGTTTACAAGATTTATCTGGTGGATCCCGGTAAAATAAGTCTAGCACATTTGTTTTTGGTTCCATTTGTATGACCATTTGGAGTTTGGCAGCCTCAAAGATGTAGCAACCTGTAGGAAACGTTCCTTCATGTCCTGGATTCTTTGTTGACCTTAAGGGGCTAGGGCCAAAATATTGGCTGTCCTCTTAGCCCAGTTACCTTTCTAGTTTTGGTCTCCAAACTTTAGTTGTGGAACACCCAGAAGAGAAAATCAGTGATATTAGTAGTGCAGTAGGAGCAATGAGCTTAACTGTTATAATTTTGTCTGGTGCTCGCTTTGGCAGCACTTATACTAAATAATTTTGTTTGGACATTAAGCACTTTGAAGTATAAAGCACAGTTACACAACAAATGTCCAGAGCCTATGAGGCAAAAGTCACAATCTATGAAGCAAAAAGACAAGTTAGAACCTATGAAAAAAATATCTTACCTCTGACCAGTAATCTCGGTGGAAGACCTCCAAAATGATATGGAGGAAGAGATGTAACTCCCAAAACTACTAGATATCTGAAACACAAGTTCGTGTTCTCTAAAATTGAAGTATGAATTCTAGGAACAATGGAGGTTAGGAGTAGGAAAAATTTATTGAGAGAAAGAAAGCTTCTAAGAGAGACAAAAGGGGAACCGGAAAGTGGGTTGCCTCACATCATGTTTTGTTTATCCATTTGTCCATCAGAGATATCTGGGTTGCTTCTATTTTTTGACTGTATGAATAATGCTGCTGTGAATATGGGTGTACAAATATCTGTTCAAGTTCCTGTTTTCAATTTTTTTGGTGTGTGTACCTAGAAGTGGATATGTGGCATCATATGACAATTTAATATAAATTATACTCTTTTTTTGTTGAGAAAAATTATAGCATTTTCCATGGTGGCTGCACCACTTTACATTCCTACCAGTAATACACAGTGTTTCCAATTTTTTTTACATCTTTTCAACACTTGTTATTTTCTAATTTTCTATATTTCTGTTTGTTTGTTTTTTGTGCTACTTGGCTTTAACCCAAGGCCTCACATATGCTAGTCAAGCACTGCAACACTGAACTATATCCTCAGCCCTTGTTTTTTGTTTTTCACTTTTATTATTTGTTTATTTATTTATCTTATTTACTTATTTTTGCAGGTTTTTTGTTTTTTTGCAATCTTTTGACCATTACTAATATATTGTCTCCCATTCTGTAATCTACCTTTTCACTCTGTTAGTAGATGCACACACTCACCCTTGGCTTATTGATAGTGTTCTTCCATGTACAAAAGTTTCATTTTTATTTTTTGTGGTACTGGGGTTTAAGTCTAGCAGTGCTCTACCACTGAGCCACATTCCCAGCCCGTCTTTTAAAATTTTTTTATTTTGAGATAGAAACTCCTGAAATTCCTACGTGGAATTGAACTTTCTGCCTCAGCCTCCCCCAGTGCTGGGATTTCAAGCATGCACAACTCCCTGGCTACATAAAAGACTTAATTTTTATAAAGTTCAATTTGTCCATTTTTTTCTTTTGTTACCTGTGCTTTTGGTGTCATATCCATGAAAGTATATATCCATTGCCAAATCCAATGTTGTGAAGCTTTTGCTTTTATTTTTATTCTGAGAATTGCATAGTTTTAGCTCTTATGTTTCATCCATTTTGAGTTATTTTTTGTATATGGTATAAGTAAGGGTTCAAATTTAGGTTTCTGTTTCTGAATATCTAGTTTTCCCAGTAGTATTTGTCGAAAAGACTGTTCTTTTCCTGTTGATGGTCTTTGTCAAAACCATTCAACCATATATGTAATAAAGACTTTTTTCCTATATTCTCTATTCTTTTCATTCAGTACCTTCTTGCCAGGACCTCACTTTTTTGATTACCATGATTTTATAGTAATTTTTTTTTTAGACAAGGTTTCACTTTGTAGTCTGGGCCAGCCTTGAATTGATTATGTAGTCCAAGCTGTCCTTGAACTTGTGGCAATCCTTCTGCCTCGGCCTCTCTAGTGCGGGATTACAGGAGTGAGTCACCACACCCAGCAATTTTATAGTAAATTTCAAAATCAGGAAATGTGAAAGATTCAACTTTGTTTTTCTACTTCAGGGTTGTTTGGGGCTCCCTTGACATTCCATATGAAATTTAGTGTCTGTCAGGGCTGGTAGACTGAAGGGAAGCCAGTCAGGTGAGGTTCCCAAAGAAAAGAACATGCACGGAGCAGAGATTATAAAAAAACAGGAACCAGGCATTAAATTTCCAGCATCAGGGCAGAATCAGAGCATGAGAGTTGGAGTTGCAGCTCTGCTCAAAAGCTAGGTGTTTTTATCAGCTTTTCTTTCTTTCTTTTTTTTTTTTTTGGTACCGGGGATTGAACTCTGGTCCTTAGCTTGCGAGGCAGGCCATGGAACCACTGAGCTAAATCCCCAGCCCTTTATCAGCTTTTCTGAGACACAGTAAGACAAAACAGCTGCAGGACCTTGCATAGCTATGTGGTACATGGCATAGATATCCATGCTGATTCATTATCATAACGAACTCTGTCATGCACCTGCGCTAAATGACAAAGTTGTGCCCTTGGGTACCCTCAAGCATCCTCAGACGCCAGGACTTTGACACATCTGCCAGTGTCCCCCTACGGTGTCACCTTTTATATTTCTGCAAAAATATTGAGATTTTGATAGCGATTGCATTGAGTTAGTATATATCTTTGGGTAGTATTGTCATCTTAACAAAATTAAATATTCTAATCTGTAAACGAAAGACGTCTTCCGTTTTGTTGTATACAAGCCTTTTACCTTCTTGGTTAAGTTTATTCCTTCTCTTTATTCTGTTTGTGTGTGTGTGGGTGTGTGTGAGGGGGTACTGGGGATTGAGCCCAGGGTCTCATGTATGTTAGACAAGTACTCTACTAGTTAGCTATAGTCAGTCCCAGCCCTACTTTTAAATTTTATTTTAAGACAGGGTCTTGCTAAGTTTCCTAGACATCCATAAACTTTGATTCTCCTCACTTAGTCTTCCAACTAGCTGGGAACCACCATGCCTGGCTCTAAGTATTTATTCTTTTTTTTTTTTTTTTTTTTTTTTGACAGGGTCTCGCTTATGTAGTTCAGGCTGCCTTGAACTCACTATGTAGTCCAGGCTGGCCTTGAACTCATGGTGATCCTCCTGCCTTAGCCTCCTGAGTGCTGGGATTACAGGCATGTGCCACCATGCCCGGCTAGTATTTATTGATATTATTATAAATGTTTGAAACACTTTCTTTTTTGGATTGTTCATTGTCAGTGTATAAGAACACAGCCAATATTTTGGTATTGATTTTGTATCTTGCAACTTTGCTAAGATGATTTAGTAATTTGAATAGCTTTCATTTTTGTGTGTGAGACCTTTAGGGTTTTCAATATACAAGATCATGTCCTCTGGAGACAGATCATTTTACTTCTTCCTTTCCGATTTGGATGTCTTTTATTTATTTTTCTTGCTTAAGTGCTCTGGTTAGAAATCACATTTCTATGATATATGTAAATAGTGAAAGCAGGCATTCTTTTTTTGCAGTACTGAGGATTGAACTCAGGACCTTGCTCTTAGGAGGCAGGCCAGGTGCCACTAAGCTACATCCTCAGCCCTAAAGCAGGCATTCTTGTCTTGTTTCTGATTTTAAAGGAAAGATCTAAGGGTGTAGCTCAGTGGTGGAGTGCTTGACTACCTTGTGCATGGCTCTCAATTTGATCCCCTGCACTGCTGAAGAAAGAAAAAAAGAAAAGAAAAAAGAAAGAAAGAGCAGGGTGTGGTGTCATACACCTGAAATCCTAGCATTTGGGAGACTGATGCAGGAAGATCGCCATGAGTTTGAGTTCAGCCTGGGCTACATAGTGAGTTCAAGACCAGCCTGAACAACATAGCAAGACCCTTTCTTTATCAAAAAGAAAGAGAGGAGGGGGATTTAGCTCAGTGGTGCTGCTGCCTGCCTCGGAAGTGTAAGGTCCTGAGTTTGAACTCTGGTGCCAGAAAAGAAAGAAATCTAGTGAGTACAATGTTGGCCATGGGTTTCCATATATGCCCCCCCCCCCCCCCCGTACTAGGGATTGAATAATTCTGGACCTTGCGCTTTCAAGGCAGGCGGTGGCACCACTGAGCTAAATTCCCGGCCCAAAGGTTTTTGATTATTGATTCAATTTCCTTATTATATTTTGGTTCAGATTTTCTACTTGCTTGTGGTTTAGATGTGTAGGTTGTGTGTTTCTGGGAACATGACCACTTTATCTAGGAGAGAAAAAATACATGGTCACATAATGGAATATATAAAGCCATCAAAAATGATTACATTAATCTTTATCACTTTTCTTTTTTTCTTTCTTTCCTTTTCTTTTTTTAGTACTGGAAATTTAACTGAGTGCCTAGCCCAGCACTTTTTACAATTTTGACACAAGAACTTGCTAAGTTCCTAAACTGTCTGAGTTGGGCTCAAACTTTTTTTATTTTGGTACTGGGGATCGAACTCAGGATAGGCGTGGCACCACTCAGCTAAATCCCTGACCCAGGACTCAAACTTTTGATCCTTCTGCCTCAGCCTCGAAGTGCTGAGATTACAGGCATGCACCATTATGCCTGGTATGGTAATATGTTTGTGCTACCTTAAGTGGAAAAAAAGAGAAAGATAAATATGAAAGACATAAACCTTCCTCCCCAATTTGCCAATTGGCCAATTACTTTGGCCAATGGAACATGTTGACTTTTAGTTTTCTTTCCATTTCGCTTGTCTGTTTTAAATTTTCTTTGAGGAATGTTTTATTGTATTTGTAAAAAAAAAAATCTATGAAGTTATTGGTAATTAGAAAATAAAATGCTTGGGCCCAGGATTTAGCTCAGTGGCACGGTGCCTGCCTCTCAAGCACAAGGTCCTGAGTTCAATCCCAGGCACAGCAAAAAAAAAAAAGAAAAAAGCTTGACACACAGTAAGTGATCAAAAATGTTAGTGCCCATTCATTCCTTTGGAAAAGTAATTCTTGGCTATTCATTAGCGGTACTAGGATTCTCCAGAGAAACAAAACCAATAAAGAAAGCTTTATATTAATATATGTGCTGCCGAAGCAAGCACAGGAGAGCTTTATATTAAGAAATAGGTTCCCAGGACTGCAGAAACTGGCAAGTCCAGATCTTCTGTGTGAGTTGGCCCAAGGAAAAGCCAATGTTGTAGTTTAAGTTTGGGGCCTTCTGTTGGTAGAAAGCCTTCTTGCTTGGAGTTAAGGGGCTAGAAACACAGTGTTTGGTTTCTTAAGGTCTTCAATTGATTGAATGAGGCCCACCTATTTTATGGAATCTGCTTTACTCAAAATCCATTAATTTAAATGTTAATTTCATCCCCCAAACACCATCCCCAAGATATACAGAATAATGTTCGACCAAATATCCGGCACTGTGGCCTAGAAAGTTGGGCGATATGGGTCCAAAGTTTGACACATAAAATTAACCATCATATATTACCTCTTGAAGGCTTGGCTGAGGGGATCTGGTGAGATGTAGGGGTTAAAAAAAAAAGAAAAAAGAAAAAGAATAAAGAAAACTGGACATGGTGACACACACTTGTAGTGCCAGCACTAGTGCTAGGGAGGCTAAAGGAGGGTATCAGCCTAGACTACACAGTGGAACCCTGTCTTGAAAGAAAGAAAAAAGAGAAGAAAAAGACTGAGTTTTCTGGCCAGTTGAGTGTTTCCAGGAGACATGGACTTACCATGGAAGGCAGCATGTTCATAGACTCTTTAAATCTGCTTTAATTAAAGTTTTTACAGTGCATAACACTTGGCTGTTTGCCTCACACTAAGAAGTACTCTTTCTAGGATTTGGTCATGATGCAGAAGAGTACAGTGATTGCAGCTAAAGAGGACAGACTTCCTGTGCCCAGGAGAAAAGAAATGCTCTCTTCCATGTTATTTCTTATTTTTATGCCAGGAGTCAGCGCCTGCTTTGTTCCTAGGCTGCCTTTGCTGTTCCTGTGAGGCAAAAAAGGGGTGCGAACTGTGTTGGACTGGGCAGGCCATCGTTTGTTTATTTTTATTTTTTATTTGTATTCATTTATTTTTATTTTATTATTTATTTATTTATTTTTAAATATTCTTTTTTTTTTTGAGACATGGTCTCACTCTGTAATTCAGGCTGGCCTTGAACTCATGGAGATCCTCCTGCCTCAGCCTCCTGAGGGCTGAGATTACAGACATGTGCCTTCATGCCTGGCCAGGCCATCAGTTTTAAATGATTTTTTCTCCCAGTGTTTATCTACCCACCTTTTCTTCCTGTGGTTTGTTATGCTACTTTACAGTGCAGTTAGGTGATATTAATTTGAAGGTGATGAAAAAGTTGCAAACTAGTGATTTTGCAGTTGCTTCTTTTTTGTTTTGTTTTGTTTTTGTTTTTGGTACCAGGGATCTAACTTGGGTCCTTGTGCTTGTGCAGCAGGCAACCACACCACTGAGCTCAATCCCCGGCCCTGCAGTTGCTTCTTGTTGGCTTTTGTGGAATGTTTAGAATTATTTGACTTAATTGGTAGTACTCAAAAATAGAGAAATTTGGGGATGGGGTATAGCTCAATCGTAGAGCCCTTGCCTACAATGAGTGAGGCCCTGGGTTTGATCTCTTTGTCCACCAAAAAAAAGGGAACTTTCGGGGCCAGGGATTTAGCTCAGCGGTTTCACTGCCTGCTGCACAAGCGCAAGGACCCAAGTTTGATCCCTGGTACCAAAAAAGAAAAAGGGAACTTTTGTGGCCTATATATACAATGGAATATTGTTCAGCCATAATAAAGAATGAAATACTGATATGTTACAATGTTGCAGAACCTTGAAAACAGCGTGCTAAGTAAAGGAAGTTATTCACAAAACCACATTATCGCTTAATTCCACTCACAGGAAATGTCTAGAATAGGAAACCTATAGAAACAACATAGCTTAGAGGTTGTTTAAGGCTGGAAGATGGAGAAGCTAGGAGAGATATAACTAAATTATATCTTTTAAAATTTAAAAAAAAATTATTGTTGGAGATGAGATCTCACTATCCTGCCCAGGCTGGCCCTGAACTTTTATACTCAAGTGATCCTTCTGTTCTCGCTCCCAAAAACTTCTGGCTGCAGATGGCTGCCATTGTGTCCAGCTGAAAGTAGGATCTCAAAAAGATATTTGCACACCCATGTTCGTAGCAGCATTATTCACAATAGCCAAAAGGTAAGGCAACCCAACTGTCTAATGACGAAGGAATTGATAAAATGTGGTGTATACATACCATGGAATATTACTGTTATGGCTTGTGTCTTGATGTCCACCCAAAGCCTTATGCAGTCATAGGTGGATCTTCTTCTGGAATTGATTCATGATGCAATGCTAGGCTCAAGGGCACTAGGATTGAGGGTGTGAGTGCTACTCTCACTAAGTAATCTGCATAAGAAAAAAGAGACAGAAAGTCGCTGTTGAGGGGCCCTCCCTTGCTCTCTTGTTGCTTTTGCTGTTTTCTGCCACCATGAACTGTTGACCCTCTGCCATATGCCACTCTGCCTTGGAGCGAGCCAACTAGTTACTGAAACCTCTATGAACTGTAAGCTAAATAAACCTTTCCTCCTTTCATTTTGGGTGTCGGGTATTTTGTCTCAACAACCAAAAAAGTAACTAAAACAATTACATACCCTTATAAAGGAAGGGAATTCTGACGCATGCTACAACTAGATAAACCTTGAGGACATTATGTTAATTATGCATTTAAGAGGCATCTAGAGTAGTAAAATTCATAGAAACAGTCAAATAGTGGTTGCCAGGGGTGGGGAGAGGAGGAAAAAAGGGTAGTTATGGTTTAGTGAATATAGAGCAGTGATGGAGAACCTTATAGTGCTTTCAGTGATACAAACAGCCCACTGCTGCCGGCATGCCATTGGTATAAAGGTTCAGTTTTGGTAGATAAAAACGTTCTGGAGATTGGATGCCCAACAAAGTGGATATTTGTAAGGCCATTGAACTGTACAATTAAAAGAGGTTAAGATGTTAAATTTTATGTATATTTTCCCACAGTTAAAAACTTCAGAGAAATTGAGAAATTTCAAATGAAACTGGATGTGTTGGAACATGCCTATAATCCTAGCTACTCCAGAGGCTGAGGCAGGAGGATCACTTGAGCTGAGGAGGTCAGGGCCAGCCTGGGCTACCTAGTGACACCCCCTTTCAAAGCAAAACAAACCAAAAGAATTCCTGTAACAAGTAAACTTCAGTTTCTGCAGTACCAATTTGAAGATCTAGCCTTGGTAGACCTGCCCTTCAAGCAAGAATCTCCTTGTGTGAGCATGGCTGAATGTTTTACATTGTGCATGGTTTGTTCTGCTTATTTAGGTTCCCTATTAACTCCAGTAATCATTTACATTTTTGCCTATGTACTATTTTACTTTTTTTTTTCCACACCCTCACTGTATCCCAATGTGACTGACTTGAAGCCAGTCAGCCTAAGTATCTGTCAGGTTCCTCTTGTTAGCTATGTGGCCCTATGCTGGTTTAACCTCTGTGAGTCTGCTTCTCCAAAATAATGTGGAAAAAATGTTCTTCACCTAACAGGCAAGATGAATGTATGTGGAAGTACCTTGTAGGTGATAAACAGTAGTTCATAGAAAAAGATAACACTTGTTCCAATCTTATTGTTTAATGTATGCTGATTTTTCTTTATTATTTCATTATTATTTTTTTCACTTATTTCAGCACTGCTTATTTTAATCAGGATTTTGAGGGAGCTCATTTTAAATATTAGTTAATTTAAAAAAAAGTAATACAGCCAGACATGGTGGCACATGCCTGTAATCTCAGCACTCAGGAGGCTGAGGCCGGAGGATCACTGTGAGTTTGAGGCCAGCCTGAACTATACATATGGAGAAATAAAAAAAAAATCTTTTAAAGGTAATAAAAGGCTGGGGGTGTTGTGCCATGGCAGAGTGTTTCCCAGCATGTGTGAAGCCCTGGGTTCCATTCCCAGCACCACAAAAAAGAAAAATTAATTAATTAATTAAAAATAGTACATTTGCATAGTTCATAAATTTAAAATGTAGAAAATGAAGATTATTCCTCCCCGATTTTCTTTCATCTAGCCCAAATCTATAACTACTGTTCATTTAAAAAATCCATATGCAAGCATTCATATTCTTTTTTTTTAGGGAGGGTATTTTTGGGGGGAGAGAGGGTATTTTTAAATATAAAACTTTAAAAAACTTTACCTTTGAAAAAGAATTTGTGTACTATTGAAAGCAATGTTGTTGTTATTGTCAAGTGTTTTAGGAAATAAAAACATCTTATGATTGTTCAGCTGGCCCACAACACTTGCCAGGCTGTTCTGACATTCCAAAATATCTAACTCATCAGCATTAAATGTGCTCATCTTTAAATTATCCTTGTTTGCACTGAATTTTATCTCATTCAGTAGGTCATGAAAAAAAAGGTTCATAGAAGAAGTACAACGATATTTACCTTCTCTAGCAGATAGAAACCAATACTTAGGTCAACCCTAAAGAATGAAGTTTCCAGGGATTAAAGTTGGCTAAAGTTGGCTTGACCCCAAGATACATGATGTCCTCTTTTCAACCCACTCTCGTCATCTACTTCCTGGTTTTTTTCTGAACTGTTGCAGATTCATCTACAATTTATGTTATCTTGGAAGTAGAAGTCTTTGTAGCCATGTCATTTCTTGGAAATTTCCAATATAATTGTATTTGGAGATGCTTTACTATTTTTAATGTGCCTCATTGATTCCTGTCTTTGTTTTTCTTGAGCCAACTCCTTCTAACTCCTACTTTATTTCTCTGATCTTTTATTTTAACAATAAAACTTTTGAAAGAATTGTCCACATTCACTGTCTCTATTGCTTTATCTTCTATTCTCTCTTTGGGACATTTCAATGTGTTTCTACCCATACTAATCCACTGAAATGGTTCTGTTCTATATCACCAGAGACTTTCTAATTCTCTGGTCAACTCCTGGGCCTCATCTTACTTGTCCTATCAGTGACTCTGACAAATTGGTAATTGATCCTATTTCGTGAAATACATTTACTTGGCTTTCAGACCACATACACTTCTGGTTTTTCTGCTACTTTACTGATCCTCTTACTCTAACTGAGTTATAAATTTGAAGTTGCTCAGGGCTCAGTTCATATTATACTCTGTCCTATTGAGTCTTTTTGGTTTTTTTGGTACCAGGGATCAAATTCAGGACCTTGTGTTTGCCAGGCAGGCACAGTGCCACTGAACAACATCCCTGGCCCTGACTCCCCTATTTCTATCGCTAGTGCTTTTGTCTCTTTTGAACTTCAGACTCAAATGTTCGTTCCACTTGGGTATCTAAGAGTCATTTTAAATTTAACATGTCCAAGACATTACCTTACTCTTACTTCCTCCTCTGCTCACTCCTTCAAATTTATTCTTTTACATTTCAAATAATGGCCAATACCATTAACCTAATTGTTAAGGCTAAGAATCAGTTATCTTTAAATCGTCTTCTTTTCTATCCCAGTATCCAATTTATTAGGAGCAAAACTACTTGTTAAACTTCAGTGGCGGCTGATTTTTTTTTTTTTTTGGTACTGGGGATCGAACTCTGGACCTTGCGCTTTTCAAGGCAGGCAGCAGAGCCACTGAGCTAAATTTTCGGCCCTAAAACATATATCTTGAATTCAACTATTTCCATTATTTCCACTGCCAATGCCTTGGCCCAGACTAAGCCATTGCCATTTCTCATCTTAACTGCCACAAAGCCTCTTATGTCCGCCCTTGTTCCCTTATGGCTCATTCTGCACATGGTCTCCAGAGGATTCACATAATATTTTTTTTTTCAGTCTCTAATGGCTTTCCATCAGATACAATACAAAATTAAAAACCCTTACCATGGCCTACAGGTCTTTCATAATTCGTCTTTGCTTACTTCTGTAACTTCATCCTCTGCCCCTCTCTTATTGGCTTCTGATAACATTGGCACATCTAGCTGTTCTTGAGGACTTCAAATGTTTCTGCACAGAGTTTTTATCCTTGGTGATCCCTTTGCTCCAGAATTTGCACAGCTGGATTTTAGTCATTAAGTTTCAGCTCCAGTGTCATCTCCTCAGAAAAATATTCTCTAAAGTAGCTTCACTGCAGTTACTTTTCATCCTATCACCCCGTTTTATTTTCTTAACATTCTCTGAATTTATCTAATATATCTGATTTGCTTTAAAACATATTCCTGTCTAATGATTAAAATAGTAATAATGTCTTTTGGAAAGAAACAAGTCTTTGCTGTAATTGTGTTCTACCTCAGTGTGTATCCCTAAAATGGTGTCTGTATGTATGAAGCATTATGGTTGAGGAAGCCAGAGACCTTGATGCATTTGGTGTCCCTATTATATTTCTTCTCAGGATGCTCAGCAACCTGGTGTTCACATCTTGTAGCTTGGGCTCCCTTAGCTTGCTCTGACCCTGGAGGCAAACCACAGCTCTTCCTGAGGTTTGCCTGTTGCTCCTTTTTGTTTTCAGACCAGAGCAATCTACAGAGCCACTTCCTCCATATTTGCCAGCCAATATTGTTTTGTTTTGTTTTTTTGGTACTGGGGATCGAACTCTGGTCCTTGCGATTGCGGCAGGCGGTGGAACCACTGAGCTAAATTCCCAGCCCTCCAGCACATTCTTAATATTGGTATAAAGTCTGATATACAAGAGAGCCCCAGGATGAGGGTCAAGATCCCTGTTCTGATGCTGTTATTAATCCTTTGTGTGATCTCAAGTAAATTACATCTCCCCTTGGTGTGTGGATCTCTATATAAAATGTAGAATTGAGGACAGGGTTGTAGCTTAGTCGTAGATTACTTGCTTGCTATGCATGAGACCGTGGATTTGATCCCCAGCATCATGCCCCCCCCCAAAGTGGAATTGTACTAAATCAATGGCTTTAAACTGTGTTCTGAGAACCCCAACATTTTTTTTTTTTGTATTAAATTCATTTCTCATTGGGAATTGTACCTTTACATAATGCATCTTGGTTCTACCCCAACATTTCTGGGGCAGAGAGAGGGCGAAACAGGTTGGGTGAACAGGCTGATGGGCTCCCTACTTCTAATTCAAATTTAGCAGTTCTCCTTTAATCCTCTAGATTTCATCAGAAGGGAGTATTCCATTGCGAATAAAAGAGGTGGTAACCATTAGACCTTTTATGTACCTACATTTCCTGGAACTTATCTTTTCTTGGCCTCTCTTATTTCCTTCTTGCCCTGGGCGTGGAACTAAAGGATCTAAAATATTTTTTTAAAATCCTGCCCAAAGTGAATATATTTGTCTTTCTCTCATTTCTTCTACCTAGCAGACAAATTAAATATAAACAGGCCTAAACAAGGACCAGCATGGAAACTTAAAAGTAATTTTGGTGTTCAGCAGGATGGCTTGGATTAGCAAACATTTTTTTTTGGTATCAGGGATCAAACTCAGGACTTTGTGCTTGAGAGGCAGGTGCTGGAACCAGAGCTAAATCCCCGGCATCGATTAGCAAACTTTTGGGGTTCAAAACAGCTACGAAGTGATACACACAGAAAAGTCACAAAAAGAAGTTGCATAATACTATTTCGTGAATTTACAAGTTGCTCATTCCCATTAGAATGTCAAATATGGGGAACGAATGGCTCCAGGAGGCAACTTCTTTGTATTTCTTACTATAAGTCTCCCCATTGCCCTTAAGCGATCATTAATGGATATTAGGGGATTTTTCTCCACCTGAGGCTGGGGCGGGGGCTAAAATGGACAAAAGAGGAATGAATCAAGCCCTTATTCTCCTTAGCCATCTCAGTTTAGGTTTCAGGGCAAGATAGACATAAATCTTCTTCCTGGTTTCCTACTTAGATTAAGATGCTCAACCTTTAAGTCAGGTTCTGAAGCTTCTTAAATAGCGGTGAATAAGGACACACAGCAGCCATAAATCATCACGAATCTTCTCAGGAGCACTGCAATATTCTTTAACTATCATGGCACCTTCGTTTTTAATGTTCTCTCACGCCTATGAAGACAGTTTGGTGCACTGAAAATCCCAGAGGTCTGTGACTCAAATCTTCATTCTAGTTCCACATCAGGCACTAGGTATCTTGGGTGGTAAATTACTTCGTAAGACCAGGTAGCAAAATTTACCATTGATAGCGCCAGAGTATTACAGTTCTTAAGATCCTTCCTCGTTTTGATATTCTGAGGACAAACTACTATCAAGAAAATTTTCTTCAAATGTTGTTCAGTTCAAACTTCAAAAATCACCAAATGATCTCGTTTGTTAGGTGATGGCAGTTAGTCCTCGATATTCTACGCCTTGTGCTTCACATCAGGCTACTGAAGGGCGAAAAAGTTGGCT
Source organism: Heterocephalus glaber (assembly GCF_053883595.1). Taxonomy (NCBI): domain Eukaryota; kingdom Metazoa; phylum Chordata; class Mammalia; order Rodentia; family Bathyergidae; genus Heterocephalus; species Heterocephalus glaber. Next base: position 8,258,436 of record NW_028258302.1, on the reverse strand, counting down.
TTCCTTGAGATGTCTGGTTCCATTATTGACTGGGATTCCTCATGTTGAGGGATCCAATGAGAGACCTTAAGGTCATCGTCTTCTTTCCAATGGTATATCTGTAGTCAACTGTAAGATGGTGATGTGGACCCCTCACCGACATTTCTCCCAATCTTCCAGATTGTCTTTTCACTCATTTCTTTCATTATTCTTTCATCTCTGCGTCATGGTCCCTTTAAGGGAGCGGCCATAGCTGAGTGGTGGGAGCAGCTGCTGGCAGCAATGAGACTTGCAGGATTTGGCCTACCCTGGTCTACTCACCGCGCACGCTCAGGACCGGGGGCTTGGTGGGAAAGGAGGGAGGGACTTGTGGTGCGCCTGCGCTTTAGGGGCGCGCGCAAGGGGCTCGTTTGGTGATCCCTTTAAGAAACCGCAGGCGGAGGAATTTCTCTGAGAGAAAATAATCCTACTCACGGGGACCCTTGGAGGCCATTAACCCCCGGAGTCCCGGCCCCCCTCTCCCGGGCAGGCCCTACCGCCCACGCGCACACTCGTGGGACACTTGGAGCTGTGACCCGGCGCGCGGCGTCCGCCCCCCTCTTCCCTCCTGCGCCAGGCCGGGCTGGGTGCGGGGAAGCTGCTGCGAGGCGGCCGTGTCTGCAGTGTGGGCGGGGGCCGGGGGCCAGAGAGGTGCCGCCGCCACCGCGCCAGGAGCCGCAGCGGTTCCGAGCGGGGCCCAACATGGCGGAGAGAGAGGTGGAGTCCGGCCCCCGAAAGAGGGTAGGTGAGGTGAGGCAGAACTCGGGCGGCGGGCTGCGGGCGGCGGCGGCGGCGGCGGGGGGGGCGGGGGGGGCGGGGCGCGGCGTGGGCAGGGGCAGCGATGGGCCAGGCTTGGGCTCTTACTGGGGTCTCCCACGCCCGTGGTGGTGGTGGGGGAGGTTGCGGGCAGGTCTGAGGCCACCTTGGGTCTGGAGCTCGTGGACGAGGGGTCTTTGGGCAGGTGGGACAAAGATTTGTTGCTGGTGGGGAGGGGGAGGGGCCGGGGCTGTTGTTTGCCTTATCTCCCCTCTTCTACCCCAGCACTGGGGGTGAGTTGTCCCAGCCCAGGAAGGGAAGGTGTCAGATTCTTAACTACATCTTCAGTAAATCAGTCTATGGAAGTTTAACTGGGGAGAAGTCAGGTGGGGGTAGTGGTGGCGGGAATAAGTCTTGGAGCTGTCTCATGAGAATTAACCGGGAGAGCTCTTCAAGAACACCTTCGCGAATTCATTTTTCTGCTCCCCCATATCCGTGGTGGTGGTGGGACCAAAGTGGAGGTGGTACTCTTACTCTGTGAAGAAGTGGAGTCGTTGGCATATCATGGTTTAGGAGGTGTTGGCAACTACAGTACAAATGCGGTCTAGTCTAGCTTCTTTCCTTGGAATTAGGAACGTGGAGGAGTATGTCAAGTTTTGTTATCACAAGGATGTACCCAACCAGCCTGCATAGGTGAAGCCAGTTCTATGAAGCGGTTGTCGAATTTGTTAAAGTTTGTCTTGAAACTTTTCTTATTTAATTCTGAGTGATTTTCTTCGGATGGAGAATGATACTATGGATTGAGTGTTTTTCACCCTCTTTTCCCCTCGGCGTGTTAAACAGTAAATTTGCTACCAGGGATCTTCCTTTTGGGAATGGCCCCAAATTATCGGTATTAAGGTAACCAGGTAAAAAATTGCATCTTTATCTTTGTTGCAAATGCCCTTTTAGCATAAATTAGCGATCTCTTAATGATACTACAGCTATAACGTTTTGAGTGAGTGCTTACTATGTGCCTGGCACTGTGTGAATTGCTGTATTTGAAAAATTTAACGTTACAGTGACTGTAGAACCCATTTATGCGTGAGGAAATGTAGGCATAGAGAGATCAGACTGCTAGGTAAGAGATTTGAGCTGCAATTTAAATCTAGATTTGTCCCAACTAAAATATCTGTGTTGGATGCCACTTAGGGGTTTCTTCATGTTTCTGTCCTTAAAAGCTTCAATGATAAATAACCAAAGAAATGTCAGATATTTTTCCTACAATTCATTAGAAAATACAGTTATCTAGCAAGGTTGAAAATACAGTTATAATATTGGATACATCCATATACTCAGCTAAGTTCTACCATTAAGATTTTACTATTTTTTTTTACATATTTATCCCATCTGTCCATCCCTCTGGTCTTTCATCAGTCATTTTAATGCATTTCTTTTCTTGAGACAGAGTCTGGCTGTGTAGTTCAGGGTGGCCCTTGAACTATGTAGCCTAGGCTGGCCTGGAATTTACAGATTACAGAGATCCTCCTGACTCACCCTCCCACTTGCTGGGATTACAGGCCTGTGCCACCATGCCTGGCCATCTCATTGTGTTTTGAGCAATGAAAATTTAATGTTGACAATCTTAGGTTTATAAAATGTTAGATTGTCATGCAATTAATCGTAGAGCAAGTGAAGCTGTAAGTCCAAGTAGTTCATTCAGTACAAATATTAGGGTTAGAATGCATGTGTTTCAGAATTTTAAATTGTTTTTCAAGCTATGATCAGTTTTAAATTGGATTCTCATTTGTCTTGAGTGAATGCATATAGCATATGGTCTACTAATTAAAATATATAGAATAAATTAGATGTGTAGTGTTAATTCAGGGAGATCCCGAGCCACTTGCTATCAATGCTGTTACTATTCGTTTTGTTGAATGTTTTTGAACTTTCTAGAATACATCTGTGTGCTTTGAATGTACCAAATTAGACTAGATTTTAAGTACATTTTTATTTCTCTTGTGTTACCTTTAAAATATGTCATACTGGTTGCTGTCAAAATGTTAATTGTTTTGTTGTTGTTGTTATTGGGAATCGAACTCTGGTCCTTGCACTTGCAAGGGAGGGCTGTGGAACCACTGAGCTAAATCCCCGGCCCTCAAAATGTTAATTTTAACAGCACGCAACATACACAGGATTTTTACAGGTTTTACTTGTCATTTTACCAGTTTCATTGTGCAGGAAGATTACTTAAGCATGTTCTATGTCTTTTAGATCCATAACCCATTTTGTTGATATTTTAGAATATGAAGTACAATTTTCTTACATGGTACAAGTGTGTCCCCCCTTCCCTTGCCCTGCCTCACCTGCTACATTTTATGTGGATTGCATATGTGCACTCTGAGATTAGTGGGAACTGTGGAGTACGGTTACTTTTTAAATAATTTTTTGCCTTGAGGCAGTTAAAACAAGCTACGTACATAGACCTGGTTAACACTTTAGGTTTATTTAATTTGAAATTGAATTGATAGCATGGTGTCATATTTATGATGCTTATTGCCTTTTACATTTGTAATCATAAGTCATAAGAAAGCTGGTTGATGAGCTATATGCTAGCCCTTGTGCTGTGGTATTTATGATCATTCAGGATGGTAAATGCTGGTGCTTTTTTTTTTTATGGTAGTACTGAGCATTTAACCCAGGATCACCTGGATGCTATGCAAATGCTCTACCACTGAGCTACATCCCCAGTTCTTTTAAAATTTTATTTTGAGACAGATTTTCCTAAGTAGCCTATGCTGGTGTTGAATTTGTGATTCTCTTGTCTCAGCCTCCTGAGTAGCTGGGGTTACACATGTGTGCCCTGCTCATTTTATTGCTTTATTGCATCTGTAATGCTCATGACCTCCTATATAACAGGAACTCAAGGGCTTTTGACAATTTTTAGTAAGAAAAGTTTACCTGTTAGAGCAGAGACTCTATGGTTTGGGTACCAAGTTGTCTGTCTACTTTGTAATTTTGGGAGCTTCTGTAAATTTTTTTTTTTTTTGTGGCACTGGGGATTGTAGCAAGGGTCTTCAAACTGAACTACATCCCTAGCCTTTTAAATTTTTAAAAATTTTGAACAGGGTCTCCCTAAGTTGAACATGCTGGGTTTGAACTTGAAATCCTCTTGCCTCAGCCTCCCAGAGTGCTGGATTTATAGACATGTGCCCAACTGTACATGTTTCCTATCATCTTTTATACCTTAAGATTCTCTTCTTTGGGTCCAGATTTAGGAATTTTCTGATTGTTTTGGATTATGATTAGATGGGACAATGGCTGCATTTTAAGACCATTTGGTTAACAACTTTAAGTTCTGTGTAGACTTGCCTAAGGTTTTTCCTGATTGTGGACAGCTAGAGTAATAGGATGTTAATTAGACAAGTTGATTTGATTATAATCAGATTATACTCCCAATTTTTGAATGTGGGGGAGCCGAATATGTGAGTGGACCAGCACTATTTTGATGTATCATCTCTTAGAGAATCAAGTTCAGAGGGCGGGGGTTATAGCTCAGCGGCACCACACCTGCCTGGGAAGCGCAAGGTCCTGAGTTCAATTCGCAGCACCAGAAAAAACAAAAACCAAACAAAAAATTGGATGAGAATCAAGTTCATATCCTACTGCCTGAATATGAAGACCCACCTTCCCTCCCTCCTTCCCCGTCTCTGTCTGTCTCTGTCGCTGTCTCTGTTTCTGTCTCTCTTCTCTCACTCTTTAAGGTCAGGATTGTATTTTATTTTATTTTTTGGTTCCAGGGATTGAACTCAGGACCTTGCACTTTCGAAGCAGGCACAGCGCCACTGAGCTAAATCCCAGGCCCAGGATTTTATTTTTATGAAGTCTTTTAAGATTGTAAAATTTTTGTTTTCATTTTTCTTTTTGGTACTGGGGATCAAACTTGGGACCTTGCACTTGCAAGGCAGGCGGTGGCACCACTGAGCTAAAACCCTGGCCCAAAATTTTTGCTTTCTAAAATAGGTTTCAAGATCCATTGGGTAGCCATGTAACACATAGTTGAATTATTTATGCCTGACTATTAAAATAGTGTTTTGAAATATAAGGTCTAAATCTAGCAGCCATGTTTTATTGTAAAATTCCTGTATTTTTTCAAAATTTATGTATAAAGTAATTCTTGTCAATGTGTTTATTTGGTCTAGTAAGTTATATTCATATCAAACTTATCTGTAATATGAGAGGCTTAAAAACTTAGCATATGTATTATTGTATGCATCCATTTTTGTAAAACCAAATTGTCTTTTCTTCCCTTCCCACATGTGTCTGTGCTTATATATGTATGAATTTAAGAGAAAGGGCTATTGTCATTAATTACCTTCTGGGGAAGAGAAATGTATCTTCTGGGGAAGAGAAAAGTATGAGAAAGGAAAGTATAAAAGCTGAAAATTTTGCAAAGTGGAAAAAATAGTTGGGTTAGGTTAAATGAAAATAGACTATGAAATGTTATGTAATATGTGAAAATTATATATGCTCCTGGATAGAAAATAGATGAAAGCATTGATTTCATTAGGTGATAGGATTATGGAGAAGTTCTGTATTTTGTTTTAACATTTTGTAATACAGTAATTACAAAAGATTGATCACTGTTAATTTCTTTCTTTCTTTTTTTTTTTTTGGGTACCTGAGATCGAATTCGGGCTCTTGTTCGGGTTCTTGCGCCTGCAAGGCAGGCAGTGGAACCACTGAGCTAAATTCCCTGGCTCCCACTGTTAATTTCTTAATGAACTAATTTTTTTTTGCTAAGTGTATTACTTAAAAACATGGTGGTACATATTAATATAGTTGTCATTCATACACACACAATGTAAATCATCTGCTTTAAGAATGCTTTGGCTGTTTCTTGAGTTCATTTGAAGAAGCCATTCTGGTATCGATGAGATCCTGAGGAGTTTTCACAATGCTTCCCATCTGTAACTACAAGAGGCTTTTATAAATAATGATAATAATGGTATTTATAAACTCTTAATTGCTGTCATTATTTTAAATATTTTATATGTAATACATCTTTCAATCATTAATTCTATAAGCTTGCCACTGTTATTGTCCCATTTTATAAAAGGACACTGAGACAAAGATTTGTTCAAGATTATAATGTAATTGGCAAAACCAGAATCAGGTATCACTTGAAAGTTGTTTGGAACATCGGAGCACTTTTCTAGTTTTTCTAAAATACATAATAGGTCATTGTGAACTCTTGCCACCCTGGTGTGCTATAGCACTCTAGAACTTATTTTTTTTTCTTTTTTTGGTTGTTTGAGATAGGGTCTCATTATGTAGCCCAGGCTGACCTTGAACTTGTGGCAGTCCTCCTGCCTCAGCCTCCCAGGTGCTGGGTTAAGTGACCATGCCTTGGTAAGAGCTTAATTACTTGTGTTTTTGTACCTGTTGTGCAACCTCCATCACCACTTCTCTCCCATTCCCAGCTTCTAGTAATTGCTCTTTTGTACTATTAAGGTTGACTTTTTTTTAAAAAAAAGCATCCATATACAGTATTTGTGTTTCTGTGTCCCTGCTTCACTTATCATAATGTTCTCCAGTTGTATCCATTTTGCTAGAAATAATAGGATAGTATTCCTTTTTATAGCTGAATAATATTCTATGATGAATATAAAGCACATTTTCTTTAGTCACACAAAGTGATGTTAAGGATGTGGAAATTACTTTGATCTGGTCACTACACATTATATACATATGCTGAAATATCACACTGTACCTAACATATATGTGATTAATAATTAAAAATATTCTTTTGGATGTATGGTATAGATTAAAATTTTTATTTATCCAAAATGTTTATGGTTAGAGTTTATATTCTCATTTGAGAAAAAAAAAGCACAGAACTTTTTATGTCTAATTCAAGAATGTTGGAATAATTTGAATTATACTTATGAATCCTCAGGAAGCATCAAATAAACCTTTTTTCTAGGCAGTATTTTCTTTGAGATTATCTTTTTTTGGGGTTGATTTTGTTTTTTTGTTTTGGTACTGACAGTTGAACTCAGGACCTTGTGCTTGCGAGGCAGGCGATGGAACCACTGAGCTCAATCCCTGGCCCTCTTTGAGATCGTCTTAAACTATGTCTTTACAGCTCTTTTTTTTTTTTTTGGTACCTGGGATTGAACTCGGGTCCTTGAGCTTGCGCAGCAGGCGGTGAAACCACTGAGCTAAATCCCCGGCCCTTTTTTTTTTTTTTTAAAGAAAATATAAACTTGCCAGGGATTTAGCTCAGTGGTTTCGCCATCTGCTGCGCAAGCCCAAGGACCTGAGTTTGATCCCCGGTACGAAAAAAACCAAAACAAACAAACAAACAAAATATATATAAACTATATATTTTATTATTTATTTATTTTTTGGTACCTGGGATCAAACTCAGGACCTTGCACTTTCGAGGCAGGTGCAGTGCCACTGAGCTAAATCCCGGCCCAAAAATGACATTTTCGTGTGGTTTGTTTAAGCAGTAGTCAGAGCCTGGAGTTTCTTATAGTCCAGGCCTGGACTTTCTTATAGTCTTATAGTTCGATTTGGTATTTAGCATTTTAGGGATAATAACAGTTTTTATCTGCTCATCCCAAATTTGCACATAGTTTCCTGTTCTATGGGAATACTCACAATGTTATGTTAATTTCTTTCCCCCAGTATTGGGAATTGAGCCTAGGGACTTTGGACTGAGCTACATCCCTAGTGCCTCTTATTTTATTTAAAAAAAATTTTTTTTTTTTTTGGTACTGGGGATCAAACTCGGGACCTTCCGCTTGCAAGGCAGACAGTGGTACCACTGAGCTAAATCCCTGGTTCCTTATTTTTAAATTTTGAGACAGAATCTCAGTGGCTGAATTGCCCAGGGTGGCCTCAAACTTGTGATCCTCCTGTCTCAGCCTCCCAGAATGCTGAAATTAGAGGTATGTGCCACCATGCCTGGCTTTAGTTGTCATTCTGGCTCTCCAGAAGCTTTAACTATCTGCCTTTGACCAAAGATACTTTTTTATTTATTTTATTTTATTTTTTTGGTACCGGGGATCGAACTTGGGACCTTGCGCTTGCAAGGCAGGTGGTGGAACCACTGAACTAAATCCCCAGCTTCCTAAAGATACTTTTTTATTGTCTATCCAGATGTACTCCACCCGCCTCAGTAGGCTCTGAGTCAAGTATCGTATGTTAATCTTTGATTTCATGTCCCAATGTGTCTTACAAATATCTTATTCATATATTTTGACATGCATGTTATGTTTATGAAGGACCCTAGTTAGCAAGACAGACTCCATATTGCTGCTGAAGGACCTACCTGTCTGCCCTTTAGATGAACTCAAAAGGAGGACGCTTAGAACCTCCCTTTAGAGAGTCTCTTAGAAACAACAATTAATCAACTTTTGTTTTACAAATGTTCTAATGACAGGACATTCCACTTCTGTACCTTTTGCTTGCTTTGCTAGTTCTATCCCATAAGGGGGCCTAGAAACTGTTGGCCTCAAAGGTGTATAAAATATGTTAATCTCCCCCCAGTCGGGGCTCCGGTCCTGGCCGGTAATAAACTCCTGTGTGGATTTAATATTGGTCTCTGGTTGGTTCTCTCTCGCTGGGTGTAACAGTTTATAAGTAAAAAAATTTAAAAGTACTCATTTTTAATGTTTCATAATTCTGTATCAAGCACAAATATAGAATGACAATAAAATCCCATGTTTCACTGATGTGGCACAGGCCTGTAATCCTAACACTCAGGGCATTGAGGCAGGAGAATTATGAATTCAAGGCCAGCCTGGACTATATGGTGAGATCTTCTTTCAGAAAATAGAAGCAAACAAAAATCCCCATGTCCTAATCACTCAGTTTTGACGTTTTTTAATGTTTTACCATTCTTTTCTTTTTTGGTACCAGGGATTGAACTTGGGTCCTTGCGCTTGCGCAGCAGGCGGTGAAACCACTGAGCTAAATCCCCGGCCCCTTGTTTTACCATTCTTGTCATTTTTCCTTCCCTCTTTTTTTGCCTTCCTTTTGGTTGAAATAATTTCAGGGAAGCTTCAGGTAACACCTTATTTATCCATAAATATTTATGTGTGTACTTCTAACAGGTGAGAACTTTTGACAAACAACTACAATACAGTCACGTCTACCAAAATTAAGAGTTCTTAATCCAGTTTGTGTTGAGATTTCACTGATTCTTTAAATGTCCCTTTGCACTCAGTTTAAATCATTATCCAAATAAGATATATGTATTTTATTTTGTTTCTCTTCTGTTTTTTCTGAAATCACTTGTAACCATCCCCCTTGCTAATACTGTATATACTCCCAGTACTTTTCCCCCAGGCTAGCTATTTGTGGCAAAAAAAACCAGGTCATTTGTCCAAGAGAATTTTCTATATTCTGATTTGTCTGATCAAATGAATCCTTGTTACAGTGCTTAGCATATTTTTCTACACCCCCTCATGTTTCCCATAATTGTTAAATATAGTTAATTATTAAATATAGGGTTAATTGTTAAATATAGAGCAGTACTCAACTTTGGTTGAAACTTTAGAATTACTTTATGAACTTTTAGTTGTCATAAAGCTCAGGGCATATTTCAGACCAGTTAATCAGAATCTGTGGGATGAAATCTAGGCACCAATATTTAAAAACATTTCCTGCATGGTTACCCTCTGTAGCCATGTCTTGAAAGTTTTAATTGATAGAGCTTGAGAGATTTATATTCAGTTTGTTTGGCAAGAAAAATTTTATGATAGTATAATGTATTTCCAAACATAATTTTGAGAATGATTCTGTTAAAAATCACATAGGAGGGCTGGGGATTTAGCTCAGTGGTTTTGCTGCCTGCTGTGCAAGTGCAAGGACCCGAGTTCGATCCCCGGTACCAGGAAAAAAAAAAAAAATCACATAGGAGAGGCTGGTTGCTTGAGGCTTCCTGTCTGCCATGCCATGGACAGTTTCTCCTCTGCAGTTCCCTTCTGCCATGCCATTCTGCCTTAGAGTCAACTGCCTATGGACTGAAACCTCTACAAACTGTGATGAGCTGAAATAAACTTCTCCTTTAAATTATGGGTGAGGGGTATTCTGTCTCAGCAACAAGAAAAGTAAGAACTGATTTTGGTACAGAGAAATGGGGCTGTTACTGTGTGCTTGAATGTGTGGTTCAGAAGCCTTTGGAACTGGTTTGTGGGAAGAGTTTGGAAAAATTTGGAGATGCAGGCCGAAGAAGGAGCTCCAAAATGCTATAAGCTGAGCCTGAATAGAGGTTATGGTCAGAGCTTAGAAGACCAGAATGTTGACTGCAGTGCGGCTGGAAAAGATCAGGCTCAAGAGGTTTCAGTTGAGAAGAAAGACTCCATTTGCAGTTGGACTTCAGATCATATGTGTTATATTTTGGCAGAAAATTTGTCTGCATTTTCCTCCTATCCAGAGACTTCACCTAAGACTAAGATTAAGTATGGTAGACTAATGAATCTTGCAGAAGAAATTTCAAGGCAGTCTAATGTTCAGTCAGGGGCATGGCTACTGTTGGCAACTTTTAGTCAGATTTATTTTGAGAATCAAGAGCAAAGGGCCCAGCAGAATGATTTAAAGATTTTTGAGTTTAGCCAGAAAGAAAGCTGCAGGAAAGTTGCAGCCTGCAAAGATGGGACAAAGGAGAACTTGGTTCCTGAAAAGATTACCAATGAAAAGCCAAGTATTTTGGAAGAGGACAGTAGAAAAAACTGCCTTAGGATATCACAAGAACCAGCAAGACTCCACCCTTTGGAGCCTCAAAATTGGGAAGGTTTTAAAGACTTTGCTTTGAAAAGAGAGCTCCACAGCACCATGTTCCAGAATGATGGCAGCCTAGAGAATTTGTTCCCTTGGATTTGGTTCATAGCACTCAGCAGTCCAGGCATTTGACTCCTATAGCCAAGAGAGGAGGCAGCCTTGCTAGTGCTTCAGCTGACTGCAGATCTTGGCGTCATTCATGTGATTCTGGTTTTAGGCACATGTAGAATGCAAGTGTTGTAGGGTCAGGAATGCTTCCACCCAGATTTCAGAAGAAGGCCTGGAAAGTCAAGCAATGTGCCCCTGAGAGGGCAGTGAATGAAGCTGTGAATGTGAAGCCAAATGGGCAGCAGAGACCCCAGAAGTTTGGAGAAGCCAGGAACTTGGATCATCTGAGGAAAGCTGCAAGAAGTGAGCAAAGATGACACAGTAGAGAAGCCATGAGAGCTGCAACCAGCAACAGTGCTGTAGGAGAAGAATGACCCAAATGCTCAAACTATAAGATTTAATTTTTGCCTCCTGGATTTTGGATTTACTTTGGTCCCATTCCTTTCTATTCCTCATTTTGTATCTTTTGGAATGGTAGTGTTTATCTTGTGCCAATGTATGTTAGAAGTATTTAACTTCCTTTTCATTTGTACAGGGACTCACAACTAAGAATTTGCCTTAAAACTCAGAGGGGACTTTGGACTTGGACTTTTCAGCAATGCTGAAATTGTTAGAAATTTGACAACACTTAGAGATGGACTAAACGTCTTTTGCGTGGAGGGATGCACATGAGTCTTTTGGGATCCAGGGGCAGAATGTTATAGCTTGTATCTAGATGTTCCCCCAAAGCCTCATCCCAGTATAGATGAGGTTTTTGGAGTTGGCTGTATCTAGTGTGTGTAATACTGGAAATTAAGGATGTGTAGTACTAACTTAATCCACTCATTGGAATTAGCATAGTTTTAGGTGTGGCTTCATGGATGGGATAAAAGAAAAAGGTTCTGCTGCGCAAGCGCAAGGACCCAAGTTTGATCCCAAGTACCAAGAGGAAAAAAAAAAAAAGAAAAAGGTAGGCTGGCTGCTTTCTCTTTCCTGCCCCTCATGCCATGGACTGTTTCTCCTTTGTGATGTCCCTGTGCCATGCCACTCTGTCTTGAAGACAGTTGACTGTGGTCTGAAAACTACAAACAGTGAGCCAAAATAAACTACCCCCCTCCCGCCCCCGCAAAAAAAAAAAAAAATCACATGGGACAGGGCTGGGGATTTAGCTCAGTGGTTCTGGCGCCTGCCTCAAAAGCACAAGGTTCTGAGTTCGACCCCCAGTACCAAAAAAAAAATTTTTTTTTCACATGGGACAATAGCCATAAATGGAGTTTTCTAGATAAATTAGGATTCATAGTCACTCCATTGGATGGCACTACAAATTTTTGTTGCATCATCCAGGAGGCTCATAAGTGGTTGTCTCTCATCTAGTGACAAAGCAGTTGATCATTTGGTTCAGGTTCTGTCAGTGGCATCTAAACATAGTTTGTTAACTTTTCATCTTGTGTATTTATCAGCCATTAAGTGTTGCCTGCATACGTTATTTCATTAGAGGGATTTTCTGTCATTTCTCCTACATTTATTAACTAGAATTCTTCCACAAAGAATTCTGTTATCAATTACTTGGTTATCTTTTAATACCCATTATCTATGAAAAATGAGAGTGCTTTTTTTCCCTCCTTATCAAATTTAAGAATAATCAGTGCTCTAACAGCTCTCAAAGGTGAGGTTTGGAAGGGATACATTATGAACTCATGAATTTAATATATTTCATATGTTTTAAATTGTTGCATTCATTATTTTTGTGGGATTTTTTTTTTTTTCTTGGAATGCTCAGGACCAATCCCTGAGCCTTATGATTGTTAGGCAAGTGCTTTATCAGTAATCTGTGCTCCCAGCTCTATTATGGTAATTTTTGATGTTCAGATTTGTTACATCTTTGATCATTGGAAAATTGCTACTTAACCTGATGGCTTAAAACAATGAAAAATTATTTTCTTCCAGTTCAATAGGTAACAAATCCCAAATTAAGGTGTTATCAAGGTCATACTCCCTCTGGAAGGCTCTAGGGCAGTTGTGGTGAACCTATGGCACATGGGCTGCAGCAGGCTCTTTGTATTATTGAAAGCTCTAAAAGGTTTGCCATCACTGCTCCAGAGACTACTCCCTTTGTCAACTTGATGGTTTGATGTGTGTTCCTTGGTTTATGGCAGTGTAACTGCTATCTTCCCATGGCCTCTGTATCTTGTCTCTCTTAAGGACACTCTTCATTATATTCTATTCCAGAGAGATTTCATCTCAAGATTTTTACCTTAATTACATTTGCAAGGACTCATTTAGCTCACCTTTTAAGATTCTGAATGTGGACGTATCTTTTGGGAGCAACAATTTAATCCACTCCAGTCTGCCCTTTAGCTATCAAAGCTTTATGTGTGTCCCATGTGCAAAGTATGTTCACCCCATCCCAACACCCCCTCAAATCCTCAACCCTTTATAGCCTAAACTCTTGAGTCCAAAATCTGTAAATATCATTTGTTCTAAAGGTCCCAAATCTCAGCTGAGTATAGTGGCATATACTGTGATCCCAGCTACTCAAGAGGCTGAGGCAGAAGGACTGCAGTTCAAATCCAGACTGGAAGCCTGGATAACTTAGTGAGGTTGTCTCAACATAACATTTTAAAAACGGGGCGGGGACCAGCTCAATGACAAGTGTGAGGCCCTGGGTTCAGCACCATTAGCTACGAAAAAAAAAAGTATCAGTGTGGATTCTAGGTATGATCTATCTGGGGCAGAATTTCTCTTTATCTGTGGACCTGGGAAACTAGACCATAGGTTATTTGCTTCCAAAGTACAGTGATGAGACAGGCCGAAGATAGGCATTCCTATTCATAAGAAAGAAAATGGCAGGAGTAAGGGCACACTGGTCCCAAGCAAGCCTAAAACCCAAAAGGCACATTTTTCTACATTTAAAGACCCGCTAATAGCTGGCACAGTGGTGGCACATGCCTGTAATCCCTGGACTCCGGGAGGCTGAGGCAGGAGGATCATAAGTCTAGCCTGGGTAATTTAGCAGTTTAGTTCAGTTTCAAAAATTAAAGGTCTGGGAGCCAGATGTGGTGGAACATGTCTGTAATCCCAGCTCCTTGGGAGACAAGAGTCAGGAGAATTGCAACTTTGAGACCATCCTGAGCTATTTAGTGATGTAGCAAGACCTTGTCTCAAAAATAAAATAGGGCTGGTAATGTAATAGCTCAGTGTGAAGGCCCTGGGTTCAGTGCCTAGTACCACCAAAAAAGAAAAGAAAAAGGAATACCTGTGAGTAATCCCTTGTGATCTGATCATCTGCCCTTTGGACCCATGGAGGTTTTGTCACCCCTTGCTCTGGACCTGTTGGTCTTTCCCCTGTGCTTGCTTTAAGAGTTTTGTTTTTTTTTTTTAATATAAGTACATACTTGTAGTTAAATAGCTCTATTTATGCATTTTCTGCCTGTAGAATCCTAGATGTCAGTTTTTTGTTTTCATTTTGTCCTTTCTGATTCTTTGAGTATATTTGAACAGTTGTTTTTGCTGGTTTGTTATTCCTGAAAACTCTGTGAGTGTTGTATGTCAAAGTGACTTACACTGTTGGAAAAGAGGATTCTTCACAGACCCTTCCTCATAACCCCATTTTTATTTCTGGCTTCTTTTGAAGTGCTTGACTAGATCCATGAGTCACACAGCTAATAGCTGCAGCAAATGGTTGTCCAGCCACACAGTTGGCCCTCTTTCTAGAACATGCTTTTCTAATGTTGAATTTCTTAATTTTAACATCCTTTGTAATCTAGATAATCTTGGAACCTTCCCAGTAATCAGGAGTTGTTTCTTTAGCTTAACAGTTCCTTCCAGAATTTTTTTTCCTTTTGTACTGTATTTTACTATAAGTGGCAGGGAGAAACCAAACCACACACCTTCAATACTTCTCTTGAAAATCCAGGCTAAATATCCAAGTTGATTGTTTCTAGGTTTTGCTTTCCACCCAGAAAAACAAAATTTAGTCAAGTTTTCTGCCACTTTATAATAAGGATCATCTTTCTTCCAGTTCCTTTCCAGTTCCTTTCTCTTTATTTTTTTCTGAGAATTCAACAGAATTCTTAACCATAATGTTCATACATGTCCAACATCCTGGTTCATAATATATAATACGTATTCTCTAAGATTGTAGACACTCTTTGCTTATTTCTTTTTCCATCTTTCTAAACTGTGACCAGAATTGCCTTTTATATTTGTATTTTTACTAACTATCTCTTTAGGGTACTCTGTAGTTTATTTTTATCATGATTCACAAAATTCTTCCAGCCCGTTGCCCAATTTCAAAGTCATTTATACTTTTAAGTTTTTGTTTCAGTGGCATATATATTTCCATATACCAAAATCTGTATTGGTTTCATAGGTTTTGCCATAACAAGTGACCAAAAATTGAGTGGCTTAAAACTATGGAAGTAAAGCCAGGGTATGGTGACATATAACTATAATTCCAGCCACTCAGGAGGCTGGGCAGTAGTATTACAAGTGAGACCAACCTGGACAATTTAGGAAGTCATTGTCTTAAAATAAAAATTAATTTTTTTTTTTTGTTTTTTGAGACAGTGTGTTGCTAAAGAGCTAAATTGCCTGGGTTGGACTCAGACTCATGATCTTCCTGCTTTACCCTCCCAAAGTGCTGGGATTAAACATGTGCCATACCTGGCCTAACTTTTTTTTTCCTCCTGTACTAGGAATCGAACTCAGGACCTTGTGCTTGCGAGGCAGGTGGCAGAACCATTGAGCTAAATCCCCAGCCCCCTAATTTTTTTAAAAAAATGTGTTAAAGTGTACATAACATAAAGTGAAATAAGCCACTCTCATTTACAGATGGACTCTCAAACAGTTGAATTCATAAAAAGAGTAGAATCATAGTCATTAGTGCCTAGGCTCTAGAGGATGGAGGAAATAGGGAGATGTTGGTCAAAGGTTAGAAAGCTGCAGTTAGAAAGAATAAATGTACTGTATTTGTGGTGATGAATAATTTGATTCAGCCATTGCACACTGTATACATACATGGATACGTCACTGTGTAACCTGTAATTTATATACAATTATTTGTCAGAAAGTTTAAAAAACATGAAACTTACATTTTAAACATTTTAATGATACAATTCAGTGGCATTAAGTACATTCATAATGTTGTACTACCATCACCATTATCTCTTTTGCCCAAATAGAAACCCTATGCATGAAGCAGTGCCCTCTCTCCACCCTTGGGAACCTTTAATTTGTATGAAATGACCTATACTAGGTGTTTTATATAAGTGGAATCGTACAGTCTTTGTTCTTGGATGTCTGGTTTATCTCACCCAGCATGATGCTTTCAAGGTTCATCCAGTTGTAGCAGGTATCAGAACTTCCTATGCCCTTTTATGATGGAAAAAAATTTCCATTTTTGTGTATATATATCACATTTTGTTTATCGATTCATCTAGCAGTAGTGAGTTGGGTTGCTTCTTTTAGCTTTTATTGACAGTGGTGCTATTAACATTGGTGGGGTTTACTGGGGATTGAACCCAGGACCTTTACACTGAGTTGTACCCCATTCCTCTTTTTATTTTGAGACAGGTCTAAGACACTGAGGTGTTCAGGATAGGCTTCAATTTAGCCGCCTAGTGTGCTGAGATTACGGACATGTGCTGCCATACTGAACTTTGCTAAACTGTTGTCCATAGTTGGTGCACCATTTTCATTTTCCACTAATGTATGGGGTAATGGATGGGGGGTTCCAATTTCTCCATGTCCTTACCAATAATTATTATTTTCTCTTAGTGTGTGTAAAGTGGTATGTTATTGTACTTTGGCTTTGAATTTTTAAAATGATTAATGAAACTGAGCATTTTCTTGTGTGCCCCTTGACCATTGGTATATCCTTTTTGGAGAAATGTCTGCTTAAGTCCTGTTCATTTCTTTTTTTTTTTTTGGTACTGGGGATCGAACTCGGGTCCTTCCGCTTGTGAAGCAGGCGGTGGAACCACTGAGCTAAATCCCCGGCCCAGTCCTATTCATTTTTAAATTGGGTTTGCCTTTTTATTATTGAGTTGTAGGAATTCTTATATATATTCTGGATATTAAGCTATTGACAGATATGTGATTTGGAGAAATTTTCTTATATTCTGTGGGTTGCAGGTTGTCTTTTCTCTGTTGTAAAAGTATCCTTTGATGCTCAAAAGTTGAATTTTAACATGTTTACAATGGGGCCATAATTTGTATGTCTTGCTGCTGGGTGGCTCTGAACCACTAGTGGTATATGTGACTGTTCCATCAGGTGGCATGGTACAGTCCCCAGATTGTACAAGTTGCCCAGTGGGACAATGATACATGTACCACCAGTGGTACAAGCTGGCGGGAACATATTAAATCAAATCCAGTTGATCTGTTTTTTTTTCTTTTTCTATATCTTGTGGTTTTGGTCCCATATTTAAGAAACTATTGGCCAAATTCAAAGTCATGTATGCTTTTTCTCTATATTTTTTTCTTAGTGTTTTAGAATTTAGCAGCTTTTTTCTTTTTAATTGACACGTACAATAATAGACATTTATGTGATACTATGTGATATATTGTTACATGTGTACATTGTGTAATGTAAAAATCATAGAGTAAGCATATCTACTTCCTCAATCATTTATCATTTCTTGGGCCGGGGATTTAGCTCAGTGGTTCTGCTGCCTGCCTCGCAAGCGCAAGGACCCAAGTTCGATCCCCGGTACCAAAATACCAAAAAAAAAAAAAATTATCATTTCTTTGTGGTAAAAACATTTGAAATCTTTTTAGTATTTTAAAGTAAACATTTACTTATTATCACGTTACTGTAGAATTCAGCCCCTTAGGTATTTAATAGATTTTCGGTTAATTTTTGTTCATGGTGTAAGGTAAGTGTTCAGTTTCATTCTTTTGTATTTGGATGTCTAGTTTCTCAGCACTTTTTTTTTTTTTTTAAACTGTGTAGTCCAGGCTGGTCTTGAGCTCAATAGGTAGCCCAGGCTGGCCTCGACATCACATCAATCCTTGTGTCTTAGTTTTGTGAGTGCTGGGATTACAGGCATGTGCCACCATACCCGGCTCTCCCTGCACTTTTATTGAAAATCCCATTCTTTAACCATTGACAGTCTTGGAAATGTTGAAAGATGCTTGGCCAATGTATTAGTATGCTCAGGCTACCATATTAAAATATCATAGACTGGGTGATTTAACTGAAAACTTTCATTCTGTGGCCTCGTCTTGCCTTGTTGATGGACACAGTCTGTCTTGCAGTGTGCTCACAAGACTGCTTAGTATGTGTGAAAGGATAAGAATATAAACTCATTAGTGTTTCTTTTCATAAGAGCATTAGTTTCATTATGAGAGGTCCACTTTTTCCATGTCCTGTAAACCTAATTTTCTTCTGAAGGCTTTGTCTCCATATATTATCATGTAAGTGTTGTTATGGCTTAATATCTAAATTTCACCCCAAAGCCTCATGTGTTCGTAGGTTGGTTTTTTGGAAGATGATTGGATTATGAGGGTAATATAGTAGTTGACTTGTATTAGGAGGTCAGGGGGTCACTGAGGGCATGATCTGGAGGGTAATCTCCCTTTCCACCTGGTCCCTTCACCATGTCTGCTTCTTGTCTGCCAAGCGGTGAGTCAGACCATTCCGCCACACCTCTTCTTCCTGGAGTTGGCCGACCATGCAATGACTGAAACTTCTAAAATGTGAGCCAAAATAAGCCTCTCCTTCTTAAAATTGCGTGTGTCAGGTATTTTGTCACGGTGACAAAAACATGACTAAGACAGGAAGTTAGGGCTCAGACATTGAATTTTGGAGGGACCCAGATACTCAGTCTATAGTAACTACATATGTGAAAGGTTATTTCTTAACTTTCATTTGTGTGCCATTGTGCCATTATTTCAGTATTTTGATTATTGTAGTTCTGCAGTGGAGGTTTCTTTTTCAAGATTGTTTGGTATTTAGGGTGCTTTGAAATTCAAAATGAAATCGCTTCTTGGCCTTTTGGCTAAGATCAAGTGAAATTCAAAATGAAAATTGAGATGGTTTTTTTCAGGAGAAAAAAAAGCCTTTAGAACTGTGATGGAGTTTGAATTAGATTTGTAGATGAGGGTAATATTGTCATCTTAATATTTTTTCCAGTCTGTCAACAGTGGAATGCTTTCCCTTTTTTGGGGGTCTTCTTTAATTTCATTAGGTAATGTTTTCTGTGTCCTTTAAAAGTATTGTGGCTAGGGCTGGGGATTTAGCTCAGTGGTGCCACCGCCCGCCTCGCAAGCCCGAGGTCCCAAGTTCTATCCCCGGTACCAAAAAAAAAAAAAAAAAGTATTGTGGCTCCTTGGTTAAATATATTCCTAAGGGCTGAGGGTATTTGTATGTATGTATGTATTTTTTTGAGACAGGGTCTGGCTATTTATGTATTTCAGGCTGGCCTTGAACTCACGGTGATCTTCCTGCCTCTGTCTCTTGAATACTGGGGCCACAGATGTGGTCCACCATGTCTGGCTAGGCTGGGGATTTTAGATCAGTGGTAGAAAACTTCCCTGCCATGCTTTAGGCCCTAGCTTCGATCGCTAGCACTGCAAAAAACAAAAACGTAATAAAACAAAATCCACAAAAACTTGTCTATCAATCAGTGTAATATATAACATTGTTAGAACGAAGGAAAAAACCCTACATTATCATCTTATTTAATGCAAAAAGAAGCATTTAACAAAATCCAGTGACCTTTTGTTATAAAAGCATTTCAGTAAACTAGGAATAGAAAGGAATTTTTTTTGTTGTTGTTGTTCCTGCTGATCAAACTCGGGATCTTGTGCTTTGCAAGGCAGGCGCTGGAACCACTGAGCTAAATCTCTGGCCCAAGAAAGGAATTTTTAAAAAGATGTTTTCCTCTACCTGTAAGTTGTTTTTGAATAGCTAAAATTGAGAATATCAATTAACTTTAGGAGATTAAATTTCTTTCCTGTGGTTAGTTTCTGGCCCCAGTAGAGCATCAGTATAGGAGAGATTCATTCATTCTGCAGATATTTAAGATTCATATCAGGCATGCTTCCAAGTGTGAACAAGAAAGAAAAAGGCTGTTAGTGGTAGAGGCAAGACAGAAAATAAACAAGAAATAGGTAAAATAATTTCAGGTAGTGAACAAAATTGTCATAGGATAGTATGACATACTATTATCCTACAATAATAGAGAGGTAAGGAGAAGCAGTAGGAGATATTTCTCTGAGTAGCTTGTTGGTTAGTATATTTTTTAAAAGTCTTTAAGGTTCCCTTGGTTCCTGTGTAGGAGATATGTAAACTTCAGAGGACAAGATGAGAAACATTAGGCTATTGTTACAGCTGGTGTGAAAGAAATCATTGGAGTAGGATGGAGATGGTAACTTGAGATATATTTTAGAGGTGGAGTTATTAGGGCTTGTTGATGAATATAGGGAAATAATGGCTACTGATATCTGTGTTTTCAGTTTGAAAAACTACATTTTTTTATTCTTTCCCTTTTGGTGCTAAAGTTGAACGCATGGCCTAGTGCAAGCACTCTACCATTGAGTCACACCCTCATCCTAAATCTGCTCAACTGAGAGATGGATGGAGGGGGAGGGGAGGTAAAAGAAGGGAAGGGAAGGGAATGAAAAGAATTAAGATTGCTAAATCCCCGGCCCCCAGAGTACTGTAGTTTTTAATGTAGAGGTCTTTTACTTTCTTTGTTAGATTGATTCCTAGGTATTTCTTTTTTGGGGGGATGCTATTGTGAAAGAGATTGTCTAATTTCTCTCTCTGATTTCTTTATTCTTATACAGGAAGGGTACTGATTTTTGAGTGTTGACTCTGTATCCAGCTACGGCACTGAATTTGGTTATCAAATCTAAAAATCTTTTGGTGAATTTTTTTTTGGCTTTTATGTAGAATATCATGTTATCTGCAAATAATGATAGTTTAACTTCTTCCTTTGCTATCCTTATTCCTTTTATTTCTTTCTCTTGTCTAGTTGTTCTGGCTGATGTTTCCAGATCTATATTGACAAGTGGTGACAGGGGACATCTTTGTCTTGTTCCTGATTTTAGAGTGAAAGCTTTCAGTTTTTGTCCATTTAGTATGTTGGCTGTTGGTTTGTCCTAGAAGGCTTTTATCAGATTAAGATAAAGACCATCTATACCAATTTTCTTTAGGGTTTTTATCATGAATGGGTGTTGGACCTTGTCAAATACCTTTTCTGCATCTATTGAAAGGATCATATAGTTTTTCTCCTTTGCTCAGTTAATGTAGTATATTACATTTATTGATTTGTGTATGTTGAACCATCCCCGCATCCTTTGGATGAATCCAATTTGGTATAGGCTTCTTGATGATTTGCTGCATTCTGTATGCCAGTATCTTATTGAGGATTTTTGCATCTGTGTTCATTAAGGAAATTGGCCTATAATTCTCTTTTTTGTTTGGATCCATCTCTGGTTTTGGAATCAGGATAATGCTTGCTTCCAGGAATGAATTTTTTTTTCCATTAAGTTTATCCGGTACATTTTAGGTATAAAATACAGTTACATTCATCATTGGGATCTTGTACCTTTACATGAGTATCTTGATTCTTATTTTTTTCCCCATCCCCTGCCCTCCCTTCATCCCCTCCACCCTTCCGTATTTGCAAAGACTTTGTTTCCATTTTTTTCCTTTTCTCATATTTTTTCTTTTCCCTTCTTTCCTTTCTCCTACCCCTCCCACTTCCCCTACTCCTTTAGAACTTTTCTTCCCATTACACAATATCAATTATACATTTTAAAAATTACAATATCAAGATCTAGAAGACATTATCACAGATTTTACAGAATTTAAAAGGATATAGAAAGCATATTACAAAAATCTTTTTCGAAATAAATTTGACAGCTTCTAAGAAGTACCTTGGAAGACAAATTAATGAAACTGACTCTGGAGGAAATATAAAATTTGAATAGCACCTATTAAAGAAAGTATATTCCTAGCTTGAAAACCTACCTATATGACAACAGCAGGCTCATATACATTTTAACTGATAAATTATATCAGACATTTAAAGCAGAAAAAAGAAGGAACGCTTCTCCCCTCATTTTAGGAAATCAACATTGTGCTAATCCTAAAACTGGATAAAGATAATAGAAGAAAAAAGTAGATAGAAATAGAAATTTAACAAAACAAACTCTTAGAAGTCAGATCTGGCAGTATGTAGAAAGTGGTTTTATTATAGGGATGGCAGTGTTGGTTCAGCATTGGAAGATCCACCCCCCAAAGTCATCATTTTAACAGAGGAAAGGAAAAAGCCATATGATCCTGTCACTAGTTGGAGAAAAAGTATTGGACTAAATTCTACAGCTATTCATGGTAAAAGCTATCAGGAAACTAGAAGTAGAACAGAACCTTCTCAACAAATCAAAGACATGTACTCCATACTTCCAGCAAAAACACCTTATATGAATGGAGAAGATACAATACTTTCTCCCTAAGATGGGGAACAAGGGCTGATATGCCTACTCTTCATCTGTCCATTAAACTTTGAAACGTAGGCCCAAACCAAAATAGTCTGGCAATAAAATGACACAATTAGGCTAGGATTGGCAAGGTAGAAGTAAAATCTTTATATGTAGGTGAAATGATCATCTACAGAGAAAATACTAAGAAATCTCTAGGAGCCCCTAGAACTTGTATGTGAATTTAGCAGGATTAGAAAACACAAGGTATATATGAAAGTTCAGGTTTATGTATACTTGATATAAATGAAGAATTGGATACTGAAATTTAAAAGTTATGTAGGAGTACAAAGGACCTAGAAAAGTAAAAAGAAAAAGAAGAAGTGTTGGAAGACATTTAGTACCTAATTTTAAGACTTCCTCTAAAGCTACAAAGCCGTGTTGGTGTAAGGAAAGACATGTAGATCATTGGAGTAAAACAGAATCTAGAAATAGAACCACACATATATGGTCTACTGAGCTTTGAAAGATTATTTAACATTTTATAGAACATAAACTCAATTCAAGAGCAGAGGAAAAGATAGTGTTTTCAGCAAATGGCGCTAGAACACCTGTTATCCGTATGTAAAAAATTAACCTCAACCCTTTATTTCCACACATAAAAATAACTTGAAAGGATCTATGAATCTAAATATGAAAGACTAAAACTATAAAACTTTAAGAAGAAAGTATAAGGGAAAATGTTGATGAATTTAGTGTAGGCAAGGATTTCCTAGGATATAAAAAACATGATGTATAAAAGAAAAAAATTGATAAATGAGATTCCATCAAAATTTAGAATTTTTTTTTTTGGTACTGGGGATCGAACTCAGGTCCTTCTGCTTGTGAGGCAGGTGGCAGAACCAGTGAGCTAAATCCCCAGCCCCAAAATTTAGAACTTTAAATGACATCGTTTAGAAAATGAAAAGTAGTCCTTAAACAGACCATATTTATAATGCATATAACCTATGACCAGAATATATAAAGAACTCTTACAGCTTATTAGCAGACAACCCAATTAAAAAGTAGACACAAGGGCTGGGGATTTAGCTCAGTGGTTTCGCCGCCTGCTGTGCAAGGCAAGGACCCGAGTTTGATCCCTGGCACAAAAAAAAAAAAGGTAGACACAAGAAGATGATAATAGCCAGTACAGCACAAGGAAAGGTGCACTGCAACAGTAGAATCAGAAAAATACTAATCAGTACAATAGCAAGATTGAATTGTACACTCATTAGGGAGATGAAGTTAAAAGTTTTAAAAGAACATAGGGCTGGGGATTTAGCTCAGTGGTTTCACTGCCTGCTGCGCAAGCAGAAGGACCTGAGTTTGATCTCCAGTACCAAAAAAAAAAAAAAAAATAGAACTAATGTCAGCTTAGGTGTGAACCAGTTAGAACTTTCTAATACTGCTAATGTGAGTGTAAAATGATAAAACCATTTTGGAAAACAATATAAAAATTTCTTGTGTTACTGTTAAGAACCAATAGTCCTGTTCTTAAGTTTTTACTTGAGAGGAATGAAAACACATGTTCACAATAGATTTGTACATACAAATTGAGTATCCCTTATCTGAAATTCTTGGATCCAGAGTGTTTCAGAGTTTTGTTTGAAATCCGCTTGATCTGCAAAGAGGATAGCTACTTCTTCTTTTTTTTAATTTTTTTGGTACCGGGGATCGAACTCGGGTCCTTGTGCTTGCACAGCAGGCGGCGAAACCACTGAGCTAAATCCCCAGCCCAAGGATAGCTACTTCTGCTTTTCTTTTTTTTGTTTTGGGTTCCTGTCACATGGAGTATTGTTTTCCACCCTTTAACTTTCAGACTATGAGTTTCTTTTTGAATTAAATGTGTTTCTTGTATGCAGCATATTGTTGGATCTTGCCTCTTGACTAATTCTGCCAGTCTATTTCTTTTGATTGGTGAATTGAGACCATTAACATTGATAGTTATAACTCATACATATTGACTTATCATTGTCCTGAGTTTTTCTGTTTATTTGATTCTCCCCCTTTTCATTTAATTTCTTGTCGCCCCCAACGGATTCATTCTGCTGGGCTTCCTGAGGTTGTGATCCTCGTCTTTTCCTAGGATATTGTCTAAAATGTTTTGGAGTGCTGGTTTGGTATTCATGAAGTTCCTAAGGTGCTCTTTGTCACGAAAATTTCTTATTTCTCCATCAATTTTGAAAGATAATTTTGTAGGGTACATCAATCTGGGTTGCAGGCTGTTTTCCTTTAGGGCTTGAAATATATCACTCCAAGCTCTTCTTGCCTTGAGGGTTTGCATTGAGAAGTCTGCTGTGATTCTGATGCGCTTTCCTTTGTATGTGATTTGTTTCTTTTCTCTAACTGCCTGTAGAATTTGTTCTTCTGTTGGGTTTCTGGAATCTTGTTTTGTTTTGTTTTTTCGTTTTGGCACCGGGGATCGAACTTGGGTCATTGCACTTGTGAGGCAGATGGTGGAACCACTGAGCTAAATTCCCGGCCCCATCTGGAATCTTAACTATTATATGCCTATGTGTAGATTTTTTTGATCACAGCTACTTGGAGTCCTATATGCCTCGCTTATCTGTATGTCAAGTTCTTTTCCCTTGCTTAGGAAGTTTTCTGCCATCACTTCTGTGAACAGTTTTTTTATGTCATCTGCACTCTCTCCTGTTTCTTCATTGACTCCAATCAGTCTTATGTTATTCTTCTTTGCATAAACTAGCAGCTGCTGGATTGATTTCTCTTGGTCCCTTACGATTTTAAAGAAAGTTTTCTTTTCCTGGTCACTGATTGCAATCTTATCTTCTGTATCTAAAATTCTGTGCTCACATTGGTTCATTCTGTGGTGTAGACTTTCAGTGGAGTTTTTAATCTCCTGGAAATCTGTTTGCATCTGTTTTATGGATTCCATTTGTTTCCTATGTTGGGATTCCATCATGTTTTTCAGCTTCTCTATTTTTTAAAATCTGTGTCCTCTAGATTTATTAATCATGTCTTGCACTATAGGCACAATCTGTTGTTGTCTGAGAAATTATTTCTGATTTCATTTTTCCCAGATCCTCTTTTGTTGCCAGTTCAGAGAGTCCAGGTGGTTGAGTATCAGAGTGTTCCATCTCGTTTCCCTTTGGGGTTGTTTTAGGTGATCTGGAAGTCTGGTTTTGAAACTTGTTCACGTGTCTTTTCATTTCAACAGGGGTGGGGACTGTAGGGGGTGCTGCTGGTGCCCGTGTGGCTCACCTCCTGTGTGCTGGCTGGGTGGTACGGCAGCCAGGAAGCCTCCTCTTGTGTGCTGGGAGTGGCTCACCTCCTCTGTGCTGGCAGTGGTCTCCAGGAATGAATTTGGGGGTATTGCTCCCTTTCAATTTTATTAAAGAGTATGAGGAATAGCAGCGTTAGGTCTTTTCGAAATTTCTTGTAGAATTCAGCAGTGAATCCCATCAGGGCCAGGGCTTTTCTTTGTTGGTAAGTGTTTAATTACATCTTCAGTTTCATTGGCTGATACTGGTTTGTTTAGAATTTCTGTATCTTCTTGATTCAGTTTTAATAATTCATGTGTATCTAGGAATCTGTCCATTTCTTGTATTTTCCATCTTATTAGAATGCAGGTTCTCAAAGTAGGTATTAATGATCTGGATTTCTGCAGGATTCATTGTGATTTCACCCTTTTCATTTCTAATTGCATGAATTTGAGTCTTTTTTTTTTCCTTTTTTTGACAAGGTTGCCTAAGGGTTTGTCAATTTTATTTAATCTTTCAAAGAGCCCACACTTAGATTCTTTGATTCTTTGTATTGTTTTCTTAGTCTCCATTGCGTTAATTTCTGCTCTGATTTTTATAATTTCCTCACTTACATGTGCTTTGGGCTTGACTTGATGATCTTTTCATAGAAGCCTGAGGTTCAACATAAGGTTGTTTGGGGGCCAGGAATGTAGCTTAGTGGCACAGTGCCTGCCTGGCAAGCTCAAGGTCCTGAGTTTGATACCTGATACCCCCCCCCCAAAAAAAAAAACAAACACAAAAAACATGAGGTTGTTTATTTGAGCCCATTCTGTTTTCCTGATGTGAGAATTCACTGCTGTAAATTTCCCTTATAGGACTGCTTTCATTGTATCCCTTGAATTCTGGTATGTTGTATTGTCATCATCATTTAATTGTAGAAATTGTCTGATTTCTTCTTTAATTTCATGTGGTGACCCATTGGTTGTTCAGGAGGTTGTTAATTTCTATTTGTTTATGAATTTTTTTGTGGTTTCTTTTGCCATTGATTTCCGATTTCATTGCACCATGGTCTAACAATATACATGGAATAATTCAGTTCCCTTGCATTTACTTAAGCATGTTCTGTGAGCTAGTACATTGTCTATTTTGGAGAAAGTCTTTTTTTTTTTTTCTTTTGGTACCAGGGATTGAACTCAGGACCTTGTGCTTGTAAGGCAGGCGTGGTTCCCCCTAGCTAAATCTCCAGCTGGAGAATGTCTTGCATGCCGCTGGGAAGAATGTTTATTCTGATGTTGTGGAGTAGAATACTCTGTAGACATCTACTAGGTCCATTTGTTCAAAAGTTTGATTCAATTCTAATATTTCATTGTCGATTTTTTGTCTAGTTGCTCTATTTGTGACAATGGGGTATTAAGGTCCCCTATTACAACTGTATTAGTACTTATTTGATTTTTCATGTCCGTTAATATTTGTTTTATTTAGTTGGGCTTCTATTTGGTACATATGTATTTATGATTGTTATCTCTTCCTCTTGGATTGCTCTCCTGACCAGGATGTAGGGACCTTCTTTGTCTCTCTTAATCAGTCTTGGCTTGAGATCCACTTTGCAAATAGAATAGGTATACCTCCCTTTTTTTCTGGATTTTTGTTACATGGAATATTGTTTTCCATCCCTTGACTTTCAGTCTGAAATTTTTTTTTGTACCAGGGATCGAACTCTGGACCTTGCACTTGAGAGGCAGGTGGCAGAACCACTGGCCTAAATCTCTGGCCCTATGATTTTGTTTTTGAATTAGGATGCAGGATATTGTTGGATCTTGCTTCTTGATTCATTCTGCCAGTGTGTGTCTTTTGATTGGTGAATTGAGACCATTAACATTGATGGTTATAACATATATATTGTCTTATCTCTGTCATGATATCTTCCTGCTGTTGGTTACCTTCTTTCCTTTTCTGTTTCATTTCTTGCCTTGCCTGGTGGATTCATTCTGTTGGGGTTCATGGAGTTGTAATCCTCATTGTCTCTATCTAGAATATCCTTCAGAACACTTTGGAGTGCTGGTTTGGTGGTCATGAATTTCTTCAGATGTTCTTTACCATGGAAGTATCTTATTTCTCCATCAATTTTGAAGAATAATCAGGGTTCGTCAGTCTGGGTTAGAGGTTGTTTTCCTATAGGGGTTGAAATACTTCACTCCAAGCTCTCCTTGACTTGAGGGTTTGTGTTGAGAAGTCTGCTGTGATTCTGATGGGCTTTCCTTTATAGGTGATTTGTTTCTTTTGTCTAACAGCTTTTAATATTCTGTCCTTGTGTTGAATTTCTGAAATCTTGACTCTTTTTTTGGTATTAGGGATCGAACTCGGGACCTTGTGCTTGCAAGGCAGGCAGTGAAACCAGTGAGTTAAATTCCCAGCCCTATCTTGACTATTATATTCCTTGGAGAAGATTTTTTTTAAATCATGGCTAATTGGGAGTCCTGTATGCCTCAGTTATCTGTATGTCAAATTCTTTTTCTGTTTCGGAAGTTTTCTGACATTACTTCTGAGAACAGGTTTTTATGTCATTTGTGCTATCTCCTGCCTTTTCATTGACTCCAATCAATCTTGTGTTCTCCTTTCCATCATCTGGCAGCTGATGGATTGATTTTTCATGATCCCTTGCTATTCTAAAGAAATTTCTATTTTCATGATCGCTAACTGCAATCCTGTCTTCTATATCTGATATTCTGTCCTTACATTGATTCCTTCTGCTACATATACTTTCAATGGAGTTTTTTTTTTTAAAGTTTAGTTTGTTTTTCGTTTTTGTTTTTTTTGAGACAGGATCTCGCTTTGTAGTTCCTGCTGGCCCTGAATTCACTTTGTAGCCCAGGCTGGACTCATACTTGCAGTTGTCCTCCTACCTCAGCCTCCCAAGTCCTGGGATCACAGGCATGTGCTAGCATGCCCGGCTTCAATGAAGTTTTTAATTTCCTAGATAGTGTTTGAATCTGTTTCGTGGATTCTATTTCTTTCTTACCCTGGGTGCTCATAGTTTCCATTTCTTTCCTATGCTGGGCACTCATGGTTTCCATCAAATTCCTGAGCTGTTTTATTTTTTATGTGTATCTGCTCTAGAGTCACTAAGCGTGTCTTTCATTCTGGTCACCATCTCTGTAGTTATCTGGGAAATTATTTCTGCTTTGAGTTTTTCTAGAGTCTCTTTCATCTGCTTTGTTACTTCTGCTGCTACTACTTCAGAGAGTCTAGGTGAGTGCCTTTTGGATTGTTCCACTTCATTGCCCCTGGGGTTTGCCTTTGGTGAGCTGAAAGTCTGAGGGGGTTGCATCTTGTTTAAGTGTCTTCTCGTTTTCTGTTTTTTAACAAGTTTGATTGGGTTGATGCGTCTAAATTTTTTATGGCAAGTAGCTTTATTGCCAGTATTCAGAACCCTTAGGAAATGACTGCTTCTCGGAAATGTCTTCCAGGTGTAGGTAGCTTTTGGGTTTTGAGTCTGTTGCAGGATCCTACCTCTTCAGTTTATTGGGGATGAGAAGTTTTTATTTGTCGCAGTTGCCAGTTCTTTGGCAGTGGCCTGTAAGTTTGTTTTTTTTTCTAAAGATCCTTAGGCAATCTCTGTTTTGGTATACCAGGAGGAATAACTGATTAGCACAATTATGTCACTTAGGTTACAGTAGTACAATTAACAATAGCATCAAATACAGCCTAGAAAACTACGAATTGTAGCCCTTAATATGGCAGTTTTATCCGTAGGGGAGAAATTTTAAAGGGGTTGGGGCAAAAGCAGAAATAGAAGAAGAGGAAGAGATCAGGAGCAAGGCTGGAGGACAAACTTTAGGAAACTGGTGCAGAAAAACAGGTGGGAAAGAGAAGAGAAACAAGAACAAAACAGAGCAACCACAACAAAAAACTAAAAACCCATGTTCAAACAGTCAATGAAAAACAAAACAAGAACTAGAATGGAGGAAAAAAGAAAAGAAAAAAAAGGACAAAGTACAATCCAAAGTTTGTCCAATTCATTGTGTGTCTCTGGTGTCACTGTTAGGCAATGTGGGCAAACAAGAGTCCAGAGCCAGATAGATTAATCCCAGCAAGCTAGTTGCCACTTCACAGTGGCATAGTGGATAATCCCAGCCAGCCTGTCCCTTTAATTCTTCTGAAGTTCAGGCTGGTTTTTGATGATGAGGCTGGAACCGGATTCCTCAAGCCTAGAACAGTCTGTGTGTCTCCTGCCAGCTTGAACTCCACTCCCTGATCTCCTGCTGACTTGAACTTGGTTCCACACCATGGCACTGGGAGCCACTAGATGGAGTCGGCCCACAGGTGTACTGAATTCTGAGCAGAGTTGGCCTCTCTCCAAAATAGCTACCAGCCAATCACCAACTCCTAGTTGAGGTCTGAACCCAGATAACTCACCAGCCACTTGTCTGGGGTGTCCGCTCCTCTATTCTACTAGTGCTTGTCTCTGTGGAGGCCTCTGGGGTTGCCTGCAGTCACCATACATCTGCAGGGTTGACCCGCCATTCCCTTGCCAAGAATTCCAGCTCTAGGAGAGAGTGTTGCTTGGTACCTCCCTCCTTTTCGTTAAAGTCTCTGTCTTCACCCTCTATGTAGACTTCATTTTTCGCCTCACATACTTCCTGGGTCCAGGGACCCAATTCCCTCCTCCTCCTCTTGCTGCTCTATTCCATTGTCAGGATACCAAATCTCAGAGAGGCTCTTTCTCTGCTCTTCACCTCTCTGTCATCTTCCTGGAAGTGTCCCTGAATTACATCTTGAGGTTTTTTGTGGGTTTTTTGGTAATGGGGATTGAACTTGGGTCCTTGTGCTTGTGCAGCAGGTGGGGAAGCCACTGAGCTAAATCCCCAGCCCCCCTGAATTACATTTTAATAAAGCTGTTTTAAAGAAAAAAAACTAAATAAAAAAATGTTGCCTAATTTCTTTCTATAGCTATAGTTTCCAAGAAGTGAATTTATTTGTTCAAGGCATGTGAAAAATATATTTGATACAAAGTCAATCGAGGTATAATTTGCATAGCATAAAACCCACTCCCCCACTTTTTTTCAGTACTGGGGATTGAATTCAGGGCCTTTGCACTGAGCTACATCACCATTTTTTTTTTATTTTTTATTTTTTTTTGGTACCGGGGATTGAACTTGGGACCTTGTGCTTGCGAGGCAGGCGCCGGAACCACTGAGCTAAATCCCCGGCACCATTCTTTTTAAAAAAAATTTTTTTTTAAAGAATTTTGAGACAGAGTCTTGCCTAGCCACTGAGTTATCCAAGCTGGGGTTCAACTTGTAATTCTCCTGCCTCAGTCTCCTGTAGTGCTAGGATTATAGGCATGTGCCACCATGTTGGACAAATTCACCCTTTTCTTGTACATTTTTTTTTTTTTGGTACCGGGGATCGAACTCAGGAACTTGTGCTTGTGAGGCAGGCACCAGAACTTGCACTGAGCTAAATCCCCAGCCCAGGTAGAAGTAACTTTTTTTTTTTTTTTGGTACCAGGGATCGAACTCGGGTCTTTCTGCTTTTGAGGTAGGTGGCAGAACCACTGAGCTAAATCCCTGGCCCTTCTTGTACATTTTCGTAAGCTCTGATAAAGCTTATATATATTTTTTCTTTTGTGCCAGGCATTGAACTCAGGACCTTGTACTTGTGAGGCAGGTAGTGGCACCACTGAGCTGAATTCCTGGCCCAAAGCTTATATTCTGTTATAATTGGCACCAAAGTCAAGATGCAGCTCATTTCAATACCCTCAAAATTTCTTAATGCCCCTTTATAGACAGCCTGTCCCCTACCTGTAAGCCCGTAGCAGCCGCTGATTATTTTCTATTTTATAATTTTCCCTTTTCAGAAAATCATATATAGTGTGTATTACTTTGAGTTTGACTTTTTCAGGTACAGTGTGATGCATTTGACTATTTTCACAATGCTAGGAATTGAACCCAGGGCTTCTTGCATGGTAGGTAAGCTCTCTACCACTGAGCTACATCCCTAACCCTTTTTAAATTTTATTTTGAGACACAGTCTTGCTGAGTTGCCTAGGGTGGCCTCAAATATGGGATCCTCTTATCTTAGCTTCTTGGGTAGCTAAGGAATATACGTGCGCTTCTTGGGTAGCTTGGGAATGTAAGTGTGTGCCACTGTGTCTAGCTTGCCTATATGTTTTCGGATAAAAATTTGTTTTCCTTTTTCTTGGGTATATAATTAGTAGTAGGATTTTTTCACTACATTTATTTATTTGTTTGTTTGTTTATTGGTACTGGGAATGGAACTTGGGACCTTGCGCCTGAGAGGCAGGTGGCGGAACCAGTGGACTAAATCCCCAGCCCCCATTTATTTATTTTGTAAGTCTTTATAAAGTTAATTATCATACATACAGATTAACAGCCAGAAGCAGTAGGACTGCTCAGTCATGAAAATGAGAGCCAGGTATAGTGGTGCATGCCTGAAATCCCAGCACTCAGGAGGCTGAGGCAGGAGGATTGCCACAAGTTTGAGGCCATCTGGGGCTACATAGTGAGACCCTGTTTCAAAAAAAAAAAAGTGTGTATTTATATTGTTTTGAGAGTTCTCTGTATATTTTGAATACAAATCCTTTATTAGATATGTGTTTTCCAAATATTTTCTCCTGGTTTGTGGCTTTTATCTTCATTTTCTTAGCAGTATTTATTTATTTATTTTTTTGGTACTGGGGTTCGAACTCGGGACCTTGTGGTTGCGAGGCAGGTGGCGGAACCACTGAGATAAATCCCTGGCCCTCTTAGGAATATTTTTGCAAAGAGCAAAAGTTTACTTTGATCAAATTCAGTTTATCAGGTTTTTTTTTTGGTACTGAATATTGAACTCAGAATCTTGCACTTGCAAGGCAGGCGAGGTGCCACTGAGGTAAATCCTCGGCCCCCAGTTTACCAGTTTTTTCTTTTATAGATTATACTTTTTGTGTCATGCCTAACTTCTGTGCATTTTAACATTTTATTTCTTTTGTCTCCAAAGGCTCTTCTGCATGCTCTTAAAGCATCAGCTCTTTTTCTTTCTTCTCTCTGTCCTTAGACATAGTTAACTATAGTTAATAATAGTGCTGCTGGTGTTACTATTTTCAGACTGTTTTTATGCCACATTGCCCCTTTGGTATTATAGCATGTATGATACATAATTTTCTTATTTAGGTTTTTTGAGACAGAGTCTCACTATGTAGTTCAGGCCAGCCTTGAGGTCACTATGCAGCCCAAGCTGGCCTCCAACTTGGTGGGTCTTTATCTTGCTATGATAGCCTCCGTCTCCTAGGTATACACAATCTTTTTTCCTCAGCTTCTCAGGTAGCTGGGACTATAGACCTATGCTACTACTGCTTGCTTGCTTGCTTTTTTTTTTTTTTTAAATAAGTTGAAAATTTGTGGCAGCTCTGCATCAAGCAAGTCTACTGGGGCTGCTTTTTCCACTGCACATATTCACTTTGTGTCTCTCTGTCACATTTTGGTAATTGTCACAAAATTTCAGGCTTCTTATAATTGTTAGGGTGATCTGTGATCAGTGATCTTTGATTTTATTATTGTAATTGTTTGGAGGCACCACAAACTGTGCTCATGTAATATGGCAAATAATTTCATAAATGTGTATTTTCTGACTGTTCTACTGATTGGCTCCTCAACCTCTCTCCCTCTGTGGCCTCTATTTCCTGATACATAATCATACTGAAGTTAGTTTATTGAACAGTAGTTTAGAAAGACCTTTTAAATTTTCAACTGAAAGAGTCAGCTCTTTCTCACTTTAAATGACAAGTTAAAAATAGTTAAACCTAGTGAAGGAGACAGATAGAAAGCTAAGATAGGTTGGCACCTGCACTAGTTAGCTGAGCTGTGAATGCAAAGGGAAAGTTCTTGAAGAGAATTGAAAGTGTTATACTACTGAACACATAAATAATAAAGCAAAACAGCCTTATTGTGGATATGGAAAAAATGGAGGGAAGTTTTAGTGGTCTTGGTAGATGATTAAACTAGTGGTAGTATTCCCTTAAATCAGGCCCATTCAGAGCAGGGCCCTAATTCTCTTCAGTTCTAGGAAGGCTGAAAGATGAAGCTATAGAAGAAAACCTTGAATCTAGCAGGGATTGGTTCATGAAGTTTAAGAAAAGAAACTATTTCTTTAACATGAAAATGCACAGTGAATAAATGTTGAAGTACAGTAGTAACTGCAGCAAGTTATGCAGAAGAGCAAAAATAAGTGGGCTACTTACTTACTTGAAGGTAACTACAAAATCAAGAGAATCTCAAGGTACATGAAAAAGCTTTATATTGGAAAAAGATGCCATCTATCTAGGTCTTTCATAGCTAGAGAGAATAAGTCAGTGCCTGGCTCCAAAGTTTCAGAGGACAAGCTGACTCTCGGAGGCTAATGCAGGTGGTTTTGAGTTTAAGCCAGTACTCATTTACCATTCTGAAAATTCTAGAACATTTAATAATTCTACCAAATGTCCTCTGCCTGTGGTCTTTATAAATGGAACAACAAAGTCTGAATGAGACACCCCTGTTTACAGCATGGTTACTGAATATATTTTACCTTTTTTTTTTTTTTTTTTTTGAGACAGTGTCTTGTTAGAACCAACTGTGTAGCCCAGGTTGACCTCAAACTTGTGGCAGTCCTACTATTTGCCTCCCGAGTGGTGGGATTACAGAAATGTGCCACCATATCTGACCAGTTACCAAATTTTTTTTTTTGGTACCGGAGGTCGAACTTAGATCTTTGCGCTTGCGTAGCAGACAGCGAAACCACTGAGCTAAATCCCCGGTCCAATATTTTTGTTTTTTGAGACAGCGTCTTACTATGCATTTCAGGCTGGCCTTGAACTCACTATGTAGTCCAGGCTGGTATTGAACTTGCCATGATCCTACTGCCTCAGTCTCCTGAGTGCTGGGATGACAGGCATGTGCCACCACTCCTGACTGGTTACCAAATATTTTGTTTGTTTGTTTGTTTTTGGTACTGGGGATTGAACTCAGGACCTTGCACTTGCGAGCCAGGCACCAGAACCACTGAGCTAAATCCCCAGTCCTGGTTACCAAATATTTTAAGCCCACTTTTGAGACCTAATTTCGGAAAAATATTTATTTCAAAATATTACTGCTCATTGACAGTGTACTTGGTCACCCAGGTACTGTGATGGAGATGCACAATGAGATTCATGTTGTATAAGCCTGCTAGAACAACATCCATTCTATACCCCAAGTATCAAGAAATAATTTCAACTTTGAGTCTCACTATTTAAGAAATATATTTTCTTTTTTAAAAAAAATTTTTGTGTGTGTGTGTGTGTTTTTTGGTACCAGGGATTGAACTCAGGTCCTTGCTCTTGCGCAGCAGGCAGTGAAACCACTGAGCTAAATCCCCGGCCCCAAGAAATATATTTTCTAAGGCCCTGGCTGCCATTGATATTGATAGTGAATTGAAAATTTTCTGGAAAGGACTCACCATTCTAAATGCCATTAAGAGCATTTGTTGCCAGGTGTGGTGATGCATGCTTGTGATCCCAGCCCAGAGGAGCCGGAGGCAGGAAGATTGTGAGTTTCAGTCCAGACTTGGCTACATAGTGAGTTTGAGGCTAGGCAGGGATACCTTGTGAGATTGTCTCAAAAAAATCCAAACCCTCCTCCACCCAAATATCCCTTAAAAACATTTGTTATTCACAGGAAGAAGTGAAAATATCAACCTTGAATGTGGAAAAAGTTGATTTAAGCTCTCATGGATGACTTTAAGAGATTCAGGATTTCAGTGGAGGCTAACACAACTGCAGATGTGTTGGAAATAGAGAACTAGAATTAGAAGTGGAGGCTGAAGATGTAACTGAATTGCTGCAATCTTATGATGAAACTTGAATGGATGAGTAGTTTTTTATAGATGAACATAGAAAGTGGTCTCTAGAGATGGAGTCTACTTGTGAACATTGTTGAAGTGATAACAAAGGATTTAGAATATTAGATAAACTTGATCACTAAAGAAGTGGTTTGAGAGGATTGACTCCAATTTTGAAAGAGGTCCTGTGGGCAGAATTCTATCACAGAGCGTCACATCTACAGAAAAGTCTTTTATGGAAAGTGCAGTCAGTTGATGTGGAAACCTTTAATTGATTTATTTTTAAGAATTGTCACAGCTGTGCCAAAATTCTATAGCCACTGCTATGACCAGTCAACAGCCATCAACATGGCAGTGAGATCTTCCACCCACAAAAAGATGGTGCCTGGCTGAAAGCTCAGATAATGATTAGCATTTTTTTTTTAATGATTCACGTTTTTAGCAGTGAAGTATTTTTAAATTAAGATATATAGTATTTTTGGAAACATAATTCTATCACATTCCTTTTTTTTTTTTTTTTTTGGTACTGGGGATTGAACTCAGGATCTTGCGCTTGCGAGGCAGGCACATTGCCACTGAGCTAAATCCCTGGGCTTGTTACCACATTGTTGATAGGCTACAATATAGTATAAACTGGGGGAATATATGTACTAGGGGAAAAATTTATGTGACTCACTTTACTTCAGTGGTCTGAATGAAAACCAACATATTTCTATGGTATGCCTGTATGTTAATGTAAGATGAAGTAGACTTAAAGTGAAAGTGTATTACAAGTATAATTTAATATGGTCAACAGGGCATAATTCTAAATGTGGATTATCTGATAACTTCAAAATACATGAAACAAAAGCTAAAAGGAGGAGTGAGCAGAATCTCCAAATATGTTTACTAGATGTATAGCTCTGTCAGTTGCTAGAACAAGGCAAAGAAGACTGAAATTGTAACAACTTTATCAACCATCTTGACCTTATTGATACTTATAGAAACATTATTCCAGACAGCTGTAGTATATGTTTTTAAGTATACACAGAGGGAACACCAAAATAGACCACAATTTGGACCATAAAAAGTGCATTAGTGGACTCGGGATTTAGCTCAGTGGTGCCACCACCTGCCTTGCAAGCGCAAGGTCCTGAGTTCAATCCTCTGTACCAAAAAAACAAACAACCCCCCCCCCCCAAAACCCCCAAAAAGTGCATTAGTAGGGAATGAATTTTCTGACCTCAGTGGTATTGTTAGGAATCATAAGATAATTATAGTATCAAAAATTGAAAATTAAACATACTTCAAAATAAACCATATGTGAAAGAAAGAAAGAACTCCAGTGTTTTGAAATAAATGAATGATAATGAAAACAGAAGTTACTGCAGTTTTGGGATGCATTTAAAGCAATGCTTAGAAAAACAATTTTAAACACTTAAGAGTGATGCCAAATCATTACAACTTTGAGTCTTGATAAAAAGTGATGTCAAATCAAGAAGCTAAGCAAAGTAAATCAAAATAAGTGAAGGAAGTAGTAAAAATACAAGCAAAAATCAGTTGAATAGAAAAATGAAGAGCAGTATAAAAATCATTGAGCCCACAAGCTGATTTCTATCAAAGAAAAAAAGTTGCAAATTTCCATTATCAGGACTGAAAGTGGGACCACAGAGAGGAGGCGGAGCATGTGAAGTGGTTGCACTTGTGGGTCCAAGAGGAAAATCAGTTGTGATACAGAGTACCCATCCTTTCCAGAAGAGAGGCCACTGTAGTTCCAAAGAACAAGTCTCAGGACCGTGAGAGCAGCTGCCTCCCTCTCTGAAGCTTGACTAAATCATGGAGGATTTCAGAGTATTTCTGGGAGTCTGTCATTAACAACTGAAAAGGCAACTAATATGGGAAAGCATCTTGAATTTTCTCTAAGACCAGAGAAAGAAACTACAAATATAAGAGTACCATTGAGCTTACAAACAACATGGAGTTCCAATGAAAGTGATGTGTCAGATGAGATACTTTCTAAATCACAGAAAGATAATGGACATTGCTCTAGAATACACACATTTAATAGGAATATTTTAAGTCCAGAAGATGGGGTCAGTGATGATAAATTACTAATTTTGTAAGAAATCTAGTTTTGTTTAAATACTGGGTTCAGTATTAGAAACCTGCATTCCTTTTGTGTTATTGTAATTAATTGATTGTGACTTTTTAAAGTCCCAGCCTCATTGCCAAACCTTTTAGAAAACTTTTCTTCTTTGATATTTTTCACAACTCTAACAGAGAGTTACCTTTTTACCATTAACAACTTAGGCTGGGACTTGTTGGAATTCCATTTTTTGCTCTTTGGCACCAGAGCCAGTTCTTGCAGTTCCCACATAATGCTGCATTCATGCTGCCTTCTTGCAAACTTGTTAAGTAGTGTAATAACCAGTGTGTGGTGGAAGTATAATTTACTATCAAGTTCCTATGCTGGTGATATTTTGTATTGTATCATGTTTCAAACAATATAAAACAAAGTTTCTCAACTTTGACAGTCTTGCCATTTGGAGCCAGGTAAGTCTTTGCTATGGGGAGAACTTACCTTTGTATGCTATATTGGATGTTTTGCAGCATTCCTAGCCTCTGCCTACTGATCACAGTAGTAACCCGAACCCTAGCTTCAACACCCCAAAATATTTCTAGATGTTACCAGAGGTCCCCTGAAGGAAAAAAATCACCTTCAGTTCATAACCACATATATACTATTATGGAAATCATATCCTTTTACACATTTTAAAAAATAGTCTGGAGTATTTAACAGTCTTAATGCTTTCAACATGAATTTGTAACTTTTAATTCTGATAGTTCATGTTACTCTCAGACAACTTCTCTGGAAAGTGGTTAAATTTCTTTGATCACTTTGTATTCCATTTTGGTAACCACCATTGACATTTTAATAGGTACTGGGTTAAATAGTGTTCTAAGATTTTACATAAGCTGATAATGCTTATGTCATTACTTAAACCATATTAATTAGAATTCATTGTGATATAACTCTTGGTTTGTCTTCACACATCAGAACCCAGTTTCAGTATTAAAAATTGTATGCATAGGGCCGGGGATTTAGCTCAGTGGTTTTGCCGCCTGCTGCGCAAGTGCAAGGACCCGAGTTCGATCCCCGGTACCAAAAAAAAAAAAAAAATTGTATGCTTGTTTGAATAGTATGGTATATGAATTATTTTTCAAAGCTTGCATTAAATAAAAAGCAAGTAGGAACACCATGATAAATAGGCATTAAAATATAATAAGGGAATATTAAGAGGAATTTTATCCCAATACATCCAGCTACTTAAGATGAATTGGCCAAATGTGTTGACTCAAATTACCAGAAATAGAACAAGATAAGAAATTCTTCTTTAAAACACAAATAATCGCACCTCCTCACACAGAATTGCATGCCTATATGGCTTTATTAGTAAAACTGTGAAACATTTAAAAGGATACAGTAGTGCTCTTACTCAAACTTATTCAGAAATTATGAGGAACCAATATTTTCCAGTTCACTTGCTAAGGCCAGCATTACTTTGATAACCAGAACAACTGTTGAGAAAACTGCAGACCGGTATTGCTCATGAACATATATAAAAAAATTCTTACCAATATTATAAACTGAATCTAGGATATAAGAAGTATCAATAAAGTTATTCATGGTGGCACATGCCTGTAATTCCAGCACTCAGAAGCTGAGACAAGAGGATCAAGTTTGAGCCCAGCCTGTGCAACATAGGGAGAGAGAGCATGCTTTAAAAAAAAGGGGGGGGGGGTGGCTAAAGATGTAGCTCAGTGTAAAGGCCCTGGATTCAGTTTTAGTACCATAAAACCAAACCATACCAAACCAAACCAAATCAAATCAAATGAAAAGGCTAATCACATGGGGCTTATCACAAGAATGTAAAGTTGGTTTAACACTGAAAAATCAAATAGACTAAGAAAGATGAAATCATATGATTATCTCAACAGATGTAAAGAAAGCATTTGAAAAGTAAGCTTCCATTCATTTGAAAAATGAATTATATCAGTAATAGAAGGGACTTTCTTAACCTGAGAGAGGGCATCCATGAAAATCTTACAATGAGGGTAATACTTAATGGTGAAAGACGAACGCTTTAATCTTAAAATTGGAATTAAGGCAAGAACATCCATTTTCATCAGTTGAATTAGTACTATGTTGAAGTACTGTATGTAGCCAGTTCGCTAAGGCAAGGGAAAAAAAATAAAAAGGGCATAATAATCAGAAGAAATGGGCCGGGGATTTAGCTCAGCAGCAGAGCGCCTGCCTGGCAAGGGCAAGGTCCTGAGGTTGATCCTTGGTACTAAAAAAAAAAAAAAAAAAATTAGAAGTGCAACTTGTCCAGCCATATAATTGTTGATATGGACAATCCTAAGGAGTGCCAGAATGCTTCCAGTGTTAATGAATTTGGCAAGTTGAAGGTTAAAAAGACAAAATGCAAAATTCCAATTTCATTTTAATGTACTGGGAACAAACAGTTGAAAAAATGAGCCGGGTTTGGTGGCGCATGCCTATAATCCCACCTTTTTGGAGGTTAAGGCAAGAGGGATCACTGTGAGTTCAAAGCCAGCTTGGGTTCTATGTAGTGACTTCAAGTGTGACCTGAACTACATAGTGAAACCCTGTCTCAAAACAAACAAAAAAACAGTCGAAAAAATGTTAAATGTATGTATATGATAGCAAACAAAAGCATGGATAAATTTATAAAAGATTTATAAAATCTGTACATTATATTAAAAACTACAAGGGGGCCGGGGATTTAGCCCAGTGGTTTCGCCGCTTGCTGCGCAAGCCCAAGGACCTGAGTTTGATCCCCAGTACCAAAAAAACAAACAAACAAAAAAAACCAAACTACAAGGTAATGCTTAGAGAAGTAAGATCTAAATAAATGGATTGATAACAGGATATCCATTTTCTGTGAATTGATTTATGGATGAAACATTCAAAAATTGTTAAGATGGGAATTGTGGTTTCAGTTGTCCCATGTGAAGAGGTTGGAAGTAGTCATTCTCATCCTTCTAGTATTTAAAATGTGTCATAATGAAAATTTGCATGGATTCTCACATCCCATCTTTTTTGTTTTTTTAAAGAATATATTTTTATTAGGTATTCTGTTAACAAATTGTCATTGTAGGTGTAGTTGACTTATTCCATGTATTTTTTTTTTTTAAGTAAATGAATCCCACTGTAGTTTTCCATGAAGGAAAAAAATCATTTCTCCAGTTGCTGAGGGGTACTAAAACCTTCGTACACTTTCACTTGCTCCATCATCAGCAGATCCTGAACAAAATGATTAGGTGTTTCACTGCAAACTGAATGGATCTGTCCATTTACAATTGGAATTATCTTAGCTAAAGGCAGGCTGACACTGGAATAACTTGTGGAGTTACTGGGTTGCAGGTCTGGCTCAATAGGTCGAAAAAATAAAGCCATGTTGTCCAGAAGTCTACTAAAACCTTTGTTCAAACAGATATTCAAAACTGTACTGAAATCTGGACTTCCCAGTATGTCTCTAGTTGCATTGAGAAGTTTAATAGTCCGCAGTGTCCCTGGAAGAAAGCCCACAGGGCTGAACTGCTAATGGAGTTTCTTCATCTGGCATCATAGAATGGCATAAAAAAGATTTGGATCCATCCTTGTTAATCCAAGAAGATTTATGTTGCTCAACAAGAGTTCTTATTTCTATTAGTTTTTGCTCCAAGTCCAAAAGAGACAAAGAATGTTCAAGAGAAACACTTCCTAAAATTTTCTGTATAGCTTGTTTAATGACAGTGATTAATTCTGTCAGGCCATCTCCAGGGAGGTGCTGAATACTTAGTAAGTACTTCTGCTGGACATCTGGGGGAGCAAGAAAGGTAGTGCCACTTTTGCCAACCGCTGCATTATCCAGGTAAATATATCCCCCAATTATGTTTAACTGCACCCGCAGAAGAACCACTAGCATACAGGTGCTGTATACAGCCACGATACTTCTTGTGAAACTTACTATCTTCAGATCCTCCCATATTTCCAGCTTGTTTGAAGGTCTGTTTTTTAGCAGAGCTGTAAGGCTCTCTGAATTGAGTTGCTGCATTAAAGCCTCCCTCAGTGTTAGAAGCATGGACAGCACTGTCATATTGCATGTCCTCTGGTTACTCTCAAAGTGACACTGTCATTGTGCTTGGGCAATGTATTCTGCAGCCTCCCTTTCTTGTATTTCTCTGATTTTCTTATGTTGGTATTTCCCCAGGATATATACTCTGCCAAGGACCGTGCCCAGGAAGATGCATTTCTTTTTGTATTTCAGATAATTCCATGTCAATCTCAGCATTTTCGGCCTCTGGGGATTGTGGGCTGCCTGGGATGAGGGGCCGGTTAACCAGGATGCTGTTTTTCTGTCGCATGGGCCAGACGACCCGGCACGGGTGCTGCCATCCCGCTTGGTGCTCTCCACAAATATCGAAGGCAGCCGCTGTCAACTGAGCGAGAAGGGGCCATCCCATCCTTTTTTTTTTTTAAATTTTATTTATTTATTTATTTATTTGGTACCAGAGATCGAACTCGGGTCCTTGCGCTTGCGAGGCAGGCAGTGGAACCACTGAGCTAAATCCCCGGACCCAAATCACTCCTGCCTTTTTTTTTTTTTTTTTTAGTACCGGGGATCGAACTTGGGACCTTGCAGACTTGAGAGGCAGGCGCCAGAACCACTGAGCTAAATCCCCAGCCCCATCCCATCTTTTTCAAAAATATAGTTTACTAGGGGCTGGGGATTTAGCTCAGTGCTTCCGGCGCCTGCCTCGCAAGGGCAAGGCCTTGAGTTTAATCCCCAGTACCAAAAATAAATAAATAAATACATACATACATAAATAAATAAAGTATAGTTTACAGGGGCCGGGGATTTAGCTCAGTGATTTCGCCGCCTGCTGTGCAAGTGCAAGGACCTGAGTTCAATCCCTGGTACCAAAAAAAATAAATAACTAAATAAATATAAATATAAATATATTTAAATATATATATAAATATATATATAATTTACTAGTTGGAAATCTCTGATCTATAGAAAAATTTAACATAAAAAGATTTTCCTGGGAATAGTTCATATTGCTATTATGATTAAAGAACAGGGAAGTGATACTTACTGGAAGTGGCCAGGAAACACAACCCCAAAACAAAACTTTTTGCAAATAACCAGATTAGCAAAGATTAAAAATATTGATAATTTCATCTCCAATAAGAATATAAATACAACTACTTTGGAGCTCAGTTTAAAAATTTTTCAGTATTGATGCTCTTTGATCTAGCTATTGCACTTATAGAAATTTACCTCACAAATGGCAAAGAGACATCCAAAACAGTTATAAATATCCAGTTACTTAGACACGGTCTCACTAAATTGTCCAAAGTGGCCTTGAACTTGTAATCTTCCTGCCTGAGCATCCTAGTAGCTGGGACTAGAGGTGTGTACCACCACACCTGGCAAGTGTTTTTTTCTTCTAAAAATATATTTAGGGAATTCTGGGAAGATAGCAAGACAAGTAGGATAGCAAAACAAAAAGAACCCAGACAAAAATTATCACAAAATTAGGTGACGGAGTATGTCCACGAACCTCAAGATTTAAGAAAGTTAGTTGGGTGTAGTGGCACATCCTCACACTCCCCAGTCTTTGGGAGGATGAGGCAGGAGAATTGCAAGTTTGAGGGGAACCTAGGCAATTTCATGAGGCCCTTTCTCACTGGGGATGTAGTTCAGTTTGAGATCCCAGGGTTAATCCCCAGACCTGGGAAAGGAAAAAATAATTTTTTTCTCAGAAAGTAGAAATGAATCATCACTAGCTGTGCAGTTGTGCTGCTCATGTATTACCAATATCTATGCATACCCAGAGTGAAGCAGTAGGTTTTCTAATAAACTTGGGAACAGAACTCCAAAACCTGTCTTAAAGTTCATAGAGGTGAAAACACGCCAAATGAAGCTGCCTGCCAGGACTTATGTCTCAAGCTGAGAAAAAAATGCTAGAAATACAGTCATGTGCTACTTAATGATATTTCAGTCAGTGATAGACCACATATATTAAATTTCCTTTAAGATTATGTAATAGAGGTGAAGAATTCTTACCTCCTAGTGATGTAGCCATTCTGTGTATAATTGTAGTACAAGGCATTATTCACACATTTGTGGTGATGCTGTGTTGTTTTCTGTAAAACTGTATACCACGATGTATACCACGTAATACTGGCAAGCATCGTCATTATCTTGTGTTTGCCATGTTTGAGTGACCATGTTAAGTGAGTGACCATTTGGTTTTTTTGTAAGTACACTCTGATGTTTGCATAACAATGACATCGCCTATCTTGAATCTCTCCCTGTTACTTCTTTTTGGAAACGGGATCTTGCTATGTAGTTCAGGCTGACCTTGAACTGTGTAGCCCAGGGTGGCCTCAAACTCTCTGCAATCCTCCTGCCTGAGCCTCCTGAGTGCTGGGATTACAGGCATGTGCCAATCCCTGTTGATATGTGATGCATTGTGGTAGAATCCATATTGGCTGGGTCAGGATTAATGGAAGCACAAAATAGGAAAGAATTAGGAAAGAATCAGATAAGAGCAAAAGAGAAAGAGCTAGGTCTTGGAAAATTCAAGGCAATTTTTCTCTTTTTTACTCTTATCATGAGTACAACATAGCAAGAGTGGAACCGTGGAGCCAGAAAGTCCAACCTGAGTGAACAATACTGCCCTTTTAAAAGTTCAGGAAAATTACTTTTACGTAAAAAGGAAAAGAAAAATTTGTTGACTCTCAAACAAAGTTGTTTTAGCTAGAAAGAGCAAGAAACAACAACGTAACAGCACACAAAATCTAAGCAGAAAAAAACTGATGTAGCTACTGTAAAGAAAGTCACTATATATTTTTTGTTTTGTTTTGTTTTGTTTTTGTTTTGGTACTGGGCATTGAACTTGGGACCTTGCGCTTGCGAAGCAGGCAGCAGAACCACTGAGCTAAATCCCCAGCCTTTGTCATTATCTATATAGAGTCTAGACAGCCCTTCTCTTACTTGAGTGGCATATATATGTTGTTGCTTCTGTGTTTCCAAATACCCCATTGTTGTGAAAAGTCATTACAGTCAATCTCATTTTGACTTTATAAAAGGTTGGTCTTTTCATCTAAACACCAAGAGATTTAAAATTTTTTCTTTAAGATCCAGTAGTTGTTATTAAATGATATTTGGTGTTGGTTATTTTGTGTTGGATTTCAGTTTGTTTCAAGTTTTTTTGTTTCTTTTTTTGGTACTGGGGATCGAACTCAGGACCTTGCACTTGTGACGCAGGTGGTGGCACCAATGAGCTCAATCCCCGGCCCTATACCCCCTTTCTTCTGAGTGTTGTGGATTCTTCAATTTTATTTTCCACTCTTTGGTACCTAAAACTCCCTTCCCCTTTCCTGTAGCAAATACATTTTCTTCTTTCTAGTCTAAGAGATGTCTTCTTAATTTATAACTAAGTTAAATTTCTGCTTATTAAATAATAGCATTTTATTCTTTTCTATGGTAACATTCATCTGACATTGTCATTTTTTTTTGTAATAACCATATTTCTTGATAGACTATGATAAGGTACAGGAACTCTGCTGTATTTCCTGTTTTAGTGTA
The DNA here is from genome assembly GCF_053883595.1 of Heterocephalus glaber. Taxonomy (NCBI): domain Eukaryota; kingdom Metazoa; phylum Chordata; class Mammalia; order Rodentia; family Bathyergidae; genus Heterocephalus; species Heterocephalus glaber. The sequence continues at coordinate 8,213,624 of NW_028258302.1, read as the reverse complement.
GTGACCCAAACAGTTTGTGCCTGATTTGTAGGAGGGAAGTACTGTATTCAATAAATATCTGTTAGCTAACTGAAAGAACTAGACATGTTAACTATAAACCATATTTCCCTGAAAATAAGACAGAGTCATATTAATGTTTGCTTCAAAAGACGCAGTAGGGTTTGTTCTCAGGGGATGTTTCATTTTTTCATATACAACAATCTACATTTATTTTTGTATAAAAATTACATTTATTCAAGTACAGTCATGTCATCATCTTCTGGAAGATCATCATAACTCTGCAAACCCTGAATTCTGGCCTGAATTTCTTGTAACTCCATTTCCTGCAGAATCATTGGCCCTGATCTCTCATGTCCAGCAATAGAGCAGAACTCTTCTTCAATGAGGACTTCTTGACTATGTAGCCTGCTCATAATCCATTGGCAACACAGCTATTAAGTGATTTTATCCCATGAATTCTTCACCCAAGTCATGACCTCTTGCAGGCCAGGTTTCACAGAATTTTCATTAAATCAAGTGTTAGTTGAAGACTTACGAAACAGGAGTGACAATAAAAATGAAGATAGTTATGAATGGCGGTCTGTGTTTCCTTTTTTCTTTTTTTTTTTTTTTTGGTACTGGGGATCGAACTCGGGATCTTGTGCTTGTGAGGCAGGCGGTGGAAGCACTGAGCTAAATCCCCGGCCGGAAAATGTTTCTTTATTTCATACAAGTGCATTAAGTATCTCCATTACAACACTTGATGTATTGAATTACAAAGATTCATATTAGACACAACCACTTCCTTTTGTTATCAAGTGCACACATTATTTGTGTGTTGTGTCTATACTCTGGTCATTTGGCAGTAAGTGTTGAGTTCACCTTTTTACACAGGCATTTACCTTTTGTCCAAAGGTACCCACTTGAGTATTTATAAATAATTATAGTTTATATTATCATTTCTTTTAAATATTAATATTATTTATATTTAATTCTATATTAATGTTATTTTATAATCCAATATATGTGTTGTGTATTGCAGTGGATGTACTAAATGTGTCCATCTGGCTGATGATTTTAACTGGGTCTTATTTTTGGGACAGGGCTTATAATATGAGCATCCTGAAAAAAAATCACACCAGGTCTTGTTTTCCAGTTAGGTCCTATTTTTGAGGAAATACAGTATATCTTTGTGATTTACTTTTCTTTATTTCCACAATGAAAGATCTCTGCTAGCACAAATTATCTTAAAAAATAAGTTTCATCTTTGGCATTCTTTGATTATATGTTGTAGGAATCATAGGAGACTAACTGAATTTGTGTGTAAAAACCAAATTACACAGTAGGGTATACAGATACTGGAAGGTTAGTAAAAACGTGATAAATTTATATTTATGTACTTAGTTTTACACAGCTTAGCAAACCTTCTGACACCATGTGGATTGGTACCCTTGGAGAAACTAAATTTACTCATAGGTTAAATATTGTCTCTCCATGTGTCTACAAATGTGTGCAGTACTCAATTTTAAGGCAATTTAGTCATTTAACTATGTATAGAGTAGCTACTGGGTTGCACACAAATGAAATACAATGGTATATACAAATTACTTAAGTCCTAGGTACTCAAAAAAAATAGAGGAGTTCAGTCACTGGGGAATTTCTTACTTTTAGGCTCAGTGTTTGAGAGTTGGTGGTTGAGCTAATCTAGAACCTTGGTCCCCTGAACTAGTGTTCTATTTGAAGTCATACACTCAAATGAAATTTTTGCGTTAAGAGGAGAGCAGGGTAAAGGGATGGGAGGAGATTGGGAGAAAAAGAGGAATCAAGATATACTTTGTACAGGTACAAATTCCCTTTGATGAATTAATTTAAAAAGCCTTGTATAATAACCAAAAAAAAGTAAATGACGAAAGGAAATGTTTTGCTTTTGGAAGATTCATGCAAAACATGGTTGAAAGATTAGAGCAGGCATCTTGTTGAATGAAGAAAAATGGTGTGAATGGCAGAAACAAAAGAGAGTAACATGTTAGTGAATTTGAAGAGATTGTGGATGGATTTGAGTGAGGTTTTGAAGTGCAGATGGAGTGTCCTGACAAAATATGAATGCTACACTCATTGAAGTAGAGAAAGTGAAAGAAAGGTGATGACATTCTTGACATGTCATTTTATAACTGGTTATATATCTTAGAAGTTGGAGATCTTTATGAAAATTGGTTATTTCACTAAACTTTATTCTTCATAAATTTATTTGATACATATAGAATCTGGTTTCCTTAAATTATTATTAGTAGTAGTATTTTTGTTTGTTCTTTTGGGACAGAGTCTCACTGTGTAGTTCAGACTAACCTTCACTCACTGTGTTGCCCAGGGTGGCCTCAAACTCACTGTGATCCTCCTGCCTCGGTCTCCCAGCTGCTGGGATTATAGGCATGTGCCACCACTCTCGCTGTTTTCCTTAAGTTACACGTACATTTGTTTGCATTATCTGTTCAACAAATGTATTGTTTTGAAATTGTGTCACATATTTTCTTAGGCTTATTTTGCAAAGAAAGGATAACATTGTTTTATCTTGGGTAATTAAACAGTAAAGGATTTCATAAGTTCAAATAATAGTTGCCTTTGTAATAATGATCAAGTATGTCTATTGATTATATATATTCTGAAAGGGGAGATTACACATAAGAAACTTTGTAGATAACCTGGCTCATTTGACTCTCTAGGAGCCTTGTAATTGTTTTATTAATACATTTTGGACCAGTGTATGTGACAAGCAGATGTCTGCCATGTAATTTCCCTTTATACTTGTGTGTATGTGTGTACACACACACTCTATACTGAGAATTGAGCCCAGGGCCTTTGCACTGAGCTACATTCCCAGCCTTTTAACAAATTTTTTATTTTGAGACAGGATCTCAATAAGTTTGTAAGTTGTCTGGGCTGGGCTCAAACTTGTAATCCTCCTGCCTCAGCCCACCAGAGTTCTTGGATGATAAGTGTGCATCACCTCCTTTGGCTTACCCATTATACTTTGAGATCTCAAAACAGTATAATGTTCAAATTACTCATTTTCCAAATAATTTTGTGAGCAAACTGTGGAGTTTTATTAAACTCAAGGATTTTGTGACTTTGTTTAGCATTTTATTTTGATCCTAAAGGCAACATTGTTGTAGATGATTTGAAAGATCAAAAAAGATATGAAGTGTACCTACTCAGAACATTTCGTTAGAATTGTGCATTAAGTTACCTTGCGTATATATTTCATTCTTAAATGAACATGTGTTAAAAATTCTTAAAAAATATTTGCAGTAGAATTACAGTGGTACCTTGGTTCACAAACTTAATTGTTTCCACGATTCTGCAACCAAAACAGATTCTGTGACTTATGCTTGCAGTTTGGTTGCAACCAGATCATGGAACAAATTCTGTGACCTAAAATGTGGAAAGAATTAAGTTTGTGAACCAAGGTACCACTGTATATGAATTCTAATTAATTGCTGGAGATTAAAACTAAGGCCTTCTGGGGCCAGGGATTTAGCTCAGTGGTTCCATTGCTTGCCTTGCAAGCGCAAGGACCTGAGTTCGATCCCTGGTACCAAAACAAAACAAAACAAAAAACTAAGGTCTTTTGCATGCTAAGTACACATTCTGTGCTGAATTATACCTGCAGGTCTTGTATGAATTTTGCACACAGGTATATGGACTCTTCTAAGCACTACCACAAATAGGATGCGTAATTCTCGAGTGTTTCTTTGCCAGTACCATGCTGTTTTTATCAGTAGTTTTGTAGTATAGTTTCTTTTTTAAAAAAATAAATTTTACTTTATTTTATCCTCCCTCAAGCCTCCTCCCCACCCTATGTACAAAAGCTTTATTTCCATTTTTTCCTTCTCTTCATTTTTTTTTTTTTTTTTTTTTGGTACTGGGGTTTGAACTCAGGTCCTTGCGCTTGTGAGGCAGGCGGTGGAACCACTGAGCAAAATCCCTGGCCCTATTTTCACTTTTTTTCTTGTCCCTTCCTTTTCTCCCTCCCTTCTCCCTTGTTCCCCTTCCCATTTGAACTCTTTCTTCCCATATCCCAACAAGTAGTATAGTTTCAAGTTGGGGATTGTGATCGCTCTTGCCTTATCTTTGTTGCGTAGAATTGCTTTTGCTATTCTATGTCTCTTCTTGTTCCAAATGAAATTTTGGATTGTTTTCTCTAGTTCTGTGAAATATGCTGTTGGGATTTTTTTTTTTTTTTTTTTTTTTTGGTACTGGGGATCGAACTTGGGTCCTTGCGCTTGTGCAGCAGGCAGTGAAACCACTGAACTTAATCCCCGGCCCTGCTGTTGGGATTTCAATTGGGATTGTATTGAATCTATATAGCAGTTTTGGAAGTATGGTCATTTCCACTACATTGGTTCTTCCTGCCCAGGAACAAGGGATGTCTTTCCATTTTCTGATAACCTCTTCCATCTCTTTTTTCAGAGTGCTGTAGTTTTTTGTTTTTTTTTTTCTTTTGTGGTACCGGGGATTGAATTTGGGTCCTTGCACTTGTGAGGCAGGTGACAGAACCACTGAGCTAAATTCCCAGGCCTAGAGTGCTGTGGTTTTAAAAGTAAAGGTCTTTTAATTCCTGCATTAGATTGACTCCTAGGTAGTTCATTCTTTGATGCTGTTGTGAAAGGAAATGCCTGTTATTCGTGTACAAGAAATCTATTGATATTTGAGTATTCACCTTGTATCCAGCCACTCTATTGAATTTGGTTATTAAGTCTAGACCCAAGCGAGGATCAGTGGAACAAATTAGAAGATGCAGAAACAACTCCAGACATACTCAGCCACCTCATGTTTGACAAAAGAGCCAAACACCCTCACTGGAGGAAAGATAGCCTCTTTAACAAATGATTTTGGAAAAACTGGGTTTCAACTTGCCAGAGATTAAAACTAGACCCATATCTTTCACCATGCACTAAACTAAAATTGAAATGGATCAAAGATCTGAATATTAAAACAGAAACATTAAGCCTGCTGGAAGATAGTTTAGGTAGAACTCTTGAAGACATTGGTGTAGGAAAAGACTTTATGAATAAAACCAGTCACATGTGAACTAGTACAAAGAATCAACAACTGGGATCTCAGAGCGAAGAGACAGCCTACAATATGGGAAATTGTTTTATTTTTTATTTTTTGGTAGTGGGTGTCAAACTCGTGACCTTGCACTTGCGAGGCAGGTGGTGGAACCATTGAGCTAAAATCCCCGGCCTGGGAAAAAAAAATTTTACCAGCTCTTCTTCAGATGAAGGACTACTATCTAGAATATATAAAGAATTTTTAAAAATCAGGACCCCTCAATTTAAAGACCCAATCCAAAAGTGGGCCTTTGAAATGAATAGACATTTCTCAGATGAAGCAGCAGCGAATAAACATACAAAAAAATGTTCAGCATCACTGGTCATTCGAAAGATGCAGATGAAAACAACATTGAGATTCTACCTCACCCCAAAAAGAATGGCTGCTACCAAGAAGTCAACCAATAACAAATGTTGGTGGGGCTGTGGGAAAAAAGGAACCTTCTCCACTATTGGTGGGAGTGCAGACTGGTGTAACCACTGTGGAAATCAGTGTGGAGCTTCTTCAAAAAATTAGGATTAGAGGTCCCATTTGACCCAGCTATTCCACTTCCAGATATGTTCCTGAAAGAATTAAAAGCATCATACCACAGCGATAAATGTGCATCTGTGTTTATAGCAACACAATTTGTAATAGCTAAATCTTGGAAATAGCCCACATACCATCAGCTGGTGATTGGATAAAGATGTGTTTTTTTGTGTGCGTGTGTTTTTTATAAAATGGAGTACTACTCAGCGATAAAGACAAACCAGAGACATTTATAGCTAAATAGATGCACCTTGAGGCCATACTCTTAAGTGAAATAAATTGGACATGTGTAAATACTGAATTGTTTCTCTGGTGTGAGTGTTAATGAGGACCAAAATGTATAGTAGATATTCTGAAATAGGAAGAAAATGTTTAAAGCAGGAGAGGAGCTAGGTGGGGGGGAGGGTGTGAAAAGAAGGAGGGGAAAGGAAAAAGGGGAAACAAATCAGGAGGGGTGGAAGGGTTGAAGGGAGGGAAGGGGAATGGGAAAAATAAGAACCAAGATATATCATGTACAGGTGTAAATTCCTAATAATGTGATCATGATGTATACCTAAAATGTACCAATAAACTTAATAAATTAAAAAAAAAAAAGGATCCCTGGTGGTTCTGTCACCCTAAAAAGCTCCCTCATGCTGTGTCTTATAGTCATATATTGCATTGACCAGTCTTCTCTTCTTTTGTGATACTGGGACTTAAACCCAGGGGTGTGCCACCACTGAACTACATCCCAACCTTTTTTATTTTTGAGATCTTGCTAACTTACCCAGGTTGGCCTTGAGCTTGTGATTCTCCTACCTCTGCTTCTTGAGTAGCTAGGGTTATAGGTATGCAACACTGTGCCCAGTTCCATTCATACTTAAACCATTAGCAGCCAATGTAGAATTCTTCTCTGTTGCTATAGTTTTGTCTTTTTGAGAATGTCATAATGTTTTGATTATGTAACATTTTGAGACTGGCTTCTTAGAAACAATGTCACTTTAATTGAAATTTAAATGAATTTAACCCACATTGAAAACATTATATATAAACCTTAAACCTTAATATATATTATATATTATTATATAATATAAATTTTACATTCAGCTGTCAGGTTAAATAACTCAGGAATACAAGAGCAGTGTATATTTATAAATATTTTTGTCAGATAGTTTTTTGTTTTGTTTGTTTTCTTTTCTTTTTTTGGTACCAGGGATCAAACTCGGGACCTTGTGCTTGCGAGGCAGGTGGTGGAACCACTGAGCTAAATCCCCAGCCCAGTTTTTTGGGTTTTTTTGAGTCTTATTAAGTAGTCCAGGCTGCCCTTGAAGGATCTGTGTAGACCAGGCTGGCTTTAAACTCATGATCCTCCTGCCTTAGTTTCCTGAATGGCTTTTTCTTCAGTCTTCATGTTTTAGATTTTCTTCCAATATCAATTTACTTTTTTTTTTTTTAAGAGGAAAAATTTATTGAGAGAAAGATAGCTTTTTCTAAAAGAGACAGAAGGGAGAATGGAAAGTAGGTTACCCCTCAGTTTACTTTTGTATAAAGAATCTTTTTTAGGAATTCATTTAGAGGAAGACTGCTGATCATGAATACTTTAACTTCATGAGAGAATATATATATATGTATCATGGTTATTTCTAAAGGGTATTTTTTATATACAGATTTATGGGTTAACAGTTCTTTTCTTTCAATACTTTAAATGTTTTTCTACTTATCCATGATTTCTGTTAAAAAATTTGCACTATACATAAAAGTTATTTTTCTCTGTTGTAGAGAGTTGTTTTTCTGTTTGTTTTTGCTTTAGGTCTCAAGAGTTTATGAGTATCTTGGTGTAGATATTTTTGTGGTTATCTTGTTTGGAGTTTGCTTAACTTCTTGAATCTGTAGAGGCATGCCTTTTGTTAAATGTGGGAACCTCACAGTCATTATTTCTTCAGAATTTTTCTACATTGCAGTCTTTCTATTCTCCTGGAATTGATGCTATATATATATTAATACTTTATTTTTTGTCATTGAGGCAAAATATACATATCATGAAATTTATCCTTAAACTGTTTTTGAGGATATAGTTCTGTAGCATTAAGTACACTGACATTGTGATGCCACAACCACCATTCATCTCTAGAAGTTTACATCTTACTGTTTTTAAAGTCTGCATGGAATTCTGCAGTGTAATATGTATTAATAAATTGTTTTCATCCCTTATCCCTTCCCTCTCTTCCCCCTCCCTGCTTCTCTTGATCTCCTTTTCCTTTGAGAATGATCTGTCTCTCTACTTCCTATTATCTATTTTTTACTTTGTTCTTCATTTTAAAAATTACATACATGTACTAAATCCACACAAGAAGTACAAACATTATGTACTGCAAACATGTACAAAAAACCAAAAAGGGAATGGGATCAAGGGATGGGAGGAAGGGATAGAGATGGAAGGGAAAGGAGATGAAAAAAGGAATTAAGATGTATTTTGTACATGTGCCAACTTTCTACGAGGAATGTAAACATTATATACTACACACATGTATTAATACGTTAAAATAAAAATAATTGGCCATTTCCCTCCAAAGGGAAATTTTTATTTTGGTTGGTCTCCCCCTTTTGTTTGTAGTGATAGTTTTGGAGTTTAGGAGATTTGTAAAGGATGTGAGTATGTTGTTGAAAATTAAAATCTATATTATTGCTGATTTTTAAAAGGTTATATTGAAATGTGTGTGTGTATATATGTAAATAAGATGCCTTAAGACAGACTTAAATGTTATTTTCTGCCTATCAGTGTAACACAGAACTATTTATATATTTTTTTCGTGGTACCAGGGATTGAACTCAGGACCTTGCACTTGCCAGACAGGCGTGGCACCACTGAGCTACATCCCCAGCCCTACACAGGACTATTTAAAGTGTTTGAATATTACAGAACAGTTTATGATTCAAATGTGTACCAATTCTTACATATACATACAATACTTTTTATAATTACATTGATATATAATCTTAAGTTTAAGGAAGTTTTACTTAGTTGTTAGTGCTGGGGATTTATTCATGATGTCATACATGCTAGGCAGATACTCTATCACTGATTTATGTCCCCAGCACTTAAGGAGATATATCCTAAGTCCAGGTAGATTTTTTGAAAAAGTGAGTAGTAGTGGTTGGGGGAATGTAGCTCACTACTGAAGTATTTACGCATGTTCCTGGGTTCAGTCCCCAGCATCTAAAATAGCTAGCTGGTCTTCAAATGTGATTCCCAAATAGCATTTCAAAATTAAGAGTTTTAGAGACACATGATTGAGTGTATCTAGTTTTTATAGCTTGGAAAGCAATTTACTAATACTACTTTCTGGCTTGCAACATATTGTTGTACGTCATATAGATTATATATTTACATTACCTTTATACAGGGATAGTGCGTGTATACCCTCAGTAAAATGTGTATTTAAAAGAAAAAAACAGTTATATGAGATGAATTTTCCAGGAATGCAGAGTTTTTATATTTCTTAGATATTTTTATTGGTTTCTTGTTTGTTAATTTGCCAGGCATAACATCACACTAGAAAATAAGTTTGTGAAGTAACAAATACAAAAATATGTGTAGTTAGAAAATTGACTCTTTGTAGCTGCCTGTAATTCCAGCACTCTGGGAGGAAGAGGCAGAAGATCACAAGTTTGAGTGCAGCCTGTATAACTTGGTGACCTAATTAGACGCTGTGTCAAAAAAACCTCATAAACCAGGAAACAAAAAGAACTTTTGTGTCAGTTTTGAACTTGATCCTTCTGTTCTCTAGGTATATTATCTTATTATATTAAATGTAATACATTATAATTGGGTCAGGCATGGTGGTACCTGTAATCCCAGCACTTGAGAGGCTGATGCAGGAGGATTGCTGCAAGTTCAAGGCCAGCCTGGGCTACATAGTGCAACATCAGCCTGAGCTACAAGTCAAAACTCTGTTTAAAAAAAAAAATTACATATAATCATTATTATCAGATTAATTGTGACTTTGGAAAAACACAAGGGACTTAGATTTTGGAAATGTCTTTTTCATGATGGAAAAAGTTAATGGGATAGCACTAAAGAATACTTTATTTTTTATTTTTTTTTGGTACCAGGGATCAAACTTGGGACCTTGCACTTGCGAGGCAGGAGGCGGAACCACTGAGCTAAATCCCCAGCCTTTATCATATTTTTTTATTTCACTGAAGTTTGGTGTCCAGTTTTGAAAATTTTTTACTTTTAGTAGAAATGAAATTTTTAAAGGGCAAAATTGTAGCAAACTTTTTCCCATATGGTTGTTTACTGTATAATGGATGACTGACTGGGATGAATACAATGACTATTAGTAGTTTGATGCCACTCACTGTCAAAATGGCCAGTAGTTTTACCTACAGTACTTTTGTACCATTTGTGCAAATGTCAAGACTGAAAAATATAAATGTATTAGTATTACTGTGAAAACAGTTTTGACTTTGGGTGCATCTGAGAACCACACATATAGATCTGCTCCTTCAGTGGTTCCCTTTTTCAAAGGCCACTTATTATAGGTATGGGTATTTTTGCAGGCTAAATAATCTTTGCCTCTGCCATCATCCCATTGATGCTTTAAAGAATCCAGACATTAGTTGTCCCTTAAGTTTTTATCAAAATATGATTTCAGAAGATTATCATTTTGTGGTAGTTGTGGTATTTGATTGTTATTTGAAGTCAAAGATCACAAATTAAAGGCAAGTAGTTTTTACTTTTACTTTAAACAATTGAAATCTTTATCCATTTTACTCATTAGTTCTTATTTGCTACGTAATTTAGAAAGCACTGAAAATATATTTTGTGAGGGACACCATAGATTTTGTTATGTTTTCTCTCTCTTGTTTGTTTGTTTTTTGAGACAGGGTCTTGCTATGTAGCCCAGGTTGCGCTTAACTCATAATGTAGCCCATGCTGGCCTCAAACTTTTGGCAATCCTTCTGCCTCAGCATCCTGAATGCTGGGATTACAGGTGTGCACCGCCACACCCAGCTAACTGGCAAAGTCTTAATGTTTGGGTAACAATTTAAAAGATCACTGAACCAATGACAATTTTTTCTTTGACCATTAAGATTGGTTTGCGTGGTATTGACATGGCCACTTTTATGATCCTGTTATATGGCTGCCATATAAAATAAATACAGATTTTTTTCCATAACATATTTGCTGTATTTTCTGACTTGAAAAAATTATAGAAATTATCAGAATGAGTACATTTGAAAGCTGCCTGCAGGCTGACTGAATTTGAGTAATGACAGGAAAAACTAGCATACTCTTGTGGGCATAAAGGAAAAGGGTTGGACATTTGATTTGGAATGGTCTCTTAGAAGCATAAAAATTATCTGAAGCTTCTGCCTAATGTTTGAGATTGTTTTGAAATTTAAAGTCCTCAGGTCCAGAGATTCTCAGTGCTTGCTGTTGTTCCCTAAGAACACAGGAGACTTGGTGGAAAGGATAAAAGGTAGCTCCGAAGGGAATTTGCTTCAAAGTTATATTTCACTGCATTCAAGTTTGCAAGGGCTTTTGAATAAGTAAGGGGGAGGAGAGGCAGTATAATGAGACAATAGACCAGGAAATTCCGGCATTGGTTTAGTCCCTGGCCATTCTGGATTTCTTCTCTTCCTTGTCTAAATGGAACCAGACCCGTTCTTCTGTGGTCACCATTGGCAATATATTCTTCGTTTATCTGAGCTGAGGAGATGAAGAGGATGTGGCAATTGCACCTTCAGCATGAGGAAGTTTGGAGAAGCAGTTTATCTCTAAAAAATTTAACTTTTAAAGATCCATCTTGGGGCTGGGGATTTAGCTCAGTGGTTCTGGCGCCTGCCGCGCAAGCGCAAGGTCCTGAGTTCTATCCCCGGTACCAAAAAATAAAATAAAATAAATAAAAAAATAAAGATCCATCTTGCCCTCTCAGTTACAACTCCAGGATGTTTAAGCTTTTTACTGTAAAGAAGTTTTAAAATACTTGTTAACTAATAAAAATTATTTCTTTTTTTCAGCATTTATTGAATATCTGTTTTGTTTATAGATGCTAGGCTTACAGCAGTACAGAAGAATTAAAAGAATCTCCCTAGGTTAGTGTGATATTGTGATATAAGAAGTATTTTTTTTTTGTATCTGTCCCTGGTTCCTGGCACACTGCTACTAAAATCTTTGGCTTTTCCAGTCCATTGTGTGGTAATGGGGTGACTGGTGGCTAGAAGCCTTTGGGTAGCTTTCAGGATGGGGGCTGATCATCAGAGACATTATTAGAAGGCTGACTGTTGAGGTGATCATCAGTAGCCATTGATTTAACCAAAAACCCCACAGGACAGAGTTAATAGAGCTTCTTGATGGCTGATCACATGAAGGTACTGGGAGGGTAACATGCCTAGAGAAGGTGTTTAAGCTCTGTGCCCTGTCTTCTTACAGTACCTCACCGCATGCATCTCTTTCCACTGGTAGTCAGTATGTATTCATTGTAATAATGTTTATAATAAACCAATAAATATATGTGTTTCTCTGAGCTCCATGAACCATGGTAGTAAATCAAACCCTAATTTATAGATGGTTGTTTAGCAGCACCAATCATAATTTAGGGGTTGAGACTGGCATTTGAAGTGAAGGACAGTTTTGTAGGACTGAATTGTCATCCTTTGGGATGTGATATAAACTCTAGGTAGATGATAACAATCAAATTGGATATGCAATACCCAGTTGGTGTCCAGTGGAGAATTGCTTGTGTGGTGTTGGGGGGGAAATACTCCCATACATCTGATGACAGAAATGTTCTGAATTGTGACAGTGTAGGAGGATAAAAACAATTTGTTTTTTCCTTGAGCCAGCTAGATTACTTTTTGCCTGCCCTCTGACTTTGAGAAGCATGGAATTTCTAGTCTTTTACCAAGTCTTGATTTTATTTAGGTTCTCTTGAAGGAAACCAACTAGAATGGTTAATTTTTGTATAATTCTGAAGGCTTTGTATAAAAATAATTACTTATTGACTTTCCTAAAAGATAATTTCTAATGTGGGATTAAAACCCCTGAATTTTTTTAGCAAATTGGACTATAAAAGGAATGCATGGTACATCTTCAGAAATATGTATGATTATTTGGTTCCTTATAGGATACTCAACTTTGGAATAAAGTTTTTAGAGTTGCTATTATGGATACTTCTGCCACAGAAGTAAGGGAAACTGTAGTGAATTTTACTTTGTTCAGAAAGCGTGAAATTATGGGATCATAAAGAAGTTGTAACTTTAGCTCAGTCATGGAAGCTGGGTAGGCGTTAGCTTGAATTAAAACTGGAAGAACTGTATGTAATGGTAGGAATCGTTGAAACTAATTGAAAGGTTGAATGAGCTATAGGTCATTTGTAATAGCTAGAGTATCCAACACCTTGATCACTCAGAGATGAGTGATTATGAGATTTGAGGAGATTGATCAAGTTATGTAAAGTGCTTGAAAAAAGTGCAAGACAAAGCATGAGATTCCTGGTGTTAACTGCTAATTAGAATGGTTTGAAACCACTGTCCCAGGCTAAAAAATTTCATAATCAGGCAGTTGTTAGAAATAAAAACCTCAGATGGTTAATAACTGTATGGAAAGATTCTTACTCAAAATTAAAATGGGCTGGGAATGTAGCTCAGCAGCACAGCGCCTGCCTGGCAAGCATGAGGTCCTGAGTTCGATCTCCGGTACCAAAAATAAAAAATTTTAAAAAATTAAAATGTAAAATAAAACAAGAGAATGCTAATTGATAGTTATGAGTACAAGGGCCGGGGATTTAGCCCAGTGGTTCCGTCACCTGCCTTGCAAGCGCAAGGTCCTGAGTTCGATCCCCGGTATCCAAAAAAAAAAAAAAGGGATAGTTATGAGTATTAATGTTTTTTGGGGTTTTTTTTGGTGCTGGGGATCGAACTCTGGACCTTGCGCTTGCAAGGCAGGCGCTTGAATCACTGAGCTAAATCCCTGGTCCTATGAGTATTGATTGAATGTTTTTGTTGGGCAGCTTGGTAACATCTATCAAAAATTTAAATGTCTGTGTCCTTTAACCTACTGATTCCATTTCTTTCTTTTTTTTTTTTTGGTACCAGGGATTGAACTCAGGACCTTGCGCTTGCGAGGCAGGCGGTGGAACCACATTTCTTTCTTTTTTGAGACAATGTCTCACTGTGCAGTCCAGGATGACCTTGAACTGGCTATGTAGCTTAGACTGGCCTCTGGTGATCCTCTTGCCTCAGCCTTTTGAGTACTGGGATTTCAGCTGATTCTGTTTCTAGAAAGTAAACCTCTGGTTATACTTGTATATATAAGCCAACTTACAGGAAGACAGTTAAAATACAATATTTATGAAAATAATCTAGAAGCAACTTAAATGTCTATTAAAATATACCATAAATCTAAAGAGCCCCCCCACCCCTGTAAAGTGAAGTAGATCTCTGTATAAAGAGGGTCCAAGATACCTTTTTTACTCCTACTTACTGTTCAGATCTTAAGTGAAGGGATAGTTTCTTACTTTCTCTGACCCTTGTGTCTATTTGGCTGGGTTTCTCTTCATTCCATACTTAAAGAGTTCCATACCTGCAGAGTGTTTATATCTTAACTGTTCATTTTTTTAGCTTGTATTTGATTGATGTGTATTTTCCACATGAGAATAAGAATTGAGGTCTATTTTTTGCCCAACTTTTATTCCATAGTGTCTGTCATAGAGCATAGACTGAAAACATTTCTAAAAGGTACAAATGTAAGCAGTAGGAATGGAGAGTAAAAGATTTATTTAAAACATTAAGGTATTCAGAGATAGAAAAGATAGCTGTTCATGAATAGTTGAAGAAAGTGAGGGAAAACTCCCTAGTTTTGAGAGCTCTTGCCTCCACCCTTTGGATGTTTGGGGCTGCCACTAACTAAAATGAGAAGGGAAACAAAAGAATATGTTTTAGAGAGGAAGAAAATGAAGCATATTTTATATTTTCAGTCACTGCTTAACCGTTGAAAAATCTTAACTACTTTGTCTTTTTTTTTTAATTCATTAAGTTTATTGGTACATTTTAGGTATACAATATGATGACATTCATCATTGGGAATTTGTACCTATACATGATATATCTTGGTTCTTATTTTTTCTCCATTCCCCTGCCCTCCCTTCAACACTGTTTTGTCTTTTATTGACTTAACTGATTGTCAGTGGTGAACTCCAGTTCTTACAGTTAGTAAAAGCAGTTTGAGAATGTTACTCATCATCATGTTTAAGGAGTTCATAAAGTGTCAATGTATTTGTGTGGAGGATGGAAGAGGAAACTTTCTTTAACAAAAAAAAAGTATTTGTCCAGGAGTCTATGAATTTCTAATTGTGCTTTTTTTGGGAGGGAGTGCCTAGGGTGTGTAGGGGAACCCTCCCCAAATTAGGAGACTTGAGTAGTTAGGTTTTGTAAGTTAAAATATGTTGTATTCCCATCTCCCATTACTTAAGTTTTGAAATACAGAGAACTAGGTGTCATTTGTACAGTGCTTTTCTTTTATTTTAAACAAATAGGATAGATTTTTAAAAAGTGAAATGTTTTAATGAACCCTAATTTTTAAAACAGGGGAAGCATATCTTTTACTAGTATAGTAATAATAGTTAACTTTTATTGCCTATTTACACTTTGATGAGTACCATGCGAAATCCTTTTTGTGCTTTTTTTTCTTCACTCATCTTGACAAGCTAAGAAGTAGGTATATTTATATACATATTTTATGAATGAGGAAATTTAAGGCTAAAATTTTAAATAGCTGGTAAGTAGTAAGAGTTGAAATTTAAACTCAAGCAATTTGAGAATAGAGCCTATGGTTTTAATGTGCTGTGATAGCTTCTAATGATACATGAAGATTTATTTTGTTTATGTAGTTACATGTTTTAAAGCTGCTAGGTAGAAACTATGTAGCTGTGTTGCTGATTAAAAATTAAGTGGTTGGGGCCGGGGATTTAGCTCAGTGGTTTCGCCACCTACTGTGCAAGCGCAAGGACCAGAGTTCGATCTCCGGTACCCCCCCCCAAAAATTAAGTGGTATTTTAAATCAGTAGCCACATTCCTGTTTCTTTCTGGTCTCATAGCATTATGAAAACCACTGTCTATACAGAAGAGTTATTACAGATTTAAAATGAGAATATCATCTTGGCCTTTAAGTTCAATTAAATCTGTCACGAAACTTGAAGGATAAGTGTACAACTATTTATTTCTAAGCTAAATTAGAATATCCTTTTATCTAACTACTTTTTATAAATGGACAGATTGGACAGTCTTGGGGTATAAGTCATTAGTGGTGTGT
Organism: Heterocephalus glaber; assembly: GCF_053883595.1. Classification (NCBI taxonomy): domain Eukaryota; kingdom Metazoa; phylum Chordata; class Mammalia; order Rodentia; family Bathyergidae; genus Heterocephalus; species Heterocephalus glaber. Next base: position 8,197,708 of record NW_028258302.1, on the reverse strand, counting down.
ATGCTTAGCATGGAAGAGACCCTGAATTCAATTCCTAGCACCTAGAGAAGAATAAAAAAAGCTCTAAAATACAGGCCAGATAAAGCAGTGTGTTAAAATGGTAAGTTTTTTTGTTAACCAACTGATGAGAGTATGGGCCAATCAGATGTTCTGGAATCTTCCCCAACATTTAATTGAGAGATACTTTATTATTCTCTGCTCGTACAAGGTTCCGTGTTCATCAACAGGTTTGAATTAAATAAAAGCAAAATAAATTATTTCAAAACTAGATTACTCCTGGATGCTCTGTCTTTTCAAGAAGCTCAAGTATGTGAAAAGATTTGCATTGAAATGATTACATACTTTATAGCACTAATTGCCCTTGAGAGGATTCTTTGTATTAAACATTTATTAATACGTTTTTAAGAGTTATTCTTTTAAAATTACTAGTATATGCCCACAACATCTCTGTAGTTAGTATTGTTTCAGTAGTGTCTTCCAGGTTTTCAAATACTTAAACATCATTGAAATGTACTTCTCTGTGTTTTAACAACAGTTATTTATAATTCACATACCATGAAATCCATCCATTTGATGTACCATTCAGTGTGTTTTAGTATACAGTTATCTTCCCTTACCTGAGGTTTAATTTTCTACAGTTTTCCATTCTGCAGTTTCAATCACCCATGATCGACTTGGGTAAATGAGAATTTCCAGAAATAAACGATTCATAGTATTAAATTGTTCACCATTCTACTATTATGAAGAAATTTCCTCATCCAGCTTTGTTCTGCCTGGGATGTGAATCCTTCTCTTATTTAGCATATCCATAATTTCAACACTTACCTGTCCAGTGTAGTTACTTGGATTATTGGGTAAAGTGCTTATAATCAATTAATTGTTACCTAGTAACCATATCACAGTGCCTATATAATTCACCTCATTTCATCTCATCACATAAGCATTGTTTCATCTTACTTCATCACAAGGATGAATATTATTACAATAAAAGATTAAGACCACATTCACATAACTTTTATTACATTATAATTGTTCTGTTTTATTTGTAGTAGCTGTCAGTTCCTTACTGTGCCTAATTTGTAAATGAAATTTTATCATAGGCATGTAAGAGTAGGGAAAAAGCATATTATATGTAGGGTTCAGTTCCATAACTTTCAGGCATCTATTGGGGGTCTTGAAAAGTATCCTCTGCTGATAAGGAGGAACTACTGTGTTCAGAGTTGTACATAGTATTAATAAAATTTTCCCTACCCACCTTAGCCTTAGATAGCCACTACTCTGTTTTTCCCTGTGGTTTTGAAATGTGTACCCTATGTCCAAAAGGGACTTTTATGTATATTATTGTGTCTCTTTGTAAGTAAACTTAAAAATCAGTGATCAAGAGGCAATGTGTTTTTGTTTTGAGAAGGAAGAAAGGAGGGAGAGAGGTAGGAAGACAAGTTTAGTTTTGAATTCAGAGAAGGAGATTTAATCCTGTAATCTTTTCCATTTGAGTATCTTCTAAAGTTTCACCAACCTGATTTTCTTCTTTCTCTGTAGGTTCTTCATTTGTTCTGAGCAGTCATCAGCTGCTTGCTCCTCATTCTTCCTGTCCCCATGCCCATGGCTCTTCTCCTTTCTCTGCACCCCCCACCCCCCTGTTTTTTTTCTTCTGGGGATTGAACCTAGGGCCTTTGCACTGAGTTACACCTCCAGCCATTTTTCTGTTTTTTATTTTGAGACAAGGTCTCTGTAATTCCCCAGACTGTAGCTCAACTTGCCATCGTCCTTTCTTAGCCTCCCAAAGTAGTAGAATTACAGGCATTTGCCATCGTGCCCAGCATTAGATGCTGTTTCTTTCGTCCAGTATACTTTCAATCACTTTTCATTGTCATTTTGTTAAATAATTTTCATATGAAATTGTGAATGTCTGAGTTATTTGTTTCCTCTTTAGAACACTGTTAAAAATTGATCTTTTGAGGCCGGGGATTTAGCTCAGTGGTTCTGGTGCCTGCCTCACAAGCACAAGGTCCTGAGTTTGATCCCCGGTACCAAAAAAAAAAATTGATCTTTTGTGTTCCAGTTTACAGAGATGTTGGGATATTAATGCTCTTTCATTTAGAATAGAATCTGATCTTTGTCAGGAGTTAGGTTTAATAATCAGCTTTTAAGGGGAAATGACATATAGTCCCTTAAAGCATCCATAAAGTGTAGTCATACTATGTCTTGGTAATACTGTGTCAGTTACTTTTCTCTTGTTGCTGACAAAATATCTGACACGCACAGTTGGAGGGGAAAAGTTTATTTGGCTTACAGTTTGTAGAGCTTTTAGTTCATAGTCCCCAAGACAGGGATGACAAACAGGCCTTGAAGAAAAGAAATAGCATGGCACACCCAAGGTAGCAAAGGCAACAAGAGGAACTTAACAGTGTCTCCCTGCCCCTTTTATCTTATTCAGACTACTTAGTGTGGGTAGCACTCACATCCTTTTTTTTTTTTTTCTTTTGTGGTACGGGGGATTGAACTCAGGACCTTGGCTTGTGAGGCAGGCGACCACACCACTGAGCTAAACACTCACACCCTTAATCCTAGTGCCCTTCAGCCTAGCATTGCATCATGAATCAATTCCAGCTTCACACACTCTAGATCAAGCGTATGACCACGTGAGGCTTTGTGGGGACATCTAGACCCAGCCATAACAAATACCATCCCTGTAATTTTTTTTCCCTTTAGAATGTGCAAGATTGTAATTTGGTTAAGTCAGGTAAAGTGTCCAAGAACAAAGTCAGGTAAAGTGTCCAAGAACAGTATTGTTTAAAAAATATATAATCTTTCTTTTAAGTGGTTAGGTTTCCCATCAGTGAGCAAGTCCTTTCATGAATCACACTTTCCATTTCCCTTTTATTCCAGAGCATAGCCAATTAGTGCAATGGTAGGTGGATTTGTCTTCACTATTTGTTTCCTTTTCTTTCCTTTTTTTTTCTTTTTTTTTGGTAACAGGGATCAAACTTGGGACCTTGCGCTTTCGAGGCAGGCACCAGAACCACTGAGCTAAATCCCCGGCCCCTTTTCCTTTCCTTTTTAATGCTTATATAGTTGAATTCAGTTGAGTTAAATGATTAGTCATCTATAATATATATCTTAATTCTTCCTTTTTGTTTTGGAATTTTGAAATTCACTAGAATATATCCTTTTTAAAAAATTGTCTCTTTGGTATTGGGCAGGTCCATTCGATCTTAAATATTCATGTTTTCAGTTTAGAGAATTTTTCTTCTATTATTCTACTTCACAGTTCTCTTCTTTCAGAGTGCCTTTGAAATTGCTAGTAAGCCTAATGGTTCGATCTTCCATGTCACATAAATTATCTTTTCCAACTTTCTGTCCTTTTGTTTTGAAATTGATGAGGAGTTTTGTTATTGGAGCAGTCATTTTTTTTCTTTCCAAAAGATTTCTCATTATATCCTCATGGCCACATGTATTTATTAATATTCTCTCCCCCTTCCTTCCCTCTCTTCCTTTCTTTCTGCATCTGTATCCTCTCAGATTTTTCAGGTTTAACTTAAAATACTTTCTAGAAGTTTCTTTTCTGTAAATGACGTGTTTCATTCTGGATTGGTTTTGTCATCAGCTACAGTGGTCAGTTGTCTTTTGTAAGATGGAAACCGTGCATCTATTAGTTATTAACTTAAAGTGAAAGTTTATTACAGAAAAGAAATACATCTGCCTACCTTACAGGTTGAGTAGTTAGTTTTGAGAAGCAAGACAGGTTACTTCATGTGCAGAGCATCCCATACATAGAAAGGACAGCAGAGCTGGCTACTTCACAGAGAGCTTGTGCACAAAGAATGCGTTTCATTTGTATGAGGTCTCAAAAGTATATTATTATTTTTTTTTTTAAAGAAGAGATGGAGGTCTCTGGACTGGTTAGAGTTTAGTTCCTATACAGTGAAGTTTAGGGTCAGCTCACCAATTCATTGTCATTTTTGCTTACACTTTGTTTTGCATTGGTTTGATCTAGTCTATTCACATACTCCTCTTTTTTATCTGAAGGAATTCAGCTACTTGCTCAGCCTCATTTACTCCCCCTCTATTTTTTTTTTTTTTGGTACTGGGGATCAAACTTGGGACCTTGCGCTTTTGAGGCAGGCGGCGGAACCACTGAGCTAAAGCCCCAGCCTCCTTCCCTCTTTTAGTTTGTAGGTAGAGTTTCCTATGCTTTACTTTCTTTCCCCCTGCTCTCGGTTTTAAAGGTCCACAATTACCTCCGACTTGATTCTATTTCTCTTTTAGACCGTAACATACTCAAAAGGAACCATCCCAGGAACATGGTCCACTTATTTTAAGAGCAGCAGATTTGTGGCTTTACCCTGAGAACAGCAGCTATTATTTCTAATAGTTTGGTTCAGTTTTGGTAAGAAGTTTTGCATAGTTCTCCATAAGTGTTAGTAAATTTTTAATAAATGCTGGCTATGTTTATTATTATTACAAATATCCTTTTTTTTTGGTAATGTAAGAATAATTAAAAAACTATGAGGAACTATGCCCAGTGCTGCATGCCTACAAGTTCCAGGGTAGTCTGTGCATCTTATCAAGAGACCCTTTCTCAGAAATTAAAAAGAAAAAGAAAAAAAAGATTTTGGGTTCAGCTCAGAGCTAAATCTCCCATACCACCAAAAAGAAAAGAAAGAAAAGGATGTAATTTATCTCTTGGTTTTTGGATTGCGTTCTTTGGTCTGCAGACTATTTTTGTTCTTCCTCAATTTTATTTTCTTCTATTTGGAAATATTTTTGTGTTCTGGTATATGTACATAATTTGGCTTGGGAGGCTGTGAACTATGATCGAAAAGTATGAGAGTAACGTTACTTTTCTATTTTTTTTTGTTTTTGCCTTTTCAGTTTGAACAGAAAAGTGGTGCAGTTTTTGATGAAATTGTAGAGAACTGTAAGTACCATTTAAGAAAAATAATCTCTTTTAGATAGATGTAAGTATATATACAGCATTTACTTACCTATTAGAGTTTAATTCAGGCTGATTTATGTGATGGTCCCTTTTGATTTAGTCTAGATCTCTTCACATCCCCTTAGTACTTTTAGTAGGTTAATATGAATTTTGAGATGCTTTCTTTTTTCAGTATTTTATTCTTGTTATTAATGTGTTGAAACACAACACTTTGTCAGTGTGAATCATAAATGATTATGCTTACCAATTTTAAAGATTTCTACTTTGTTTACAGTCTAGCTTTTAGATTCTTTCTGTTACAGCATTTAAGTTTTATTTCTTATGATTATAAAAGTAATACATGCAATTTACAATATAGAAATGAATAAAAGGAGAAAGTAAACACTTTTTTACCATTTCTCCAAAGATAACCAGTTTTGCAAGTTTAATATATATCTTTCCAGACTTTTTTCTATGAAAGCATGTATATATGTGTGTATATATGTTTGTGTATATGCACTTAAGTATGGTGTATAGGGGTTTACATGTATGTGCAGGGATGAAGAATACCATTCTTGGCTTTTTTCATTCATCTGCATAAACATTTTTCTGTGTCAGTGGGTAAAGACCTATTGCATTCTTTTTAATGGCTACTCGTATTTTATTGTATGGCTGTATCATAATTTAACCAACTTCCTCTTTTATATGTGTGTAAGTTATATTGTTCTTCATTATTATAAACGATACTCTTTGTATATGTTTTCCTATACACATCTTTATTCGCTTTTGGAAGTCTTTCTCTAGGATAAATTAGAAGAGTAGACTTGATGACTCATGAAAAGATGTATGTGTACTTGTTTATGGAGGGTAAATTTTGTCAGGTGGAATTCTTAATGATAATATACATTTATTTTCTTGTTTTCCTTTTAAAATGTTCTACCAGTAGGATCTGTGAGGGTCTTTTTCTTTGGCATTAGTTTGGTAATGTTTTTGTAAACCACAGTCAAGTAATTTTTTTTTTGGTACCGGGGATCGAACTCAGGTCCTTACGCCCCAGGCGAAACCACTGAGCTAAATCCCCGGCCCAGTCAAGTAACATTTTGTAACTTAATATTGAGAGATAACTAGTTCTTCTCATTATCAGTGGATTTAGTTATTTGATATTCATTTCATTGCAGACAACAAAATAGACTAGCTAGCTTATCTAACAGAAACATTTTAGATGTATATTAGGTTACTTCTCAGAATTTAGGCTGGAGATAAAGAATAAATTTCCTCTAGGGTACTCAACAGAACATCATGGGCCTTTCTTTACAGTGCTAATCAGAAAGCAGTTATATTCAGTAACTTTTAATCTTTTTTTAAATTTCAAGTTCCTAAGAGAAGGATTATGATTGGGTCACCTTGTCAGGAAAACAAGGCCAGGCAATAAAACATAGGCATTAGAACATAATTTCTTTGTTACTCCTTATTTTCACCAAATAATTTTTGAATATTTATTCTTGGCATACCTTTGCCGAATTCTGTATATTGGTAGTAGAAATGAACCAAATAGGTTTTGGATGTGAGGGCCATCTGGCTGTGACTTCTGTCACCCCATTGATTGCCAGGGTTGATATGGCTGATATGGCTGGCTAGGTGGGTGTGTTCCCTTTCTCCCATCACTGCTCCATGTGCTTCCCTCCCGAAGCTGTGTGCTTGATCAAAGAGGACGACCATCCCTGATAGAGGAGGACTGTTTCCTCAGTCAAGGATATATGAGTAGCTAGGTGCATTCATTCACCTGCTAGAACCTCCAGACAAGCTCCCAAATAGGTTTTTAATGAAGGTTTTAATCTGATGCTTTACCTGTTAGGTTGTTTAAGTAATAGCAGTCTTAAAGAGGGAACAAGATTCCCACTATGGCTTAAAGCTGTAACCAAGCTGCTGTAGTTGTGGCCCTGCTCCTGACATAGGGTTAATATTTCTGATGCATAATGTTTTTACTCCATTCTTTCAAATATCATTAAGCTGGAGGAGTAGAGATGCCAGCACTCCCCCCTCCTCTCAAGTTGGAGTTTACAGGCAGAGACTTTATATGAAATGTTGGATGCAAATGTTAAAATAAGGGTTACCCTTGTGCCCCATGTGGTGCCTCATGCCTGTAATCCCAGCACTTAAGAGGCTGAAGCAGGAGGACCAGCCTGGGCTACATAGTGAGTTTAAGGCCACCCTGAACTACAAAGTGAGACCCTGTGGCCAAGAAAAAAAAAAAAGGGTTACCATTTATCTCCTCCATTCCGACACTTTGTTATTAAAAGAATATTGAAAACTCTAGAGGCAGAGGAGGAGAGACTGGTATCTCTCCCTGAAGATGATTCAGGAATATAGACACTTTGTGCAGGAGTGATAAGGGCATGTTTATTCATGTGTTGTTGGGCATTTGAATTGTTTCTACTTCTTGGCTGTGGTGAATAATGCTGCAGTGAACATGGGTATATAAATATTTTGTTGTACTGCTTTCAGTTTTTTCAAATGAATTTCAGAAGTGTGATTCCTTGATCACATGGCAATTCTCTTTTTTAGGCCTTATTTCTATAGTGGTTATAATGTTTCACAATTCCATCAGTGATGTTAGAGAATTTATTTTTTTTTCTTTTTTGGGATTCACACTGAGCTGTATCTCTAGCCTTTTTTCAGTGTTTTATTTTGTCACAGGATCTTGCTAAGTTATCAGGTTGCTGAGGCTGGGCTCAATTTTGTGATCTTCCTTCCTGCCTCAACCTTCCAGAATTGTGGGATTACAGTCATGTGCTTTATGCCTGGCCTTTTCTGTGGTTTTGATAGTGTCCATTCTAATGAGTAGGATGGTGTTATCTCATTGTAGTTTGATTTGCATTTCTCTAATGATTAGTGATGTTGACCTTTGTTGTTCTTTTCTTTTTTTTTTTTTTTTTGGTACTGGGGATCGAACTTGGGTCCTTGCACTTGCACATCAGGCGGCGAAACCACTGAGCTAAATCCCTGGCCCTGTTGTTCTTTTCATTTACTTGTTTTTTGTGACAGGGTCTCATGTAGATCAGGCCAGCCTGGTACTTGATGTACAGAAGTTTTCAAATTTGATATGGCCTATTTATCTAGTTTTGTTTTTGTTACTTGTGCTTTTGGTGACATATCCAAGAAATCATTGACAGTTGCAGTATCATGAAGCTTTTCCTGCATGTTTTCTTCCAAGGCTTTTTTTGGTTTGTTTTAGGTCTTTACATTTAAAATATTATTAGCCAAGTGTGGTAACCCCACACCTGTAATCCTAGCACTTGGAAGGCTGAGACAGGAGAATCATCACTAGTTCAAGGACTGTCTGGGCTATGTAGTGAGTTCAAGGCCATTCTGATCTATAGAGCGAGACCCTGTCTCCAAAAAAAAAAAAAAATTATAATGGGGAGTTATTTTTGTGGTACTGGGGATTGAATACAGGGCCTTGCACATGTTAGGCAAGCACTCTTCTACTGAGCTATGTCCCCAGCCCTAAAATACATTACATCTTAAAAATATATTCTGTTCTCTATAGATTTCTTGACCTTTCTAGTTTTTATTAATTATAAGACTTTTCCTCTGAACATTCTTGTATATGTGTTCTTTTTTTTTTTTGGTACCGGGGATTGAACTTGGGTCCTTGTGCTTGCACAGCAGGCGGGGAAACCACTGAGCTAAATCCCCGGCCCTCTTGTATATGTGTTCTGATATGTTAAGTATTGTGTGGAATTCAAGGTAAGATTTATTTCTTGTGGATCTCTGGCTAAAACAGGTATAAAATCCATTGCTCTGGGGCAGGGGTTGGCAAACTTTTTTATTAAAGAGTCAGATAGGGCCGGGGATTTAGCTCAGTGGTTTTGCCACCTACTGCGCAAGCTCAAGGACCTGAGTTCCATCCCTGGTACCAAAAAACAAAGAGAGATAGTAAAAATTTAGATTGTAGGTTATATTGTTTGTGTTGCAGCAATTCATCCATGTGTTTTTTTCCCCACAAAACAGCCATAAGACTATATATAAATGAATTACTGTGTTTCCAGTAAAACTTTAGTACATTGAAATTTAGCACCTGGGGAATACAAAAACAACAGGTGGCTCTTGGCATAGTTTACCTCCCCCTGTTCTAGGGTATATATGAGAAGGCAAGTACTTAGGTCTGAGGTATGTAAATTTATAATTTTTCAAGAATGCAGAACTTAATTTCTAAGTAGTTCTATCCATTTGCACTTTTATCATTGATTAAAGCTGTCATTAATACATATGACCAGCCCTTGATTTGTCACACTTTTAAACTTTTGTCAGTATGGGGAGATATAACATGTAATTCATTTCTTTGTTTTTCTTTCTCTGTCTCTGTCTCTCTCTCTTTTGGTACCAGAGATCGAACTCGGGACCTTGTGCTTGCGAGGCAGGCACCGGATTCATTTTCTTTTAAATTTGTAGTTTCTTGATTAATAATTATTAATAATTAATAGTTTAGTTAAACATGTTTTCATAATTATTGGCCATCTTTTTATTACTGTTGTGAAGTGACTTCAGTTAAATTTATGGCCTCCTTGCTGTAGAGTTGACTTTTTTTTCTATTGAATTATAACAGTTCTTAAATATTGCAAACAATTTATTATAGAGTGTGCAAATATTTCTCATAATTTATGTCTTTATATTTTTATAGTCTTTGCATATGAAGTTAGTTTTAATACAGTTGAATGATAATTTATATTAGTCTTATGATTCCCCACCCTTCTCATTTTATTTTGGAAAAACATTTCTTAGCCTGAGATAAAAAAGATCAGTTATATTATTAACTGTTTATTGGTTTTGTCTTTCACAAGTAGCTGTTGAAGTACCCTAGATTATAATTTTTTCCGGTACTGGGGATTGAACTTAGGACCTTGTGCTTGCCAGGCAGGCATGCCACTGAGCTACAACCCCATCCCTAATAATTTTTTATATGGTGTGTAAGACTCCTTTTTTTAGTGACCTGAAAAGCTACTCTATGATGTATCTCTGGGCTTTTTTTCTCATTTGCAGATAATGCCCCATTGAACTCTTTGTTTATTCCCTATATTGTTTTAATTAATTTTGTTATGTAATATCTTGATTATGTGATGGAATACATCGCCGAAAATTATTCTTTAGGATTGTTTGTCTCTATTTGTGTCCTTATTCATGTCATAAATGTCTTGCTGTTCTTAAGAAAACAAAATCACATAAAAACTACTAGAAATTTGATTAGAATTGTTTTGAATGTGTAGATTAATGAAGTGACATGGTTATGACATTGAGTCTTTTGATCCATGAACTTATATCCTTGTTTAAATCTTTAATGCCTTTTAATAAAAATTTATAATTTACCCTATAAAAGATTATTATGGCACTTCTTTATTTTATATTTTAGCATTGAAGTTTTATTTAATTAAGTAAAAAAAAATTTTTTTTTTGGTACCAGGGATCAAACTCAGGTCCTTGCGCTTGCCCAGCAGGCGGCGAAACCACTGAGCTAAATCCCTGGCCCTTAATTTATATATTGGATAAAATTGGTGCCCACTCTTTTGGCTCCAGATGGGTAGCCTATTGTGCTAACATATGTAATTCTTACCTAAATAATTTTTCATCACTGAACTAAATTAGCACTTCTACGATATTAAGTTATATATATGTCTAGTTTTAGAATTTCTACTTTGTTCTTGTTAATATATTTATATTGATACCATATTGATTTTATTACATACTGTATTTGGTTTGAGTTTTTTGGCTACCATATTTTTATTGGACTGACATTATAGATAGGCATTTATCAACTGAAGCAGTCCACCTTGTTGGTTGTTTTTTGAGACAAGATTTTACTCTGTTGCCCAGGCTGGCCTCCAAATCCCTGGTCTCAGGCTAACCTCATGTACCCAGCACCCAGGTTATTTTTTGTAATTTTAAGCTTTTCATTATGCCATTTGTTTAAGTTAGCTTTCCATTGCTGTGACAATATACCTGAGAAAAATCAAGTGAAAGAAGGAAACATGTAGTTTGGCTCACAGTTTCAGAAATTTCACTCCATGGTTGACTGGCTGCATTGCTTGTGGAACTGTGATGAGGCAGAACATAATGCTGGAAGTGCAAGGTGTAGCAAAGCTCCTCACCTCATAATAGCAGCAAAGTACAGAGGGAGGAGAGGTAGTGGGGAGCATGGAAGGGGGAGGCAAGATAAACTTACTGCAACTAGGACTTACCTCCCAATAATGTTTCCATCATCTCCCAATAATGTCATCAAATTATGAGTCTGTTATCTTAGTTATTTTCTTGTTGCTGAGACAAAATATCTGACACCCATAAGTTAAAGGAAGAAAGGTTTATTTTAGTTCAGAGTTTGTAGAGGTTTCAGTACATAGTCTGGTGGCTCCAAGGCAGGCTGGCATGACACAGGGCCATGGCAAAGGAGAAATAGTCCATGGTGTGGCAGGCAGGAAGCAGCAGCAGCAACAGTAAGCCTGCCTTTCCCTTTTATTGGATCCAGGCTATAAGCGTGTTTGTTGGTGCCCCCACCACACCCAGGATGGGCCATGCCTTATCTACTTCCAGAATGATGCTAAACCAATCAGTGGACTAATTCAGTACCACATACCCTTAATCCAGCCACCTCCAAGAGGCCCCATCTATGAGTGCATGATGCTGGGGTGGGGGTGGGAGGAACGACACATCTAGATGCAAGTCATAGCATCCATCAGTGGACTAACCCATTAATGAGATTAAAGACCACATTATTCAATCACTTCTCAGATGCTCCACATTTGGACATTGCTGCATTGTGGATTAACCCTTCAACTAGCCTTTGCGGGGGACATTTCAGAGCCAAACCTAAAGCACCTAAATTTTAACATTTTATACAGAAGAAAGTTTAGTGTGTGGTGAAATGCATGTCTAGCATGAGGCCCTGGGCTCAATCCCCAGCACAGGGGGAAAAATTGGAATTAAAATTGAAGACTGCATATACTTAATTCTTTTTTTCCCCAATATTGGAGATTGAACCCATGGCCTTAACACTGAGCTATAAGTTGCTTAGGCTGGTCTCAATCTCATGATTTTAAGTCTATAAGTTACCCGGGCTGGTCTCAATGTTGGGATTTTTCTGCCTCAGCCTCTAGGCGGGCTGGGATTACAGTGATATGCCTAGTTTGAATCAGTATTTTCATTATGTCTTTGTATTAAGGACAGGCACATCTTATCATACAGATCTTGTTTTATGTCATTTGTTGAAATTTTTATTTTCATGTAATAGATATTATAGTTTTTTTTTTTTGGTACCGGGGATTGAACTCGGGTCCTTGTGCTTACGCAGCAGGCGTCGAAACCACTGAGCTAAATCCCCGGCCCCTATTATAGTTTTTGTTATCATTTATTCCTAAGTAATTTGTTACCTTTTAAAGTAGAAATTAAAAAAATTTCGAGGTTTTTATTGCAAGAAAAATCTAAAAAGCTTCTATAATTCTTAATAAATCTAGTAGGCTTTAAAATAAAGTCTGCTCATGATATAATAAAATCCTATCATATAAAAGAATTTTCCCCCAGTGACTGCTTAAATTATGTAGTTTCATTGTTTTTGCTAAAATTTATAGTAGTTTATAAATAACAGTCAAGGTAATAGTCACTTAGTAGCTCCTGATTCCACTTAAAATAGTTCTTTTCCTTTCCTTCCCTTCTATGCACTGCTGAAGATCAAACCAAGGGTATCATGCAGGGTAACAGCCACTGAACTATGTCCCCAGCCTTTAAAGTGCTTTTTGTGTTTTGTCATTTGAGGCAATTTTTTTTCTTTTTTCTTTTAAATGTATAAATATTCTTTTATGATAGGCCAGAACATCTATTATCCCAACAATACAAAAAGAAAATAGATGCAAATTAGTATTAAAGGACTTCTTACCTAAAATTACAAAACTAAGATAAGGTATAGATATTTAAATCCTTTTATTTCCATTTCATCCTTTGGCTGAACTTTGTTAATATAATATCTGCTCTTGTTAATCCTCCTCTTATGAAAGGCATCACGACCCTGTCTCTCAAGCCCAACCTCCTCTTCCTCCTTTACCAGCCCCCCACCTCTGCTCATGAACTGTTAACAACACATCTTCCTGTATTTCTTTGGAATTAATCTCTTTGTAATTACAGTTCCCTTTTGCAATTCCATTTCCTCATAAGTGTGACATGTGAGATTTTAATTGCTCTGTCACAGTTTTTTCTTCTTCAGTGATGATAACTCCACATCAGTATGCTTTTGTAGTTCTTGTATCATGGCCATAGTCTTATTCAAAGTAGTATAAATACGGCTCTTGGTCTCTTTCTGGTCAATAGCAGCGGGTTTAAAACGTGCATACAAAGTTTGGTATTGAGACTTTATAGCTGACAATTCCTTTAAGAGTGTAACTGGATTTTTCTCGCCTGCTGAATCAGGATGATTAGTCTTGGTTTCATATTCCAGGCTGTACTGAATGTAATCCAGATCAGTCAGCTTTCTGGAACATCATTTCCAGTTTATCCACCTCCTCCTTCATGTTGAATAGTTAACATAACTCAGACCGTGGCGGCGCTTAAGCTGCAAACCTTACTAGCACTGAGGATGTCTATTGGACAGCTGTCATTCAACATCTTGCACTCATTGGCTCTTCTATTTCACCAGCGCCCGCCCATTGGAGACTGGGTAACGCCCTTCTGGATGAAACAATTTCCTCTTGGACAAAGACACAAAACGCTGCAGGGCGATTGGCTGATGTACATATTTTTTTTACTATTGGCTGCCCTCTATTTTCTACGGTCAAGCTCCGCAGAGAAGAGCTTGCTATTGGAGCATTCAGAAGAAGAAGCAACCAATTACACGAAAGCTTCCACTGTTCTTTTTTCTTGATTTCTGTCAAATAGGCTTAGGTTTTATTGCATTTTAAAGAAAATATATCCTCATTCTTTTTTCTTCATTATTTTGGTGCTGAACACTGAATCCAGGGCTTCGCATGTGCTAGGCAGACACTCTACTACTGAGTTAAATCCTCACCCCCTCTCATTCTGTCTTAAGGAATGACAGGGATATTAGTCTTTGTATATTGTTAGCTTCTATTGGCTATTTTCTGAAAGATTTTCCCGATAAAGTTTGTGTAAGACTAGGGTGATAGTGTTGTTAAATTTTTTATGAACTTCAACAGGAAACCATCTGAGCTTGGAGATTTCTTGTTCTGCAATTTTAAAAATTGTTTTTAATTTAAATTATGAATTCAAATTAATGAGATAATGTTAGTCAAATTGTGTTTCATCTTGTGTTTGTTTAGGTAGGTTATATTTTTTCAAAGAATGTATTAATTTTAGGCAATCTCTTTGTCTTTTGTAATATACTATAGCTATGTTAGTGGCGAATGCCTAGTGGCATTTCATTGTGGCTTTAATTTATATTATTCGGATAACTAATGGTGCTGAGCATCTTTTCAGTGTATTTATTGACCTTTCCTAAACTCTTTTTTTTTTGGGTACTGGGGATCGAACTCAGGTCCTTGTGCTTGTGCAGCAGGCGACGAAACCACTGAGCAAAATCCCAGACCCCCTAAATGCTTTTTCATGACGCATGTGTTCATTTCCCATTTTTATTTTTTTAATTTTTTAATTTTTTAATTTTTTAATTTTTTATTTTTATTTTTTAAAATTTAAAAAAAATTTTTTAAATTATTTTTTTCCCATTTTAAAATTTGTTGTTTTTCTTTATTATCAAATTTTAAGGTTTCTTTATATAGTTTAGATACAAATCTGTCAAAAAGACTGATAGAAATAGAGGGGCTATCTCTATGTTTTCACCTGTCTGTGTCCATTTATCTGTCTCCATATACATCCATCCATCCATCACTTTGAAGGTTTCCTTTTTTCATTTTAATGATAGTCATTTGAGAAGGATCCCAGCACTTTGGAAGGCTGAGGCAGGAGGGTTACAAGTTCAATCCTTTCCTGTACAATTTAGGCATTTAGTGAGACCTTGTCTCAAAATAAAAAGGACTGGGAATGTAGCTCAATGTGAAGGTCTTGGGTTCATTCCCCAGCCCTCCTCCCCCACTAAAAAGAAGAAAAAAACACAAGTTTGTTTTGTTTTGCTTTTGAGACGGGGTCTTGCTCTTTAGTCTAGGCTAGCCTCAAACTGCAGCCAACAAGCATATGGCCATCATGGCTGCCTTACATTTAATTTTTATGTTTAGGTTGATAATCCATTTTGATTTAGTTTTTTTATATAATATGATGAAAGGATCAAAGTGTTTTGTATGTGAATATCCATTGTGTTAGTACCATTTATTTAAAAGATTTGTAAAAATTGATTTACCTTGGCAGTTTCATTGAAAATCAGTTGACCTATATATTTGAGTCCATTTCTGAACTTTTTTTTCTCCCCTGGATCTCTATATTTATTGGTAGGCTAATACCACACTGTGGGTTAATTTAGCTTTATATTAAATTAGATAATCTAGTCACTATATGTTAAAGTTGTTTTCTATCCTAGATCTTTTGCATTTCCACATACTTTCAGAAGCAGCTTGTCAGTTTCTACAGAATAACTTGCTTGGGTCTATAGATAGGTTTGAGAACACTGATGTGCCAGTAAGGCTTCCAAGTCATAAGAATGATATATTTTTTAATACCTCTCAGTGGTGTTCCAGTTTTCAGAGTATCTTGTGTGCATTTTATTATCTTTAAGTATTGTTTCATAGGCAGTTGTATATGGGATTAAAAAAATTAAATGTATGATTGTGGTATAATTTTCAGAAAATAAAATTATCATTTTAAAATATTTTAAGGGTTTTTTTTGCAAAAATATTTTAAGTTTAACTTTGAAATAATATCATACTTACAAAATTAGTACAAGTCATCCTAATCTATTTCTAAAAATTATTTTGACTATTTTAAGTTCTTTGCATTTACAAATATATTTTATGTGTAAAATGCTAAATCCACAAGGAATCTGATTGGGATCACCTTAAATTTGTGTGTAAATTTGGGAGAAATTAAAATATGAAGTATGTGTCCTTCCTGTCCAGAAGCATGGTATTATCTCTTAGTTTACATAGGTGTGTAAATCTCTAAAACAGTGTTTTGTAGTTCTCAGTGTATAATCTTGTATACATTCAGTTAAATTTACTCTGTGTAAATGGGTATACACACATAGTCTTTTTAAATCAGCTATTCCTCTGGACTTCTTGGTTATGGATAAATTGAGAGATAGTTTTGTCCTGTAAAGTTGGCCAGTTAGCCAGTTGTGGTGGCACATGGGTGTAATCGGTGCACTCTGGGAGGCTGGGAGAGGATCACATTTTGAGCAAAGCCTGGGTAATTTAGCTGTTTACCAAACAGTCTTATTGTCTGTCTCAATCAGTCAATCATTCAGTCAGTTGGGTTGGGGATGTAGCTGAGTGAGAAAGCACTGGATTGAATCCTAAGTACTTGATAGAACAAAACCATTTGGTCCTTTCCAAGCCAGTAAATTATAGTTCATCCTTTCTTTACTGATTTAAAATGTAATGTTTTGCTGGACATGACGTTGCATGCCTGTAATCCCAGTACTTCGGAGGTTGAGGCAGGAGGATAGCCAGGAATTTAAGGACATCCTGGGCTACATGGTGAGTTCAAGTGTAGCCCGAACTACGTAGGGAGATCCTGTGGAGACTCTGTCTCAAACAAAACAAAATATAAAAAATACAGTGTTTCTATGTTAAAGTTTATTGTAATTTTCGTTTGAAATTTCATTTATACTACTGACCGTGTATCCTGCTAAGTTCACTTTTTTTTTTTTTTTTGGTGCCGGGGATTGAACTCCTCAGGACTTTGTGCTTTTGAGGCAGGTGCCAGAACCACTGAGCTAAATCCCCAGCCTGCTAAGTTCACTTTTTAAAAAGTTTGTGTTTTGAGTTTAAAATTTTTTCTGCAAAAGCAGTCATGTTATCTATGAATAAAGACAGGTTTTTAGTTATTTTTTTCCCAAACTCCTCCTTTTATTTCCTTTACTTTTTTTTATTGCACTGGGTAGGGTCTCTCGTAATATTATAGAGTGATGGGAATAGACATTTGTCCTTTTCTTTTTTTCTTATTATGTGAAAGCATTCATCTTTAAATTATTTATTATATATTGTATTATATGTAGGTTTTTTTTATACATGCCCTCTCTCAGATTGAGGGCTGTCCATTCTCTGTAGTGTGCTAAAAGATATTTTCATGAATAAATATTACACTTTTGCAAATGAATAGTAAAAAATTTTAGTTCTTGGGTTTCTACCAAGAAGACCATGTTATTTTTTCCTTTATTGTGTTGATGTAATGAATTCATTTTAAAATTTAAAATCCACACTGCATGCATCTATGGAATAATCCATCTTGTATTACTTATGTGGTTTTAATTTCAGTTTGCTAATACTGTATTTAGGTTAATAGTCTAAGGAACTACATTCATGAAAGATATTAATCTACATGTTTCATGTAATGTCCTTATCTGGTTTTGGCTCCAGGGCAATACTGTTCCTATAAAAATTAATTAGGAAGTATCTTTTTCTCATTTATTGGGAGAATTCATAAAAAATCGATAGTATTAAGTGTTTGATTTAGTAGTGACAACATCTAGGCCTGGGGCTCTTCAGATTTTCTGTTTCTTCGTGCAATATTTGCCTTTCATTGCATTTCTTCTGTGTCAGCACAATCCAATAGCACTTTTCGTAACAATGAAAATGTTCAGTATTTACATTGTCAGGATATATTAGTTGCTGGTAGCTGTGAATGTTGAGTACTTGAGATGTGATAAATGTAGAAGTTTTAATTGCATTTATTGCTTCAGCCTTTTCGCTAGTATCAGGTATAATTAATTAAATTTAAATAGTCATGGGTGGCATGTTACTCATTAAACAGTGTAGATCTAAATTACAAATTTATTGCTATCAAGTTGTTAACAATTGTTTCATTTATTGGCATACAATTGTTTGATATTTTCTTAATCTATTTTTAATTTCTGTAAGATCTACAAAATTTTATTCCTGATAGTGTCCTTTTTCTCTCTATTCCTTTAATTTTTAAGAGAAATTTACTTCACTTGATCTTAGCTGAAAAGCTGAGCAGCTGTGAAAGAAATATACTTGTAGTAAAGTACACATAACATAAAATTTACCATATTGACGATTTTTAGCCATACAGTTCAGTAGTGTTAACTGTACTTGTATTGTTGCACAACCAATTCTCAGAACTTTGTGTTTTGCAAAACTGTCTACCCATTAGTGTCCTCTCCCCTATTATTGCATCCTATTTCATTAACTCTTTGACTTTATATAAATTTGATTACTCTAAGTACTTAACGTAAATGGAGTCATTCAGTGTTTCTCTTTTTGGACTAATTTATTTTAGTTAGTATAGTATTCTCAGTGCTCATTCCTGTTGTAGCATGTGCCAGAATTCTCTTCCTTTTCTCAGTATGAATACACTTATTGTATATATGTCACATTTTATTAAATCATTTGTGGAGGTATACTTGGGTTGCTTTCTTTTATTAGCAGTTGTGAATTGTGCCCTGAATTTTAGGAATACAGATACAGAATCTCTTTGAGACACTACTTTCAGTTCCTTGGGTTCATACGGTAATTTTATTTTTTTTTTTTGGTACTGGGGATTGAATTCGGGACCTTGCTCTTGTGAGGCAGGCAGTGGAACCACTGAGCTAAATCCCTGGCCCTAGCTCAGTGCTAATTCTGTTTTAAATTTTTTAAGGAACTACCTTATTTTCCATAGTGGCTACACCATTTTTTTCTTTTTTTTCCCCAGTACCAGGGATTGAACTCAGGTCCTTGCGCTTGCACAGTAGGCAGCGAAAGCACTGAGCTAAATCCCCAGCCCCATACCCCATTTTACATTAGTTCTAGTAGTGCTCAAGCTTTCTGTTTTCTCCATTGTTTGTCCCTTTCCTTTCCTTTCCTTTCCTTTCCTTTCCTTTCCTTTCCTTTCCTTTCCTTTCCTTTCCTTTCCTTTCCTTTCCTTTCCTTTCCTTTCCCCTTCCCCTTCCCCTTCCCCTTCCCGTTCCCGTTCCCCTTGCACTTGCACTTGTGAGGCAGGCGCTGGAACCACTGAGCTAAATCCCCGGCCTGAGATGTGGTTTTTAACCCTATGACAGCACCTCTAGGGTTCACTTCATTGTAGGGTTAGTTTAACCCTGTTTTGTTTTTGCTTTTGCTTTTGTTTCTTTTGAGACAGGGTCTCACTATGAAGTTTAATCTGGTCTTGAACTCACTGTATAATCCAGGCAAACTTGCAGTGATCCTCCTGTCTCAGCCTTCCTAGGCATGCACCACCACACCTACTTTAACCCTGTTCTTTTATTTTTTTTTGGTTTCAGAATTCAAACTCAGGACCTTAGGCAGGCGCTGCATGACTGAGCTAAATTCCTCGCCCTTAGTCCTGTTCTTTTTTTTTTTTTTTGTACCGGGGATTGAACTCCAGTCCTTAGTTTGTGAGGCAGGCGGTGGAACCACTGAGCTAAATCCGTGGCCCTGTTCTTTTTTTTTTTAACCCTGTTCTTAATGAGTGATGTTTCTCTTCTGATTGTCCCAGGTATTTGACAAGGTCTCTTTTTACTTTCTTAAGACAAGATTAATTTTTAGACCAGTTTTAAGCTCACAACAAAATTGAGTGACAAAATACAGAGAATTCTCATGCCTTTTTTATACCCATCCCCACAGATCTTAGACCGTAGAGGTACATTTGCCAAAATCAGTGAACCTACATTGATCTGTTGTTATTATTCATAGTCTCTAATTTTGATTGATGTATCATGGTATTAATCTATCATGGTAGTATTATATGGAATAATTTTACTGCTGTAGAACTCTTCTGTGTTCAGCATGTTCATCTTTATTTCTCTCCAACCCATAGAAATCACTGATTTTTTTTTTTTTTTTTGGTACCGGGGATTGAACTCGGGTCCTTGTGCTTGCGCAGCAGGTGGCGAAACCACTGAGCTAAATCCCTGGCCCAATCACTGATCTTTTTATGTTTACACCATTTTACCTTTTTCAGAATGTCATATAGTTAGAATCATGGAGTATATAGGCTTTTCACATTGGCTTCTTTCATTTGGTAGTATGTATTTGAGATTCTTCTATTTTTTTTTTAATAAAGGATTAATACCACTTCTTTGTATTTTAAGCAGTTATATTTTATTGTTTAGATGTACCAGAGTTTATTGAGTTACAGAGTCTCATTGTTTATGTTAAACACAGTTCAAAAGTATTCTTAACCTTGTGGGAACACCAGTAATTTTTCTTCTTACACCTCATTGGTAGTTCCATGTTCAGTCTTGTAGACTTACACCCTGTGCACATGCAGCTTGCACAGTTAAGGAATTTTAAGTGCCTCTTTTCTGTTTATTTGTGTTTTCTCCAGAAGTTTGTCCTGCAGATACCAACTGCTGAAACTTTCTTAAGCTTCTGTCTCTTGTCTCCTCCATAGACAGACTGGTATACTCTGCTTGAGATTTTCCTCACTGTGCTAGAGTTTGCTAATTATTCACAGAATTAAAGCCAACGTGAACTTAGTGCTCACTTCATTTGTTTCCTTTTTTTGGATATCATAGTCACGTGTTGCTTGTTTATATTCTGAAAAGACTTATGTTTTATCTAGTTTTTAGTTAATTACAGCAGAAGGATTATTCTGAGGCCATTGCCCCTACTGTGATTGGACGTGGAGTGTTTCATAATTCATATTGTAGCTAGTGCACCATTTGCAATTCTAAATAATTTTGAATTTAACCCAGAAATAGTTCTGTAATGATTGACCTCAGCAGTTGTTTAGGCTGTTTAGTTCACTTTGTTTAACATAATCCCCTTTAAAATTTTTTTGTACCATGTGAACCACATAAAACAATATTCCTATAAGGGTCAGAAGCATTTTTCATCAAGAGCCAAGTAGTAAATATTTAGACTTTACTTGTCATGGCCCAACAAACATGACTTGTTACATATTATTATTGTTACTTTTCTCTCTCTCTCTCTCTCTTTTTTTTTGGTACCAGGGATTGAAACTTGGGATCTTGTGCTTGCGGGGCAGGCGGTGGAACCACTGAGCTAAATCCCTGGCCTTGTTACTATTCTCTTTAACACAGTTGATTGACTGATTGACTGATTGTGGTGTTTGGAATTTACTCAGGGTCCTTTGTATTTTTTAAACATTTGTAACACGTTGGTTGCACACCTGTGGTCCCAGCAACTGGGGAGGCTGAAGTAGGAGTATCATGAGTTTGAGGCCAGCCTGACCAATTAGTGAGATCGTTTGTCAAATAAAAAATAAAAAGAGATGGGGTTACAGCTCAGTGGGAGTTATAGCTCAGTTATTGCTCAGTTGCCTGTACTATACCAGGCCCTCGGTTCAATCCCCAGTAACACACATGCATGCCCACACAGAAATTATTCTTCACTTAGGCATCATTAAAAAATTGCTTTCAATCAAGGGCTGTGTTTTACTAACCTTATCAATAGTTATTTGAATAAGTTTTTTCTTTCTTTTTAAAACATCTCTATTGGCCATTTTTATGTGAGCTAGTAGAAGTGGTATGTCATGTGTTTAATGAGCTCATGAAAGTAATAATTAATTACTGTACTAATTTTCTGTGGGGGAAAAACTACAAGTTGCTGTGTCTCTACAATTATAAAGCCCTTAAAAATTATTGTAACAGGCCGGGGATTTAGCTCAGTGGTTTTGCCGCCTGCTGCGTAAGTGCAAGGACCTGAGTTCGATCTCTGGTACCAAAAAATTATTGTAACATTGTGTTTTGTCTGGATTATAAAGTGTGAGATTAAAAGTTAGGTTCTAGAGTTGGACAGATCCTTGTTTATATGAATAGAAAGAGATAACTAGCTAAATCTTGGGTGGCAAGGAAGTAAAACAAAAATTAAAAATCATTATATAGATAATGTTAACTATATTACAGAAAAAAAATTCTTTTTGTACTTGGGATCAAACTTAGGACCTTGTGCTTGTGAGGCACATGCAGCACCACTGAGCTAAATCCCTGGCCTGAGAAATTTTTTTAGTTAGAAGAGAGAAGTTAGCAAGAATGTTTTTGGAGAATTAATGATTGGAGCAAAGTTGGAATTGTCTCCTTATACCTCTTTGGTATTTTGCATCTGCAACCATTGGTGTAAATTACTTTTGCCTTTTATTTTTGTTACAATTTCTTTTTATTCTGCTTATAAAAGTAATATGCTCTCTGAAATATTGTAATGTTATAGTACATCTAAGTTTTCAGGCTGGAGCTTAGCTCAGTGGTACAGTGCTTGCTTATCATGCATGAGACCCTGGGTTTCATCCTCAACACTACCAAAAAAAAATTTATTCTATAAAATATATAATATCATTTTGTAGTTATATGCTTCAGTTTCAATAGAACATTGGCAGTTTTTACATACATATTATATGTTTGTATGAGTTCATATGTATCTCTGACTTCGTAATCATTTTTCTCATAGCATTACTGGCATCATTGATCATAATCTGGTGTTTTTGGTTGTCCTCATAGTGAAGAAACATGATTATCTGTTCCATAAAAGGTTTTATAGTGTACTCTATTCGTTGTTTTGGTGCTGGGAGTTGAACTCATGGCCTTATGCCTGCTAAGCAAATCCCTTACCATGGATATATACTCCTGGGCACTGAGTATACTTTAACAGCATAATAAAATAGACTATTAAAATTGGTAAAATCAAACTGATTTTATAAAAAAAAATTTTTTTTGGTACCGGGGATCAAACTCGGGTCCTTGTGCTTGTGCAGCAGGCAGCAAAACCACTGAGCTAAATCCCTGGCCATATAAAAAAAATATTTAAGTGTTAACATTTGTTAATCACCTTTTTAGTATGTTATAATCAAATTGGTTTAAATATTCTGGTGGCTTCAAACTTTATAAAGTTTTGCAGCACTGTTAGAAATATGTTTTATAGCCGGGGATTTAACTCAGTGGCACGTGCCTGCCTTGCAAGCACAAGGTCCTGAGTTTGATTCCCAGTACCAAAAAATATATATATATATGTTTTACATTAAGACATATACTTGTGTGCTCACAAATGTTTTCTGCAGGATTGCTTGTTGTTATTATGTATGATGCACTTTGCTTTCTGTTTTAGTCCATTTAAAAAGAATTCTGGGCATAGCTCACTAATTTAATCGTACTTGTAGTTTGAAATTTTGTGTTCTAGGTGTTACTCCATTTTCATGAAAAGTTTTCTGTTGGTTACTGGCCTATTAGTAACTTAAGAGTCTCAGCCTAGGATCTTAAATAGGATTCCCATTGTAAGTGTGCCATGATGAGAATTAGGATCTGTTAACTAAGGCGAAAGCTGGAGTGGCTATTGAGGACCATCTAGTACAGGAAGTCCCTGACTTTCAAACATTCAGGTTCTGAACTTTCACAGGTGTACTGTATAAGACTCACTTTGTTGGCTTAGGAAAGAATCTGACTTAGAGAGCATCTAGTAGTTGCAGACCATACAACTTGGCATGTGTTCCTGGTATCAGTTTTATTTGTTCCTATACTTTCTGTGGTTTTTTGGTGTTTTTTTTTTTGTTTTTTTTTTTCGGTACTGGGGATTGAATTCGGGACCTTGTGCTTGTGAGGCAGGTGCCAGAACCACTTACTTATTATAGTGGTATTTGTGATCCTAAGTATATCGTTTTAATTATGCCATTTTTTACACTAATGAAATGTTTAAAAAGTGAGCTTTTGTTTCTGTGAATAATCTGAATCCCTTAGACTACATAAATCAGTAAAAACCTGCGAGTATGTGTGTCTTTATAATTTCCCTTTAAAGAAAGTCAATTGCATTTCTGAAGATGACCTCACAGTTACTTATTTAAGAAAGAAATCAATGAGCATAGCTGTCATCAGAATCTAGGCTAGTTATCAAAGGATTGGCAAATGTGCTTCTGTATGTCTCAAGTAAAATAAATGTGTAAAGCATTTATGTTTCATGTTTAATGGTTTCTTGCTTTATATCAATGTTGATTAACTGTTGAACTACATTTTGCGATCTCATAGATTAAAGAGGCTTTTATTATTTAGTAGCTTGTATTACATTGAATGGCAACAACAATCAAGTCATCCCTTGTGATAAGACAAAGTGCTGATTTGAATTTTTATTTAAAATGTACTTAGGTTATCTCATTTTTATGTTTATTGTTTGTTTTTGCTTTCCTAGGAGTTTTCTTTGATTCTGTGTTCCTTTATATAACAGAGAAAGGTAACAGCCTCAGGAAATTGTAGAATTGTGATTTTTTTTAAAAAGTTGAAATTATAGTTGATACTACTTTATTTCTGAAAATTGTACTTTGATTAAAAACAAAAATGTACAAAAACTGTACAGGAGGAATTAAGTAGTAGAACAGAAAGTAACAGTCCTTTCACAATGGTCATTTATATGGTAATTGAGTTTCTTGGTGTTAGTACCTTAAAATGAAATATATACATAGAAATAAAAGATAAGTAATAGTAAACAGCAAGACAGATCTTTAGCAGATGGGAACAGTCCCAATAGAGGGAGGGATGGGGGAGAGGGAAGGAAAAAGGGGTGTAAAAAGAATTAATGTGTGTTATGTGCACGTACCAACTCTCCACAATGAATATAATCATTATGTACTGCAAACATGTGCCCTCAAAAATAAAATTTTGAAAAAAGTATATATCATAGAAATATTAGTATACTACTAAGGCCAGGACTAAGCATAAGGGGAAAGAGTAAAAGTTGACTTTACCTGGCATAATGACATTTGCTCTCATTATCAAATATTGTACTTAAATTGCTTAAAATAACTTTAATTCTTCTTTCACAAAATCTAACCTGCATTTTACCCATTTTACTAATTACAGCCTTTGTTGTACAAAGATTTACATCCTGAACATATTAGTTTCCCCCTTAATGCACACACTCATGCAAACACATACTCACACCCCAAATCCTCCCTGGGGATTGAAGCCAGTGGACTACTGAGCTATATCCCCAGATCTTTTTATTTTTTATTGTGAGACAGTGTGGCTTGCTAAGTTGAGGTTAGACTGGCCTCAAACCTGTTATCCTCCTGTCACGGCCTTCTGAATATCTACAGGAACTACAGGTCTGTGTCACCACACCTAGCTCTGTTAATACCCTTGTGGTATTAACACATTTTCGTGGGCATACTACAAAAGTATAATATTCTCCATCTTTAAAGAAAAAATTCTCGGGCCGGGGATTTAGCTCAGTGGTTTTGCCACCTGCTGCGCAAGTGCAAGGACCCGAGTTCGATCCCCGGTACCAAAAAAAAAAAAAGAAAAAATTCTCATCGGCAGAAAAATTTAAAATGGTCAAAAAGTCTATACTGACTCCAGGTTTTTGTTTAGTTTCATGTTCTTTCGTTTAGAGTAAAATTCCTTTGAAGAGTTACCAATATGTATGGTTCTTGAGTTATCTCCTCTCAGTCTCTATTGAGATCACCCCGCTGGCTTGTGCACTTATTTTACCACTGATATATCTCCTGTGCAGTTAGAAGTTCATTTTAACTTTGTCAGTAATAATAATGATAAATCCTCAATCTTTATTTTTACCAGTCATGTTAATATAATATTCATTCCCCTTTTCCTCTTACCTTATTGGCTCTTCCATCTTAGTAAATTTTTCTGATTATTTTCTTTTTACTGGGTTGTTTTTTTTTTTGAGGGGGATGGTACTTTGAGACAGGGTCTCACTATGTAGCCCAGGCTGGCGTCAAACTCGTGGCAGTCCTCCTGGATCAGCTTCCGGAGTGGTGGTCTACTGAATTTTTAACTGTTGAAGTAGCTTAGGATTCTGCTTTTTACCATCTGTTGTAAAACAGCTCACTATGTGATATTAACTAGTCTTGTGATTTTGAGTGCCATCTCTTTATTGATGAATCCCAAATTTCTTCCTCATTACTTGGCAAGAATCACCCCCTCTCCCCCTGGGTGTTTGTTTGGCGGATGTTCTACCATTAGGCCACATCCTCAGGCCTTTCTTTTGTTTTTTTTTTGAGATGATCTCACTATGTAGTCCAGACTGGCCTTGAACTTATCATGTAGCCTAGGCTGACCTTGAACTCATGATCCTCTTGCCTCAGTTTCCCAAGTGCTGGGATTACAGATGTGCACCACAACTCCTGGCTCCTCCGGTCATTTTGTTTGTTTTTGGTAATGGGGATCGAACTCGGAACTTTGTGCTTGCCAGGCAGGCATGGTGCCACTGAGCTATGTCCCCGGCACTCTTAAGGCCTTTTTAAATTAAATTAAGCATACAAGTTTTAATGATTTTATGTGTAAATAGGGACCTTCAGAAGAGAGTAAAGTCTGAAGAAATGATGAGAGCAAGATGCTTTTGTAGTCTTTGGGCATAGAACAGTACATTTCTGAAGGAATGAGAGAGCAAGTGGATCACTTGTTGAGGGTAGTAAATTCTAGGGATGTCACTAAGAGATACATGGAAAATGTATGATGGTAGTGGTACCTTAAGGGTTACTCTGATGACTTTATTTATTCAGGTTCATTACAGCCCCGTTTTCTAATCTGTGGTGCTAAAGCCTATTTTATCTCCATAGTACATGGAGGCACCCACCCAAAAACAGAATCTTTAGGCTTGATGCTTGTGTGAGAAGACAAGCCAAACAATAGTTACAGTTCCTCAAGTGATTTCAGTTTGATATCATAAGTATACCAATTCAGCCTTTTGTTTTGTTTTGTTTTTTGAGACAGGATCTTGCTGTGTAATTCAGACTGGCTTTGAACTCACTATGTAGCCCTCACTGGCCTTGAACTCATGGCAGTCTTGCCTCAGCCTCCTGAGTGCTGGGATTACAGGCATCTACCACCACACCTGCCTTCCGCATATTTTGTGATGGCACACGTTTAACTCCTTTAGTATAAAAGCCAGGAATCTTCTATGAGATATTTTTGCTTTCAAGTGTTTTAGCTACTGTGACTATGGGGCTGTTTTGTTCATAGATACAGGCCTTGTGAAACAGAAGTTAATTTCCTTCATTTGGTTATATGGACCACTAAGGTGAGAAAAATTCTAAGATTTTATTGTTTGATAAGAACATCACAAAATAAACATTTTATTAGAAATTGACATCTCTAAGAAAGCTTTAAATATGCAGTGCATAATCAAATATTTTAAAATTTTAAATAGATAATATGTGTGTGCTTCAAAACTTAGTGAAAGAAGTGGTTATATTTGAAGTGTTTCTTCCAGTCATCCAATTTTGCTTCTCATAGAAAACCAATAAAATATTTTTTATGTAGCAGTAGTCTTTTATGTATACATAGTATTTTATGTATGTTTTATGCTCCCTCAGTTGATCTTAGGAACATGTAAACCTGCGTCATTCTTTTTTTCGTGTGTGTGTTTATAGCCTTTAATCTACAGCTGTATTGGGTATTTTAACAGATCTTACTTAAAAAACAGGTAGAATGAAAGATCACGCCTAAGGCTACAGTTAATTTTTTTTTTTTTTTTTGGTACTGGGGTACAGTTAACTTTTTTTTAAAAGCAGACACTGGCTACCATACAGGGATGTCTGGTCACTCAGGCAGCTGGGTGATGTTCTTATTTTGTCTGAGTTTAGATTTGATTAGAAGTGGGTTTTTGATCTGTCATAGACTGTCATCATGGCGGAGGTTGGTGCTCTGTGAAACTCTTCACCACCAAGCCCAGCGTGAGTGCCAGGAGAGTTCCAAGCTGTAGGAAACTGGTTTTCTCATTCTCCCCAACCATTTCTTTCTAGTAACCTGCACTGCATTCCAGCATAGGCTATAAAGTACCCAAAAGTGGAAGATTCTCACTTTTTGCCTCATTCTTTTAATATAATATTCTGCTGTAGGTATGCAAGTACTATAATTAATGTAACCTCACTGGTGAACAAATAGTAGGCTTTTTCCAGTCTTTTGCTGCTATAACTTTTTTATAGATTTTTAAAAATGTGATTATACCTGCAGAGTAAATCTTTTCTGTGTGTGTGTGGGGGTGGGTGGGTGGTATTTTGAGACAGGATCTTGCCATGTCATCCAGGCTGGCCTGAACTCACTATGTAGCCCTGGCTGGCCTTGTACTAGTTACAATCCTCCTGCCTCAGGCTTGAGTGCTGGGATTACAGGCATGTGTCACCACGTCTGGCCTTCAGGGTAAATCTTAAAAGTATTGTTAGGTCCAGAGGTATGTACATTCAGAGTATCATAAATACTGTGTAACTTCTCTTTATTAGTTTTGGAGAAGTTTTTATTCCAACTAGTATGTTTTGACTATAAAGGTTGCCAAGTATTTTTGTTAAGGATCAGACAGTAAATATTTGTTACCTTGTATCCCTCATATGGTTTCTTCCACAACTCCTAAATACAATTTTTGGTTTTGGGGCATAGTTTGCCAACTTTAGCTTGTAGCATTGTTGAAAGAGTCATCAGAACCTTTTGTCATTTACCAACATCTGTGAACATGGTATATCATTGCATTATCGATTTGCATTTCTCTTTTTGATCCTTGGAATTACCCTGTTTGTGAAATACATGTTTAAACTCTTTATATTTGGTTGGTTATCTCTTTCCTTATTGAACAATGAGTTTATCAATTAAGGATATTACCCTTTGTATGTAGTGCAGTGCAGTCTTTTCAGTCTCTCTCTTGATGTAGTTTACTTCTCTTTAGGAATTTTTGTAGTCACAGTTGATGTTTTATTCAATAAATTATTCTTTTCTTCTGCATTTTGTCATCATTAGAAAGGCTTGTTTTTACTTTATGACTTAAAAATAACTGCTCTGCCATAAAGAAGGATAAACTTGAGACATTTTTAGGTAAATGGATGCACATTGAGACCATACTCCAGTGAAATAAATTGGACATACATGTTTAAATATCATTGTTTCTCTTGAGTGAGAAACCAAAAGGGTAAATAAGGAACAAAATGTATAGTAGATATTGGGAAATAGGAAGAAAATGTTCAAATGGGAAAGGGACAAGATAGGAGGGAGGAGGGAGGTAAGGAAGGGAAAAGAAAAAAAAAGAATAGAAGGGAAAGGAATGGAAACAAAGCTTTTGTAAATAAGGGGAAGAAGGATATAGAAGGGAGGGGAGAGGAATGTGGAAATAAAGAAGAATCAAGATATATTATGTATAGGTACAAATTCCCTATGATCAGTGTGATCATTATGTATATCTAAGGTATACCAATAAAATTGATTTCAAAATAATTCTTTTGTGGCTTAAAAATTTTTTTTTAACCATCTTATCTGAAAGTTATTTTGGTATGAATTAAGGATCCAGTGCCGGGGATGTAGCTCAGTGGTTCTGCCGCCTGCCTTGCAAGTGGAAGGTCCTGAGTTCGATCCCTGGTACCCCCCCCCAAAAAAAAATGAAGGCTCCAGTATTTCTTGGTGTCTGTCTCTTTCCCGTGATACTATAACCTGAATTTAAATGTAGAGATATGAAAGGTTGCATGTAGTATAATTTTTTTGTTGTTGTCTGTATGACTTAAACTGCTCACCATTCAAGATGAAACAGTTACAGAGCATTTGCTCTGTGGCTTGTTTATAAGGATAAAATGTTGAATAGGAAAGGCTCTAATCCTTATCTTTAAGTGCCAACAGTCTGCTAGGTGTGTGTGTGTGTGTGTGTATGTGTGTGTGTTTATACTGTGCCTCTGTATTTATATTTTCTCCTGAATCTTCTCTTATTATGAGAATTTCCAAATAAAAGGAATAATTAAAATAAGACAGCCAGTGTTTTTAATACCATACTTTGCCCCCCTTCCCTCCCTGTTTCTCTTGTGAGGTATGATTTGAGAAAGCAAGTTACAGATATGATAATGCTTCACCTGTAAGACATCAAAAAAATTTTTTTTTGTTTGTTCTCCCTCCACCCCACCCCCATACTGGGTATTGAACACAGTGGATATTGAATACTGGGTATTTTCACTGAGCTACCTGTCCAGCATCCCCACCCAATTTTTAAAGTTTTTAAAAAATGTAATACAGGGCCAGGGATTTAGCTCAGTGGTTCTGCCGCTTGCCTTGCAAGCGCAAGGACCCGAGTTCGATCCCTGGTACCAAAAAAAAAAAAAATGTAATACAGGGGCAGGGGAATGGGAAAAAAATTAAGAACCAAGATACATCATGTAAAGATACAAGATCCCAATGATGAATGTAACTGTATTGTATACCTAAAATGTACCAATAAACTTAATGAAAAAAATGTGATACAGGATTTCACTAAATTGCTGATTTACCCAGGGTGGTCTTGAGATTCTCCTGTTCCAGACTCCTGGAGTGTCTGGATTACAGGCACACAGTACCACACATGGCATATTCTTCAAGGTTTCAGCATTTTATGTTCTGTTATCTGAATTGATTATTTTAGAAAATAGGAAAAAGTGATTATTCCAAATCTGTTATTTTCTCTATATTTATTGTTAAGTATTTCTCTTTTTTTGGTACCAGGGATCGAACTCAGGACCTTGTGCTTGTGAGGCAGGTGTGTTGCCACTGAGCTAAATCCCTGGCCCCTTTTTTTTTTTTTTAAGAGAAAGCCCCTTCTCCCTCACTGTGACATCATGTGAACTCAGATTTTATTTGTTCATCATTAGAATATTTCTTATTTTTCTGTTTTACTTTTTTCTAGCTCTTGAGCAACAGGAATTGTTACCATTTTTTCCCATCATTTTATCCTTAGCATCTAAGATAGTACTTACCACAGAATTCATGCTGAATGAGTGAATCAGTACTTAGGCATTGGGGAGCTACTGTTAGATCTTACTGGAGGGGATAATATGGAATGATCTTTTTGAAAACAGTCTTGCTGTGTAGTTCAGGCTGGTGCTGAACTTGCTATGTAGCCTTGGCTAGCCTTGAAGTCACGGTGATCCTCCTGCCTCAGCCTCCTGAGTGCTGGGATTACAGGCATGTCCCACCCTGCCTGGCTGATTTGTATTTGAGAAAGGTAATATTGGTGTCTCTATGGAGAGGACAATTTGAGGAAATCTTTCATGTAGGCTTTATAGTTAGGACTTAGTTACAAATAACTTAAACAAAAAGAGGAACTAATTGGATCATGGCATCTCTGCAAGGGTTGAAAACCAAACACATCATCATTTATCTGAGTCTTAGGAACAGATTTAAAAAAACAAAGATTCCAGTGCCATTAATATTTTCCTTCCTTACTTTACTCTGTTTTTCATTAGTTCCAGTGTGCCTTCTTATGGACCAATTAAATATGGTTTAGACATAGAGCTTGTAAGAATATATTTATTTCCTAGATATTTATATCGATTTAGTGCATTGATGAAGATACTGCACTAGTACAGGAAGAGAATTGAAATACTTGTTCTTTCTGTCTTGAGCAACTGCTCCTTTAGTGAATCTACTAATCAAATGAAGAAATTAGAAGATGTGTATGTTTGGAGTTGGTGCATGATGAGTTTGAGTTGAGAGATTGTAAATCAGACCTATAAGACCTACAGACCTATAAGAGGTAGTAGCTGAATGTAGATATCTGAATTTTGAAAGAAAGGTCTAAGCTAAAATGATTAGAATATCAGCACAAGTTATGGTTATGCATGGCTAAAGTTGTTCAGTGTGAATATGAAATAAAAGAAGTAGATTCCTGGAGAAAAGCTAATATTGAAACTATTAACAGTGGAAATGGATTGTAAAATAATAGGCCAGTTACAAAGGTAGGAAGAAGTACTAGTGCCAAAGAAATCAGAGAAATTTTACCCTGGAGGGACATGCTGCATAAGGATTAAAAAAAATTAATTGGCCTGGACTCTGCTGTTGTTAAGAGTAGTTTCAATGGGAAGTTGGAACTGATTATATTAACTTCAAAGGACTAATCATTAGGAGGCAAAATAGAAAAAAAAAAGCTTAGATTTTTTTGTTTCTACAAGTTTGCGAAGGAAAAGAATGAAAGTGGTATACTAGGGTGTGGAGTTTCCTTTATTTTTGAGTGGGAAAGACTTTAGTATATAGTTAGAGCAATAAGCAGTGTTTCAAAAAAATTTTACGATGGTTAAATTTTATTTTTGTTTAAATACTATTTAAACATTAACTTAAGTTTGTAGTGGTGTTAGTGCACAGAAAATGGGATTTATAGGACATAGGTTCTATGAATATTTTGGGCTCAGTTACCCAGAATGTTCATTATAAAATTATAATTATTTTTATATTACCTTCCGTGTTTTAGTCACTGCTTTAATAGGCCTTTTATACATAATTATCACTAATCCTCACCACAAATTAATCTCCAAGGTGAGTATTATTCAGTTTTATATGTAGATTTTCAAGAGTTTCCTCCCCAGAATCATAGATTTTAAGGACCATGCTATGCTTTTAACACAGATATGTCTGATTCTGAGATTGGTGCTCTTTTCTCTATATCACCTTGACTTCCTTTCTGGCCTGAAGTTTTCCAAGTTTTGGCTCTCCATTTCCTCAACTGTCAGCTGAGGGATAATAATATCTGTCACACCTAAATCAAAATGTTAAATAAATACTATGATGATATTATCAATATTTTATTTGAAAAGAAAAAATATATTTGGTTAACTACCAGACAGACCTTATAATTGTGGTCATCTTTAGCACTATCATTTGTCTAAACAGTATTTTGCTTTTTAAGGTGGTGGTATCATGGATACAGAAATGTCTGAAGATATAGACCACAACCTAACTCCTACCCTTGACAGCATGTCTTATGGAATGCCGAATCAAACAGGATCTGAAAATTCATTGCTGGATGAAGATGATTATTTTTTGAACTCTGGGGATCTTGCAGGAATTCCAGTCGTTGGTAGTGACAATGAGGATGAACAGGATTTTAGTTCAAAGGAGAATCTTGTTTCTTCAATTCATACTGATGATAGCTTGGAAGTAGAGAGAAGAGTCACACAGCATGAATCAGACAATGAAAATGAAATACAAATTCAAAATAAATTTAAAAAAGACTTTCCTAAACAGTTTGATCAGGTTTCTGTCTTTAAATCGATACGGAAAGATTTTAGTCTAGTAAGAGAAAACAGCAAAGAGACATTTTCTGGAAAGGAGAAAAATAGAGACCTAACTTATCATGAACGTGAAAAACAGTTGGATAAACCCCATAAAGATTTGGATTCAAGGTTGAAAAGCAGTTTTTTTGATAAAGCAGGTAATAATTGTTGGAACAGAACCTTAAAACACAGTAACAAAGTACTGATAATACAGCTTTTATTACTTTTGATGTTAAGTGAAATATAAACAGTTAAATTCATTGTAAGCTTGTCATTTTTCTTTTATCCTTGTTCTTTGCAGAGTGACTGAATTTCTCCCAGTAACTTTTGGTAATGGTATAAATGGTTGAAAAATAGCTGTAAGCCTCATTTCTCCCTTCCCTGGTTGCAATATTTTGATGAGAAGGCAAGATACTCGAATCACCCGTTCATTTTCTTTGGTTGAACATTGGAACCTGAAGTTGGATTTAACTTCTTTGTGCTGTAAGCACTAATTCAAACTGCTGTCCCATGAATACGTCTAAATTAGGGAAATTTTTAAAAACATTTATATTTCATGCTTTAGAAGTTTCTTGAGGCTTCTTTTGAGCCTCTTTGTCCAGTATACCATACTTTATAGCTCTAGTTCCATTCTTGAATATATCACATATTTTCTTCTGTGTCTTCCTTTCTTCTTATGTTTTGTTTGCCTGTATGTCATTTCCTCTTTTTGTGTATATGCTTGGAAAAGCATTTCTTATTTAATAATACCAAACTCATAACCTCTTCTACTTTGTAGTCATTCCTAACCACTCTAAATCAAGAATGGTTTCCTTATCTATAATTCCATAGCATTTTGTTTATGCCTCACATTTATAGTACTTGTCACAGAATATTATACTTCTGTTTTTGTTGTTGTTTTGCCTTACCTCCTAGTACAGGAGTTTCTTGAGGGCAGATTGTATCTTAATTCATCTTTGTATTCTTGGGGCTTAACATGGTGTAGTGAAAATTGTAATCCTTCCACAGTTTTTTTTTTTTTTTTTTTGGTTCTTTTGTTTTTGGAGACAGGGTCTTGCAGTGTAGTCAAGGTCAGCCTTGAACTTGCTGTGTAGCCCAGGGTGACCTCCAACTTGTGATCCTCCTCCTTTAGCCTCTGGAGTGCTGGGATTACAGGTGTGTACCACCAGACCAGGCTCAGATGTTAAACTGATGTGAAGGAGAGCCAGTATACTATACCAATCCTTATATTTCTTCTGACAACAGTAGGAAATAATAGGATAGAAAAAACAAACCAGTATAGTTAAAAAGTACAACTGTTTTGAGTATACATGATATACAAGACTGCCAGGATGCATTTTATGCTATATATTGTCCAGTCTATATTTTTATTATCCCTGGAAAGGATATCACAAGTTAAAGAAGTCTTTTGTTCTGAAGGAACATAGTATCTAACAGAAGGGATAGATGAGTTAAATAGAAGCGTCAGCGACCAGTTTAATAGCATACAATTTATTTATAATTAAAAACAATGGTTAGAAGAATTTTTCATAAGGCAGTACAAAATTTCTTTGAAATATTGGAAGCAATGTGTTTTAGGTATCCATAAGAGAGAGGTAAATTTTAAATTAGTGAATAGGGAATATTTGTAGAGGAGAGGTGAATTTTGATCTGAGCAGAGTCTAGAAAACTATAAACATTAGGATAGAGTAGACTTGGTGTAAAAGTAGCAAAAATAAAGAACATGTAATTTTCAGAGGGTAGTGAATAAAATTACTTTATATTTGAGTAAGCAAAAGATATGAAGTAAGGCTAAAAGGTAGGTGAGGCCAATATTGTGCAGAACTTTGAGTGAAATCACCTTCTGGGTGTTTTTTGGGACTCAATTCACTCTAATGAGCATCTGTGTTGGAAGAGAGGTGATGAACAAATGATAGCTTTCTAGGTCACTCTATAAGATTTGTTATTCATATACATATGTTTGTTTGTTTGTTTTTCTTTCAATAGCTAATCAAGTTGAAGAAACATTACATACCCATTTACCACAAACCCCAGAAACAAACTTTAGGGTAAGTTTTCAGTGTGTATGTAGATTGCTGTTACCTGTGGCAAGTGTCAAAGTTTTCTTTATGTCACTTTCTAAACTCTGTGTGTTAGGTAGAGTGCTGATTTTTTTTTCTTTTTCACCTTGCTTTATTTGAGTTGGATGTCTTTGAAGACATTCTAAGAAACCTCAGCTCTTAGGTTCTTTATTTGTATTTGATACTTAGATCTATAGCACATTTACTTTTAGGCATAGGGACTGTAGTGAATGTCCACTGAGTTCATTACCAATGAGATTTTCTTTGGGTTAAGCCTGAAGAGGAATAATTTTTAAATTTGAATACTTATTAATCCTTTATATTGTGTTTTAGGATTCCAGCTACCCATTTGCCAATAAAGAATCCATTGGTTCGGAACTGGGGAATTCCTTTGCATCAAATATTAGAATTAAAGAAGAACCTTTGGATGATGAGTATGACAAAGCAATGGCACCACAGCAGGGACTACTAGACAAAATTAAAGATGAACCTGAAAATGCTCAAGTAAACATTTCACCTTTTTTTTTTTAACTCTTTCTTTTTGTTTACACATTGAATTATTCATTTGAGAGAGGAGGTGCTTAAGAAGTGAAGTGGTTTGTTGACAGGGTGAAAGAAGACGGGAGATTAAAGGAGATTGAGGCAACTTGAATTGTTTTGCAAGGCATTAACAAGAGTTATGAAATTTTTCCTGAGTAGTAATTAAGGCTTTTAATCATCCCTGTTTCTTCATACCACTGTGAGTTTTCAATGCAAGATTAAGGTAATGATGAGTCTTCAAGGATTTGAGATTGATACAGTTATAGCTGAAGGGTTATAGCTTCAGTTATAATTGAAGGGGTTACGGTACATTTATAGGATTTATAGGTTTATGTCTTGACTCGGTATAGAATAATGAGCTTTTTGCAGTTACTGCTAAAGAGGTATAGGTTAGGTGTGGATTTAAATTTTTCAGGAGGGGTTACTGGACAGGTTATCTTTGGAAGGCTTATTTGGAGAACCAGTTTGTTGGGTTAATGGATAAAAGGTAAAGGAGGCTTTGTAGACTATACATGATTTCAAGTTTTAGACTTTTGAGTAATATGGTTAAAGATAGAGCTCTGCTATTTCAGGAGGTAAGTCATAGGGATTCTGTAACTGTGAAGTCATAGTCAGCTGAATTATCCTTATAGATAATCACATTGAAGTGATTGCACTAGAAAAAAGTTGTATCAGATGCTATAATTATTTTGAAATGTAGGATGGAGTCTAAGGGATGACTACACAATAGCAGTAATTATTTGAAGGCAGCCCATGTTTTGTACATGTGACATGAGTTCAGAGAAAGAGAAGTAGAGATAACATGAATTAGCAATTTCTCTGAAGTAATATTTGATCTGGAGAAAACTTACCTTTTCCTATCTTTCTATTACATATTAGGGTTTGAGGAAATTTTCATTCATGTTTCAACTTTAATACCAGTGACATTTTATGCCAGATGATTCTTTGTTAGGAGGGGTTGCCCATGTGCATTGGAGGATGTTTAGCAGTATTCTTGGCTTCTACCTAGTAGATGCCATTAACAACAGTGTCCCCCCTCCAGTTGTAACAAACAGAAATATCTTTATAGTCACATGTCTCCAGGGCAGCCAAATGTCTCCTGGGGAGCAAACTCATTTGCTGTTGAGAACTACTGCTTTATAATAAAGTGATGGAAAAGAAGGTGATTAGAGCAAAGTGATTATGGAGGTAGATAATTCATATGAGTTAAATTGACACTCATGTAAACAAAGAATTCTGTGGTGCCCAAGGGAAGATAGATAAATAGTGGTGGTATAGCTGTAGGAGTTGGATGAATATGAGTATAGTTGGAACAAAGAAAACATAGAAAGGGATACAAAAATATTTGAATAGAAGGTAGATGAAAATTTCACATGTTTGTAGAAGCAGATAAACAGGAGATGATATCAGAATTAGGAATAAGTCTTCCAACACCCAGGGAAAGTTCATGTAGCAGTGTGTGTTTCAGAACACTACAACCATGTCAGTATGTAAGGCAGATCTTGACTGCCCCACTGTGCACATAGGGAATTCGTTAGAAATCATAATGCCGACAGGGTACCAGAGGCATCTCTTTCTTTTGTATGTTACCCATTTGACATTTCCTTGGGATGAAAAATAGTTATAGCAGACACCAAATATAGTCAGTGGCGGTAGAGAGTATTGGTTCCAGTGGCTGGAGAATATAAATAGGATGAAATGGATGGAAATGCCTTTATCTTTTGTACTTACTCACAATTATGAAATGTATCACAAAATACTAAATATGAAATTTTATCATGACAATGGGAGAGAACTACCCCAGGTGCTCAAACCTGATTGATGGGACACTTAAGAACAAAGCAGTAATATGGGTAGGTTTGGGACATAAGATTCAAAAGCATTCTTTATGCTGAACCTACCATAAAGCAGTCCCAGCAGGTGAGTGGGTAAAACTAGATTTTCCCTGAGCATTCCTTCTGTTGTTAGCCTGACCAATCCTATAGGACCAAACCTTTGATAATTCTTATAGAAATCCTTCAAGAGAGTACATGTTATGAATTATACGTACTGATCCTTTCCTCTTCTTATCTTTTCTTCTCCCAGCTCCTTCTTCCTTTTCTCCCTCTACTTTCTAGTCCTCTTCTCTTACCTACCTTGTCATTATGGTGTTCTTTTGGGTATTTCTCTCCTATAGTGATTGGAAATCTATATTCCTGGCTTTTTACTACTGCATAATGCTTTATTAATTTTAATAATTTACCATGGACCAGAAAAGGAGATTGCAGTGTGTTTTCTTAGTCTCAAAAATAATACTACTAATCTTTCAAAAAATACTGATAAATTTTATAGTTGTGGTCAGCCTTCTCTTTTGACCATTAATTACTAGTAACTTTTCTCATAGTTTAATAAAATAATAGTTTTCACACCTGGCACCTTTCGAAAGCCTTCCTTGGCTTTTCTGTATGCTTAACTGTGTAGTTTTACTTTCTGCTTACTTAATTCTACTTTTTATATAATTCCTTTTGGTCTTAGTTTCTTTACTTTCCTATATGAATCCCTGAGATGTTGAAGTGTGTGCATACACATTTAACTTGTTCTTGATTATTTCTTTAGTTACGAATTTCCAGGTTGTCATCATCCTCTTGCTTCTGTTACTGGTATAACATCATTTGGTTTCCCAGTTTTATTTCTTCATTCTAATTCCTTTGTGTGTTAATATAGTATTTTCTGTTGTGACTGTATAGTTACAGATGCTTTTATATATGCTATGTTGTTTCACCCCTATATGAAATAACTATATAAGATGGTCTGAGTACAGGATATTTAACTATATTTATAGATAAAGGGGCTGAATTTCATAGAAATTAAGTTAATCACTCAAGGCCATATTGGAAAAAGACAGTGTGGGGTTATACTGAAGGTTTTATTTAGTTTCTGTAAATAAATGTTTAATTTTTTTAAATGCCTAAAGAAGGTTTTAAAATAGAAACTTTAAGGAGCCAGAGACCTCCTTTTTCTTTTTTCCTTTTTCTATGTGTTTTGAAAGCTAGACACTTAGTAAATATTATGTTAAACTCATTATTCTTTTCTTCTTGCACAAAATAATAAGAGAGCTAATCTGTAATTTTTCATTGAAATAAATGAATTGAGACAGGAAAGCACATTACTCATTAGTCACTCATGAAAGGTTGGAAAGTAGAATGTAGTCATTCAAATGTTGGTCCTGTGTTTTAGCCATGTCAAGTTAATTTGTAGAAACGCTGTTCTTTGTTTCTAACATACTGTGGGGAGATACTGATAATGGATTGTCCTTTGTGAAATGAAATGAAAGGAAGGTGAAGATTTTCATAAAGGCTTTTTATTTTGGCACTTTCTTTTGGCTTTTGAAAGCTTTTGGGATCATCAGTCAGATATTTACTTCTCAAAATACATTTATCGATTGTTTGCTAATCAGTGATTTGTATCAAATATTTAGAAATTAGTTATGTTTGATGGACGCAAATAAGCCAAACATTTTGCTTTGAAGGATTTATGGGGTGTTCAGGGCACTTAAGATGTATACTTAGTTTACTGTAAGTAATATATACACTTAGGGCATAATGAATATGTCAGAAGTTTGGAATTGCCATCACAGAATAAGAGAGCTGATTAGAGACCATACATTTCAGCTAATAAGTATTGATTATTTCTGGAATTTCCTGAGATTAAATTTTTTTTTGCTGGAAATTTGCTTTAATATACTATATATTATATATATTTATATAATATGTTTAATATACTATATAAATTTTTTTGCTGGAAATTTGCTTTCATATAGTATATAACAGTGATGGTATATAACAACATATAAGTATATAACCTTTTAGAGCTTTCAGTGATTCAAACAGCCCATGGTGGCATATGTGCCATAGGTTCGTCACCACTGCTATATAATGTAGGAATGTCAGGAGAAGTCAATATTAGAAAGTTTTAAATACATATATTTTTGTCAACAGCATGAGTATCTATATAATAACTTTGTTAGATGCCAAATTACATCTCATGTAATATATTACACATTTTTTAAAATAGGTACTCTTATAATAGATATTCTTTTGATCATAGTGAAGAAATACCTATTTTAGATCAATAGCAATCATTGAATTTCAAAATAAAATGTTGGGCACCTTTGTTAGTAATTGCCGAAGGAATGTACATTACTCTTTAACTCTTGTTGGATATTTGACCCAATAAATGTTAAGAAAATTAGAAGAAAACATAAATGGAAATTGGAGGTAAAATTACCATCATTTGCTGGTAAGGATCTTTGTTAGAGAATTCACAGACTCACCAAAGATTAGTGGCATACCTAGTTGCATTATAGTTGTATAAAATATAGCAATATTTCTATAAATCAGTTTCCAGATGATATAATCAAAAAGATATTCTGTTTCCAGCAGCAACTAAAAAAGCACTATATCAGATAAAAGTCAACTTGAATGAATGGAGATCCTTTTTCAAAATGTAAAAAATATTATGATTTCATTTATTCCTGAATTAAAGATTTGATGTAATTCTGATGAGAATATCAATGGTTAGG
Organism: Heterocephalus glaber; assembly: GCF_053883595.1. NCBI lineage: Eukaryota > Metazoa > Chordata > Mammalia > Rodentia > Bathyergidae > Heterocephalus > Heterocephalus glaber. The sequence continues at coordinate 8,157,576 of NW_028258302.1, read as the reverse complement.
TTTTAAAGTTTTGAAGAGGAGTAACAGGCATGCACACACACATGTATATTGCATATATATTCTAAAAAATAGTTGGAGAGGTAGAGCATGGGAAACAATGTTAAATTAGTTAAGAATCCTACAATTTCATTAGGATAGTGTGCTCTCATAAGTAAGGCTAATGATGAAAGATAGATATTATTTTTAAGAAAATCAGGGTTGGCAAGGTATCAGTGGCTGGCCAAATCCAACCTGCCCCATTAAAAAAAATTTTTTTTTCTGCCACTGATTTACTAAATAAATTTTAATTGAAACATTGCCACATTCATTATTTACATGTTGTCTGTGGTTGCTTCAGCTCTACCAGGACAGTTGAGTAATTGTGACAGACCACATGGCCTGCAAAGTCAAAAATATTTACTATCTGGCCCTTTGCAGATAAAAGTTTGCTGACCCTTGGATTAAAGGACTGTATTATAAACAGTGAAACCACTTTCTTATAATTTTATTATGGAAGTAAAACTTTGTAAGAGATAGAAGAAATCACAAAGGTAAACATTGTCAGACTTTATAAAAATGGAAACCTCAATACATAAAAAGTTTAACTTTGAGTACATATTCAGGAAATGTTGATAAATGCTGCAGAGGGTTGATACTGTTGTATTAAGTGCTCATGTAATGAACATTAAAAACAATTGCAATTTGAAACAAAATAGGAAGAGACTTAATTACCCTGTTTCTTAAATTGCTGGGCTATAATTAAGGACAATTGCTGGGGAAAAAAAATCTGTCATTACTTATTAGAAACCTTAACTATGTATCTTTTTGCCTAGTAATTCCATTGTAAGAATTAAAGTATAAATATCCACACATTTATTATGGCACTACTGATTACACTAAATGTGGGAAAACTTTAAATGGAGCACCCTTGGATTATAGCTATATAATCTCAGTGCCATGTAAGGCCTTATTAGAGCCTGAGGCAAAAGGAAAAAGAATTATACTGATTCTGTCTTTAATTTAAATTTTTATATTTTGTTCATCTTAGATTTTTGCTTAAATTTGGGTTTTAAAAAATACTGCATTAAATATTATCTTCCTGAGAGGAGTTTGGTTCCCTTAATTTGGGCTTGAGGGAAGTGTACTCACCTCAGTCATATATCCCTGTGCAATATAATATGACTCTTAAGTAATGTATATTGGTATTTCTCAAATTTTAGTAATGTATTGACAACCCCCAGCACAAAAAAGGAGCATGTCAAAGTTAGATCTATTTCTCAGTGTTATCACAATGAAACAATGTAATTGTAAAAGCAAACAGCATTGAAAATTTGCGTTAGAACTAAATTGTGTGATGGTTATTCATGGTTTAAAGTGTGTTTACATGCACTTAAAAATAATTGAAATAATACAATTTAAAAAATGTTCTTTAAGAATTCTCAGACTACCTGCATTTCAGGGGTTCTTGGACTCCAGTCTTAAAACACTGGTATTTTAACAGGAGAAGTTATCTTGGAGTAATATGCAATAATATGCAAAAGTTCAGGGCCGGGGATTTAGCTCAGTGTTTCCACCGCCTGCCTCACAAGTGCAAGAACCCAAGTTTGATCCCTGGTACCAAAAAAAAAAAGTTCAAATGATTCAAGTGAGCAAAACATCAGTTCATATAAGCAGCTCATTATTTAGAATAATTATAACTATGTAGAGAAAGCCTTTGAATAAAGGAGGGGAAAAGACTGGAAAGAAATATACCAAAAGAATAACAATGTTCTTTTGGGGTGATGGCATTGTGTTTAGAATTTTTTCTATTTATTTAAATTTTCTATGGTGATTGTGTATTACTTTTATAATAAACTATTTCTGTAATATTAAAGCAGAATTTAAAAAAATAATTTATAAATATCTGGTAGTGTCACAGGGTAATTAAGTAGCTAACTTTTTTTTTCCCTCTTACTCTCCTGGCATGTACAAATATATTAAACCTTTATTGTTATAGTTTGCTTACTGTTTTGTATTTTATTTATTGTTGTGAATATTTGCTGCCTCTATATAGCAGTAGTAAAATATCTTGAAAGTCTGGATTTCTTTACGTATTTGTTTTTTTCTCAGTGTATTTACTTATTTATTTTCCATTTTAAAGGAATATAGTCATGGCCAACAGCAAAAAACTCAAGAGGGGGAACTGAAAATAAGTGCTGTGTTTTCTGTCAGTGGCAGTCCTCTTGGTAAGAAACAGAATTGAATAAGTGAATCCTAGCTTATCCTGACCAACATGAATGAGGAAGTTTCTGCTTACAATATATTAACTCTCTGTTCATTTAGAATGCCTTTAAATTGTACGTTGTATAATTACTGTTGAGTTTTAAGACTAGCTCTAGAAGAAAAAGAAAGATTTGCTAACTTAAAATGCCTGGTAAAAAGTAAAACATTTTTTTCTTTCAATTTTTTTTTTTTTTAAAGCTCCACAGTTGACTACTGGCTTTCAGCCTTCACTGGCATCATCTGGCATGAATAAAATGCTTCCTTCAGTTCCAGCCACAGCTGTTCGAGTTTCCTGTTCTGGTTGTAAAAAAATCCTCCAGAAGGGGCAAACTGCTTATCAGAGGAAAGGGTCTACTCAGCTTTTCTGCTCTACACTGTGCCTAACTGGATACACAGTTCCATCTGCCCGCCCACCGCCTCCTCTCACCAAGAAAACTTGTTCAAGTTGCTCAAAGTACAGCAGAATTCTGTTACCTTTTTTGTTCTCCTTCTTTTAACATTGTTTGTTTTTAGCCTGTATATTTTTTCCTACATTTCTGTGTTTTTGAAAAAACCCACATATTTAGTAACATGTTGCTGCTTAGTAACATCCAGTCTGTCTGGATGCTAGGTACTTGGCTTTCTTTTAGCTTTAAAAAAATACACCGTATATATTAAGAATTATTTAAAAAATCAACCTTTTTGTTTCAGTTGAAATGCTATATATAAGAAAAAATACCCATTTGTGGTATTATATTACCATGGTATTTTATCTTGTAACTGTAGACAATAGAACATCCAACAGATATTTGATGTTTCCTGTTCTGTTAAATAATTGGAATTTACTATTACTATTCTTAACTTGTAATGACTACCAGTTTTATATATAATTATTTTTTTCTTCTCAGTATCTCTGAACTATCTCATGAGGTTCATTACAACATTTAATAACAAAAAGAGAGTATAACCGTACTAAGGTTATTCTGATTTATTAGAGGAATATTGAGGTATTAAGGTCATTCTGATATATTTTGTAAGGTGATTTAGAAACTGTTTAAATGAGTACATCATAAAAAAAGAATGTGTTTTGAGAAATACTGGGTCTCTACTCAAACCATGATTTATTATTTTATATATCAAAGTTCATAGTTTCTCAGATGGTGCTGCCCTTTCTCTGTCCTGAAAGGTAAAAAGATACTCCTACTCAGGGTACAACTAACCAAGAGAATTAAATTTGAATATGGTTAGACATTTTTTCCAGAAATTATTTATATACTACATCCTTTGATATTAAATTTCATTTCTTTGAAACAACTGAAAGAGTGAATTTTGGGGAGTAAAACAGGTGTTTTACATATATACCATAATTCATAAATCAAAGTGGAGATTGAACTTTTAGTTCATCAGGGCAAATTCTTTTTTCCTTGTAACATTGCTGCCATTTAAAACAGTGAAAACAAACTCTTCAACTTTTGGTTTGAGGATTATCTTTTAAGATTATACAGGTTGAGCATCCCTAATCTGAAAATTAAAATCCAAAGTGCTCTGAAATCTGAAAATTTAGATTACTGACATCATACTCAAAAAGCTGATGACTTTGGAGCAATTCAGATTTTCAGAATAGGAATGCTACACAAAGTCTATGCAGATACTCTAAAATCTTACACATTTAAAATTTGAAGCACTTCTGGTCCCAAGTATTTCAGAAAAGAAATATACAGCCTGGAACATATTCTTTTGCACAATTTAAGTGGTATCAAATTTTTATCTCTCAGAACTCGGTTTCATGTTCATATGTGGCTAAAAGTCATCTGGAACCATGTATATTGATTAAAAAGAACATTAAATTTCATAGCAAGGTTTGTTAAAAAATGAAAAAATTTTAAAGTAGTAAGGTTGGTGTTTATCTGACTTACAATTTGAAGAACAAACTCAAGCAAGCTATTATACTACATGGTGACTATGGCTAATAATATATTGCATTCCAGAAAAATTCTGAGGGTGCTTTTAAAGTATTCTCAAAAAATGGTAACTCTTTGAGGTGATGCATCTGTTAATTAGCAAGGTGTCATTCCATGATGTTTATACACTTTAAAACATCATGTTTACATGATAAACAATTTTATCTGTCAAAGAGCACACACACACACACTCACACACACACACACAAGCCCAGAAGTTAGTAACTTTACCTCTTTTCCTTTTGTACCTCCTGCTACATAGCCAGCATAGTAGATGTGTAAATATTTGTTGAATTAATTATTTAATAACCCTAACTTTTGAAAGTCTGTTCTTATTTTTTATAGCTATGTTTAAGTGAAATTAATGATTTCCTTTTTACAAAGTTTTGGGGTTTTTTTTTTTTTTTTGGTACTGGGTATCGAACTCAGGACCTTGTGCTTCCAGGCAGGCACCGTGCCACTGAGCTAAATCCTGGGGGTTTTTTTGGGTACTGGGGATCAAACTCGGGATTTTGCTCTGGCAGAACCACTGAGCTAAATCCCCGGACCCAGAGTTTTAATTTTTATTAGTACATTGTTGTAGTAAATAATATTGCATTCATCATGTGGGTTTGCTACACCTACATCTTAATTCCTTTAATGTCCCATTCCTCTTACCCCCCCCCATAGTATTTTGGCAAATTTTGCTTAATAAAAGCATAATTCTTTTCTTCTTTTTTTGTACTGGGGATCAAACTCAGGACCCTGCACTTGCCAGGCAGATGGGGGCACCACTGAGCTAAATCCCCAGCCCTAAAAGTAGAATTCTTTATATTGTTTGAATTATAACACATAGTTTTATAAATGAGTACCTAGTTATATATTATATATGTATCTAATATCTGCATTCCATTATATTCATTATTACATTTTAAGATTAAGTCATATTGAAAATTATAATTGTTACAGTTTTTTCTGCTTGTTTTGCTATGAAATAATTTGAATAAGAACTTCTTTTAGGGCCAGGAGTTAGCACAGTGGTTCCGCCACCGGCCTTGCAAACACAAGGTCCTGAGTTCAATCCCCGGTACCAGAAAAAAAAAAAAGAACTTTTTAAAATACAACTTTATGTAGTTCTTTTTTTGTTTCTTCTCAGTACTGGGGGTTGAACCCAGGGCCTTCACACGGAGCTACATCTCCAGGTCTTTTTTAAACTTATTTTTAATTTTTAAAATTTTGACACAGAGCCTTGCTAAGTTGCTCAGCTTGGGCTCAAACTTGCAGTCCTTCTGACTCAGCCTCCCAGAGTACTGGGATTACAAGTATGCATCACCATGCCTAGCTTTATTTAATTCTTATTTTAGGAAGTTGGCATTTTCTAAAACTTTAGTGACATTTCTCCTTTCATCGTATGAGACTTCTTTGAAAGATTTATCAGTTATTTTCATAATTACCACAGAAAACTCACAGAAGTTTTAAAATGTGTGTCCCCTTTTTATCTTTTGATGTTTTGAGACAGTCTCACAGTGTTGTCCAACTGGCCTCAAAGTCACTCAGATGAATGGTGATCCTCTTGCCTTAGCCTCAAGAGTGCTGGGATTACAGGCTCGTTCCACCACACCTGGTTTATATTCTTTATTCTCTCACACACATGTTATTTTTAGCTAAATTTATTATTTTGCTTTGGCCTCTGGTATTTGCCATAGCTTTCCGTGACAAGTAATTTTTAGTTGCATGTCATCTTTTCTGTATCTTGATCTTAGTATAATTCATTGATTCTTTAAGACTATTTCAGCTAAGCATGATCATGCCTGTGATCCCAGCACTCTGGGAGGTTGAGGTAAGAGAATCACGAGTTTGAGCCTAGCCTAAGCAAGCTGGGGGTGTGGCGTATTGTGAAGGCCCTGGGTTCAGCACCCTGCTGATCCCCAAATTAAAGACTGTTTCACCTATCATGTAATAGTTTTATCCATTACCAGAACTTTGCAATTTAAAAAATGTTATTGATTCTTAACTGTACCTCTTCATTCTCTTATTCTTTTACCGTTTTTTATCTCTTACTCTTTTCCATTTCTCCCTCTCTTGTTCTTTTGGGTACTGCCTTCATTATTTTCTTTTCTTTCCATCTCATTTCACATTTGTACACTTTTCTTTTGTTGCTGCTTTAGTCCTCAAACACTGATCATTCTAGTTATTTTTTTAAAATTTTTTTTCATTCTAGTTATTTTATGTACTCCATTTTACTTAATGAACTACTCTTTCATTTTCTATTTTCACTTCCTTCTTTTTCTTCCCCTCCCTGTTATTTACAGTCTTTATAACAAATTGGTACAGTGTGGTTATGAAATTGCTGAATGTACCTTAAATACAAAGAAATTCAAAGAAGCTAAAATGTTCAGTTAGTGTCACTATTTAATTTTGGCATAGGCATTGTTTCCCTACATGGACTCTAGGTTTAATTTATAAATCAGTCCCAGTGAGAATTTCAGTTTAATTTGAATATGCCAAGAGAAAAAGCTTTTTTTCCTTTTTGAATGCTATTGCTTTTACAAACCAGCGGAAATATGACAGTAGTACTTTGGTTAAGAGAAACTCATTACCTATTCCTGAGTACCAATTTTATTTTTCATAATTTCTGTTAGCTGTGCCTCTTAGTCTCTTGAATTTAAGCTAAACCCTGAATGTATTGTTTAACCATCATTTAATATTTAGATTTCTTTCCTTTGCCTTTTCCTCCCCACTAGGGCTCTACATTCCTAGGCTGCCCCCCACTTCCTTTCCTTTGAGACTGTCTCCCTAAGTGGCCAGGTGTTCCTTTTAACTTGTGATCTTCCTGCCTCAGTCTTCTGAAGTACTGGAATAACAGGTGTGCGCCACTTCACCCAGTTTAGATTTAATAAGAGGAACCTAACAGTTTACTTTTAAAAAAATCGATTGCAAATCTTACCTAAAGCCGGGCGTGGTGGTACATGCCTATAATGTAATCCCAGTACTTGGGAGGCTGAAGCAAGAGGATTGCTGTGAGTTTGAGGCCAGCTTGAATGACATAGCAAGATCTTGTCTCAAAAAACCCAACCCCCCAATCAAATCCTATATAAAAGAGGTAGTCTGGATAATTTTATTGATTTTGTTAGATCACATTCCTTGTGTAATAAAATTCAGTGTAGTGACCATTTCTGTATTTGCCATTTCTGAATTTTCACTAATTAGAATGAAATTGTCCCTTCTTATCCGGGCGTAGGATATCTGCTTCTATATAATATGTAATCTAATTAAATTCTTAAGAATGTTGATATCAGTGAGAAATACATTCTTTATTCTGCCTTTGCCCAGATCCATGCAACTTTCAAAGCCAGGGATTTAGCTCAGTGGTTCTCGCGCCTGCATGGCAAGTGCAAGGTCCCAAGTTCGATCCCCGGAATGAAAAAATCTGATTGAATTCCTAAGGATGTTGATATCAGTTGAGAAATACATTCTTTATTCTGCCTTTGCCTGGATCCATGCCATTTTCAATACTCACCTCCTTAACCTAGAAAACTGTTTAGAATCTAAGACATTGCCATCTTTTAGGAAGACTTCATATTGTCTGATCTGAATTATTTCTTCATTTCTGTTTCTGTAGTACCTTATGCTTAGCTTTTTCAGAGTTAGTAATACTACTGTAAATTTAAAGAATCTTTCCATAACAGAATTTTGTAAATTTGCCTATTTGTCCCAAAAACTGAGCTCATTGGGTGTGCAAATTTAGCCAATGTCTGTCTCAGTGTAACTTTAAAGTAGCCAGGCATGGTGGCACACGCCATCACTCAGGAGGTTGAAGCAGTATTACTGAGAGTTCAAGGCCGGCCTGTTCTACATAGCAAGTTTGAGGCCAGCTTGGAATATAGAAAGACACTGTTTGTAAATAAATAAATAAATAAATAAATAAATAACTTCTCAGTAAACACTTCTCTAAAATGCATTAAAATTAATTTTAAAAGATGACACAAGGAAAATTTTTAAAATGCATAAAGTTATGCAGTCTAGAGTTGGTAAGTACAGAAGACACAAGAGTAGAGTTATGTATGAACTAGTAGTACCATATCAGGTATTTCTCACAATGATTTTCCATTATCTTTACTATTATCTTTTATTAAAGGCAGTCATCATTGCCTTTGGTATTAATGCTTGGAAATGAAATTTGTGTAGATGTGGAAATGTTAGATTTAAAAAACCATGCTAGTGGGGCCAGGGATTTAGCTCAGTGGTTTCACCTCCAGCTGCACAAGCACAAGGACCCGAGTTCGATCCCCAGTACAAAAAAAAAAAACCATGCTAGAGTACATGTTGTGCAATTTAAAATGTATATTTACTTTGAAATGGCAACAGTATTTAAGCATTTCAAGTGTAAAATTATTTTTAAAGGGTAGTTTGGAAATACAATTCTAGGCAAGTACTCTACCACTGAGCAGTACCCTTGTGGAACATAGACAGTTTTTAAATTTTTTTTTTCATCTCATTCATTTATTTTTTGGTACTGGGGATCGAACTCAGGTCCTTGTGCTTTGGAGGCAGGTGGTAGAACCACTGAGCTAAATCCTCGGCCCCATAGACAGTTTTTTTAAAGAAGAAAATTGAAATCTATAATTCCATCTGTGGAAATAATGAATGTCAGCCATTCACTATAACCATTTTCAGTCTTTGAAACATCATACTCGTTCTCAAAACTGTTCTATCAAGTAGTTGGTATATTCCATTTTATAGAAAAGAATATAAGGATTAAAATGCTTCATAGGTTTTTTTCCAGAAAATCCAGAGTTTTCAGGGCCCTTTCCCTTCACTATAATTGTCTTTTTAAAATTTGCTTAATTTAACACACAAAAAGGAAAAACATGAATTATATTGTGGCTTATTTTATCTTTGTTATCATTTTTAGAGATATTTTAAATCCAAAGGATGTGATCAGTGCCCAGTTTGAAAATACTACCACCAGTAAAGATTTTTGCAGTCAGTCATGTTTGTCAACGTATGAACTGAAAAAAAAACCTATTGTTACAATAAATACAAATAGCATTTCAACCAAATGCAGCATGTGTCAGAAGAATGCTGTTGTAAGTTACCTTTTTACTTTATTGCGGGGATGAGTCCACAGCTTGTGCTTAAAGAACAGCTTTTGATAGTCTCTGCTTGTTGATTGTGTTTTGTTTTCTAATTCCTAGATTCGACATGAAGTTAATTACCAGAATGTGGTACATAAACTTTGCAGTGATGCCTGCTTCTCTAAGTTTCGTTCTGCTAACAACCTTACCATGAACTGTTGTGAGAACTGTGGGGGTTACTGTTATAGTGGCTCTGGACAATGCCACATGCTTCAGATAGAGGGACAGTCTAAAAAGTTTTGTAGTTCAACATGTATTACAGCATACAAACAGGTATTTGACTATATTTAATCTTGATGTCTTTGTGCTTTTCATTGGATTTATTTCCCCAGTGGCTAGGGATGGAAGCCAGGGCCTCACACATGCTAGGCAAATGTTCACTACTGAACTACATCCTCAGCCCTTTTTAATTTTATTTTGAGACAGTATCTTGCTAAGATGTCCAGGCTGGGCTCACGCTCAGATTCTGCCTTTGCCTCCTGAGTTGCTGGGAGAACAGCTGAGTATTTCCATGCCTTTATGGTGGAAACTATGAAAATGTTAAAAATATTAGCTTTGTTGTTTTTTCTTGTTTTTGCTTTCACAAATGAAAAAAAATCTAAGTATCTTTATATATGTTATCTTTCTTCAAGACTGTTCTGGGATGGGAATGGTACACCACTTGGCTAGCACACAATAGGTCTTGGGCTCAATCCTCAGTAGGGAAAGAATAGGATTGTTCTTTTCCTTATACTCAGGCACTAAAAGTTTCCTAGACTCATTCATTCCCTTGGAATATGATTCATACTCCACTAGAGAAAGAGAAATAGGATGGAACATTATAGTTATAAATTCATTCATTAGCCAGTGCCTATTGAGGTTCCCACGTATTAGTACATACTATGGTAGCAAAAGAATTGGGATTTGGTATAAAGCAGATATAAATTCATACATAGTTTTACCTTGGGGAAAACAGCATCACTCCTTGAGCCCCAGGTGTTCTAGTTTTCTTACCTGCTTGCCTTTTATTTGTGGTGCTAGAGATTGAACACTGGGCCTCATGCATCCTAGCCAAGTGCTTCACCGCTGAGCTATATGCCTAGCCCCAATTTTTTAATATCTTAATGGCTGTAATACCACCTGTGTCACTAAGATATTTTTAGGATTAAATAAAATAAGAAGGAGAGCACTTAGTATGGAGCCTGGCATATTAATGGTCATTTCTGCTACTTTTGTATAATTCATGCAATTAGTGTTGGATGCAACTTCTATTCTGAGGGACTGTGTAATGACATATAAATGAGTAGAGATGATATCATGAAGTGTGGTATATTATAGTGAGCCACAGAAAAAACATAGTCATCCATATTTCATAGGAGTTGTGTCAGTAAATACTTCAGAGAGATTAACTCTTGACCTAATTTTCCTTTTTTTGTTTTTTTTGAGATACGGTCTTGCTATGTCCATACTATCTTTGAACTCATTGTGTAGTCCAGGCTGGTTTTGTACTCGTGGAGACCCTCCTCAGCCTTGTGAGTGCTGGGATTACAGGTGTGCACCGCCATGCCTGGCTTGACCTAAATCTTGTAAATGAAGTTCATGGTAATAGTTCTGATCAGGGAGAAAAGACAAATGATACTGAAGGTTTACAAGACATTCCAGAATTCAGGCATATGCTCATTTTAATATATATCTTTTAGTGTCAAGTATCAAAAATTTGTCCTTTAAGAGGAAAGAAATATCTTTAAAAAATTCTTAATGGGTCCTGAATATGTTATCCTGAATATGTAACTTGCAAATAGTATTTGACATTATTTGATGTCAGATCTCTAATTGAGGGCTTAATATGACAGATTTGGTTGTTTATATTTGGACAGTTGTCATGTATGAGATTAACTTCCATTTTACTGCTTACAGCATATTTTGTTATTGGTGGTAGAGTATTTGAAAATAAGTTTATTATAATTTCCTTAAATGTACACTCTGTTGGTGTAGGTAGCACCTTTTGGGGGGAGCTTTTCACATTTTTAGGATAGCTTAGCATAAGAGTATCAACTCCTGGTTGTGTTAATGTGAAAGTACAATTTTTTTTTTGGTACCAGCGATTGAACTCAGAACCTTGAGATTGCAAGGCAAGTGTGGTGCCACTGAGCTAAACCCTTTGCCCGAAAGCACTATTTTTAAAATGGTGGTTATAGCCATTAATTGCTAGGTTATAACCATTGTTTTTTAATGAAATACAATAGAATGAAAAATAACCTAAAATAACATCTAAGTAAAGAAAACAGTATACTTTATATTGATTTGCATATTCAGAAACATAATGGTTGTTTAACGACTTCCATATAGAAATAAGCAGGATTACTCTAGAAACAAGCATAATTATTAGAGGATATGTGAGTTCCTCATCAATCTTTCACATATTAATTATGACATACTGCCGTATGAAACTTCAGTTTTATATACATATACGTAACACACAAATACAAAACCTTAAAGTATGTTTGTACTGGTTTGCTTTGTAAAACTTATTGAGGATTGTTATCATTGAAATTTTGAATATTATTGATTTAAAATATTTCAGCCAGGTGTGGTGGTGCACGCCTGTAAGCCCTGCAGTGGGGAGGCTGAGGGAGGAGGATCAATATGATTTCTAGACCAGCCTGGACTACATAGTGAGTTCCAGGACAGGAACTCATACAGAAACCCTGTCTCAAAGTAAAAACAAAACCGAAAAAGACTGTGAAATATTTCAACAACATTACTTATAAACATTTCAGAGAATTATCCTTTTACTAAGAATTTGGTTAAAATAATATTGTTTTATTCTCTTAATAGAAATCAGCCAAGATTACACCATGTGCACTTTGCAAATCATTGAGATCCTCATCAGAAATGATTGAAAATACCAGTAGCTTGGGGAAGACAGAGCTTTTTTGCTCTGTTAATTGCTTATCTGCTTACCGAGTTAAAATGGTTACTTCTGCAGGTAATACTGAGTTCATAAAGTATAAAATGTAATAGTTGAAAAAGTTCCAGCTTTGTTTTTTGTACAGATTTTTGTGTACATTTAGTTGATTTTTAAGGCGCATTTGAGGTATTCCATTTTTTTGGCATCATGTCACCTATTTATTTACTTGCTTGCCAGTGTACACATTCCCCTTTTACTAAAAGAATTTCATACAGCTTCTTTAATGTATTTGCTTTATCCACACTTGATTTATTTCAAGATTTACTTTGTAGTTTTAGGGTAAATATTAAAAAGAAAAGTTTTAAATGTTGTTAGTTTTTTTGTCTGTGTAAGACATGATTGACTTTAGTTCCAGTTCCTGCAACTTAACCTGGCCCTTGAGTTTTTTGTCTATTCTATAGTACTTATTTAATTTCTCATAGATTTGTGTAAATTACTCATTAGTTTTTATTTTGATTTGCTAAGGTGTACAAGTTCAATGTAACAGTTGTAAAACCTCAGCAATCCCTCAGTATCACCTAGCCATGTCAGATGGAAGTATACGCAACTTCTGCAGCTACAGTTGTGTGGTAGCTTTCCAGGTATGGCTTCAGGAATCTTCCTCTTCTTCAGTCAGTGAGTCACATACTGTAGTTATATAAACTTACTAAGTATTTGGTAGTCCCTGGATTGCCTAAGTTTCTGTCCCATTTCTATAAACTTAGATTCTTAGTTTATCCTGTATTTGGTGGCAAACTATTTTAACTACCTTCTATAAAAATTAAATTATTCTGGGGCTGGGAATTTAGCTCAGTGGTTTCGCCGTCTGCTGTGCAAGAGCAAGGACCCGAGTTCGATTCCCGGTACCAAAAAAAAAAAATTAAATTATAATATTATCATCCAGATTATCCTTTGATGATTGCTAGTTAAACTTTTTCTCTTTTTTGACATAAGTGAAACTCCTTTCATTCAGTTACCATAAGCTGCTAAAAGGTAGGGAATTTTTTACCTGTTCATATCTTACATGTCTAGCATTATGTATGCACATAAATCTCATGTTTGAACAGATCCTTACATTGACATTTATTTGTTGTTTGGTTTTTTTCAGAATTTGTTCAACAAACCAACTGGAATGAATTCTTCAGTAGTGCCCTTATCTCAGGGCCAAGTAATTGTAAGCATCCCCACAGGTTCAACAGTGTCAGCAGGAGGAGGTAACACCTCTGCTGTTTCTCCCACTTCCATCAGTAGCTCTGCTGCCGCAGGTCTTCAGCGGCTTGCTGCCCAATCCCAGCATATTGGGTTTACACGAAATGTTGTGAAACTCAGGTGTCAACACTGTAACCGTCTTTTTGCCACAAAACCAGAACTTCTTGACTATAAGGTAAAGTTTAGGTTCATGGTAAGTGTTTGAATATAAGTAGATCTAACTGTAGAACTGTATTTTACTTTTCATTTCTCAAAACTGCTTGTTTTGAAATTGAGACAAGTCTTTCCATAAGGTAAAGATGTTCAATTAGTACCTAATGATTATTTCTTTGCAGGGTAAAATGTTTCAGTTCTGTGGCAAGAATTGTTCTGATGAATATAAGAAAATAAATAATGTAATGGCAATGTGCGAATATTGTAAAATTGAGAAAATTGTAAAGGAGACTGTGCGATTCTCAGGTGCTGACAAGACATTCTGTAGTGAAGGTAAGGACACAAGAATATCTTACCTACAGAACATGTTGGTTCTCAAAGTACAGTAGTTGATGATTTAAGCTGTTATTATGTAAATTTATCTATTTTAGCCTTTTTGTACATTTTGAAGGCCTTTTTTTTTGTGGTACCAGGGATGGAACTCGGGTCCTGGTGCTTGCAAGGCAGGTGGTGAAACCACTAAGCTAAATTCCTGGCTTGAAGGCCATTTTGATTGAGACTTCACTCTTTTTTTTGTTTTTGTTTTTTGGTACTGGGAATCAAACTCAGGTCCTTGTGCTTGCTTGGCAGGCGGCAAAACCACTGAGCTAAATCCCCAGCCCTTCACTCTTTTTTAACTAGTCTTTTGTAGTATATAAATGTTAAAAGTCCAAGATTCTCAAAGTATAACACAGAAGATGGTAATATGAAAAACCTTTAACCTTACTGGTCTGAATGGGAACTTTAAAGATCTCTTAGTTGTCAAACTCATTTCCATATGGAAGTCATTAAATTCTAGTAGCATCCTAAGTTAATAGTTTTATTGTTTTAAATGCCATTATGTTTCTGAATATGCAAATCAATGTGAGGTAGATTATATTCTTTATTTAGATAACTTATGCTTAGAATGTTTTGTTTGTCTAAAACTGCACAAAGTTATTAAAACTGCACAGGTCTAGCCTTCTAGACCAGTGAATTTAAAACCCTTTGAGTATAGTACAAAAGAAAAATTAGGTTTTACATTATGATTTAGTATATAATCTCATAGCAACAAAATGAAAGTTTCATGAAACAAAACTTATTTTATGTGATGCAGTGTAATATTTTCTAACTTGTTCAAAAATTAGTATTTTTGATCTTATCTTTATTTTTTTTTAACTCTACTAGTTTTATTTTTATTTATTTATTTTTTGGTACCGGGGATCCTATTCGGGACCTTGTGCTTGCAAGGCAGGTGGCAGAACCACTGAGCTAAATCCCCTGAAATACTAGTTTTAATCCTGTTATCTCTTGACCTACTAATTGGTCAGGACCCAAGAAAACTTTGTTCTAGGCCTATTACATTAAAAATGTAGATAATTTTTCTTATAAGTATTATTTGATCTTTTTTTGTTTTTAGGTTGCAAATTGCTTTATAAACATGACTTGGGGAAACGTTGGGGAAGTCACTGTAAGATGTGCAGCTATTGTTTACAAACATCTCCTAAACTGATCCAGAATAATTTAGGAGGAAAGTTGGAAGACTTCTGTTGTGAAGAATGCATGTCAAAATATACTGTTTTGTTCTATCAGGTAAAATCTAATTCACATTCCTGGGTTTTGGAGTTATGGCATAAATTGATCTCTTTCTGCCGGGCTGGTGGCACACCCCTATAATCCCAGCACTCAGGAGGCTGAGGCAGGAGGATTTCTGCAAGTTTAAGTCCAGCCTAGGCTACATGTAAGTTTAAGGCCCACCTGGACTACATAATGAGACCTGTCTTTAAAAAAAAAAATTAGTTCTCTTTCTAAATTTCATGTAGAATGAAGGACAGTTTAATAATTTAAAACTTTAAAATATTAAATGTTTTATGTTCCCTAGCAATTAACTTAAGATTTAGGAAGACTCTAATATGGTTGAAGTCTTAATTTTTTTGTTTTTAATTTCCTGTGGGAGACACATCAATCTTAAGATACTGAAATACTTAAAATTATAATTTTATTCATTTATTAGTCAAATAAAATGAATTTGTCTTCTGACGTTTGAGGAAGATATGCTCTGTTTGAAATTAAACTTCATTTTGTTTTTTTAATTGCTATTTATTGGATTCTTTATAATATAGTTTAGTTCATTAAATAAATTGCATAGTATACAATTATTGATAGATAAGTACCATTTTAGGACCATCCACCTGCAATTTTATGATTTAGAGTCTTAAGTTAATTTTCTTACTTGTTAGGTGTGTTATTTTTTTTTTTAGGTCAGACCACAGATACCTTTTATTTTTTTTTTTTAACTATGTTGTATTTCTATTTTTATTTTAGATGGCCAAATGTGACGGTTGCAAACGACAGGGTAAACTTAGTGAGTCCTTGAAATGGCGAGGGGAAGTAAAACATTTTTGTAATCTGCTTTGTATCTTGATGTTCTGTAATCAGCAAAGTGTATGTGACCCGCCTTCGCAAAACAATGCAGGTAAAATTAAACTTTGGTCAATGCCAAGAACAAACTACTTTTCCTGTACAAATTAGGAAGTAATTGTAAAGAATTGTAAATTTATGAAATGCAAATGTTATTGTTGTTCGTTGGCATTAACATTTAGGTCCTTTCTTTTGTACACCTGAGATTAAAGACAGGCAAATAAGTTTTAAAATACTTTTCTCAGAGCTTACTGACTTAATCAGCTCTATAAGTACCTGAATTTATGGGAAAGGATGATAGTTAATGCTTTGTAATTGTGTGTGTGTGTGTGTGTGTGTGTGTGTGTGTGTGTGTGTGTTTGTGTGTATGTATCTTGGTTTCCTTGAAGGAAGCATTCTGGATGGCTGAGGCAGGAGGATCATAAGTTCAAGCCGAGCATGCTCAGTTTAGTGACTTAACAAGACCTTGTATCAAAACAAAACAAAACAGGACTGGAGATGTGGCTCAGTGTAAAGGCCCTAGGGTTAATCCCCAGTACCATTAAAAAAAAAAAAAAAAGAGCCAGGTATGGTGGCACAAGCTTGTAATCCCAGCACTCTAGAGGCTGAGGTAGGAGGATCGACATAAATTCAAGGCCAGTCTAAACAACATAGCAAGACCCTGTCTCAAAAAAAACAACAAAAGATTTCAAAGGTTAAGGGCGTAGCTGAGTGGTATAACACTTGACTAGCATATAGAGGTCCTGGTTTCAGTCCTCACCGCTGAGGGGAAGAAAATGATTTGAGAGTAATTAGAGAAAATAAAGACTGAATCACATATGCTGTATATGTATTTAGGCAATTTAATCTTTGAATCTTTGTGGCTTTAAAACGTAAAACTTGTGCCATCCTAAAAGCTGGAATAGCTTGTTTAGTATCTATATAAGTAGAAGTGAGAACTATAAGGGCTTACTCCAGAAACTTAAAAAATCCTTTAACTGTGAAGATAAGATTTAAGTATCACTATTTGTTCCATTTTGATGCAAAGATAAAGTATATGAAGAACTTTTAAGTTTCAGTAATTAAAAAATGAAACCAAAATCCCAGTTAATCCTGACCCTTCTCTTTAATACAAGTTACTCAAACTTGAAAGCATTGCTTAATTTCCTTGAGATGTTACTTTTTTGTGTAAGAACTTATAAATCACATGAGATTTCTTTTATTTTAATCAGCAAGTATTTCTATGTTTCAAGCTGCTTCCACAGGGCCCCCATCTCTCAGAAAAGATTCAACTCCAGTTATAGCTAATGTTGTATCATTGGCAAATGCTCCTGCTGCTCAGCCCACAGTGAATTCTAACAGTGTCTTACAAGGTATGACTTGATTTTGAAATTGTTCATCTAGGTATTTTAAATTAAATATAATTATTTTCCCTTATTCCATCAGTCATTATTTTTATATGTTTGCCACATTCATATTAGGAATGGCAGCTAACTAGGGGCTGCTAGGATGTTTAATAATGTTTTGTAAGTTCCATATCTTCATTTTCTCATCTTACACTTTAGAACTGCTGGTTTCTTCCACTGAATTAGATGAAGATAAACATATTCTTATATGAGACTTTATGGGCCAATAATTAGCTTTTAATGCTAATATTTAAGTAATTGTAAAAGATCCTAAGTTTTTGTTTTAATTTCTGTCAAGGTGCAGTTCCAACGGTAACAGCGAAAATCATTGGGGATGTAAGTTTTTTTATTATTATTGGTATAGTGACTGTATTTTCTTTTTCTTTTTTTTTTTTTTGGTACCGGGGATCAAACTCGGGTCCTTGTGCTTGTGAGGCAGGAGGTGGAACCACTGAGCTAAATCCTCGGCCCTACATTTTCAGTTTTTATGGAATACAAGTATGTCTGAGCTAACTTGCCTTCATTGATTATATAAAGTAAATTTCATGGGATCATTTAATATTTGTTCCGGAGTAGGACTTCCTGGCTTATTAGCTTTTCAATACTTCAGTTTGAGTGCTTGCTACCTTTATGTAGCTAAGGAAAGGTTTTTAAAAATTGTGCAGAATTAATAAATTGCAGAATTTAGAAATTTTATTTTTTAAACTTTTGGAATGATTTGTAGTGTGCCTAAGTTTTGAATAAAATATTCTAAAACTTGGCTTATCAGCCAGGAGTGGTAGTGCAGACCTGTAATCCCAGCATTCTTTGGAGACTAAGGCAAGAGGATTGCAAATTGAAACCTGGCCTGGGCAGTTTATTGATTTATCAAGATCCAGTCTCAGAAAAGGATTGGGGATGTAGCTCTGTGAAAAGCCTTTGAATTCTGTCTCTAGTATGAATGAATGAATGAATGAAGCACTCTAGTTTATTTTCTTCCCATCTCATGCAGATAATGCTGTAAATAATCATTCCCGCTGGACATGGTGGCACATGCCTGTAATCCTAGCAGTTGGGAGGCTAAGGCATGAGGATGGGTTTGAGGCCAGCGTGGGTTACATAGTGAGTTAAAGATAAGCCTGCACTGCATAGTGAGACCCTGTCTCAAAAATAAAAAAACAAACAATAACAACAACCATTCCCTTTTTATTCTACTCATTAATATTTTCTTTGTCTCTTAAAACCAGGAAAATAAATAATGAGTAAAACTCATGACTGGAACAGTGGCCTTTCTAAAGTACTTCCTGGCCTGTGGGATAACCTTGATATCATCATCTATTTAAGTTATTAAAATGTTTATATGTAACTTATTCCTAATTAAGTTCTCTATGACTGATTCTATTATTCCTCTAACTCAGTCAAGAAGTAACAGTTATCATTTTAAATCCTGCCAGGTTATTGTTCAGTAATGTGTTAAGATAGTATTAGAATTTTTCTTGGTAAACAAAAGTGATACCTGCATACTTTAAGTTGACATTTGGTCATTGAAATACTCCTTGATTACTATTAGCATTTCAGAAATATTTTATTTCTCACATACTTAGTTGAATTTACATATTGTTTGTTCCGTGTAATTCCAGTATCCTATTTCTTATAAATTATACTATTTCTTGAAATTAATGATTAGTTTTTGAAGCCTCTTTGGTTTCTGACTCGCCTTTTTTCCTAGGCAAGCACACAAACAGATGCCCTGAAACTGCCACCTTCCCAACCTCCAAGACTTTTGAAGAACAAAGCATTATTGTGCAAACCCATCACACAGACTAAAGCTACTTCCTGCAAACCACATACCCAAAACAAAGAATGCCAGACAGGTATGTTCCTTGGACTTTGCTTTTCTTTAGGGAAAAAGAGTGTGTAATCTGCTTGCCTTTAGTTCAGAATTTTTTAGGTAGTATGATTGTTAATATACATTGCTAATTTAGTTCTCATGCTTCTATGAGTAAGGTATTTTTTCTGAGGCTTATTAAATTAGAACATTAATAACAAAGCCTGTCCAACTTTTTGTCATGCCTGGGACATGCAGAAAATATATAATTTAGTCAGTGTATCTCAGTAACCAAATATCCTTTTAAAAAATATTTTTTATTATAACATTTTTCAAAAAGAGAGCATGGGGGATGTATGCCATAGGCTGGACATACCTGATAGGTCAAAGAGAAGGAAATCCATTGGTAATAACATCCTGTGACACTTTAATTCCTTCATTAAATAACAGTAACCTTATGGAATAAGCAAAAGCTTTGGAATACTGTAGACAAGCTC
Organism: Heterocephalus glaber; assembly: GCF_053883595.1. Classification (NCBI taxonomy): domain Eukaryota; kingdom Metazoa; phylum Chordata; class Mammalia; order Rodentia; family Bathyergidae; genus Heterocephalus; species Heterocephalus glaber. Next base: position 8,137,859 of record NW_028258302.1, on the reverse strand, counting down.
TTAAGAGGTGCTGTTATTTCACCTAGTGTCATTAAATTTGAACTACTCCACACATTTGAAAAAAATTTTTATCTTGTTATTTTTATTTTATGTTATAATTATTGTCCTCTGGATCCAACTCAGGGCCTTGCACATGCTGTACTCTCAGCCCCTCGCACTCTCTCCCCCTTGCCTAATTTTGAATAAAGTCCGTTGCCGTGGGGAGGACTTGCCCTAGCAAATCTCTGAGCCTTCTCTGAATTCTGGGTAGCATGGTGACACCTGTTTTACAAATGAGCTGGGGTAAGAGGGTGATTTAAAATCCCACTATTCTTGGCCTGCTATCCTTGGGGTAGATCCTCCTCCCTGTGCTTAGGAGCCGGCTACAAGGGGACCTTCTAGCCCTGCCACACTGAACAGAAATTTAGCCTCTTCAGCTGTGGACTTGGAAGAAATGCAAAATGCTGGTGTCCTGTCCCTCCTTGTAAATTTGATAACCTTAGAGTGGGATCTGAGGGGAGTAAAGTTCATTGTTCCTTGCCACAGACACCCACAACATAGCTTCTGTGAAATTGAGTTGAGCTGAACTTATGTAATAGAGCAGGTGGTGGCTGGAATGTAACAGACTCTCACTATTCTGACTGAATTTTTGTTTGTTTGTTTTTGTTTTTGTTTTTTTGGTTTTGGTACCGGGGATTGAACTTGGGACCTTGTGCTTGCAGGGCAGGCAGCGGAACCACTGAGCTAAATCCCTGGCCCCCTACTGAATTTTAATAGATTTCTTAAATGTTTCTTTACTTGCTGTATGCCCTTAGGATAATTTCTTGAGTTGCATGTTAATAGTTTTCATCCACTTTTACTGTTTCACTAGGGAATTGAGTATGTGTGGTTTCTCATGCTGCCACCCAAGAGCCCCAGAACTTTTAAAATAGAAAGAAATCCTAGATTTCTAGATCTGCAAGATGATCCTGTAGTCCAGTGCTTCTCAAATATCATTATGTACACGTTACCTGGGGATTTTACTAAGTAGATTCTTATTAGTGGGACTCAAAATTTTATATTTCTTATAAGTTCCCAGGTAAAGTCAGTGTTGCTGGCCATTGACCACAGCAGATGACCAAGTTGTAGATGACTTAGCCATATCTTTTTATTGTGATACAATAAACTCTGCTAGTAGTGATTTATTTAGTATTTTGTAACTTGGTTATCAAACATTTCTTATCAAATAACTTACTTACTTATTTATTTATTGGTACTGGGGATCAAACTCGGGACCTTGTGCTTGCAAGGCAGGCAGCGGAACCCCTGAGCTAAATCAAATAACTTATTTTATGTCGTTTGCGCTGTGATAAAATTGATCCTGTGTTGTTTTCCCACTTCTAGGCTTAGTGAGATTGTTGGCTTTTTTGGGTAACTTGTACTGCTACATTAATGATTTTTTTTTGGTACCGGGGATTGAACTTGGATCCTTGCACTTCCACAGCAGGCAATGAAACCACTGAGCTAAATCCCCGGTCCTACATTAATGATTTTATAGTTATCTGATGTATTTTCTGGCTCATAGAAAGTACCTTATACATACTTGTTAAATATTAAGAATGAGTGCTGCCTCCCTCCCAATCGGAAGGACCCAAGTTCAATCCCTGGTACCAAGGAAAAAAAAATAATAGGAATGGGGCGGGGATTTAGCTCAGTGGTGCTGCTGCCTGCCACCCCACAAGTGCAAGGACCCAAGTTCTATCCCCCGTACCAAAAAAAAGGAATGAACCACCATCTTTCTCACGTTTTCCCAAGTTTTTTTCCAAGTTCTGTTTCATCTTTTTAGTACTTTGAACATCTGCTGTATGTTTGTTTTTGTAGATAGAAGCATCATAAATTAGACTTTAATCGTCTTAGCTGTACATAATTGTGTCCTTCTTTGCCAGCTTATGTATTTTTTTATATAGTGGTAACATGGCTACCAGTTTCATCCTTCATTTCCCTTTTCTTCTTCTTTTGGTTTTTTATTGTTGTTGATTTTGAGACCAGGTCTCACTATGTAGTTCAGGCTGGCCTCAAGCTCTCTATGTAGCCCAGGCATGCTTGAAACTTGCAGTGATCCTCCTTCCTTAGCCTCCTGAGTACTGGGATTACAGATGTTTGCCACCACGCCCTGCTGGTTTTTGTAGTTTTAATTTCATCCATTCTGACTGGGGTGAGATCAAATCTCAATATAGTTTTGATTTGCATTTCCCCAAATTCTTATTTTCTTAAATGCCATTTTATCACTTTATTTTCTACTTAGTAGCTCTCCACTGTCTACTGTAGATGTCTTTAAAATATTTATTATAACTTCTCAAAAACTTGTCTCCCTATTCATTCTCCTCTAGCATATTGTACATGTATTTGCTAGCAGTTTTCTATACCTAGCTTCTAAGGCCACTTTTCCAGTCCTTCCATTCATTTTATACTCAGATCTTTGACGTTTATTGTGTTACCCAGTTTTTGTTAGTGCTCTATAGAAGCCATTTTTTTGCTACTTTAGTTCTCTTGTAAGAAGACTCCTAGTGTCACAGATCACACTTACTTTATTTTTTTAAATATGCTTTTTAAATTTTTTGACATGCAAGAATTGAATACTTATGAGGTACAGATTTTGATATTTCAGTACATGTGTACAGTGTGTAATGATTGGGTAAGAATAATTGGTATATGGATTATCTGTAACATCCTTTTTTTTTTTTTTTTGTATTGGGGATTGAACTCAGGACCTCTCGATTGCCAGGCAGGTGCGGTGCCACTGAGCTAAATCCTGGCCTATGTAACATCCTATTTTTTTTTTTTTTTGGTACCAGGGATTGAACTCAGGACCTTGTGCTTCTGAGGCAGGCAGTGGAACCACTGAGCTAAATCCCCAGCTGTAACATCCTTTTTTTTAATGCTGGAAGCCTGCAAAATTCTCTGCTGCTTTGAAATATAGGATTTGTAATTTTCAATCATCGTTACCCTACTGTGGTATACACCATTAGAAGTACTCTTTCCAGAGGAACCCCTGTACCCATTAATTATCCTCTCTCCATGCCCCTCACTTCCCAGCTTCTGGTCACCACTCTTCTATTAACTGATTCTCTAAAATGAACTTTTTATCTTGCACATATAAGTGAGAACATTCAGTATTTGTGTCTAATTTATTTAACAGAATATCCTTTAGTCTCATCAACATTGTCTAAATGACAGGATTTCATTATTTTCAGGTAAATAATTGTCCATTTGTGTGTGTGGTTGTGTGTATTTATTATCTTACATTTTCTTTATCCATTCATTTGCTAATGGTCACCTAAGTTGATTGTTCATCTTGGCTATGGTGAATAGTGTTGTTAGTAAACACAGGAGTGCCATTATCTCTGCAGTGTTCTGATTTCCTTTCCTTTGGGTATATACCCTGTAATGAAATTGCTAGATATTATGCAAGTTCTGTTTCTGCTTTGTTGTTGTTAAGAGATAGGGTCTCACTGTGTTGCCCAAATTGACCCTGAACTCCGGTTCAGGTACTCCTCTTGCTGTAGCCTAACAAGTAGCTGGAACTATATGTGCGTGCATCAGTGTTCCTAACTCCTGTTTCTCTGTTTTTGAGGAACTTCCATCTGCTTCCATAATGGCTGTAATAATTTACATTTCTACCAGAAGTATTTTGAGAGTTCTCCCTTTCCAGTATCCTCATCAGGATTTATTTTTCCAGTTTTTATTTTTTATCACTATATATTTGTATTACAGAATGATTACATTCCTTGTTGGGGATTGGTACCTGTACATAATGTATCTTAATTGTTTTTTCATCCCCTTTCCCTCTTCTCCCTGCCTCTTCTCTTCATCTCTTGGTCCTTTTCCCATTTGAAGAAAATCTGTCTCCCTACTTCCTATCATCTTTTATTTTGCTCTTTATATTTTGGATTTCTCATAATTACATTGATATGTAAGCTTCTGTGTCTGGTTTATTTCACTTAACATTATGGTCTCCAGGTATATCCATTTTTCTGCAGGTGATTTAAGTTTATCTTTCTTTATGGCAGAGTAGTATGCCATTGTGTACAAAAACCACAATTTCTTTTTTTTTTTTTGTACCAGGGATTGAACTCAGGACCTTGAGCTTGGGAGGCAGGCGCTGGAACCACTAAGCTAAATCCCCTGCCTAAAAACCACATTTTCTTTTTCCACTTATCTATTGATGGCTGCTGTTATTTTTTATCCTCTTTTTTTTTTTTGGTACTGGGGATCGGGGATCAAACTCCTCGGGTCCTTGCGCTTGCTCAGAAGGCAGCGAAACCACTGAGCTAAATCCCCCACCCTTTTTTATCCTTTTTGATAGTATCATTCTAACTGGAATGAGATTGTACTTCACCTTGGTTTTGATTTGCATTTCCCTGATCATTAGTGATATGGAGCTTTTTGAGGTTTTGTGGGGGGAGTGGTGGTACTGGGATTGAACCCAGGGCTTTTCAGTGGTAGGCAAGTTATCTACCTCCATTCACATTCCATATTCTAGCCCTTGAGCCTTTTCTGTTCTTGTTGAGTGAAGTAATCAGTTTTTCATCACTCTGAATATCTGAGGTAGCTAACCTTGAAGAGATAAGGTTTATTTAGCTCACAGTTTTGTAGGTTCAAAGTCCAAATAGTGTCAGATAGGCTCTGGAGAGTCCGCTCTTTGGCCCTTTGGCGTGGGTGGCATTGGTGGGAGCACATGTGTGAGCAGTGATTGCCTTCTGTCACCTCCCAGTAGCATCACCCTTGGGGACCAAGCCTTTAATCACAGTTGAGTCTGAGGGGACAAAAACCATATTCAAACCTTAGCATTGTCTATATGTATATGTTCTTTGGAGAAATAACTGTTCAGATCATTTGCCTGTTGGTTTTTTTTTTGCTATTGCCTTGTTCAATGTTATATATTATGGATAGATATTAATTTCCTTGTCAAGTGACTAATTTACAAATATTTTCTCCCATTCTGTGGTTTGTCTCTTAACTCTCTTGTTTCCTTTGCTGTGCAGAACCTGTTTAATTTGATATAATCCCATTTATCTTTTTTTTTTTTTTTGGTATGGGGGTGGGGAGGATCAAACTCAGGACCTTGCACTTGCGAGGCAGGTGGCGGCACCACTGAGCTAAATCCCCCGGCCCCCATTTATCATTTTTTATTTTTGTTTACTGTGCTTTTAGGGTGATAATCCAAAAAAAATCTCTCCCCAGACCAGCATCCTGAAGTATTTCCCCTGTTTTCTTCTAATAGTTTCATACTTAATGGGTCTTACCTTTGATCCATTTTGAGTTTTATTTTTGCTTATGGTGAGAGATAGTCTAGTTTCTTGGTATATGGATATTCAGTACTCCTAGCATCATTTATGGAATATACTATCCTTTTTTAAATGAACGTTCACTCATTTATGTTTCTAACTCTCTTTATATTTTTGTGATTTTTTTTTTTTTTTTTTTTTTTTTTTTTGTATTTCATTAGAAGACACTCCACGTCAGCCCCAGATTATTGTGGTACCAATTCCTGTGCCGGTGTTTGTGCCCGTACCACTTCATCTTTATACTCAGTATGCTCCAGTCCCCTTTGGAATTCCAGTTCCCGTGAGTGTTTGTTGAGAGATTAAGGATGTATTATTATTAGTTAAATGCTTATAGCTCTGAAAAAAACTTTTAACTTGTTGGTAAAATATGTTGATTCTAGGGGCTGTTACCATACTACCATTATTACTTAATTAGATGTATGTAGAGGACTTCTTTATTTTTACCCTGCCTTCTCAGAGAGGGTTATGATGCAGCTTCATAAAAAGATTACATTAGCACTAATACTATTTAAGTAGAAGATGATCAGGATCTACATGTGTTAGAATCTTGGTTTTTAGCAAGGGTGAAAAGATTTATACTTCCAACTTTTTATATTTTTTGAAAGACAGGGTCTCACTCTGGTATTGAACTCACTATGTAGCCCAAGCTTGTCTTGAACTTGTGATGATCCTCTTGCCTCAGCCTCCTGAGTGCTGGGATTGCAGCCATGTGCCACCACACCCAGCTCCAACTTTTTATTAAAGAAAAATAAGTTATTTTTAAGTTTAGTAAATTTTCCCATACTAAATCCTTAGGGGAACACTTGTGTGAAAATGTTAAACAAGAAATATAAGCAAAAACAATTCCAAAAACAAAATGAAGCTATTATAGAATTATTATTTTGAATGATTCAGAGGCATATTTTGTTGAGTGTCAAATAAAGCACTTTTTGAGTTCTTATTTTAATGGCTCTGATCTTATAAAAATGTGCTCTCAAGCTTGTGAAGTCATCTGCAATGAGAATATCTCAACTTTTAAATTTTTATTCTTAAATCATCTCACAAATAATGGTTTTGACAACAAACCCATTGTTTGAGAAGCTCTTCAGTCTATTCTTGGTCTTCCAGATGCCTGTCCCCATGCTTGTTCCGTCCTCAATGGATAATGAAGACAAAGTGATTGAAAGTATTGATGACATTAAGGAAAAGCTTTCCACACATCCATTTGAAGCTGATCTCCTGGAGATGGCAGAAATGATTGCAGAAGATGAAGAGAAGGAGAAGACTCTATCCCAGGGAGGTTGGTACAGTCTTGTTTTTGTTTTTTGAGACAGGATCTTGCTATGTAGCCCAACCTAGCCGTGAACTGAAGGTGATCCACCTGCCTCAGTATCCTGAGTGGTGAAATTAGAGTCATGTGCCACCATCCCTGGCTGATACAGTCTTTAACAGTAAAGAAAGGACAGTCATGGTTGAGCTACTTAAGAGGCCAAACAAAGCAAGAGGATTGCAAGTTCAAGACCAGCCTGGGCAATTTAGTGAGGACCTGTCTCAAGGGGAAAAACTATTAAAGATGTACCCAAGTGGAAGAGTATTTGCCTAGTACACATGAACTCCCTTGGTTCAGTCTCTGGCACCACAAAAATTAAAAAAAATAAAATTTAAAACGAAAGAAAAGGAAAGGAAAAAACTCATCTTTAAATTTTCTGGTAACTCAAGTGATTTTATTTGTTTTTTGGTACTGGAGATCGAACTTGGGACCTTGTGCTTGCGCGGCAGGCGGCGGATCCACTGAGATAAATCCCTGGCCCTGCTCAAGTAATTTTAAATTTCACCATCATTTCTAGTTTTATCCCTACCCGCTTTTGGTTTTGTTTTGTTTTTTTGAGACAAGGGTTTTTTAGGGAGCTATGTAGTTCAGTCTGCCCTTGAACTCACTATGTAGTCTGCATTGCCTCCAACTCCTGGCAGTCGTCCTACCTCAGCCTCCCAAGTGTTGGGATTACAGGCATACACTACCATGCCTGACTTTATCTCTGTATTCAAAGCCATGGTCCATACATACGAATTTTGATGTATAGACACTAGTATGCTGGTACAGAATAATAAATAGACTCTTAGCACAGATAACCTTTTAGCTCAGAATAATCTGTTGATATTATTTTGAATGAGGATGATAACAGTTAACACTGATGTGTGCTTATTGTACTCTAGGTATGGTTTATGTATATTATGTGCATTGCCTCATTTACTCTTCACAGGAGCCCTATGAAGGGGTATTGTTTGGTTTACATTTTTCATCTGCATTTGCCTGTTTATGTAATATTAGATTTGCCCTGTTGATGTAATCAGAAAGTAACTGAACCAGTACTTGAATCCAGATCTATCTGACTCCAAAACATGTAATATTAATCAGTTTACTAATATGTACTCCAGAAGGGTTTCTAGCCATAATTGCCATCTTTTTTCTTTTTGGATATAGAGTTAGAGAAAACAGTTTTTATGATTTTTGAAATATTTAGGTGAATTTTTACAGAAAGCTTTTTATCTGTCACTATTGAGCCACAAAGTAACACTTTTCTTGATGTTTTAAAATTTTATCCAGTGATGGATTTTAGAAAGCTACCCACTGTATTTTAATTTTGCACAATAAATGTTAGATGATTTTCTGAACACTGTAGTATTTGAAAAAGCTTTCAACTTTTCTGTTGTGTTTCCAGTTATGTTTAAATCATACATATTCTGAGTAGGGCTAAAGAAGTAGCTCAGTGGCAGAGCACTTACTCAAAATATTCTGAGAAATAGGTAAAAGCTTATTATCCCAGTGTTTCTCATGGTATTTTGCTCTTTAATGTATAATAATCTCATAATTCTGACTCTATATATGGAGTTTAATGTCTAGAATAGTATTTTATGCTGGATATTCTAACCTCTTATATATACTTAGTTTTGGCAGTTCAGGCAGTCTCTGATGATAAATCTCATTTTAAATTGACATCTCTATTCACAGTAATATTTAGCATTTATCAAGTTCTTTGTACAAGTGCTGTGAGAAAGTGCCTTTGTTTAAATTGAGTCAGAAAAGCTTAAAAAAGTTAAGCTTTAAGACAGTTTTAATCACTGTAGTATAGATAAAATGAAATGGTTTATAAACACAGAATTTATCTTCTAAGTCTGTTGCCCTTTGAATACAATAGTAAGATTATTGTGTTGGAGGGACAAGTTAAAGCTGATTTAATAACTGCGTGTGTGTATGTGTGTGTCTGTGTGGATTTTTTTTAAAAAAAAGAGCTAGGGATTTAGCTCAGTGGTTTTGCTGCCTGCTGTGCAAGTGCAAGGACCTGAGTTCGATCCCCAGCACCAAAAAAAAAAGTTAAATTAAATTAAAAAAAAAAGAGAGGGAGGCCAGGGATTTATCTCAGTGGTTCCGCTGGCTGCCTCGCAAGCGCAAGGTCCCAAGTTTGATCCCCGGTACCAAAAAAAAAAAAACACATAATTTCTCTTATCTGAGAAACAAAATTAAATAAAAACATAAGAGAGAGGAGTGTTTCAGTTAACATGAGTGTAGAATGAGACATAAGCTGAGTGCAGTGGTGGCATACCTGTAATCCTAGCTACTCAAGTGAATGAGGGACCAGAATCACAAATTGCAGACCAGCTTAGTTATCTTAGCAAGACCCTTTCCAAAAAAATTTTTTTAAAGGCTAGGGATGTAGCTCAGTGGTAGAGTGATTGCCTACTATGTGCAAGGACCTGGGCTCAATTCCCCACCCCACTGCTCCCCCAGTCAGAAGAAAAATCCCTCTCATTATTACATTGGTTTTGTTTTGTTTTGTTTTTGGTACTGGGGATCGAACTCAGGTCCTTGCACTTAGGTGACATAAATCCCCGGCCCCTACATTGTTGATAGTGCTACCTAGGACTATTCTGTTAACACAGGTAATAATTTAACTACTTTTTACCGCTAATGTTTAAATATATTACAGAATCGTAGTTTGTGTGTATTAATTGTTTACATAGGACTTCATAGTGTGTTTCATGTTTCTTTTACGTATAATGTACATAGAAATTGTTTTATTGTGTGACTTTCCTTTTTCTTCAGGATCACAAACTTCTGAACAGGAACTCTTTCTAGACACCAAGATATTTGAAAAAGGTTTGTTCTTATAAATATAGTTTAGTTCTTGGAAATCTTCTATTTTATAAGTAATAGAATCAATGGAGAATTAGTATCTTTGAGTGTAATATGTGTATTTTTAAGGGCATCAGTGTTTGTGATGTGTGGTTTTTGTTTTTTTTTTTTACTTTAATTTTACTGGTACATTTTATTAGCACATCTTTTTTTTTTGGTACTGGGGATCGAACTCGGCACCTTGCGCTTGCACGGCAGGTGCCAGAACCACTGAGCTAAATCCCCGGCCCTTAATTGGTACATTTTAGGTATACAGTATAATGACATTCATCATTGTAGATTTGTACCTTTACATAATATGTCTTGGTTCTTATTTTTTCCCTATTCCCCTGCCCTCCCTTCAACCCCTCCACCCCTCCCTCTTTACAGAGACTTTGTTTCCATTTTTTCATTTTCTCGTTAATTCCATTCCCCTTTTTCCGTTCTCCTACTTCTCCCACTTCCCCTTCCTCTTTGCACCTTTTCTTTCTATTTCACATTATCTGTTACACATTTTGACCCTTATTTACACTTTCAGTTTCTCACATCAGAGAAACTATTTGGTAATTGCACATGTGTGTCCTGTTTATTTTACTCAAGAGTATCTCCTCAGTGTGCATCCATTTAGCTATAAATGCCTCTTAATTTCTCATTCTGATGTGTGCTATTTTGTAATGAGAATATTAAAAGCTATCTTAAATATTTTAAGCATTATTTGAAAAAACATTTTAAAGTGCTTACCAAAATTATGAATACAGTTCTGTGAGGCTGATGAACAAGTTACTTCATTCTTGCATGTATCTAGATAATTGTCCATCAGCCATATCTGTTTTTGATATTGAGTCTCAAGAATGTTTCTGATGGGCCGGGGATTTAGCTCAGTGGTTTTGCTGCCTGCTGCACAAGCTCAAGGACCCAAGTTTGATCCCCGGCACCAACAAAAAAAAAAAGAATGTTTCTGAGAATGTCAAGAGACTGTCTCACTTTGATGACTTGTTTGTTTTCTTTATATTTCAGACCAAGGAAGTACATACAGTGGTGATCTTGAATCAGAAGCAGTATCTACTCCTCATAGCTGGGAGGAAGAGCTGAATCATTATGCCTTAAAGTCAAATGCTGTGCAAGAAGCTGATGCAGAACTGAAGCAGTTCTCAAAGGGGGAAACAGAACAGGATCTGGAAGCAGATTATCCATCAGGTTTGTGCAGCATAACCTGTTCATCACAAGTCCTTTATTTTAGAAGAATGGCAAGACTCTGAATTGACATTAAGTAATTAATTGACATTAATTGACATTAAGTAGTAATAATGTGTTGAAGATAATCTAGGACACAAGTGCGTTCTTTCTGCCTTTATAAGTGTTAATTTGTGTCATACTATTTTTTTCATGGTTAATTTGTTTTTTGAACATTTTTTGTTACCTTTGCTACACTAATCATTTATAAGAGGTGTTCTTGATTTTTAATAAACTTTTAAGTGCTGTATCCTTTGTTTCGCTTAAGTATATAAGTGAAATTTTCATCACAAAACAGTGGTGGTGGTTAACTCAATTTAAGTCATTATTTAAATCTGTAAGTTACTTACCTCATACTGTCCTTTCTGCTGATTATTATAGAATCCTTTGACCCACTTAATAAAGGACAGGGAATCCAGGCACGTTCCCGAACAAGACGACGACACAGAGATGGCTTCCCCCAACCCAGACGAAGAGTAAGCAGTGGCTTAATTTTTTTAGATTTTTCTTTCCTTCATTCTACCAGTATTTATTAGTTCCTAATCTTTACAAAATTCTGTAAACAGTCAGAATCAAGTGGTTTCATACACTATTTTGCAAACTCACATTTTTTTCATTAGTACTTGAGTTTGGTACATGTGCATAATACATCTCAATTCTTTTTTTTCATCTTTTTGTCCTTTTCCAATTTCTTCATCACCTTCCCTTTTGCAAAAGATCTATCTTCTATTTCTTACTATCTTTTATTTTGCTCTTTATTTATATTTTGGGTTTAATATTAGAGAAACCATGGGATATTTAAGCTTGTGTGCCTGATTTATTTCACTTAACATTATTGCAACCTCATATTTTTGTGCTTTTGTTTTTGTTTCTTAAAGTCAAGAACCATGTTTTTTGTTTACATTTCAGCCAGGACTTTTTCTTTTGTTTCTATAATCGATGGTTGTGTTACTTTAAAAAGCATTCAAAAAAATAAAAATAAAAAGCGTTCAGTAATTTTTAAAATATTATTTTCTCCTCTTGAAAAGTCTAAGTTTAGCTATTTTCAATGTATTGTATACTGAAGTTCACAATTTTGCATTGTAAAATATAATAGGAATATATAGGCTATTTTTCATGTTGGAAGGGTAATAGCCTTATCTTTTAAAAATCAGCTCTGTGGGTTATAATTACATTTAAAAATTATAAATCAGGAGTGTACAATTTGGTGGGCTTTGGCAAATGTATGTAAAATGTAACCGCCACCACAATTATGAAAAATATCATTGTACTGAAAAGTTTTCTCATGATCTTTGGCAGTCAGCCTCATCTCCTGATGCTGACAACCACTAATCTGCTGTGCAGATTGACACCAAATAATACTGCTTTGTCTTTTCTGAAAACTTGCTTATAAGTGGTATCATATAGTATGTCTAGATTCCGTGTCTAGGTTCTTTTACTTAGCTCAGTGTTTTTGAGTTTCATTTATGTTGTTTTATGTTTCAGTGGCTCATTTCTTTCTGTTTCTGAATAGCATTTCATTATAAGGACCAACCAAGCTTATGCAGCTATTTAACTGATCATAGAAATTTGTGTTGTATTCAGTTTGCTGCTATTTTGAATAAAGTGGTTAGGAGGATTCTAGAATAAATTTTTGTGTGAACATGTGTTTTGCATTTGTCATGAAGAAAACTCTAGGAATAAGATTGCTAAGTTTTATGGTAAATGTACTTTCCACTTTATACGAAAGCTGCCAGACTGTTTTTGGAAGTGATTGTATCCATTTTGCATTCCCAGCAGTGATGTGTGAGATTTCATAAGCTCCATGGCTTTGCTAACAGTTGGTATTATTGAATTTGAATTTTAGTCAGTCTAGTGAATGTGAATTTAATTTGTATTTCCCCTGACACACACTCTCTCTCTCTCTACTCTCTCTCTGTGTATATATATATGTATTTTTGCCATTTGTTGTCTTTGGTAGAATATATATTCAGTCTTTTCCACATTTTTTGTCTAGTTTGTGGGTGATAGTTTGTTGTGAGTTTTAAATAGTCTTTATTATAAATATAATTCCTTTATCAACTAGGAGATTTGCTTCTGTTCTCTGAATTCATTTTTAAAGATTTTCTTAATGTTGTTATTGAAGATTTTAATTTTGAGACAATACAATATTTTTCATTTATGGATCTGCTTTATAATTACCCATCAAAAAGCCAGATGTGGTGGTGCATGCCTGTAATCTCCACACTCTGAGAAGGTTGAGCCTGGGGGATCACAAGTTCAAGCCTAGACAATTAAGTGGGTCCCTGTATAACCAATTTTCTCTCTGGGTTTTTGTCCTTAGGATGATGGATGGATGAAGTTAGTAGATAAAGCAGTGGGGGGACTCTTGGAGCATAATTTATTAGAACAAAGAAAAGTTCTTGCTGAGAGGGGCTTCAAAGGAGGATGCTGTGGAGGCACCCAAATTTAGGGGTTTATATACAGCTATTTTGGTGGGTGCATGAAAATGAGACAGTGAAACAACAGTGTGTTTTTAGCTAGCCTGTGATGTTAGGAGAACACACTTCCCTTGCCACCCCCACCTTCCCATGGCATACTTCAGTGAGCTTCTTTCCTTTGTTTTCCACTTTTCCTGGAGCTTATCTCAGTTTACTCAAGTCCATATCCTAGCTCCCTGTTATTTCTTTCTAGGTCTCATCAGGGATGCTGCTGAGTATGAAGGATTTGGAATCAGTCCCTAGTACTCTGTGTGTGTGTGTGAGAGAAAAATTCATCACAGTGTTCACCTAATGCATATCATAATTTTCTTCTAGAAGTTTTGTAGTTTTAACTTTCATGATTGTGATATACTTTTTCATGATTTTTATATATAAATTGAAGCAGAATCAAGGTTAATTTTTTTGCATATGGCTTTCCAATTTTCCAGTACCACTCTTGGAAAAGATTATCCTTTCTGCATTAAACTGTATTGTCATACTTGTTTAAAGTCAACTAACCATATATATGGGGTCTGTTTCTGAAACTGTTCATTCTGTACCATTGATTTATGTCTTGTTTGTTTGAGACAGGGTCTCGCTATGGAGTTCAGACTGGTCTTGAACTCACTGTGTAGCCCAGGCTGGCCTCAAACTTGCAGTGATCCTCTTGCAACATCCCAAGTGCTGGGATTACAGGCGTGTGCCACCATGCCTGGCATATCTATTTTTAGACCAATATCAACTCTCGATTATGTAGCTTTATAATGAATTGTGAAATCAGGAATATAAGTCCTTTAGTTTTCTAAATTTTCATTTACATTTTCATATACATTTGAGAAGTACCTTTTTTGTGTGTCTTTTTTTTTTTCCCCTAAAAATAAATGGCTAGAAGTTTGATTGGGACTGTCCTGAATCTACAGATCAGAGAATCAACATTTTAGCAATTGTGAGTCATCTAATCTGTGAACATAGTATCTTTTCCATTTAAGTCATCTTTCATTTCTCACAACAATTTTTTATGTATTTTATTTTATTTCTTTTTGAAACAGTGTCTTGCTATGTAGTTCTGGCTGGCCTTGAGCTTACTGTGTATAGCCCAGACTGGCCTCAACCCACATGATCTCCTGCCTAAACCTCCTGGGTGCTGCCATTACAGGCGTGTACCACTACACCTAGCTATGTTTCATTTATAAGTCACTTTTTCTCATGTCAAATATATTTTATGTGTATTTAAAATTTTATCATTATATATAGTATTTTAAAGTTTTTAATTTTCAGTATATTCTTATTACTATACTTACTGCTTATTACTATATTATCTTATTACTATAAAAATACAGATGATTCTCATATATTTATGTTTTATAACTTTGCTATAGATTCCATAGGATTTTCTACCAGTCTGTGACTAAAGTCAGTTTTACTTTTCCTTTCTTATCTGAGGATATTTTCTTTTTTTCTTGCAGTATTAGCTAGGACTTTTGGTACAATGCAATGAATATTAGTAGTGGCAGAGAGTATTTTTGCATTGTTCCCAACATTTGGACTAAAGGGTTCAATGTTCTCCCATCCAAGTACTAACCAGGCCCAACCCTGCTTAGCTTCTGACATCAGACGAGAATAGGGCGCGTTCAGGGTGGTATGGCTGTAGACTAAAGGGTTCAATGTTTTTTTTGTTTTTTGTTTTGGTATGGAGGATCGAACTCGGATCCTTGTGCTTGTGAGGCAGGTGGCGAAACCACTGAGCTAAATCCCTGGCCCTAAAGGGTTCAATGTTAATGACCTTAAGTGTTGGTTTCTCTATCTAGGTTTTCAGTGGGTGGCCTCTGTAAGGTTGAAGAGGTTCCCTCCTGTTTTGCTGCAATTTTTAATCATGACTGGATATTGAACTTTGACAGGTGGCTTGCTTGCTTGCTTTCTTTCTTTCTTTCTTTCTTTCTTTCTTTCTTTCTTTCTTTCTTCCTTTTTTGGTATGGGGGATCGAACTCGGGTCCTTGTGCTTGTGAGGCAGGCAGCATAACCACTGAGCTAAATCCCCGACCCTCAGGTGGCTTTCTTATATCTATGAAGGGGCTATCTGGTTTTCCATTTTTAAGTCTGTTAAATAGTAAAGTTCTTTCATTTTTCTTTTCTTTCCAAATAATTAACTAAATTTGTATTCCAGGCCCTACTTTATCTAATATCCTTATTCTGGACTCAGTTTGCTGATATTTCTGTTAAAGTTTTTTAGTGTCTCTGTTAAAGAATTGGATATTCATCTGTGGCTTTCTTTTTTTTTTCTTTTTTGGTACTGGGGATCGAACTCGGGTCCTTGCACTTGTGTAACAGGCAGCGAAACCACTGAGCTAAATCCCCGGCCCCTATCTGTGGCTTTCTTGAAGTGACTTTCTCTGGTTTTGTTATCAGGTTAATGGGGAATATCATAAAATGAATTAATATTTCCTTCCTAGTGTTTTATGAAATACAGTTTGTATAATTTCTTTACCTGGGGAGCAGTCCAGCAGTAAAGCCATCTGGTCTGATATTTTTTTGTGAGAAGGCTTTAAGCTAATGCATTCCATTTCTGCGACTATTGAAGTTATCTATTTCTAGAGTAAGCTTTGTTTACTGTTTGATTTATTTTTGTTTCATGTAAGTTGTTAAATTTATTGGCAGAACAATATTCATAATATTCTTTGATATTCTTTTAATTTGTACAAGGTCAGATATTGGTAATAATGTCTATTTTGTCTGACTGATTAGCTGGAGTTAGCAATTTTGTCTTTTAAAGAAACAAACTTTTCATTACATTAATTTTTCTTTTTTGTTCATTTGTACTCTTATTTTTATTATTCTTTATTCTTAGTTTGAGTTAAAATTTGGTGGTTTTTTTCTACCGTTTTTTTTAACATAAAAGCTTAGATTATGGATTTTATGCTTTTTATTCCACTTTTCATAAAAGCATTTCATTATCATAATAGTCCTTCTTTAACTCCATAACAGAAATTTTGATATGTTTTGCTTTATGCTCACAAAACTTTTTACTTTCATTTTGGTTTTTTGAGACAGGGCTTTGCTGTGTAATTCAGGCTGTTTATGAACTCAATATGTAACCCAGGCTGGCCTTGAACTTGTGGCTGTCTTCCTGCCTCAGCCTCCTGAGTGCTGAGATTACAAGCATGTGCCATAATAATGCCAAGCTTATTTTTTACTTCCATTTGTATTTTTCCTTTGACCCATGATATACTTATAAGTGTACTACTGATTAGTGATTTTGAAGGTTTTTTATTATATAAATTAATATGTATTTTATACTCTTATTAGTACATGTTTGTAATATATGTTTACATACCTTGTGTGGAGTTCGTACACGTACATAACACATCTTAATTCCTTTTTTCATCTCCTTTCCAGCCTTCCTCCCCTCCTATCATCTCTTTATCCCTTTCCCCAATGAGAAAGATCTATCTCCCTTCTTCCTTATTTTCTTTCATTTTCCTAGTTATACTTTGGGTTTCTCATATAAGAGAAATTGGGTTATTTAAGCTTTTGTATCTGATTTACTTCACTTAACATTGTGATCCCAAGGTGCATTTATTTTCCTACAAATGACTGAAGTTTATCTCTTTCTATGCCAGAGGTCTCTCTCTCTCTCTCTCTCTCTCTCTCTCTCTCTCTCTCTCTCTCTCTCTGTTCCACTGTGTATGAGTTTATCCCTATGCTCCATGGTATATAAATATCACATTTTCTTTATCCTTTCATCTGTTGATGGACATATCGGTCATGTTCAAGATTTACCTATTGTGAATTATGGTGCTATAACTATGGGAATGCATGTATCACTGTAATATGATGTCTTTAACTCTTTTGGGAAGATTCTCGAGAGGGGAATAGCTGAGTCAAATGGAATTTCCAGGTTTCAGTTTTTTGAGTAATCTCCATATTGATTTCCATAGTGTACTAGTTTATATTCTCACCAACAATGTATAAGGGTTCCTTTTTCCATGCAGCCTTGCCAAGATTTCTTATTCTTTCGGCGGTAAGATGGAATCTCAATGTTGTTTTAATTTGGGTTTCTCTAATGGCCAGTGATGTTGAGCAAGCATTTCTTCATGTTTTTATTGGCCATTTGTACTGCTTCTGTGATGTGTCTGTTTCAGTTGTCTGTTTTTTTTATTGGGCTTTTCATTTTGAATGGTCTTATTCTTTGAGTGGTTTATGTATTCTAAATAGTAGTTCTCTGTCAAAGGAGTAGTTGGCAAAATTTTTTCCCATTCTGTAGGTTTTCTTTTCATTTAGGTTTTTTTGTTTGTTTTTTTTTTGGTATTGGGGATCGAACTCAAGACCTTGAGCTTCGGAGGCAGGCAGTGGAACCACTGAGCTAAATAAACCCCTGGCCTTCACATGGGTTTTTAATTTTACTATACAGAAGCTCTTCAGTTTGCTATGATCCCATTTTTTGATTCTCAGTATTATTTCCTATGCAAACACAGTTCTGTTCAGAAAATCCTTGCCTATACATATGGTTTTAAGAGTTTTTCCTATTTTATCTTCCAGCAGGTTGTTTCTTTTTTAATGTTTAGTTCTTTGATCTGTTTTGATTTTATTGTAGAACATGGTGAAAGATAAGGGTCTAGATTCAATCTTCTGAGTATGGATAGGCACTTTTCCCAACACAATTTATTAAAGAGACTGTCTTTTCTCCAGGGTGTGTTTTTGGCCCTTTTGTCAAAAAGATGAAATAGTTGAATGTGCCTAGAGTTGTTTCTGCATCCTCTATTCTGTTCCATTGCTCCTCATGTCTGTTTTTGTACCAGTACCATCCTGGTTTTTTTTAATCACTGTAGCTCTGCAATATAACTTCAAGTCCAGGATTGTGATGCCTCCCCCATTGTTCTTTTTACCCAGGATTGTTTTGGCTGTTCTGGTTGTCTTCTGGTTCTGTATGACTTTTAGGATGGTTTTCATCAGTTCTGTGAAGAATGCTTTTGACAGTTTGATTGGGATTGCATTAAATCTGTATTATCCATTTTGTAAGTATGGCCATTTTGACTATATTGGTTCTGTCTATCCAGGAATAGGGGATATCTTTCCATTTTTTGATGTCATCTTCAATTTCCTTTTTCTTACTGCTATAGTTTTTGTTGTAGAGGTCTTCTTACTTAGGTTAATTCTTTTTTTGTTTTTTGGGTTTTTTTGATTTTTGGAACTGGGGCTCGAACTCAGGACCTTGTGCTTTCAAGGCAGGCAGCAGAACCACTGAGCTAAATCTCCGGCCCACTTAGGTTAATTCTTTTTTTTTTTTTTTTTTTCTTTTGGTACCAGGGATGGAACACGGGTCCTTCCACTTGCAAGGCAGGCACGGGAACCACTGAGCTACATCCCTGGCCCTACTTAGGTTAATTCTTAAGTATTTAATTTTTCTTGGTGCTATTGTGAATGGGTTTTGTTTTTTTTTCCTATTTTCTTTCTCAGTGGATTATTAGTGTGCAGGAATGCTATGGGGTTTTTTTGCATTAGAACCATTATTGATCACATTCATCTTAGGGAATTTGTACCTGTACATAACACGTCTCAATTCTTTTTTTCCCATTCTTTTCCCCTCCCTTCAACCTTTCTTCCTCTCCCCATTTACACAAGTTTTGTTGCCATTTTTTACTTCTATTCTCTTTTTTCCTTTCCCTGCTCCCTCTGTCCTCCCTTGTTCCCCTTCCCTTTTGAATATGTTCTTCCTCTTTCCCAATATCTGTCCTCCATTATGCTCCTCATTTATTCTTTGGTTTCTTAAAACAATGAACCCATTGTTTTGTTTCAAAAGAAACAATACAATATTTATAAACTTGTGTGTCTGATTTATTTCACTTAAGACTATGGTTTCGAAATGCATCCATTTTCCTATCAATGATTCAAATTTATCATTTTTTATGGCAGAGTAGTACTCCATTGCACATAAATATCATATTTTCTTTATCCATTCATCTTTTGATGGGCATGTGGGCTGGTTTCTAAGTTCTAACTAATTATAAATTGTGCTGCTATAAACACGGGTGTGGTTATATCACTGTAGTATGATGCTTTTAACTCTTTCTAGAAGATACCTAGAAAGGGAATAGCTGGGTCAGATTGAACTTTTAGTTCTAATTTTTTGAGGAATCCCTGTACTGACCTCCATAGTAGTTTTATCTGTTTACACTCCTACTAGTAATAGAGAAGGGTTCCTTCCCCCACCCCCCTATCTTGTCAGCATTTGTTTTTGGTTGATTTCTTAACGATAGCCATTCTTTCTGGAGTACATGGAATCTCAGTGTTGTTTCAATTTGCGTTTCTCGAGTGATCAGTGATGTTGAACATTTTTTCATACATTTATTTGCTCTTTGTCTTCATCTGAGAAATGTCTGTTCATTTCAGATTCCCATTTTGAATTAGGTCTTTAAATTTGGAGGATCTAATTTTTTTTGAGTTCTTTATATATTCTTCATGTTAGTACTTTGTCTGAGGAGTCGCTGGAAAATTTTTTTCCCATTCAGAGTGAAAGTGTCTCTTCACTCTGCTGGTGCTTTCTTTTGCTGTGTAGAAGCTTTTTAGTTTGTTGTGATTCCAGTTGTTAATTCTTTGTAGTATTTCCTGTGCAATCAGGGTTTTGTTCATAAAGTCTTTGCCTAAACCTGTGTCTTCTAGAGTTTTACCTATCCTATCTTCCAGCAGATTGTTTCTGTTTTAATATTTATTTACTTATCAAATGAAATGTTATTATTTAAGCATTTCAAACTGTGTTTACAAAGATAGGATTTTGTTCCAGTGTGAACACTGAGGTTTCTGAATATCACAGTGAGAATCCAAACCTTTTCCACGTTGCACACAAATATAGGTATTCACCCTACTGTGATTTCTTTCCTGGATTTGAACAAAGTTGCATGTACTGAAGGCTCTCAGATCTTGCTTATATAGAAAGGATTTCTCTTCAGCATTACTTTACTCAGAGCAATCAGAGTAGAATTTTCCACATTGCTTATATTCATAGGGTTTTTCTTCAGGATGTACCTCTGCGTGTTTCTGAAAGGACTGAAAGTCAGTAGGGGTTTTCTCATGTGTGTTACAGTTAGACAGCTTCTGTTCAAATCCATGGAGCTCATATGATTTGAGTTCAATATTATGTATGATGGGCACCTTTGGTGATGAATTACCAATTGGAAAAATATGGAACGCTTCATGAATTTGCGTGTCATCCTTGCACAGGGGCCATGTTAATCTTCTCTATGTTGTTCCAGTTTTAGTATATGTGCTGCTGAAGTGAGCACTGTTTTAATATTTAGAGTTTTGATCCGTTTCTATTTTAGCTTAGTGCATGGTGAGAGATAAATGGGTCTGGATTCAATTTCAGCATGTGGAAAGCTAATTTTCCCAGCACCGTTTGTTAAAGAGGCTGTTTTTCTTCCAGTGAAGATGTTTGACCCCTTTGTTAAAGATATGGTAGTTGAATGTGCTTGGAGTTGTTTCTGCATCTTCTATTCTATTCATTGAGCCTTGGTTCTGTGGTGTTTTTTTGGTTTGTTTTTTTTGCCAGTACTATGCTGTTTTTATCATGGTAGCTTTGTACCATAACTTCAAGTTGGAGGTTGTGGTGCCCCCTGCTTTGCCCTTGTTGCCCAGGATTGCTTTTCCTATTTTAGATTTCTTCTGGTTTCATATGAATTTTAGGATTGTTTTCTCTAGTTCTGTGGTATACTATTGGTATTTTGATCAAGTTTGCATTAAATCTGTACGACAGTTTTAGAAGTATGTCTATTTTCACTATATTGGTTCTGCCTAAGAACAGGGAATATCTTTCCATTTTCTGATAGTCTCTTCGATCTCCCTTTTTCAGAGTACTGTAGTTTTTAATGTAGAAGTCTTTTACTTCCTTTGTTAGGTTGATTCCTAGGTATTTCATTTTTTGGATGCTATTGTAAAAGGTGTTGTTCTCCTAATTTCTCTCTCTGTGAGTTTATTATTCATGTACAGGAAGGCTGTTGATTTTTGGGTGTTGACTTTATATCCAGCTATGTTACTGAATTTGGTTATGAAATCTAGAAGCCTTTTGGTGGAGTTTTTGGGGTCTTCTATGTAGAGTACCATGTCATCTGTAAATAATGATAATTTAACTTCTTCCTTTTCTATCCTTATTCCTTTTATTTCTTTCTCTTGTCTAATTGCTCTGGCCAATGTTTCCAGAACTATATTGAACAAGAGTAGTGACAATGGACATCCTTGTCTTGTTCCTGATTTAGAGTTGAAAGCTTTCAGTTTTTGTCCATTTAGTATAAATGTTGGCTGTTGGTTTGTCATAGATGGCTTTTATCAGACTGAGATAAAGACCATCTATTCCAGTTTTCTGTAGGGTTTTTATCATGAATAAAATGCTTTTTCTGCTTCTCTTGAGATGATCATGTGATTTTTGTCCTTAGCTCTGTTACTATAGTGTATTATTACATTTATTGATTTGCATGTGTTGAACCATCTCTGCATCTCTGTGATGAATCCTACTTGGTTATGGTCTATAATTTGATGATTTTTGCATTTTGTTGGCCAATATCTTTTTTTTTTTTCGTACCGGGGATCAAACTCGGGTCCTTGCGCCTGCTCAACAGGCGGCGAAACCACTGAGCTAAATCCCCGGCCCTTGCCAATATCTTTTTGAGGATTTCTTTTTTCTGGTACCAGGGATCGAACTCAGGACCTTGCACTTGCCAGGCAGGCACGGTGCCACTGAGCTACATCCCTGGCCCCTTTTTGAAGATTTTTGCATCTTATGTTCATTAAGGAGATTGGCCCTTACTTCTCCTTTTTTTGGTTGGATTCTTGTCTGGTTTAGGTATCAGAGTAATTCGAGGAATGTGTTTGGGAGTATTGCTTCCCTTTCAATTTCATTAAAGAGTTTGAGGAGTAGGGCCATTAAATCTTCTGTAAAGTTTTTTTAGAATTTAGCAGTGAATCCATCAGGACCTGGGCTATTCTTTTAGTAGTTTTTAAATTACTTCTTTAATTTCATTGACTGATATTGGGCTATTTAAAATTTTTATATCTTTTTGATTCAGCTTTGGTAATTTATGTGTATCTAGGAATCTGTCCATTTCTTCTGAGTTTTCCATCTTATTAGAGTACAGGTTCTCAAAGTAGAATACTATTGATTTTGTGTGTTGGTTTTGTATCCTGCTAGATTACTGAATTTCTTATTCTAAGTCTTTGCTTTTTTTTTTGGCACTGGGGATCGAACTCAGGTCCTTGTGCTTGTGAGGCAGGCGGCAGCACCACTGAGCTAAATCCCTGGCCCTTCTAAGAGTCTTTAGGTGGATTCTTTGGAAGTTTCTTCTATGTAGAGGACCATGTCATCTGCAGATGATGTTTGTCTTCTTTACTGTACATATCCCCCTTTAAATCCCCTTTTAAGTTCTTTTTCTTGCCTAATGGTCTTGCTAATGTTTTGAGTAATATGTTGAACAAGAGTGGTGATAGTGTACATCCTTATCTTGTTCCTGATTCTAGAGGGGAAGCTTTCTTTTTTTTTTCCAAATCATATTCAAAATAGCTTTGTCAGATTGGAACAAGGCCCTTTTATACCTATTTTCTTCAGTGTTTTTATCACGAAAGGATGTTGGATTTTGTCAAAGGAGAATGATTGATTTGATTGATTGATTTTTGAGACAATCTCAGTGTAGTCTAGGCAGGCATTGAATTTACTGTGTAGCCCAGGCTGGTCTCGAACTCACACTTATCCTCCCTAGTGCTGGGATCACAGGTGTGTTGCCACCATGGCAGGTGGGCTTGCATTTTTAAAAGCCAGATTTCATTGTGTAATTCAAGCTGGCCTTGAAGTCACTGTGTATCCCATGCTGACCTCAAACAGGGTAGTCCTCTTGTCTCAGCCTCCCAAGTGCTGAGATATCAGGTGTGTGTCACTAAGCCTGGATACAGAGGCTTTTTCTGAATGTATTGAGATGACCCTGTGGTTTTTTTGCCTTGCTATGGTTTACATGGTGTAGGAGGGAGCCTGTTTGGTCGTCATGTATCATTTTTTTGATGATTCATTGCATTCTGTTTGCCAATATCTTGCCGAGGATTTTTGCTCTAAATTCCTTAAAGAGATTGGTTTATAGTTTTGTTTTTTGTGTGGTACCGGGGATCGAACTCCCATCCTTGTGCTTGCAAGGCAGGCGCCAGAACCACTGAGCTAAATCCCCAGCCCTATAGTTGTCTTTTTTTATTGGATCCTTATCTGGTTTTGAAATCAGGGTAATGCTAGCTTCCAGGAATGCTAGCTTCCAGGAATAATTTTGGGTGTCTCCTCTTGCTCTTTCAATGAAAAAAGCTTGAGGAGTAGAGGTATTAGAACTTCCCTGAAGTTTTTGTAGGATTCAGCTGTGAAGCCATCTGGAACTGGGATTTTAGGTTTTTTATTACTGCTTGAATTTCATTGCCTGATTTGGATTATTCAGGGTTTTCATTCTTGGTTCAATTTTGGTAATTCATATTTACCTAGGAATTTATCCATTTCTTTTGAATTGTCCAGTTTATTTGACATATACATTTGCAAAGTTGTTGTTAATCTTTTTTTAATCTCAGCGGTGTCCTTTGTGATATCACAGTTTTTATTTTGATTACATTAGTTTGGGTCTTTTCTTTTTTCAGTTAGATTGGCTTTAGGATTTGTCTCTTTTGTTTATTCTTTCAAAGAACCAGTTCTTTGATTCGTTGATTTTGTTTGGTCTCAATTTTATTGATCTCTGCTCTGATCTTTACAATTTCCTTTCTTGTACTAGCTTTGGGTTGGACTATACTTGTTTTTCTAGGACTTGAGTGCATTATTAAGTTATTTATTTGGGCTTGCTTTGTTTTTGTGATGTAAACATTCACAGCTGGAAATTTCCTTTTAGGACTGCTTTCATTGTGACCCATAAATTCTGGCATATTGTACAGGCATTGTTTAGTTCTAAAAGCTGTATTATTTCTTGCTTGATGTTGTAACTAATTGTTTATTTAAGAGTATATTGTTTAGTTTTCATGCATTTGTGTAGTTTCTTTGTTTCATGCATTTCTGTGTTTCCTTTAGTTATTGATTTGTTGTTTCATTCCACTATGTTCTGATAAAATAACGGTATAATTTCATTTATTTTAGTTAAGCTTGCTTTATTGGCTGGTATGTGGTCTGTTTTGGAGAAAGTTCTGTATGCTGCTGAGAAGAATATATATTCTATTGTTGAGTGGAACATTTTATAGATGTTCACGATGAGACATAATTTGTATGTCTCCGCTGCTGCATGGCTCTGATATGAATTTGATTGTCTGATTTTATATAGGTAACCTGTGTATGCTCCTGTGTTAAATAAAACAGACATTGCTGGAAATTTAGCTCAGTGATTCTGCTACCTGCCTCCCAAGTGCAGGGTCCCGAGTTCAATCCCCGGTACCAAAAAAACAAAAAACAGTCATTGTTATTTCACAGGTGGATTATTCTTAAGCTCAGTGGTAAATTTTTCTTTTGTTGTTCCTTGGTAGTTCCAATTTTTGTTTGTGATATATAATTTTTGTGTACATGTGTATATTATAACCTATTCATTTTTCAATTTTAAGAGCATTTCAATTTTATATAATTTTTCACAGTTGAGTGTCAATCTCAGCAAATGGATGGATGATTCATTGGCTTAGTCTAATGGATGGATGATTCATCAGCTGAGTCTGTAATTATATCTCATTAGAGGAAAAGGTCAGGACCTATTACTCTTCAGATGAAGATACATTAGAGTTAGATGAATGTAATATTGTGGCCAATATATTCGGTGAACATAGGGCAGATTTGAATATGAATGTAGAAGATCAAGAACGCAAATACCAGTCAGTAATAGAAACATCATAGAACATGAGCTCATGGAACTGTGAAACATGGAGCTTCTAATAAGAAATATTAATTGTAGTGATCCTTTTAAGTTGTATGAAATATTAGTATACAATAATATACTCAGTTATAGTTGAAGAAACAGATGTGTCATATAATGTTACTTTAGTAAAGAACAATTAGATGAAAATTTTTATAGGTTTATTATTAATTATGGGGATAGTACCATTTCCAGATATTGCAGTAATATGTATGTCCACAGATATATAAATGATGCCATACAACACTCATTTTTTGGCTATTTTGAACTGTTTACATTTCTCTCACAATACCGCATGCAGAACCCCAGGCATCCTTTGAATAAATTTAGAAAAATCACCAGGCATAGTGACGCATGCCCGTAATCCCAGCACCTGAGATGCTGAGGCAGGAGGATTGCTATGAGTTTGAGGCTGGCCTGGGCTGCAGAGTGAGTTCAGGGCAGCTTGAACTACATAGCAAGACCCTGTCTCAAAAAAAAAAAATGATGGAAGAATTTATGGGAATATTCAAGAATACAGTAAAACCTGGAAAAATGTAGTAATAGACAAAAGTATAATTTAATGGCAGGGACGTCTATGTTTTCACTAAGAAATCAAAAGAAAATAGCACAGATGGGCTGGAGATTTAGCTCAATGGTTCCACTACCTCCCTCGCAAGTGCAAGGACCCGAGTTCAATCCCCAGTACCAAAAAAAAAAAAGAAAATAGCACAGATATCAAATTATAGATTATGTTTCCCTAAAGGTTAGACCTATGATTTATGTGTCTTTGCCAGAAAAAGTGCAAACCCTTTGATGCATAGGCATTCTTATAATATTATTTTGAAATTCATGAATGATTTAGTATTTGAATATCACATATTATATGCAGATAGTTATTATTAAGATATACCCCCTTGCACAAGAACTTTTACAAAGCGAGACATTTTTGCAGCACAGTACAGCTAAATCAAAAATTTTTGCCAGTACAAGCAAAGACAAAGCAAACATGTGGCAAAGTCATAAGCTTTGAAAATCAGGGATAAAATTTGTTAAGTGGACTGGTAAAAGAACTGTTTGCATGTTAATGACTTATCAAAATCATATGTGTACACTGATTGAAGGAAAACCTAGAAACTTAAGATCTGATTTTATATTTGATTACAGTGATGCAAAGAAAGCCATGGATTTAGCAGACCAGATGTCATCATATAATAGTTCCTTAAGGAAAATGTCAAAATGATATAAAAAAAATAATAATCAGGTAATCTGTGGTACAGCAGTTGTAAATGCATATTATATACACCAGCAATGGAGTACTGTGTTAAAAAAAACAGTCATTGCCAGGGATTTAGCTCAGTGGTTCTGCTGCCTGCATGTTAAAATTTAGAGAATTAATTATTGATAAACTATGAACCCATGATGAAATGTCATGGGCTCAAATTATTCAATTATAGAAGCTTATTTAAAATTGGTGAGAAACACAGGCAAGCAATGTAGAGAATATTACTGAAAATTATCTGAAAAAATGGGCAGCACTATGGCCACAAAATAAGCCAAGGGCCAGATGCGGTGGTGCACCCCTGCAATCCCAGCACTTGGGAGGCTCAGACAGGAGAACAGTGGCGAGTTTGAGACTAGCCTAGGGTACATAGTGAGTTCAAGGCCAGGGTGAAATGCATAGCAATACCCCCTCTCTCTCTCAAAAAAAAGCCAAATGTTCCATGATGTTTTGTACACTCTACATGAATCAGCTGCCATTATGTATGTTTTAAGTAAATTCATGAATATAAATAACTTGGTTTTAATTTAATGAAATTCTAATTTAATTAGTATAAATAGTGCTAATTATTTCTGTTTGAACAGTAATTATTCAAATTCAAGGAACTAAGCAGATTTTGGTCATTTATAGACTTTCAATTAATTTTAATAATAACATCAATGAGCCAGGCTTGGTGGTGCATGCCTGGTAATCCCAGCATTTGAGAGGCTGGGGCAGGAGGATCATGAGTTTGAGACTGGCCTGGGCTACATAGTGAGTTTAGGCCAGCGTGGACTACTTAGCAAGACCTTGTCTCAAAAAAGGGTGAGGGGGCAACCTATAAAAGTCATTAGATCTATTTGCACCATCAGTGGTACAAGCCACTTGATGGGACAGTCATTCATGAACCACCAGTGGTTCAAGCTGGTGGATATGTGTTAAGTCTGTTTGTTCTGAGGTTTTGTTGAACTCTGATATTTCTTTTTTAATTTTCTTTGCCTACTTAATCTGTCCGTCTCTGACTGTGGGCTGTTGAGGTTCCCCATTATAGTTATGTTTACATTTATCTCATCTTTTATGTACAGTAATACTTGTTTTATAAAGTTAGGTGTGGCATTTTTTGGTGCATATATATTATTGTCATCTCTCCTTGTTGGATTGTTTCCTTAACCTGTATGTTGTCATTGCCTCATTTAATCATTTATGAGCTGAAGTCCATTTTTTCTGAATGTAGGCTAGCTACCTGCACCTACTCTTTTTTCAGGTTTTTGTTACATGTAATATTGTTTTCTAGGCTTTGTATTTTATTCTGCATTTCTTTTTGGGTTAAATGTGGTGTTTTTTGTTTTTTGTTTTTTTTAAGAGTTCTCACTGTGTGCTCTAGGCTGACCTTGAACTCACTGTATAGTCCAGACTGGCCTCAAACTTGTGGTGATCCTCCTGCCTCAGCCTCCTAAGTGCTGGGATTATAGGCATGCACCACTATGCCTGGCTAAATGTGTTTTTTGTATATAGCATACCATTGAATTTTGTTTCTTGATCCAATCTGCCCATCAGTGTCTTTTTTGTTTGTTTGTTTTTTTTACACACTGTTGGTGGTTTCTCTTGCTGTGCAGAACCTTTTTAGTAAGAAGAGCTCCCGCTTGTTGATTGATTGTGCCAGTTCACAGGCAACTGAGGTTTTGTTCATAAAATCTTTTACTACACCAGTGTCTCCAAGAGTTCTTCCTAAACTCTTCCAGCTGGTTTAGTGTTTCTGGGTTTTTTGGGGTTTTTTTGGTACCGGAGATCGAACTTGGGTCCTTGTGCTTACACAGCAGGCGGCGAAACCACCGAGCTAAATCCCCAGCCCTAAGTGTTTCTGTTTTAATATTTAGATCTTTAATCCATTTCGATTTTAGTTTAGTGCATGGCAAGTTGAAACTCAGTTTTTCCAGCACCATTCATTAATGAGGCTGTCTTTCCTCCAGTGAGGGTGTTTGGCTCCTTTGTCGAAGATGAGGTGGCTGAGTGTGTCTGGAGTTATCTTTTGCATATTCTAATATGTTCCACTGGTCCTCAGGTTTGTTTCTTTGCCAATACCATGCTGTTTTTATCGCAGTAGCTCTGTAGTATAGTTTCAAGTTGGGGGTTGTAATACCCCCTGCCAGGTCAGTGTTCTTTGATTGGGGAATTGAGACCATTCATATTGAGAGTTAATACTGATAGGTATTGACTTATTGCTGTCATTACTTTATTTCCTGATGCTATTTTCCTGTCTTTCCCTTCTCATTAACTGATCACCATACCTGATATGTTCATTCTATTTGGCTTTTTGTCATTGTTAGCTTCATTGTCTCTAGGGTGTACATGAGAATGTTTTGGAATGCTAGTTTGGTGGTCATAAATTTCTTTAGGTGTTCTTTATCATGAAAGCATCTTATTTTAATTGATCACTAACAATAGGCCTGCCATCTCTGACATTCTTTTCTCACATTGGTCACTTCTGCTCATACTTTGGAGAAAATTTTTAACCTCTTGAATTTCTTTTTTTTTTTTTTTTGGTACCGGGGACCGAACTTGGGACCTTGTGCTTGCGAGGCAGGCAGCGGAACCACTGAGCTAAATCCCCAGCCCAACCTCTTGAATTTCTACTTGGAACTTTACGGGTTTTTTTTCTTTCTCTTTGAGACTGGCCTTGAACTCACTATGTAGCCCAGGCTTGCCTCAAACTCAAACTTGCAATGATCTTCCTGTCTCAGCCTCCCAAGTGCTGGGATTACAGGCATGCATCACTATGCCTGGTTTTGGAGCCTTTTCATGGACTCTTTAATTCTTTTCTATGCTGGTCATTCATGTTTTGCATCTTTTTGTTTAGCTCTTCTAGCTTTTTACTAGCATCTTCTATAGATTTGTGATCATTTTATTTGGCCCAGTATTTTTATACTTTCATACTCCTATGTGCTTATGATATGCTTTATTGATCAGCTTTGTTATCTCCCCTGGTATCATTTCAGATAACTTGGGAATGGCTTTTGGTTTCCTACATTTTAGTGCCCCATGGATCAGCTTTGGGAGAATTGGGAGATTTTGGAGGCATTTTGTTGGCTTGTATCCTCATATTTCTATTTTTGTGTGTTGAGGTTTGCAGGTTGAGTGTATCAGAAAGCTTTGTTTTTAGTATGGAGACCTTTCTAGTTAATATTTACTTTTCAGTGATACAGCCTGCATGTGGGCAGTTACTGATCTTTGCCTCTGTCCCAGATCCAACCACTGCTATATACTTAAGGTGGGAGGTTGCAGTGTTTGGCCTAGTACTGAGCTTTCGATGAGCGGGCAACAGTGATGTTAATGATCCTGAGGCAATCTCAAGAAAACTAACTAATACCAACAGTTATATAACCGTGGCTGTAGTAATAAAATCAATGTCCATTATAGTGTCAAATATTAAGTGAATATAAACCCTCAAAACCAATAAAGTACCACCTTTAACCATAGAATCAATCTATAATTACAATATGAGCACTATAAAAAACCAAATATTGACCCATTATTGACCTATCGTGAATAGCTACTAAGTGGAGCAACTTTCCCTCTACCAATAATACAACAGTATTCAACAGCAATAGCATAAAGTTGTTGGAGTTTTTTTTGGTACTGGTGATTGGACTCGGGTCCTTGTGTTTTCAGGACAGGCAGCAAGCAATAGCATAAAGTTAACTAGCTTTCTAGAGATTCATAAAGCTTAGTAGTTATGCTAGTAAAGGGGTGGGGAACCAGAAAATGAAAAAAGCCAAATTTGAAAAATTAATCAATGGGATATGAGAAGGGGGAGAGAAAAGTGACATAGGGAATCCTATTTAATAAAAGGAAATTAATAGTATTGGAGAACAGTCATAGAAAAGAATGAACAAGACAAAAAAGATAAATAGCTAAAACATGAAATAAAAGCAAGGTAAGAAGGAAGAAGAGGAAAAGTTGAAAGGGGGAAAGAAAAAGAAAAGGGGAAAAAACCCAACCCCCCCATACCTGATAATGGAAAGGTAAAAATAATGTCAAATAGAGCAATCAGAGAAAGACTGAGTCAAAGAAAAAGATTCCTGTTTTATTGAATAAGTGGTTTCTTTTCAAGATCTGCAATCTTGGGATCCATCCAGTCATGATTTTTTCTGCCTAGCTTTAGGGCCTGTGTTTTTGAGGTGCCCTTCCTTCACTTTAGGGCCCTGTCTCTATTTTCCCCAGAATGTGGTTACCACCCAAGCCAAGGCATGTTCTTTCACTTGTTGGTAGATGGGGAACATGATTAGCCGTTTGGTCTCTACTGTGTGAAGACTGCAGGGCGGTAACTTGAGTGGGCTGTTGCACTTAATGTCTGAAGTTGTGGGGTCCAGATGCTCCCTTCTCTCCTTGGGCATTATCCTTCTCTATGACCAGGTCCCTCGCCTCTGTTGTCATGTGCCATGGGAAAGCAAAATGTGGAGCCAGCTTGGCATTGTTGGGTGGTCTTGCCTTTGCAGGGGTAGGAGACAGCACCACTTGTGTGGCGTGAATCTGCTTGCTCACATAGGGAAGGAATGCTGCTCAAGTGGACTTTCAGTCCATAGTCTGTGGCTCTAAGACCAGGATGGCATGGCAGAGGGGCATTGCAGAGAGCTGCTCAGTACATGGTGTCCAGGAAGCAGAAAGGTGGAGGATTGTCTTGACAACTTTTTGTTTTTGTTTTCTAGTTTAATTCCATTATAGTTAGAGAATTTATTGAGGTCTGTTTTATAGTTCAGAATATGCATTTATGTGTTGCATTAAATGGACCTAAGTGGTAGTAATAGTTATTCATATCTCACTGGGTGGGTCTAATGTCTAGAAAATATTAACTATCCAAATGTTGTTAGTTAATACAATGTGATCTACATTTAAATTCTTACTTTCTGGCTTTCTTGCCTTTTTGCTCATGGGATTAGGTTAGATAATCTCTAATGTCCTTTCTAGCTCTAAGAATTCTGAATCTTTAGAATATAAAACTAAATTTTGTATTTTAATAGGTTTATATATTTTCCAGCTTTGAGAACTCTGATTGTTAAAGATCAAAACTTGTATTTATAGTCTGCAAATTTTTGGAATTCTCACAGGGACGGAAGAAGTCTATAGTGGGTGTGGAGCCCAGGAGTCTTATTCAAGGAGCCTTTCAAGGGTGCTCAGTATCTGGGATGACACTGAAATATATGTACGGGGTAAATGCTTGGAAGAACTGGGTTCAGTGGAAAAATGCCAAGGAAGAACAAGTGGATATAAAGTGTGGCGGTAAATATACGACATGAATTTATCTTAATTTAAGTGAGAGAAATATAAATAAGTCAGGCCATTAATTTACCCAAAAGTGATACTAATAAGATTTGGATTTGCCTTCTCATGTCCCCTTCATTTTTTCAACTCATTTATTTGTCTTTCTCATCAGGAGGTGAACATGCCTCATCCAGCCCATGTTCTGACCCCTTAGGAAGTGCTCAAGACCAGGCAATCTCTCAAGAATCTTCAGAGGCAGGCAGTAGAGGTAAAAGTAGTTTCTCTCTCTTTGTTATGAATTATTTATTATATTACTGTTCATTTAAATTTGTAATCAATAATTTTGTGTCTTAAGGAAGATAAATTAATAACCTTCCCTTAGTTGTAAAGAGGATATTATAAAAGGTAATATTGTTTCTTATGGTACCAAGTTTATGATGCAAATATAAGGAATGTTTTATTTTCCAACACTGTGCAAATGTTTCACAATGTCTTCAGCCCTACTCTACATAATAATCCATGTGGAACCTGTTGTTGATTTGGGGGGGGGGGGGCGTGAAAAATACCCGGAAAAGCCTTACTTCTGTAGCAATTTTTCCTATCAGTGAGATCCATGTAACTGGCAGTATTTGTGGGTTTCACATAAGCTGCGAGGAAATTTGGAATTATGTAACATTTCAAGTAAAGGAATTTGTGTATATAGTTGATTTGTTTTGTTTTGTGGGCATTGCTGACAGTTAAACGCAAGGCCTTCACACTGAGCTACACCCCCAGACATACATTGATTGATTGATTGATTGATTGTTTGATTGACAGGGTCTCACTAAATTGTCCAATCTAGGCCTGCACTTATGTTCCTCGTGCCTCAGCCTCCCAGCATACTGAAAGAGTACATAATTGTAAGACCCACTTTAGTTTCATTTTTCACTGGTTTTGATACCCTGTTCTAAGTTTCTGTTTTACTTTTTATTATCTTTTGTTTTATACTTACATAGTCTTTAATGAATGAGATGGAGTAAGAATAGATGAGTGTGTCCATTGTAACTAGAGTTTTTGCCATTTTTCAGTTACATATTGTCCCTTACACCTTAGTATTCAGACACTGTTGGCTTCACCTGCAGGTAGTCTCTTTCTGGTCTTGGGACATACACAGCCCTCTGTACTGAAGCAATTAGTGGATGTACTGGACTGTGACTGACTCATTGAGTTCCTGCAGATCAGTTATAATCTCTCTGCTCCAAAATTATATAAATATTCTCCTTGTGTAGACATTTATGAGGCTTGTAACCACCCACTTTAACACATTCCCACTGGCTTGGACCACTGGTGGTAAGTGCATAACTGTCCCCTCAGGCGTCTTGAACCATTGGTGGTTAGCTTTGTAACATCAGATGATCAAATTCAAGTCAGAGCCACCTGGCAGCACTTCGTCTTATAAAAGAAAGGTAGGCAGGCTCAGTGGCATGTACCTATAATCCCAGCTACTTGGAGGCTGATGCAGTAGCATCATTTGAGCTTACAAGTTTGAGACCAGTCTGGGCAACATAGTAAGAACCTGCCTCAAGAAAAGAAAAAAGAGGGCCGGGGATTTAGTTCAGTGGTTCCGCCACTTCCTTTGCAAGCACAGGATCCCGAGTTCGATCCCCGGTACCAAAAGAAAAAAAGGAAAAGAAAGGAAAAAAGAAATGGAAAGCAAGGGAAGAATAGAGAGGAGGGATAATATCATTTAAGACAACCAGGCTTAACGGCCATAGCCAAGGGAAATACCTGTCCATTTCTATAGTCATTCATCCAAAAAATACTTGCTGAATGCCTGTTACATATCAAGCATAGAGATCAAAAATGGTCCTTGCATGATATCAGAAAATGGACAGACATCCCCTGCTCCTGGGTAGGAAGGATTAATAGAGTGAAAATGGCCATACTTCCAAAACTGCTATATAGATTTAATGCAATTCCAATTGAGATCCCAGCAGCATACTTCATAGACCTCGAGAAAACAATCCAAAAATTCATTTGGATCAAGAAGAGACCCAGAATAGCAAAAGCAATTCTAGGTAACAGAGACATGCCAGGGGGTATCACAGTCCCCAACCTGCAACTATACTACAAAGCTGCTGTGATAAAAACAGCATGGTACTGCCAAAGAAACAGACTTGAGGACCAGTGGAACAGATTAGAAGATGCAGAAACAACGCCAGACACACTCAGCCATCTCATCTTCGACAGAGGAGCCAAACACCCTCACTGGAGGAAAGATAGCCTCTTTAATAAATGGTGCTGGAAAAATTGGGCTTCAACTTGCCAAAGATTAAAACTAGACCTATATCTCTCACCATGCACTAAACTAAAATCAAAATGGATTAAAGATCAAAATATTAAAATAGAAACTGAACCAGTTGGAACAGAGGTTAGGTAGAACCCTTGAAGACATCGGTGTAGGAAAAGATTTTATGAACAAAACCTCAGTTGCCTGTGAACTAGCACAAACAATTAACAAATGGGATCTCTTCTTATTAAAAAGCTTCTGCACAGCAAGAGAAACCACCAGCAATGTGAAGAGACAGCCCACAATGTGGGAAAAAAATCTTCACCTGGTCTTCCTCAGACAAAGGTCTACTATCTCGAATCTATAAAGAACTTAAAAAGATCAGACCTCCCAGATTTAAAGACCCAATCCAAAAATGGGCATCTGAAATGAACAGACATTTCTCAGACAAAGAAGTAGAAATAGCAAATAAATACATGAAAAAATGTTCAACATCACTGGTCGTTCGAGAGATGCAAATGAAAACAACGCTGAGATTCCACTTCACTCCAGAAAGAATGGCTGCTATCATGAAATCAACCAATAACCAATGCTGGCGGGGCTGTGGGGAAAGAGGAACCCTGCTCCACTGCTGGTGGGAGTGTAGACTGGTGCAAGCACTGTGGAAGTCAGTATGGAGATACCTCAAAGAACTAGGACTGAAAGTCCCATTTGACCCCGCTATTCCACTGCTGGGGATCTTCCCCAAAGAATTAAAAGAATCATACCACGGTGATATATGTGTGCCCATGTTCATAGCAGCACAGTTTGTAATAGCTAAAACTTGGAAACAGCCCAAATGCCCATCAACTGGAGACTGGATAAAGAAAATGTGGTTTTTTTCTAAAATGGAGTACTACTCAGCCATAAAAAGTGAGAAATTAGAGACAGTTATAGCTAAGTGGATGCACATTGAGGCAATACTCTTAAGTGAAATAAATAGGACACACATGTGTAAATACCGAATAGTTTCTCTAGTGTGAGAAACTGAAAGTGTAAATAAGGACTAAATGTATAATAGGTAATGTGAAATAGGAAGAAAAGGGGCAAAGGGGAAGGAAGCGGGAGGGCTAGGGGAAAGGATAGAAAGGAATGGGATTAATATGAGAAAATGGAAAAATAGGAACAAAATCTTTGTAAATAGGGAGGACTGGAGGGGTTGAAGGGAGGGCTGGGGAAGGGTGAAAAATAAGAACCAAGAGAGACTCTGTAAAGGTGCAAATTTCCAATGATGAATGTCATTATATTGTATACCTAAAATGTACCAGTTATTAGAATGAATAATCGATAATGCAAAATAGGAAGAAAAGGTCCAAAGGGGTAGGGGTAGTGGGAGGGGCAGGGGAAAGGAAAGAAGGGAAAGGAAAAAATGATGAGAAATGGAAAAAATGGAAATAAAGTCTTTGTAAATAGGGAAGGGTGGAGGGCGTGAAGGGAGGGCTAGGAATGGGGAAAATATAAGAACCAAGATGCATTATATAAAGGTACAATTCCCAATGAGAAATGTAATTGTGTTGTATACCTACAATGTACCAATAAAAGAATTTAATACAACAACAACAAAAAAATGGTCCTTGCTCTTGTAAGCTTACACTTTCCTTATGCAGAGTCAACACAGGGGAGGCCAAGTATATCTTTGAAAATGTGCATTCCTGTCTAAATGCAGAAGAGCAGTATCTGGAAACAGCATTTTAATTATTATTGTGAGTATTTGATACTGGGGATCAAACTTGGGACCTTGTGCTTGCGTGGCAGGCGCTGGAACCTCTGAGCTAAATCCCCAGTCCAGCATTTTAATTATTAATTCTAACTCACAAAATAGATCAGCCTGTTGCAGTAAAAGCTTTACAAATCAATGAGATAATTGCCCTATTCAAAATTGTTTTTCATTGTCTTCAAAATCTTAATATGATACGTGAGGCTAAGTTTTATCTTCTCACACCTATTTTTGCTTTTCTCCTATACAGTTAAGTCTTCTGAACCTTTTCACTTTTGTGGCCTAGAAGATGGGATACTTTATTCTAGCATTTCTAAATGTATGAGGATGTTTTATGTTATTTGAAGTGTTTCGTGGTCAAATCTAAGTTAAGAAAGTTAAACATTAAAAAAAAAAAAAAGATAGGGGCCAGGGATTTAGCTCAGTGGTTCTGCTGCCTGCCTGGCAAGCACAAGGTCCCAAGTTTGATCCCCAGTACCCAAAAAAAAAAAAAAAAAAAGAAAGAAAGAAAGTCTCAAAGCGTTTAGGCAGTGGGCATTCTTCAGAGGCAGACATGGGATCTTGCATTTTCCAAATTTATCAGATCCTAGAAACTCAGTTTTCTCTAGCATTCACATAGGACTAGTGTTTTGTTGAATGTACTTTGGGATATCTTCTTGCCTCCCCAAATTGGAGTTGAATCTTTTTAACTCTTCACCTCTTAAAGATCTTAAGAGGCGTCCCAGTGTCATACACCAGAATTTAACCTGACTCCTCTGTATTACATGTTCCCTTCATTTCCTTTTCATAAAATTCTGCTTAAGTAATACTTCTAATACTACCCATTGCACCATATGGACTACATTGTCATTGTTTCCCTAATTGAAAAAAGTCTTGAGATCAAGATCTGTTTTTAATCCATAGTCTATTCCACAATGGTAGGCACAATACCTCAGTTCATGAATGCTTTTGTTTGCAAGCTCTGCCTCAGTGACAAATAGGACTACAACCATCTTTCCCACACAAACACAAACATGGTCATCTTTTCCAAAATCGTAGAACAAATTAAATTTGTGAATTGAGGTACCGCTGCAGTCAGTGATGCAAATAATGTTACTATGTTCTTTTTATTTTTTTGAGACAGGGTTTCACTATGCAGTTCATGCTGGCCTTGAACTCACTGTGAGTCCCAGGTTGGCTTCAAACTTGTGCAGTCCTTCTGCCTCAGTCTCCTCTGAGTGCTGGGATGACAGGCATGCACCACCACTATGTTCATTTTAAGTTAATGTTTCAAATGTTTTCTATCTTTCTACAGTCCGCTCTGTAAAGCTGAAGGAAGATATTCTGTCCTGTACTTTTGCTGAGTTGAGTTTGGGTTTATGCCAGTTTATCCAAGAGGTGCGGAGACCAAATGGTGAAAAATATGATCCAGACAGTATCTTATACTTGTGCCTTGGAATTCAGCAGGTATCAAATTAAGTAATGTTAAAAAATTGATTGCAGTTTTAATAATTCTGAGAGAACTTGTGAGTTAAGTTGAAAAACGAAAATGTATATTAGTTATCTACTATTAGTCCTGTGTTCTTAATACACCACTGTCCTTGATTTAAAAGTCTTTATCATATATCCTTTTACAAGCTAAGACTTGTTAGTAGGAAAACAAATTCAGGAGGTGCATTTTGTAAGAGCATAAATAGCAATTGGTAAAATAGCGACATAGATGACTATGTTGCGTATATATGTCATGTGGTTTCATTTAACTTCTTAAAATTTAAATTAATAGATACATTATTGTTTATCACATTGGCAAAAATCCAAAAATTATGACACTCAAGCCAAGAATGGTGGCCCATCTCTGAAGCCCAGCACTTGTGAGGCTGAGGCAGGAAGACTGCCGTGAGTTCAAGACCATCCTGGGCAACATAATAAGATTCTGTCTCAGAAAACCAAAGTGGGGCAAAAAAATTATAACACATGCTAAGAGTGATGTGAGTTGAAGATTCTTCTGCATAGCTGAAGCAGTCAATACATACTTAAAATTTTGAGAGTATGTTTCAAGAGTAATTTTAAACTTTTATATTATTTTTCAGTAACTCAGGTTTTGCACATCTCTTTAGAACTCGTTCTCCAAAGTTCAGGCACCGTTGTTAAAAAAAAAAAATGGATATGTCAGTGCCCACCAAAGTGTGATAGTTAAGTAAATCATAGTATTTTCATAAAAGAATGTATTATTTAGCCAATAAGTTTATTTACAAAATAGGATGTAGTGACATGTAAAAATATTAATGTTAAAGCATTAGAGTATAAATTAAATGTATGTCATTATATGTTGACACAGTAGTACATAGAAATGCATAATAAGATAAAATACACTAAATATATTTGCAGTGGTTATGTGTAGGTGGTAGAAATCCAGATGTTGATTTTCTTCTTTTCTGTTTTGCCAAATTTTCTTCCATCTATATATGAACTGTTATCACATTGTTCTTAAAGTATTGGTTTTATTTTTTGTTTTTTGAGACAGAGTCTCACTCTGTAGTTCAGGCTGGCCTTGAACTCAGTATGTAGCCCAGGCTAGCCTTGAACTCCAGGCAATTCTCCTGCTTCAGCCTCTGAAGTGCTGGGATCACAAGGGTGAACCGCCACACCTGGCTGTAAAGTATTGTTTTAATTACAAAAGTAATATGTTCTCAGTGTAACTTTAAAAACCGTGAAGCATATTTACAAAGTTTATCTCTCTCCTTCCCACATCCTGGGTAACCAGTGTTGCAGCATGAAGCATGTTCTCTGCCTCCTTCTGTGCACACTTTAAATATGAATATAGCTGTTCATTAATAGTTTTGCCTAGTTTTTAGCAAAATGAGGACTTGTTCCATACACATGTTTTTGCATGTTGCTTTTCTCTCAGGAGGGATATTCTTCCAGGTCACTTTAAGTCAAGCTCTCCTGTAACAAAAACTACATAGTAATTACAGAGTATGAATGAACTAGTTACTCAGGGTGTTGTCTGTAGTTATTAATATTGTTTCTCTTTTCTCTTTGCTCTTTCCACCCTCAGCATATATCTAGTTAAATTTAAATGGATTTCCATTAAATCAGAATTTAATTCATTATTCAGATTTAACTCATTCTTTTCTATGAATAACACATTTTGATTGAATATATCAGTGTTTTTCTTCCTTCTTTTTTTTTTTTAAAGAGGTAGTTTCGTGCTATGTTACCCAGGCTGGCCTCAAACTCCCGGGCTGAAGCCATCTTCTTGCCTCATTTGGCTGAGTGTCTGGGACTACAGGAGTGCATCATAGTAATATTTATATTTTTGATAAAAATATAGTTGCAATTTTTATATTTAAATGTTAAGAAATATTTTAGAATCCATACCATATATATTTCCTTTTTAAAATTGTTGATGACAAATTATTTGGAGTACAATGTGATGCTATAATTTATGAATGCAGTGAATACAATTACTTTTTTTTTTTGGTACTGGGGATCAAACTCAGGACTTTGCACTTGTGCAGCAGGCACTGGAACCACTGAGCAAAATCCCCGGCCCTTACAATTACTTTTTATGATAAGAATATTTGAAATTTATTCTTAACAATTTTGAAATGTACTATATACCACTATTAAGTATATGCCCTATGTTGTGCAATAGACCTTCCAAAGAAAGAGAAAAAAAGTTACTTTTTCTCTTCAGCTGAAGCATCATACTATCATTCTTGCATTCCTCCCACCCTGTGGTAACCACCATTCTGCTCTCTGCTTGTATGAGTTCAGTTTTTCCCCTGTTCTTCTTAAATCTTTTAAAAATATTTTTCTTTTTTAGTTGTAAAATTTAAAAAAAATTATTTTATGGTGCTGGGAATCAAATCTAGGCCCTTGTGTATGATAGGCAAGCATTATCCTTGAACACTACCCGCAGCCCTTAATTTATTTTATAACTTGTACATAAAAACATAATAAATGTATGTACTAGTATATACACTGAAATGTATCAGTACATGTGTAATTTGCATACTGTTTAAATCAATTTAAAGATATCTCCTCAAACATTTCCTTATGATGAAAACTTTCAAAATTCTTACAGCTTTTTGAAATGTACGGTACATTTTTATTGTCTATAGTCACTGTACTTTGCAATAGCACACCTAGACTAATTGCCCTTATCTAACTGTAATTTAGTATCCAGAATTCAGCTGTTTTAGAAGTCACATATAAGTGAGAACATTTGGTATTTATCTTTTTGTACCTGGTACATTTCAATTAAAATAATGTTCTCCACAAGGTCCCGAGTTTGATCCCCGTACCCAAAAAGCTGTGTAGTATTTTGTTGTGTATCGGTACCCTGTTTATTATATCTCTTCATCTGTATATGGATACTTACACTGATTCCATAACTGGGCTGTTATGAATAGTGCTGCAGTAAACATGGAAGTACAGGCATCTCTTGGACAAATGGATTTCATATCATTTGGGTAAATACCCAGAAGTGGGATTATATCTAACACTGATGGGGGTTAAAAAAAAGCAAAACCCCCACATTTCAGTATTTTTATATTTACTTTATCAATTGCTGCTTTAATTTGTTTATAAAGAATATATATTTTTTTCAATATTAAGATATTTTCAGGTGGGCCGGGGATTTAGCTCAGTGGTTCCGCTGCCTGCCTTGCAAGTGCAAGGACCCAAGTTTGATCCCCGGTACCCGGAAAAAAAAAATAAAAGATTTTCAGGTTACTTAAGAATATATATAGTTTCTGGGTTTTCTGTGTTGCTCAGTATGGTCTTCTTACTTGGATTCTTAAATTCTTAGAAAATTTTTTTTTGGTACCGGAAATTGAACTCAGGACCTTGAGCTTGCCAGGCAGGCGCAGCGCCACTGAACTAAACCCCAGCCTTAATTTTTAAATACTTGCTTTCTTTATATTGACATCTTTAATCCATCTGAAATTAATTTTTGTACATACTGCAAGGACCTCTGTCTCTGTCTCTGTCTCTGCCTCCCTTCCCCTGTCTCTGCCTCTCCCTGTCCCTCTCGCTCTCCCTGTCTTTCCAGTCACCGCTTTTCTCTCCAATACCAGGAGATTAAGCCCAGGATGCTGTACCATTGAGGGGCATCGCCAGTTCTTTTTATTTTTTATTTTAAGACAGGGTCTTGATACATTGCCCAGACAGGAGGCAAACTATGGATCTTCTTGCCTCAGCTTCCCTCAGTGCTGGGATTACAGGTGTGTGCCACAGCACCCAGTACTGCAAGGATATTTCAGAAGAACAGTTTTTCTTACTGGTAGCCTAATTATATAGTCATCCTTCATTTTCCCACAATTGAATGACACTGTTGTTATAAGCTCCCATTCAATTTTGATGCAATCAAATTATTTAGACTAAAAAAATTTTTTTTTTTTGTACCTGGGATCAAACTTGGGACCTTGCGCTTGCGAGGCAGGCGCTGGAACCACTGAGCTAAATCCCCGGCCCTAAAAAATTTTTTTTTTTAAATGAATTTTATCGGTACATTTTATTGGTACACTTTAGGTATACGATTTGTTTACATTTATCATTGGGTGTTTGTACCTGTACATGATATATCTTGGTTCTTATTTTTAAAAATATTTTTAAATGAAAAAAGTGGACTTTTTACAGTTTTCTTTCAGCAAAAGTTTGTTGAGCACCTACTGTGAACCACATTTTGCTTCGACATATCTGTGCTCTTGGAGTTTGTATTATTGTACTTATTACAGATTTAAAGACAGTTTTATCAATGCAAATATCAAATATGATGTTTTCTGGTGGCTATTAGTATTCTGCTGTCTTGGCTTTATTCAGAACATACATGTGTATTGCAGTGATTTCAGCCAAAACATTTGAGTACATATCAGGCAGTTCACTAAGATATATTCTTCATGTGTAAAGCAAGTTATAAGCCTGTAAATTTTTTATAGAGTATTTATATTGTTTATTTTTTAAATTAATGAGCTTTATGTTAAAATGGTATTAAAACTTAAATAATTATCAAATGGTTATT
Organism: Heterocephalus glaber; assembly: GCF_053883595.1. Lineage (NCBI taxonomy): Eukaryota > Metazoa > Chordata > Mammalia > Rodentia > Bathyergidae > Heterocephalus > Heterocephalus glaber. The sequence goes on along the minus strand of NW_028258302.1, from coordinate 8,096,292 downwards.
ATAGGCAATAAATATTGTGAATAGTATCGATTTTGACCAAAAAAAACACTTAATTATAAGGTTTTACAAAGTTACTTATATTGTTTTCAAACTTGTTTACTTTTTCCTCATTAGAAAATACTTATGCTGAGTACAAGATAATTTTACAGTACAGAAAAGTATAAAGAAAGAAACAGAATTCTACTGTAGTAACCAACATTTTGACTATAACTTTTAGCTGGGAAAGGGGACAATGAAGAAAATGTAAACCAAAAAAATCATTTCTTACATATTTTTATAAACTGTTTATTTTACTTAATAAACAGCTTTGTATCATGATTTATAATACACATATATTTATGATACATGCATACTTATGATAAATACATACAATAATGTTACTTTTTTTTTTTTTGGTATTGGATATCGAACTCAGAACCTTGCACTTGCAAGGCAGGCAGCAGAACAACTGAACTAAATCCCCGGCCCAGTAATGTTGCTTTTTATTGGTATCCTTTAAGGGTTTTTTTCTATAATAGTGCTTTGGTGCATATCTTTTTTGTTGTTGTTGTTCTGTTTTTTGCTGTGTTGAGACAAGGTCTCACAATATAGTCCAGGCTGGCCTTGAACTCACTAGGTAACCCATGCTGGCCTTGAACTCAGAGCCATCCTCCTGCCTCAGCCTTCTGAGTGCTGAGATTACAGGCATGTACTACCACATTGGCTGGTGCATATCTCTTTACACATGTTACACAAAGGCTATTTCTTTGTGATAAATTCTTGAGAGTGGAATTTCTGGAGTAAAAACGTAAACTTTTTTTTTTTGTACCAGGAAGCAAACGCATGACTCTGCACTTGCGAGGCAGGCACAGTGCCACTGAGCTAAATCCCTGGTCCAACACAGAAACTTTTTATTTTATTTTTATGACATATTGCCAAAAAACCCTCCATATTAATTAAGGCTATTAATAGACCCATTAGCCATCTGATTTGTGTCTATTTGCCACTCTTCACTCAAATTATTTCTTTTGTTGTTGTTGATACCCAGGGTATTAAATCAGGCTGATTTTGAATTCTCTTCTGTAGCCCAGACTGGCCTCGAACTTCGTAATGGTCCTCCTGCCTCAGCCTCCTGTGTGCTAGGATTACAAGGCATAGACACCATACCCTGCTCAAATTGAGTATTTCTTTGTTTAGATCATGGTGTTACCATTCGTAACCAAGAATTCCTGTCCAACATATAGAGAAAGTACCTATAAATCAGTAAAACATACGCTAATAATAAAACTGGCAAAAGATAGAAATAGGCAACTAATAGAAAAAAATAATTGTGACTTCAGAGACAAAAGGTACCAGGTAATACCTAATAATCATTTAGTATATATGCTATTCATTAACATAAACCTTTTGCATACATTAATGTATTTAACTGTTTGAATGACCCTATAAAGTGTAGAAATTATTAACACATTTCTCAATGATGAACTCGAGTCACACAGAAGTAAAATAATTTGCCTAAAGGCTCAGTTATAGCAAGAAGCAGGGTCAGGGTTTGTGATTATGATCACTGTGTTGTGCTGTCCCTCAAATATTAAAAAGTATTCAAGGGTAATCAGGGAAAATTTTTACCAATAAATATTTGAAAGATTGAGAAATTTCCTCATACCAAGTGTTAGTGACAGTATATACAGTGAATGTTTAAATTTTTAAAAAATTTATTACAGTAAAAGGCACATTACCATTAATGAGTGTTTTTAGTTGCAATGTTGTGGTTGCCTTGGGTCCTGAATGAATTGAAAACATTTACCTTTCATGATCATTTTGACTTCGGAGAAGAGTCAGAAATTACAAGGTGACAGATCCAGTGAATAAGGTGGATGAGGACACACCATAATGTTTTTATGAGCCTGCTTTTCCATTGGATGGCACTGGGGAGCAGCATTCACCATATTATTTTTACCACACCTTGTAAAAACACTTCATGAAAGAGGCCTTCCAGAACTACTTCAGAAAGTGGCAGGAACAATAAGATAAGTGTGTTTGAAGTGAGGGTAGTACATGGTGGGGGGTTAATGGCAATGTGTCTTACTGTAATGCATTTTTTAAAATAAAACTTGAATATTCACCATATATTTTTATTACATTTCATCATTAAAATACTTAAAGGTTTTACGTGACTCACGATATTGTAAGAGAAAAATGAAGGGAAAACTATATTCTAAGTGTGTTTTCTTTGTATCAATATGTATACATATTTCTTTTTTCTTTTAGTACCTGTTTGAAAATGGTAGGATAGATAACATTTTTACTGAGCCCTATTCCAGATTTATGATTGAACTTACCAAACTTTTGAAAATATGGGAACCCACAATACTTCCGAATGGTAATATGGATTTTTAAATTTTGATTGTTTTTATGATATGCTTTATAAAAATTGCTTGTTTTGAGGTTATCTTTGTAAATATTGATTATATTATATGTTATGTTTGTCCTGATTTATAATATATTTGAGAAGAAAGTCTTTGGTTTGTTGTTGAATTTTTTAGGAAACTGTATCTTCCCATACAGTGCATGTAACTGCTGAAAATAAAAAATAATGGAGGTTACATTTATCTTTTTAGAAACCACTTTATCTGGTAGGGTCAATAAGGCTACACACTACCATTCATTGCCACATATTCTACGTGCTAGCAGTAGGCCTTTTCTAGTAGTTTTTTACTGAACTGTCTTTATCCCTGAATTATCTTTGACCTTTTGTTATCAAAGAAGTGTGTAAGGGCTGGGGATTTAGCTCAGTGGTATCATATCCTGCTGCGCAAGCACAAGGACCCGAGTTTGATCCCCAGTATCAATCAATCAACCAATCAAAGAAGTGTGTAGTTCCTTTTTCATTTCAGACTCCTTGGCTGTGATTGGATGTTTGAGCATGGTGCTCAGGAATTTAATTTCCTTTTCTTTTGAACTGCTGAGCACCTTTTAAGCATTCTAAGTAGCATAGTGGTTTGATGTACTTAGCATTCAGAGAATGGGCTAGGGAGGTAGATTTGGAAGTAATAGAGTCACATTTGGGATAATCTCCCAAGAATAGAATGCAGAAGCAGCAAGCAAGAAGGAGGATTGAGAAAGGAACACATTAAGAAGGACCTGGGACCAGGGATTTAGCTCAGTGGTGCCGCTGCCTGCCTTGCAAGCGCAAGGTCCTGAGTTCGATCCCCAGTACAAAAAAAAAAAGACCTGCGTTTAAGGGGCATTTTAGGAAATGCATTTAAAGGTACACTTCTACTAGAGGTACACCTCTACTTTTCAAGAAAAATCTTAGATAAATCATCATTGTTAATATAAATTGATTTTTAAAATGATGATGGTAGGGAGGGCATCTGCCTGCTAATGATCTTGCCTACCAAACCAGTTGATGGATGGCTTAATGATCCTGACAGGACTGCACATTGTTGTCCGTGGGCCAAATCTGGCCTCTTTCCTGTTTTGTTTTTTTTTTCTTTTTTTGGTACCGGGGATCGAACTCAGGTCCTTGTGCTTGCGAAGCAGGCAGCAGAACCACTGAGCTAAATCCCTGGCCCATCTTTCCTGTTTTTGTAGTCCATTAGTTAAAAATGATTTCATATTTTTAAATTGTTAGAAAAAAATTAGGAAGCAATGCTTTATGATATGAAAATATATGAAATTTAAATTAGTCTGCAAAGTTTACTGGCATATGGCCATTTCTCTTTGCTTTATGTATCATCTGTGGCTCCTTATTTTTTTTTTGGTACTGGGGATTGCACTTGGGACCTTGCACTTGCAAGGCAGGCATTGGTGGAACCACTGAGCTAAATCCCCGGCCCTGTGGCTCATTATTTTCCACAACAAAGTTGTTCGGATTCTCTGTCGCCCACAAGGCTTAAAATATGTACTCTCTGGCCCTTCACAAGGAAAGCTTGTCACCCTGATCTGAAATAATAATAGATTGGAACTGTTTTCAGGGATGTACTGTCTACTTAGAATCCTCTGCCTTTTTCTTTATGGTGTTTCTTCTGTTTAAAGGGAAAAGAGAGGAACAGTCATGTTTTTCTCTCATATCTGCCTGTCTTAGAATTTGAGAGATTATGTAGCACTGTGTAGCAGGAGCTCAGTAATGTTTCTTTACCCTCCTCTGTTTAACAGGTTACATGTTCTCTCGTATTGAAGAAGAGCATTTGTGGGAATGCAAACAGCTGGGCGCTTATTCGCCAATTGTCCTCTTAAACACCCTCCTTTTTTTCAATACCAAATACTTTCAACTAAAGAATGTTACTGAGCACTTGAAACTTTCCTTTGCCCATGTGATGAGACGGACCAGGACTCTAAAGTACAGTACCAAGATGACGTATCTGAGGTTCTTCCCACCTTTACAGAAGCAGGAGTCAGAAACAGGTGTGTGGTAGTCTGTGATGTACTATTAGAAATTTCATTAAGTACTGAAACAGTTATTGCGGAGAAGTAATTGTAAATTCTACACACAAAAAGGTATATTGTAGCTTTCTTTTAACACTTAGATGTTTTTCTTTATTGTCAAGGGTAGTTTAAAGGCTTGGCTCAGTATGAGAGGAATCCCTTTCTTCAAAGTATTTTTATTGGCTTTTAAATTAGAAATACTAGTTTACCCAGGTGTGGTGGCACATGCCTGTAATACCAGCACTCTGGAGGCTGAGGCAGGAGGATTTTGGAGAGTTCAAGACCAGCCTGGGCTATATAGTGAGTTCAAGGATAGCCTGAACTGCAGAGTGAGTCCTTATCTCCCAAAAAAAAAAAAAAAAGACTGGTTTATTTGTATGAAACCTAAGTAATCTGTATTTTATTTTTTATTTTTTTATTTATTTTTAGTAATCTATATTTTAAAACTCAGGGAATTTAAATGCACAACCAGGGTTGAAAATCACTTATTTACAATCACCAGATAAACTGCTCATTAAAATAAACATGATTTAATGTTTAGTTTGTTTAATATTTAGTACCTAAATAATTTTTAGACCAGAGCACTTTTTTTTAGTTAATACTGTAAAATTCTGAAACACCTTAAAAGCTGGCCTACAGTATATTGTGTTGATACAGTAAAACTAAAGTCAACAGTGGCAGTTTTATTTAGATGGTTTCTGATGTAATAGCCTGTTTAAATAAGAGTTTCTTTTTAATATTCTAAAATTAATGTTTTGGGCCAGGTATGGTGGTACATACCTGTAATACCAGCACTTGGTAGGCTGAGGCAGGAGGATCCTTGTGAATTCAAGGCCAGCCTGGACTCCACAGTGAGTTCAGGGCCAACCCTGAACTACATAGCAAGACCGTGTGTCAAAATAAAAATAAATATAATGATACCTTGGTTCATGAACTTTAATTCTTTTCTCGATTCTGTTTACAAACTGAGTTGGACAAGAACTGAATCAAATTCAATGTTGACCTTATGGGGAAATTTGATTCCATTCTCATCCAGTTAGATTTGCAACCAGATTCATGGAGAGAATTGAGTTCATGAACAGAGGTGCTATTGTAACATTTCTGGTTGCATAGAACTCGAAATTAAGTTTATTAATTTTGACCAGAACCATAAGATCTGAAAGTCTCAAAATTGAGTTACTTTTAGGAGTGAAATGTGATTTATGAATGTCAATTTTTATTTATTTATTTTTTTTAGACAATATCTCAGTTGCCAGGCTGGCCTTGAACTTGTCACCCTCCCGCCTTAGCCTCTTGAGTAGCTAGTGCACATTACTGCACCTGGTAAAAATCAAAATTTCTGAAACTAAAATCTGTAAATAATATGCAATTTGCAATTGTGTATAAACTTCTTAGAATTACTTCTTTACTTTAAAAAATATTTGACTCTCTCTTTCACCTAATTGTCTTTATCCTGTTTTCTTAGTTTCCTTAATTTGTAATACACTTTGTGCTCTTAATTGATATTAGAGGACGGGCCGGGGATTTAGCTCAGTGGTTCCGCCACCTGCCTTGCAAGAGCAAGGTCCTGAGTTCGATCCCCGCTACCCCCCCTAAAAAAAATATATTAGAGGAAGAATAGATTCTCAGGGAATTTTTCTAATTAGGTGTTTGACAAGGTTGGTAATAAGTTCCACTTGTTTTCTAAATAATGGTCAAAGTCTTTCTATGTAAGTGGCTTCTAAGTAGAAAACTGGGGTGAATTTTGTAAAGTAATGATGCAGGAAGCTGAGGAAATTCCTCAACCAACAAGAGCAGTTGTTAAGCCGGGTGTGGTGTGATGGCACTGAGGTGAAACAATTTCAAGGTGGAGGCCAAGCCTGAGCAATTTAGCAAGACCCTGGCTCAAAAAACAAAGGTATAAATCAAAATAAAGCCTAATTTCTTGGATTCTTGGGTCCACCTAATGTTTTCTTGAAGATTGAATGGAAAAGTAGAAAAGAAATAGGCTGCTTTCCTCGTTTTCGTATTAGCTTGTTTGTAGTAACTCTTGGCCTCTGCAAAAGTCTTTTGGTGAGAAAGGTTTCATTCTTATTTTATCAGACGATTACTGAAAATTTTTCCTAAGAAATGTGCCTTTTCTCATGATACAAGACTATTTTGTTTAGTGCTGTAAATCTAGCACTTAGGAGCCAAATAAATATTTGTTGAATGAGTGTGAGTGCAAGAGGAATGGTGTAGAGTTCTGGCTATGAAGCAAAGCTTATTGGGTATCTCGACAATTGAAGAATAATAGACCTTTCTAAAATAATTCTTTGATTTATCATTTCCTGTCTTAAGATAAACTAACTACTGGCAAAAGGAAACGAAATGAAGACGATGAGGTACCAGTGGGTGTGGAGATGGCAGAGAATACTGACAACCCACTGAGATGCCCAGTTCGACTTTATGAGTTTTATCTGTCAAAATGGTAAGTGACCGTCCTCCATGCTAGATACAGTACATCTCAAAACTCAGGTAACATAGGTTGGATTTTAGATGCTTGAACATCAGAAATGTATCTGGCCTATGACCTTAGAGATTTTCCTCCACTTTCATTTTTTCTTCATTCTCATATCTGCCTAGATTTTGAACTAAGGAATAAATTACCTTGATTTTTTTTTTCCAAAAAAAAAAATCTCTCTTTTTTTTTGGTACCAGGGATCAAACTCAGGTCTTTTCGCTTGCATAGCAGGCAGCAAAACCACTGAGCTAAATCCCCAGCCCCCAAAAAATCTCTTTAAAAGCAAGAATCACTGCTGCTATTTGATCTTTACAAGTGTTGCTCAACCTTTATGTAATAGCTAAATTTATAGTGATCTATTATTTATATAATAAAGAAATTCTAAAGAGAGGTTGTTTTGCTAAACCTGTAAGTAGAAAAACAACTTTTAAGGAATTGAAATATTTTAATTGTTCATTTTCTTAGAGAAAGTTTTTTATTTTAAAATTCTATGATCCATAATAGATAAAGAACTTTTTGCCCAGAGAAATATACTGGCTCTGTTTGTCCAGTGGTATATAGTACCCTTAGGTTTCATTTTAGGCTGCCGGTCATGGTGGTGCACGTCTGTTATCCCAGCACTCAGGAGGCTGAGGCAGGAGGATCACTGGAAGTTCAAGACCACCCTGGGCCACATAGTGGGTTCAAGGACAGCCTGAACTACAGACCTTGTCTCAAAAAAAAAAAAAGGTTTCATTTTAGGACACTGTGGACATAGGATATGTGGTTCTCAGCCATAGTCTCATATATGGGTTGGCTTTTTTTGTTACTCTTATAAGGGCTAAAGTTTGTGATTTATACTTTGTCTCCTATTAACATACTTACTTCCAATCCATTGTGACTGCTTGAGTGTATGACAAAAGATACAGTTATAATGTTACATGTTACTCCTGGGAGGTAAATGCTTAAAGACTTATCTCTCTGGTTATGTTGTTTATCTGTGGGTCACAGTGGGGAGAAGTTGAGAGCCATTTATTAAAGAATAGTTCGTATATTCTGTACTCTCTGATCCTCAATTTTCTTTCTTTTTTCTGTTTTCTGTGGATAGTTCTGAAAGTGTGAAGCAGAGGAATGATGTGTTTTACCTTCAGCCTGAGCGCTCCTGTGTCCCGAATAGCCCCATGTGGTACTCCACATTCCCGATAGACCCTGGTACCCTGGATACCATGTTAACACGTATTCTCATGGTGAGGGAGGTACATGAAGAACTTGCCAAAGCCAAATCTGAAGACTCTGATGTTGAATTATCAGATTAAGATGGAAGTGAAGTTCCTATTTTCATACACATTGGTATGCACCAAACTGTGAATGCATCCAGCTGCTGGAAAGTGATGTATAAGTCCAAGTCCTCTTGACTTGACTGTCAGACAGTGGGAGACATGACTTATGAACCACAGTGTGGATGTACAAACAAAAATTGAAGGAAAGAATATGAACTGAGAATTGTTCTTTGGCAGTGAAATAGTTCTTAGACATCTTCAGAATGACTAACCAATTTCTCTTGAGTGGTGCATAATCTTATTTTGTTTGGGAATAACAAATTGTGGAATATTTTTAAGGAAAACTGTTGTATAAAACTCTACCGTAGTAACCTTAGACCTTAGAGAGGTAGCTTTGGAGTGAGACCTTGGCTACAGTAGGCTACTTGAGCAAGCCCTCCATAAAAGTCAGGGTAGAAATCAGTGCAGAGCTGAGAGTGATATCCTATGAGGACTGTGGGGCCCAGACTTGAAGACCCAGTAAAAATGCTCAACTTTTCTTAAAACATAGTGAAGTGGTCTTGATTTTGATTTTTCACTGCCAAGCCAATTATGTGAAGGATAGAAGCCTCGGGTGCTTTTACCATAGCCCCTCAAATCAGGGAAAATGACCTTCACTGCTGTTAACATAGCAATGTGTCCCTTTCACTTTCTGGGTCTGGATGTGGGTAAATTAGGATAAAGGGGATGATATTCCACAAACTAATTATGCACACAGAAATCTGTGGAGCCCATTAGACCCCAAGTGTCTTGAAATATTTGTAGAAAACCCACTAAAATACCCACTTCTCTGGGTATAGTAGGCCTTTATTGCTGCTGTCTCATAGCCTCAACTGTGGCACACAGAAATGGGGGCTTTCCTTTTGTTTTCATTTTTTCCCCAGTGGCAGCTTTTCTCCCATTGTTTTAGCTTCTTATTTCCAAATGATTCCTTTTGTTTTTCTTTTGCACCAGTTTTTGGAGGCCCTTGTCATTTCAAAAAAATAGTCATTTAACTCTGGCAAACTTGTGGGTGATTCCACAAAGACACAGTATTACTTAGCTATCCAAATTATGGTAGAAAAGGTCTTAGTAGGTTCCTGTGTAAAGCATTTGGATGACAACCTTGTTGCTCTAAAAAACTTGAAAAATAGGGATTCTGGGTTGAGCATAGAAAGACATTGACTGTCTTGCTTATCCACAGGAGCTCTTATAGCATTATTCAAAACTCTAGCTGTTTTAGTAGTTCTATGAGGATTGCAGGTCATAGACGTGTGTGGCATATCAGTTAATCTCCCTCATCTCCATTCTCAGTTTCTTCCCCACAAAATATGAGTCAAAGCTTTTATGATGTTGTCCAATCACAGAACTTGTTTAGCTTGTTTAATTTGACCTTACCTAAATTTAAAAGAAGTAAAAAAGCTTCTTAGAAAAAATTTAACCTTGAGAACCTTTCCAGTATTTCCCATATTTTAGGTGGGATTGGCAAGTGTTACTAGTTTTTTTTTTTAACAAATGAAAGTCATTTAATTACAAAAAATTTAAAAGTGAGCCTTTTGACATTGTGTACTTGATGGTTCTATCCCTCTTCCTGTAATGAATCTCATTTGTTACCAAAAACTGTGTGAAAGAAGTAAATCTGCCCTGATTCTGTATGATTAATTCCATCTGTGTTTGTCGTTTCTGACTGGAAAACTTTTTACTTCCAGACCTTGTTCAGTTGGAGGAAAAATTGGATTGTCTGATAAGTCTGCCAATAAACCATCCAGAAACATCAGGTGTAATAGTCCCACTATAATTTTATGGTTTGTATAAACACTAATATTTTTCCCTGCTTGTAGTTGTATGAAAAACAAATATTGTTAGTATAGTAGATAAATTGTTATAAAATACCAGAACAAACAAAAAAAAATCTGTATCTTTTAACTGAGAACAACCAGTACCCAAATAAATGACTGTATTAGGATTAAACTGCATGTTACTACACAGAGTTGCCCAGAACCCTAAACTAATTCACAAGAGAAAATACCGATTAGTTATTGGTTATTCCTCATAAGTGTAGCTGTTGATGTTGTATCTAATTATTTGCTTTTTTATTTTATTAAAATTGTATAAAATTACAT